>NC_060146.1:102267356-102902356 GCF_021461385.2 Schistocerca piceifrons
TCAATGTGTGATTTGAGACTGGTGCTGGTGCGAAAGATGTCACGCACAATAGGCTGGTGCCGTGACTCGCACTTTTGACAATGAGGTCATAAAGTTGGTGCCAATATGATGTGCTAAGTGCGTGTCTAAAGCAACAGATTATGCACAAAAGTGGTGTACACTTGACTCAGTGGAAAAGCAGGTTGATTAGTCCTTAGGTGTTTAGACTTGGTCTGAGTTTGCTATTTCAGACCGAGAAATACTGTATGGTAGGAAAGCTTGTGAACTTGCGTAATGTGCTTTACTTAGTGCACACAAAATATTGAGCATAAATGTATGAAGACAAAATTATAGATTATATCCTGTGAAGCATGTGGCAAAGTTCATGTAGTGCTGTGTTATCAACATAACTGCAATACATTAATTACATTTGCCAAAGTGATTTCTGCACTAGTATCATACCCATAGTTGCATATAACTCTCTAGATGACCAAGCCTACACTGCTACAACAAATCACTACAAACTGTGTACAGTTTGACCACGAGTCACTTTGTGATTTGAAACAGTTATAGTTGTATAAAAATTGTACATTTACAAATAGGCAACTGGTTGCAGCTATTTCTGAAAATTTGAAAACCAAAATTGCACTTCGAGTCTGACTGCATTTTCATCAGTCCTTAGAACTGATGGTAGAGGCCCTGTGTAACATAAGAATACTGAAAATTTTAGCTGGCTAGGAGGTGTGCTTGGATAGTCCAGTTGTGAGGTGCTGCTCCTAAAAAGTAAGAAATCAAAATTTGAATCCCAGTTCTGGCATAAATTTTGAATTATGTGATCAGATGGCAGTCTGTGATTACAAAATATGGCATACTGCTTTGCTGCATGACACAGTAGTTTTTCCAAGGTTTTGTTCACCACAAAGGACTTTTTTAACTAATACATGTGCCTTCTCTTTTAGTTTGAATTGAAAGAACTAAAACGCCGCCAAGAAGAGGAAGAGCGCAAACGTCAAGAGGAACTGGCTGCCAAGCAGACACCTCCACCTAGCTCTCCTGATGAACAACCATCTGAAAAGTGAGTATTGAGTGCAGTCTCTCTCTCTCTCTCTCTCTCTCTCTCTCTCTCTCTCTCTCTCTCTCTCTCATATGACTGCCATACATTTACATTACTGAGGTAAACACTGTTTCGATAAATTCCCTTGTTTTAGGGTGGATGGAGAAATGTCACCAGAGGCTGAGCAAGTGCAAGTGAATGGTGAGGATACAGAGGCCAGAGAAGGTAACTAACTGTGCAGATTACTCTCTCTACTGCACAAGGTGGTTAATGCAGTTACAGCTATAGTAGTCTAGGAAAAATAGAAAAAAACTGTTCCCAGAAGGCCGAGAGTCTTGTAATGTAGTTTAGCCCCATTTCCCATCTGAAACTTATAGATCACTGTATCAGTTATATTTTGATAATGTCGAGGTAACACTTGTATACTGAGAGGGGGGAATCAAGAAATATTTCACTGTATTTGACAACGAGAAAAATGGTGGTGGAACTTCAGACTACTGCTGTAATATCAACAAATGAATGCCTCTTGGGAATAGTTTTAGATTAAATGTTGTTAGCAGCAGCATCTCAGATATGTTGGCTAACAAATAATGTAAGACTACACAGATGTGGGTGCAACCTGAAACAGCATCAAAACAACTGAAATTACAGTGTCAAATTTACTTATTTAAGAAATATTGTTGAAGATATCTTGGCAAAAATGTATTAAGAATGAATTTTTTACTCTGCAGGGGTGTGTACACTGAAATGAAACTTCCTGGCAGGTTAAACCTGTGTGCCAGTCTGAAAATGGAACTTGGGATCTTTGCCTTTTGCGGGCAACTGCTGCATCGACTGTGCTATCCGAACACAATTGAAATGAGCAGCTGCCTATAAAAGGCAAAAGTCCCAAGTTGGAGTCTCGGTCTGGCACATAGCTTTAATGTGCCAGGAAGTTTCATATCAGTGCACACTCCACTGCAGAGTGAAAAATTCATCCTGGAAACATCCCCCAGGCTGTGGCTTAGCCATGTTTTTGCAACATCGTTCCTTCCAGGAGTGCTAGTCCTGCTTGTTTTGCAGTAGAACTTCTGTGAAGGTAGGAGACGAGGTACTGGTAAAGTACAGCTGTGAGGATGGGTCACGAGTTGTGCTTCGGCAGCTCAGTTAGTAGAGCACTTGCCGCAAAAGCCGTAGGTCCCAAGTTAGAATCTCTGTCTGGCTCACAGTTTTAATCTGCCAGGAAGTTTCAAAAATGCGTTATTTAAACTTGGTAGTATCAGTGTAGGGAAAATGTGGCATACAGCAGTACGCGGATGGTAGTATTGTACAACGAAAACTTAATCTGAAAATGTTACTGTTCTTTTACGAGTCAGTTTGTGCTTTTATCTGGTAAGGTGTTCAGTCTGTTTTGATGGTGTCTGTCTGGAGATGGAAGTTCATACCGCAGAAACATGTCAATTTCAAAGTGATCAAGTTTTAGGTTGATTAACATTGTAAGTATGGACCTATGAAAAGGATGTACTAACTTTTGCCTCTGTTACTGTTTAATTGTGCTGCAGAATGACATGTCACCTTAGGATATTTTGCTATGTGATTATTCTCTGCAGTTTCTTAGGACAGAAAAAGAAAATAAAGCCAAAGGATGCGACAACAGGCTATACGGATAACTTAAACTTTTCCTAGAAATGTTATACACACAGTTAATTGCGTATTGCAATGTACATGTGAATTTCAGTTGATTTGTTGTTCTAAGGAAGGAACCTTAATGTTTTGTATAGTGAATTATTGTTTGAAAGTATTTCATATTTTATTTATTTTTTGTTGAAGATTTCTTGCACCAATTATTAGTGATTTTTGTTTTGCTTCTATATGGGTGAAGTGTTTGCTTTTTGTTGCATTTCTGCCAGATTTGTTGCACTTCTTTATTACCATCATGTATCTCCTGGTTTATTAATTATTATTATTATTATTATTATTATTTTGTATGCTATTTATGTAGCATCCCCTTTTAGTCAACCAACTTGAATTTTCCTAAATTCATATGATTCTATCTTATTCCACTTATCTTCCTATAACAGTTTATCTACTTGATGGAAAGTGACTCATAGCCGTTGGTGTATCATGTGTTGTGAATACAGAAACAAATGAAATTAGGTTTCAAATTGAAGTGACAGGTAATTAGTCAAGAAGACTACTGTGATGAGGAAAGTGTAGCACACAGTTCATTAGACATAATTTACACTTTCCTGATTTTTTTTTTTTTTTTTTTTTTTTTTTTTTTTCATCCCAAAATTTATCAGTGTTCTTCATGAGTGCGAGTTTTAAATTGAGTGTTGTCTCATAAGTAAGGTGCACATGAAATAAAGTGAGCAAAAAAGGAACATAATGAGGAAATGAATGTTGTTCCAAATAGATCCTTGCATATTAAAATATGTTGTTTATCCTGACATTTTTCAGTGTTATCTCAGTGTCAGCTTAAGCCTTATTTTGATGAAATACCGTATACAGGGCTATTACAAATGATTGAAGCGATTTCATAAATTCACTGTAGCTCCATTCATTGACATATGGTCACGACACACTACAGATACGTAGAAAAACTCATAAAGTTTTGTTTGGCTGAAGCCGCACTTCAGGTTTCTGCCGCCAGAGCGCTCGAGAGCCAAAATGGCGACAGGAGCCGAGAAAGCGCATGTCGTGCTTGAAATGCACTCACATCAGTCAGTCATAACAGTGCAACGACACTTCAGGACGAAGTTCAACAAAGATCCACCAACTGCTAACTCCATTCGGCGATGGTATGCGCAGTTTAAAGCTTCTGGATGCCTCTGTAAGGGGAAATCAATGGGTCGGCCTGCAGTGAGCGAAGAAACGGTTGAACGCGTGCGGGCAAGTTTCACGCGTAGCCCGCGGAAGTCGACGAATGAAGCAAGCAGGGAGCTAAACCTACCACAGCCGACGGTTTGGAAAATCTTACGGAAAAGGCTAAAGCAGAAGCCTTACCGTTTACAATTGCTACAAGCTCTGACACCCGATGACAAAGTCAAACGCTTTGAATTTTCGGCGCGGTTGCAACAGCTCATGGGAGAGGATGCGTTCAGTGCGAAACTTGTTTTCAATGATGAAGCAACATTTTTTCTTAATGGTGAAGTGAACAGACACAATGTGCGAATCTGGGCGGTAGAGAATCCTCACGCATTTGTGCAGCAAATTTGCAATTCACCAAAAGTTAACGTGTTTTGTGCAATCTCATGGTTTACAGTTTACGGCCCCTTTTTCTTCTGCGAAAAAAACGTTACAGGACACGTGTATCTGGACATGCTGGAAAACTGGCGCATGCCACAACTGGAGACCGACAGCGCCGACTTCATCTTTCAACAGGATGGTGCTCCACCGCACTTCCATCATGATGTTCGGCATTTCTTAAACAGGAGATTGGAAAACCGATGGATCGGTCGTGGTGGAGATCATGATCAGCAATTCATGTCATGGTCTCCACACTCTCCCGACTTAACCCCATGCGATTTCTTTCTGTGGGGTTATGTGAAAGATTCAGTGTTTAAACCTCCTCTACCAAGAAACGTGCCAGAATTGCGAGCTCGCATCAACGATGCTTTTGAACTCGTTGATGGGGACATGCTGTGCCGAGTGTGGGAGGAACTTGATTATCGGCTTGATGTCTGCCGAATCACTAAAGGGGCACATATCGAACATTTGTGAATGCCTAAAAAAACTTTTTGAGTTTTTGTATGTGTGTGTGCAAAGCATTGTGAAAATATCTCAAATAATAAAGTTATTGTAGAGCTGTGAAATCGCTTCAATCATTTGTAATAACCCTGTATATGCGGTTAATACATGGCATCAAATAATCCACAGACCCTAATTTTAAGGGAGGGAGGGAAAGAAAGAAAGAAGTATTGGCTTTAATTCGTGTTTTATTTACAAAAAAAATTCTAACATACAGATTCTATTCATAATCACTTCCATTGTCATCACTAGCAGAATTGTTGTCGCCATTTTCCCATAGTGTCTCATCCTCTGTTCTGTTCAGTGAATTTGTGATACATTTTTTTAAGAATTTTTCTGCCAGTGTTAGGAGAATGGAGTCCAATGCATATTTCACCCACTCACAAATCTGGGACAGAACCGGTTCCTTGATTTTTCAACTCTTCGTGAACTTAGGGCTTTCATTGGCTATCCATTGCATATTTCACTGTTTAAGTGCAGCTTTGAATGACCAATTTATACACACATTGAGTGGTTATAGGACAGAGGGTATGTCTCCGTGGATAATGACCAAGTCAGTTTTTGCTTTATGTAACTTGTCTTGCACTTTCTCAGTTGTATATACACGTGGAAGCTGTTCAGGACCAATGTGTCATGTAAATTCAGTAACACACCAGGGCGAAATTGCCAAACATGTCATGTAGCTAACCGTATTGCCATTGTCCATTCACCCTTTCAGGTTCACTTTTACCTATATGCCTTTCACTGATATTTTTGGAATAGCTCTCCTTTTAAATGCTACTTAAGGTGGTAGCTTTCACCCATTATCAGTTGCACAAATCATCACTGTGCGCCTTTGCTTCTCATTGCCATCAGTTCATTTTGTGGCACCAGATTCCCCTTTCTTGTTCACGGTGTTGTGAAGCGGTATGTCAAAATAGACCGGAATTTGATCTGCGACACCAATTTGCGGTAATACATAGGAATGTTTGGGGCATAAGTATATCGTGTGGTGATGAAAATTCACTACTTTTTCCTCGTAATCACCTGGAAGCCATTGGATGATTGTAGTTTTCATCTGTAAGTCTAATCCATTTCGACTGAAAAATCTTCGTAGCCAGCCCCGGTTAGCTGTGAAAGAGGTGATGCCTAGTTCTTTGAGTTTGGACATTTCACTAGTCACTGCACATCTGTATTGTTACTTCTCATCTACATAACTGCAGAGCCTTTTTCTGATGTGAAAATGCTTCACTTTTTTGCTACAAAATGAAAGTTTTCCTTTAGCTGTGTGCGAGCGACAGTGAGAACTTGTAGCCATAATTAACAAGTTGACATGTGATTAGCACTTTACTTCTAACGTGCTACTGATGTGTCACAGACTGAGGTTGCAACATTGTTATAGTATTACAGGATTTATAGTATACAGATGTATAGTATTACAGGAGCAGCACTAACCTTATTAAAATTAATTTACACATCACAGTTATTCGCCCTTAAGTTCTCAAAAAAAAAACTACTCATGAATTATTTGCTTGTACATGGTACTGGTTTCCACAAACTCATTGTGCAGAAATCGATGTCCAAATTTTTAAGCCCTCTCCCCACTTGTCTTATATCTTCAGATCAAAATAATTTTCACTGTGCACTTGAGACCACTTGTGGCTGCCGTTAAAGAAGAGATTTATTTAGGGTACTGGAGCTTATCTATCCTAGCTCTTTACAACTCTCAATATCAGTAAGGTATTGAGCAGAATGCTCTCCTTTTCCGCACCCCCTCCAATAAATATGTGGTGAGTAACTTATTACCATATGCAGGATTAATGTGTGACAATCCACATTACATGTTACGTGTCTGAAAACAGTTGAAAGCTATTGTTGACAGCTTCTACACAAGTAGTTACCATCCTGGGTGTTTCTGTACTGTGTATTCTTGGGTGATTGCATGTTTCAGGTCTGAACTATGTCTGACCATAACTTTAGTCGGTCTTGAATCCATATGTTGGTGTGAAATCACAGATTTATTTTCAGTAGTTTCCTCTTAGTATTCTTTGGCATAGTATCTTATCTGTATTTAACTTGGAACTACAGTATTGTTCCACCAGGTTGCATATTCTCGGTGGCATAGAATGTTTATGAAGATGTGTAGTACTGTGGCTGTTGCTAGTATAATGAACTTAAGAATACATCGATCAACACTTAGAAGATGAATGAATCTCAAACTTTGAGCTGGTAGTGTGGTAAAGGAAGAGGAGAGTGAGATTGGATGTATGTAAATTTTTCTAAGGGGTATAGACTGCAATTTGTGTTCAAGCAGGGTAGGATGAAACAGAAATTGACAATTGATTGCAACAAACAATACCACAAAAAGTTGTGTTCAGGTTTCTCATGTCTTGTTGACTGCAGAATACGGTTCATACCAGCTTTGCTGTATCTGTTTATCTGGGCCAGGATTGTGGTATGTCTTTACATGTAGCCATGTGTGCATGACAAATGCTGTCCTTCATGTATCTAATATCCCTCCTCCAGTGGAAAGAACCAAAGTACCTTAGAAATTCCTTAGCATGATGTACTGTCTTCAAATGGCATGTCACTGCTGCATATCTATCTAAGCTTTCCTTTTCTAACTGTACAACTTCAGTACATCCTTGTTTATGAGAAGGGTCCCTGCACAACACAGTCTAAGAGATTCTTTAAATTATGTATGTAAATTATTATGTTTGTAACAGTTCTTCTGTGTCCACATTGTTAGATATTTCCACTGTAGTTCTCTCATTGTGAATGACAATGGTAAACAGGGGCTACATTTTATATTTTGTTATAGACATTGGTATTATTTTGTGTGTGTATGTCAACAAAGACACCTTACTTATGGGTCTACACTCACTTGCTTTTCAGTGCTTCTATTACCTTATGTGTTTGTGGTGCTATAAAAGCTTTGGTGAGAATTCTTGCGCAAAAATAGCTAGGGCAATAACCACATACAGTAATTTGGATATTTTTGGCAGTACTGTGCATTTAACTTGCTTTGTAGCTTGTGTTTAGTGAGTGTGAAGTATTGAAACTTAAGTAACGGTTCCTTTGCCCTCGTGCTTGTTAATCGTTGCCCTCAGAATTACATGCACACACTCATTCTCACACTCACAATCACATTGTGCACACCTGCAACTGTACATTCTGTCAATTAAAGTTCATATCTTCCTCTTCACAGCTAATACTGCTATTGATGATGCTGCTAATTCAATAATTGCTGCAAAAAGTTCTTGGCATAACAAAGACAGATTGTTAATTGGCAGTTATCTCAGTACCAGTTTCTGTCTTGGAGAGTACGACTGTATGTGTCACACATTACTTGCATGCAAACACATATATTCATTGTCAGTGAAAGATACCTTGGACTAAATCTGCTGTAGCCTTTGTTGACAGTAGCAAGGCAGAGACCCAGATCTCCAGACATTCTCACGTTTTTAACACTTCTTATGTTCAGTTCACAATGGTTTTGAGTGTAGAAATATGCTGTTCGGGAAATTGGTTTGAAACATTACCAAAGGGTTTTAGTTACTGGTTAAATCAGGAACTGAGCTGTTGTACCATGGATTTGTTATTGATAAGCAGTAATGTGCTTGACTGAATCTGAATCAGGGTGCAGGGTTTGTAACTCTGCATTAATTTTGCACTTCAGACAAGATAGATTGTTGTCAGATGGTGTAAGCAACTAAGTCTATAAGACACTTGGGTTTGTGAAGGAAATTCTTTAAATAATACGTAAAATGTGAAGGGTCACTCAAAATTCGGGGCCATCGGTATGATAATACTTATGCAAAGTTGTTCTCCTGCACACAGATATGTTATAACAGTTAACATTCGTGACTGAAAAAGGACGTCTGCAATTTTGACCTCTGCTTTTGAAGTGTGCAAGAAAACCAGTCAGGACGTATCATGATCGTACCAGGTCTCCACCATTTGTGTGAGTGCAAAGGGTCTTCAATTATACAACTTTAAAAGTTGTTGTGACAGTGCATGTTTTTGTAGGTTTCATAGAGACAAACAAGACATTACAACAACATTCTGTTTTGCAGCCAGTTGTCTATCAAATAAGTAAGTTACATTTCACCAATGTATTGTGTCATTGAAATGAATGTAACAAGAAGGTGCTGCTGTAGCTGTGCAAATAGTGACTCTGCCTATGGAGCAGAATGTAACACAAGGTGCAAAACGAGCTACAGTGACGTACAGAATAAGGGAAACATTTGACACATGTGCAGGGTGTCTTACCATTATGAAATTGTTTCAGGTCAAAATAATGTGACTCTATCGTGACTATTTGGTGTTGTCATCAGTGGCAAAGCACAGTAGTGAAACATGTAATGTGATTCATCAGTTTAACTGTTCACGCTAGAGCACAATGTTATTACACAGGCTTGTTAGTCTGAATGAGGTGTGTGGGCAAACAAAAATGTGTGTTGCTACGACTACTTTTAAATTCAAACTCGTACAAAGAGGTAAGCAAAGTTTTAATTTTCACCTAAAAAAAAAATAGAGTTGTAACAATGAAACAGGGTGACAGTGTAGTCCACTACATATTCAACCTTAAATGAGAGACATTTTTCCCGGTGGTGGAGGCCTCAGTTGTGGAAGTTTGCATTTTGGCCATTTGGGAACTTACTTTGTCGTCCATCTAGAAATGCCTGCTGCTCCGAGCTTTCTTCTTGTGAAGAAATGGGGAGAACTCGCTGGATGCCTTGTCGGGAGAATACGGAGATCAGGCAAACTATGATGACCTGAAGAAGCGACGTGTACAACTATCGTGTGGGGTATTGTGGAGCAAAAACTCCCCTTCAGGCATCTTCTTGTGACATCTGCTGTAATGTCACACAATTGGTGGTGGCCTTTGTCGTGTTCAAAATGTAAAAACTGACCCCTTACCTTTTTCCACTGTGGCCGCTATTTGTGCACCTGGGCCGCTACTTAAATGTGATTCTTGGTTATTTACAGAGATACGGTCTGCCACTTCAGACCTTTTTGAGCAAACTGGAAGCATTTCCTCCATCACTTTGTCATACATCTGCAGAGTGCTGTCGTCCACTTCTGTCAACTCAATACGAATTGTTGCATTTTTCCCCCTTCAGATGCAGGAAATCAACCAACACGTGATGCTGTACTTTATCAGTAGGCTGTGCCATTCTGCTTTGGTTCTTCTAGCAGTGTTCTGCTGCACCGTGGCATGGGGATTCCTGTGTATAACACAACTGCAGACATTTACCAGCAAACCCAAAAAATTAATTTTGTCAGTTTAATTTTTTGAAGGCATTTTCATCATCATCATCATCATCATCATCAGGTTGCAGCTCCAGTTTCCTGGGTGCTAGTGACAAGCCTCCCAACTTTTTATATCCATGTCCGACTCTCCCTTTTGGTTTCCATACCAAAGATAAACTACTTTCAACCACATCCTTGTTAACGGTGTCAATTCATCTTCTTTGCTGTTCGACATGTTTTTTTCCCATTTATAGTCAATACAAGGAATTTTATAACCACTGTGGTTTCTTCCATCCATTTCACACGACCGTACCATATTAATCTAGAGTGGCAGAATTTTTCCTGTATACTGAGTTTTACGCCTCATGTATTTTATTCCTTTCATTCTTTACCTTATCCTTTTACATTGGTCTTGGTGTATGTCTAACAAACTTCATATCAGCACCTTAGCTTTGGTTGTTTTCTTGCTCTCTCTCTCTCTCTCTCTCTCTCTCTCTCTCTCTCTCTCTCTGCCAGAGCACGTGTCTCCAGTGAATTGAATAGGTTAAAACAAGAATACGTAGTAGGTACCGAAGAGGGCTAGTTTGTATGGTGTCCCTTACTCGTCCATATCCCCCTCCCCAATTGTTGTGTCTTCTTCTTCATCTTCTTCTTCTTCCACATCTTCTTCTGCCCCCACCCAACCCCCTCCTCACTCTTCGAAAGCCGAGGTCACAGTCTGAAACTTCCCATTTCAGATTGTTGCTGTTTACAGTTCTAAGACACTCTCTAGTCAGCTTATACTTTATTTTTTCTTGTATCACATGCATAGTATCCTACTAAACTAGATGAAGCTGGTCGTCAAGTGTCTAATTTTTGCGCAACAATGCTGTCGACTTGACAGGCACGTACGATTTTACTACTGAAGTTCATTACAATGTATATATAAATGGGCAAACTTTGCTATATGCTAATGGCAGCAATGATTTTGTCAGTATTTGGACTGGTTTCACAGCCCATAGCAAAAGAGTGATACTTTCTGGAGTGAAGGGTCGGCCTTGCGAATAATGGTGCATGTGATGACAGTGCGGTGTGTTTTATGTTTGTCCTCACACCTCCCTGCTACATCCCACCTCACTCACGCCTCAATCGTTCACTCTGCCCTGCCCTTCACCCATCTGCCCACCCACGACATCACTCACACCTCACACCTCGCACCCCGTGTCACGTGCTACGCCCACGAACGCGCCCACTTGTCCTGACCGGCAGCCACTCGCAAACCGTCCACCAAGGCCGCCAGCCAGCCAGTGGAGAGGCCAGTCGTTCGTGAAGGTGAGTGCCACTTTCTCCTCCTCCTCAATCTTTTATTGCTTATGTCTCTGTCACACCTTCACTGAAACTCGAAAAGTTTGAATCGAGTAGTTGTGAACATTTTAATGCTCCTTGTGAGGGTTGCTGAATGAAGCTGATGCTGCATCTGCAAAAACTTTGTTTAAAAAAAAAAAAAAAAAATCAAAACTACCATTTCGTCCTCCAGTGTAGCCACCTTCAAAAGGTATGCATTCGTACAATTCTCTTATCCACGTTTAGATCTTAAAGTTATTTTTAAATCTTATACCTCATCAGTTGTGGACTTGAAGGTTATTGCTTGGTATTCTTTCTGATTGCTGAGGGAAAGGATCTCACAGAACAGAGGTTTTGTATTGACTGAGATGACTGTAAAGCCTATGAAGCCCATCTACCTGAGTCTAGTGTTAACTCGTGTAAAAGTGAGAGAATGCCTGATATATATTTGCGATTCTTGTAATTGAGGCAGGATCTGGGTACAAGCCAGGTATTCACCTAGTGGAAACCACCAAAAAACCACTTCCAGGCTGGTCATCATACCAGTTCTCATCGTGAACACACCAGGTGAATGTAATTTGAGGTTGACGCACATCTCCAAATCCCGGAAGCAGCATACTAATGTGTGCAGCTATCTGCGTGGCTTGTCTGATAATACGTTGTGGGACAAAACTTAATTTGTAAGAATACTGTATGCAAAAGCATTCTTCTCGCACCCTCTCCCTCTTGACTCGATGATTACGTGAGTGTGCACATGATCACATCCTTAGTATTGACAGCAATGTAGGAAACACCAGGAGGAAATTCTGTCCTTTCCATGAAGCTGACATTGATGTATTCAATGCAATGTAGGAAACACCAGGAGGAAATTCTGTCCTTTCCATGAAGCTGACATTGATGTATTCAATGTTAAAAAGATCTTATACAATTGGACAGAGACAGGTATAGATATGGCACAGATCTTCATGTATTCTTGATGTAGTCTTTATTAACAGAGTGTAACACTTCATTACATAACATTGCTGTCAAATTTCTGCTACCTTTAATTTTTTTCAGAGGTGTCAAGAACTATAACTGTATTTGAGACGCTAGTCCAGAAAAACGTAGCATGCGGTAGCAGTTGAGAATACTGAATTCTGTAAGAAATGGTTGATAAATCGTAGCCTGTGATTGCATTTCCAGTACTTTTGAGAAAAGCCTGTATTTATGGAACAAGCCTCACAGTACTGTTACAAATACTATACCTCGCCTGTTTACAGTTGGCTCAGGATTCTAAAAAATACTGAAAGTTTGTTACTAATTGAAGATAACTGCAGTCTGTGTTAAATTTAATGCCCCAGTGGCAAATGGTACATTGGGTTTAGTTAACATTAATGGCATTTCACATTGATGCAAACATTTGCGTAGCCACCAGTTGTGAATTTATGGGCTTTGAGTGATGTACTCATTATGGTATTGTATGTTTCTCAGTAGGTAGACAACTACTTTAGATGATATCTAAGATTTTCATATGTGGCAACGTCTTTGATGTTTAATATCTATTGGCAAAAAATTGTTAATATAATTAGTGAGAGAACATTATTGTGGCATATGAAATTTAATTGACAAAGCATAACATTTTTACTGAATTTCTCACTGAAGGTTTTCTAGTTGTTGATAGCTTAAGTTACAGTGACTGTAACAGGGAATTTGTGCAACATCAGTAGGTATTTGTCATTTTGACACACTGGAAAAAAAGAATGGTCATATTTGGCTAAAACAAAAATGATACCTTGATTTAGAAAGTTTCGAGGATATGCAGGTACTAAATTGTCTTTTTGTGGTGGTCATTATTTTGCAAAAGCACTGCTTAGTGCTTGTATTGTTACAAAGATCTATAATAAACCAAGGAAACTGAACAAATGTCAAATGATTGATTCATCACAGGGCAGAGGGCAAGATAAGACTGCTAATTCTGGAATGAAAGTTTTCACAGAGTAACTCGTCATCAGTTCTATGTCCCATTCTCTCTCATCTTCTATGCAAACTGATTTGAATGTTCATATAATTTTCCTCATTAGAATCCCATCCAATCGTGATTGATTTGTACCTTTAATACTTCACTGTTCAGCAATCTTTCATCCAGAGGTCTACTAATTAAACTGCTTACTGAAAGAGTAAATGAATAACAAGAGAAGAGTTGGAAAAGTAAAGTAACATCATTCCAGAAGGCATTAAACTTGTTAAGAAGTCCTGTATATTATGTTTTTAGTAATAATTTGCTAAATGCTAAAAAAAAATCTTATTTTCTTCCCAGCAGTTTTGACTTAAAGATGATGTTCATCATGTGCGCATTGACTTGCTTTGTTCTTAATGTTACAAAGAAATCTGCTTTTCATGAGACACATTATTCAAAATTAATGAGTTAACAGTAATCATTTTCAGCTACACATATCTGTGATCTCTATTTTTTACCTCAGAAAAATATACCAGATCAGCAGTAAAATAATGCACATTAAAAAATTATTTGGTGTTGATTCAATACAAGAATTATAAAATATGACCCTCAGTTCGTTTGCTCATGTTACATTATTATTACAGCATCCTGAAATGAAAATGATAAAAATGTTATTTATGATAGACAGTTGAAAATGGTTATCATATTTTCTCAGGATTCATTTTAGACTTTCTACAGAACACTCAGAGCAAGAAGAAGTTGCACTGAATGAAAATGCCTTTTACTGTAACTATAAAACCAATGGGAACTATTTTATATAAACTCTTGTCTGCTAGCTGGCTAGATCTTTGTGATTGCAGCTATTTTACTTTAGAAACAGTCGGTGTGCTGATATAATTTTACATAAGTATACTCATTTTTTGTGCTGTGAGTGAGTTGCGTAGCGAACGTACCTTCATTTTTGTCTTAATCCATTTTGAGACATAAGGTGTTCATAAAAAGAGAATATTCTTGCTAAGATATTTATTAGTCATTTGTTTAATTACAATAATGATCAAAGCAGAAGACATGAACAAAAATTTGTGCTGCAGCCAGGACTTGAACCCAGGTTGTCTTGATTGCTAGGTAGAAATGCTAACCATTTACACTACCACAGCACAATGGTCAACTTGGGTAGTTTGTGCAGTGGTAGTGTAAATAGTTAGCATTTCTGCCTAACAAGCAAGACGACCTGGGGGTCGAGTCTCGGCCACAGTACATATTTTAATTCATGTCTTCTGCTTCGATTATTATCGTAGATAATGAAGAGACTTAAATGTCTCAAGGAATATGATTCTAAGATCTATTTATTTAATTAATCACTCTGTTGACTGTGGACAGCTCTTCTTTATTGTGTAAGTTCACCTAGCATGTTATTTTGTCAATTGCACGTGATAGCATGTGTAAAATTACCCAGTTTACTTTTTTTCCCCTTCAGGCATCTGTCCTTGGATTTCTTAAGCTTGTGAATTGTAATTGGTGAGATTTTCACTGTCAAGAGACTTTTTCACTGTCAAGAGACTTTTTCACTCTGATATAACCTCTTTGAAGTGTTGTGATACATCTTCCCTGCCTTGCGATAAAATGTTGGTTCTCCCCTGACACAGATTGAAACCTTTGTTTCAGTAACTGTTGGTTTCTCCAAGCAGCAGCATCATCACACAATTTATTTTGGTGTCCAAGTCAAACATTAATTTCAAGACTATGATCTCATCATAAAGTACCATATAGTCTCGTATTTGATTGTACTTGACTTTAACATGAATTAATGGTGTGATAAAATTGTATGAAGAAGCTGCACTGTTGCTGGAATAAACTGAACAGCTGAAAAAAAGTCATGGGAATAGTAACTGTTCATGACTGAAAGTTTAAAGAAGTGCAATAATTAATCCTGGTACAGAAATGCAATAAAAATGCTCTGTGTTATTGGTGTAAATGGGTATTGTGCATTTTAGTACATGTTTAATATCAAACTGCATTTTTATGAACACATTCTGTGTAGTAGCAGTAGTGTGTGTGTGTGTGTGTGTGTGTGTGTGTGTGTGTTTCCATGTTTAAGATATTATTTATTTGGTGTTCATGTGTACATTATGTTAGGTTTTTTGTGAATGTTTTGTATGATTATTTGTGTTGTTTATTATATATAAATGTGTTTGGTACAATAGAGCCTTTGCATTAACTTGTATACAACTTACTTCTGAACTGGCGGTCTTTGCATTTGTTTCCTGGCTTGATTTCAGTGGATAAGGCCTGTTATGGGTGTGGTGTTTTTATCCTTCTTTCTTCTAGGCAGCGGAATGGCACTGCTAGTGGATTTTTTTAACTATGAATTGTGTGGTGGCACATAGGAATCACACAATTTAATGCTACAACTCACAAACTGCTTAGTTACAGGCGAAGCTGCTGGCCACTAGGAGCCTCAGGATATCGCCACTAAAATGAAAATTGAATTAAACTCTCTTTCCTTGACTTCAAACATAAAATGCAGCTTTTTAAACATGCTATATTTAACATCCTAACATATATGACCTAAGTTATATAAAAATAAAAGCCTGCTGCTTCTCCTGCTGTTTAAGTATGTACTGTGTGTCCCATGTCTTTTTAGTTAGTTAAATGTAACTCCTGGTGAAGTGTTGATGGCACTGTGTTTACAGAGAAGGATTTAGAGTTAATTGATTTCAGGCTGTTGGAGTTGTGGTGAAAGTGTTTCTGAATGTTCTTCACGGAGCACACAATTGAGCACTTGGTAATGGAGCCTCACAATCTATCACTGTTCTGCTTGTTTTATAGTGGATGTAAATCTGATAGAGATGTGGCGGGCGTGAGATTGGGAATGGGTAAAATTTATCACTGTGGGCGAAGTCTGTGTGACAAACACATCTTGAGATTTCTTTCGTGATATGAATATGTACACACTTGAAGGCAGATGGAATACTTTATAGATCCAGCAGTTTTACTTCACAAATGGCAGCCACTCTATTTAGAAAGTGGAGTGCTGTCCTAGTTCAAAAGATCTCGGAATAATTTTGTATCTTCCATTTAAATATGCACAGTATAGAAATTATGCTTTCCCAAACTCATTTGCCACATCTTGCATAATGTTTTTGCTCTTGACTTGAAATGTTGACAATGTGACTGGCACAGGTATATTGGATGAAGGGATCCCTCACTGCTGTATGCACATAGTTTAACGTCACTGGTGCAGGTGCGATACTAAACTAATGAGCCATTTGAACTTGAGTGTTGTAACGAAATGGCAGGTAAGTTGTCTCGTTTGTTTTTTCGTCTTATCCTTTCGATGCATGAAATCTATTTGTTTCCTGTAGTTCAGCTCTTGGTGCAGGTAAGCTGTTAGTGGTATTGTTTGCCACACTAATATTTTCATCTCTGTGAAAAGAATTAAGCCGTATTGCAATGCCTCTGTTTCTGAGTGGGTCACAGATCCCATGGAGAGGAGAATCTGAGATGTGGAAATAAGTCATGGATGTAAATTTTAAGTGCAGTATAATGAAATGAGTATGCATTATTAAATTTTATTGTTTAATGTGAACCATAAAATAATCTGAAACATGAATTTTCAGGTCTACTGAGAATATTCTATTCAGTAGAATAAGCTGTGCAGCAGAAAAAGTTCTTTGATTTAGTCTTCAACTCCGCCAGATTATCCATAAGACATTTAATGGGAATTAAATTACCCCGTTAGGCAATTCCTACTCTAATAAATTGTATGTGAACAGAAACTACTAAAATTAATGTTTAAGTTGCCGCAAAACAGTAGTAGTTCATAATGTGAAGCCATTTCTTTTTATTTCATATTTTATCCTCAGGTCATACAGAGAGCAGTGCAAAGATCAGTGTTGACTGAAAATAAGCATAGGTGGCTGCCGTATATAAAAAGGATAAAAAAAGACCCACAAAATTACAGACCAATATTCTTAACATCTGTTTCCTGCAGAAGTATTGAAGATATTCCATGTCCAAATATAATACATTTCCTTGAGATTAAAAAAAGCTTCTGTCCACAAATGGACACAGATTTAGGAAGCATTGCTTGTGTGACACTCAACTTGCCCTTTCCACGTGTGGTATCCTGTGAACTGTAGATAAAGAGCAGCAAGCAGATTATGTATCTCTAGATTTCCAGAAACATTTGACACAATACCTCAGTGCAGACTGTTAATGGAAGTCTGGGCACATGGAATGGATTCCCAAATAGGCCAATGGTATTAGCGTAGGTACATGGTGACCCCCTCACCCAGTCGGAATCCACTGCAACCTGCAACCTGAGAACTGGTAGTTGTGCAAGAATAGAGTGGAATGGAAGAAATGGGTAGAGTGGGGTTAGCTCAACATCTGAAAGCATAAGAGAATTTAAGAAGAAGAAGAAGAAGAAGAAGAAATGTGTTTGGCTTGAAGACTTCTTAAGCAATAGAACCCAGTACATTGTCATTGATGGCGAGTGTTCGTCAGAGACAAGGGTATCGTGACGCGTGCCCCAGGGAAATGTTAAAGACTGCTCTAGTTACCTATATACTGTACCTACATGATGTGGCGGATAGGGTAAATGGCAATAGGTGATTGTTTGCCAGTGACACTGTAATATAAGCAAAAGTACCATTGATGATCGACTGTGGGAGGATTCAGGATAATTTGTACATAATTTCTATTTAGTGTTATTAATGGCAGCTTGCTCTAAATGTAGAGAAACATAAAAGAATGTGACGAGTAGGGAAAACAATTCTATAATGTTTGAATACAGTATTCGTGGTTTGCTGCTGGACTCAGTCATGTCGGTTAAATGTATATGCTTAACGTTGCAAAGCAATACAGAATGGAACTAGCACACAAGGACAGCAGTAGAAAAGATGAATGTTAGACTTTCGTTTTGTGGGAGAATTATAGAAAAGTGAACCTCACCTATAAAGGACCATATGTATAACATTAATGTGACTGATTCTTGAGTACTGCTACAGTGTTTGATATCACCACCAGATCAGATTAAAGGAAAATATTGAAGCAGTTCGGAGACAAGCTGCTACATTTGTTACCAGTAGGTTCGCAAATGTTTCTTGAACTCAAATGGGAATCCCTGAAGGGAAAACAGCATTCTTTTTGCAAGACACTATTGAGAGAACTGGCTTTACCAGCTGACTGTAGAATGATTCTACTGTAGCCAAAGTACATTCTGTGTAAGGATCTCAGAGATAAGATGAGAGAAATTAGGGCTATTATGGAGGCTTATGGATAGTCATTTTCCCCTTGCTTTGTTTGTGTATGGAACAGGAAAGGAAATGGCTAGTAGTGCTAGAAGCCATCCTACACCATACTTTGTGTTGCAGAATGTGTATGTAGATGTAGTCAGTATCATTATTGGCTTTGACTAATTACAGAGTCCACAAAAGACTTGAATATGTTGCATAGTGTCAGTTGAATACTTTGTCGTCTGTGTTTGTCTAGGGCAATATGACTAGTCTAAATGATTTCACAGTATTGCAATTGAATAAAATGTACATCCATGGCCACTTTCCACATACAGTAACTCCCTCTCAGTGAGGGCTCCTTCAAGTAGGACCAATGTATATAATCAAAATCTGTTCTTCTGTGTACTCTCTTCAGTAGCCCCCTTTTTTTGTTTTACTGTGTTAGCTTCTTGGATTTTAATTGTGGCTGTGTGTATAGTGTTGGTAATACTTCCAATAAGCTATTACCAAAACTTACATTTTGCTTGCGACTGCATGTTGTTGTTCTTGTTCCAGATAAAGAGAGTAATTGTTGCTTTGCATGTTGTAGAAGTTAACTGCTTTTCTAACACTTGTAGTGTGTTGTTTATATGGATTGTGAATTATCGATAGTGGTGAGAAAATTGCACAGATCGCATATGCTCACGTAATGTAATGAAGAAATTATTTTGGAATGCATCCAGCTGTTATTGAGTTGTTTATAAATATGTAGGTTTACTGAAGAAGCAGAATTGTACAGTCCAAGGTAACTCGGAGGAAAATTGGTGCACAGTCTGTGGTGTGTTTAATACGCCAATCAGAAAGTACACACTGTAAAGCTTGCAGAAGTATAAGAAAATGAAGGAGAAGAAGTACAACAAAATAAACTAAACAGTACGTAGATCGTGAGTGCAGATGAAATGTTCTTAGAGAAATGGTCTTGTGGTTAAAAAAAAATCACGGTGTGTAATGTATTAAAAATAGGTTTGTGCTTTGAACTTGAAAGTAAATTTGAAAAGTATAGGGAGCCAATAGGCCAATAACAGCTGGATGGTGTAGCTTGTGCCTCCTGCATGATGCATGACTTTGCGTCCTCCCACCTTGGAGCAGTGCATGAAGTGGACACGGGAATGGGAGCGGGAGCGGGCTACTCGGAGTCGGGCCGGCCGCCCACCCCCGTGCCGGACCCGGCAGTGCCCACAGCTCCGGTCCTCGTGCCCTCGCCTCCGCCAGCGTCTCCGGTGCGAACCGCACCCCCGACAAGTAAGTTGGCACCTGCCTTTCACGTCGTATGCAGGTGGTAGATTCTGTCACCTCCTGTGCAGCTTTGTAGCTACGTCTTTGAAATTTCTACTTTTAGGTGCACAAATTCTGGCGGCTAGTTGTTTGAAAAATTATAACAGCTGTTGAGAGTCTTACTTTAAAAATAAGTTTTATAGTGCTTTATCCATTGTGGGTTGGAACCCAAATGCACTCAGTGGTAGATGTTGTTGGTCAGAATTCCTTCTATTGCATCAGAAGGAAAATAACTGCACCAGTTAAAGTAGGTGTGTATTGTGGCTCAGTGTGTAGGTGCCAGACTACAGATCCAAAGTCGTGGGGTTCAGGTGAAATGCCAAATCAAACTGTGGTCTGATATACGATAAACTGTAAGTTTGGCAGAAGTTACTGAAAGTGACATGTACTATCTCACCTAATAACACGGCCTCGTGAGCCGTGTATGTGGCCACACGGATCTCACAGAGTCACAGTCGCTCGCTCACATGTTGTGAAGTTGCAGAATCAGTGTAGGGGCAATGGCCTTCCTTCACTGAGCACTACATCTTGTGACACACTGTGATATAGCAACCTGCCATATTTCCTTATCCTTTTCCCTGTCATGTGGCACATGAAGGTGAGTGAGGTTAAGGTGCATAAAAAGGGGAGTGGTGGGGAAAAAGATCACTCGTGCAAATGCAGTGCTCTAGTTCACACAGATGTTTAGGTTGGTTACAGTTGTGCCTTTTTTTCTAGTTAACTCTTTCATGCCAGGTTCAATTGCTGTGCAGTTACCCTAAGAGTACAGAAATACACTAACAAATCAGATATTCAGTATTAGTCATTGAAATTTGGTACAAGTATACTAGAAGTTATAGGTTTACTGTCTCTGTAGGTTCAGAACAATATCTTGTTGTGGTATATTTCAAAACATATGGGTAGATGTGGAGGAACACAGCTTTGTCTGCCAGTTTCTCTTTGGCTTTCTCTGGTGTAGCACACTGAGGAATGTTTTGTTGGATTCTTCTACCTTTCATCTGATGGGATATTCTTAAGGAAATGAGGCCAGCTTTTTGGTTGCAAACACAAAAGAATAGAGACAAACGAATGTCATCAACTTGTTAGTATGTAACAGAAACTGCACTGATTGCAGTAATTGTGCCATGTTCACACAAAATTCTGAGAACATTTTCTTTTATTGGCCTGTGAGTTTGTGGTGCACAATATAAACATTGAATATGCACATGTTCAGAATATATAAGATGATTTTGATGCACTTTACAGGCTATTTTCGTCACTAGAATTTTGATATTTTCATCAAATTTAGGAGAAAAATTGCTATCACCTGAAATAACAACAAATTTGATAGTGCTATGTAAAGCACAGTTTAAAACTTGCATAATTTTCCTCTTCCTCATGAAAGTAATACACCCTTGAAGTAAGTTTGCAGCTGAAGAATGAATGTTTCAGGAAACTATATTGTAACATCAGGGCAACATACAGGGGAAAAAAAAGCCACAACACAAGGCACGTACATGTACTATCCTCTGTAGTGCATAGAAGAGACGTTTGTGGCCACAAAGTCGCACTGTGTTGACTTACACAGAACACTGTAACTATGAAAGCCGCGACTGTAAAGAAATTTATTGCACAACTTGTTGTGTAAACACACAAGATTAGGTAAATCTCTCTCACAAGTTTGGATTGCTTTCAGGTGTTCAGCCATGTGGCTGCTTGTAGATGATGCAGGGTTTTGGCAGGCTGGCTTGTTGCTATCGGCCACCTTCAGCACCACTTGTGAGGGTGGCAATGAGTCAGTGTGCCAAAATATTCTCACCGTCTGTATGACGCAGTTAAAGGTGGCAACACTCTGAGGAAGCCTAAGATCACACACCTCTACTTTTAATTTACAGAGTTTTTGGATTTGCTAATAACAGAGAGCACTATGTCTTAAAATGGCAAAAATTCTGTTCCAAGGAATCTGTGAACTTCATTCAACAATTTTTTTTTCTGAATTGTTAGTATTTTTGGCTGGGAGGACCAAATCAGCTATGAACTTTAGAGCTGGTATTAATTTAAGCTGCATGTGTAGCATAGGACTGAAATTTGGATCATTACTTCAACATGAGAACTGAACAACAGTGGTAATCCTTCTATAACACTCTTCTTAAATACAGTTTGGTTTTACTCATTTTTCATGCCTGTTATTCAACGTACAGCAATTCTTACACCTTCTGTCACATGGTTAAAGAATCCCTCTCTTCCCATCCACCTCCCCCTCCACTCCCCTCCCTGCTCCCATCCCCAAGTTTTTTCTCTTTTTTCTGTATTATTCACACTTGGAGATCATCAATCGGAATTACACTGCTATGTGTTGTAGTTGTGTAAGCATGGCTTTCAACTACAGCACTTGACTGTTTTAATAAATGCCTTACACACTTTGTGTTTTTCAGTAATAATGTAACTGGTGCAGTAATTTCCTTATTTTTTATCATTAATAATACAGTTGCAGGCCTTAAAGGTAATTAGGCAGCAGTAAAACACGCATTTCATCTACTATAAAAGTAATATAGGATTATGAATCTATTGTAGAACCACGTATGTTTGTTACAATGTTGCTGTGGCATTTCATATCCAATTAATGGCACTAGATTTGTGTCAAGGCCATTAAAATGAGATGATTTCTGTTTTAATAGTAATTATAATCATTAACACTTTGGAGGCTGGCCACTTAGAAGAATATTGGGCATAGAAAACCGGTCATTTATGCCGTTATTTAAAGCGTTACTGGCACATATACTATCAATGTGTCTTCAGGAATAGTACAACTAGAAAAGGGCCAGACTTATAGATTTATTTTTCATATTTATTTTAATTCTCTGGTAGATTACATATTTTGTAGTAATTATGACAGAAAGTACGATTTTACTTCCAAGAAAGAAGTGTAACGTGAGTTGTTGAGCAATTTCTTCCTATTGAGCTTCCAAAGTTTTTTGTTCACTCAACAAACATGTCATATTTGTTGCAGAATTATAGCAAAATGCAAAACCTAAAGAGCACATGTACAAAATTACGTTGCTGAAATTATATTGACTCAGCCATTCATGACAGCAAGTGTTAAGTTTGCTAATGTTTTTTTTTTTTTTATTCTAGAAATTTACAACAGAAGGCAGCACCAGCCAAGGGGTAGATTGCTAGATACCCGTACATTGTCCTCATACAAAATGAGTCCATTTTTCAAGTGATAAGTGGTTTCCGCATTGGGAAAATCATGGCCTTACATATACTCGGGCATGGTTGTTTTAACACAAAGTTGCCACCCAAGCTGTGCTCGGACTTGGTCTCCATAGTGTCAACTGAAGGAATAACCACAAGTTTTCACAAGAAACTAAAGGGGTAATATATACACACACACACACACACACACACACACACACACACACACACACACACACACACAAAATATTTCCTTTAAGCTTTACAGCTTTTGTAAATAGCATTATCAGTGTCATTTGCACTTGTGCAATGCGTGAAATTCCTTACCATAAAAAAAGATAATAAAATTGATCGGAATATGTTTTTTTGATACTCAGTTTCCTCAGTTATTGGGAAGAGAGGGAGGTCTAATTTGGTACATAATCTTTGGTGTGTGAAACTGGTAACCATGGAAAGAGGAACAAACTAAGCTAAAAGTGTGTGGCGGATCGGCAGGAGCAGTATAGCGATTTATGTCACAAGGTGATGTCTTATGCCAGTGATGGCATACTGCTCACTTGCACTCACAGACTTGTGATGGCAAAAGAATTGGGTTTAATGTTATTGTTACAGAAGTGTGGCAGAACGACTACTACATAACCTGCAACATACGTTAATATTTTGCTTGAAGATTTGTGATTAAGACTAGTAGACAGTATCTGACATGTAGGTTTCAAGACTTAATTAAAACTGTAAAGCAGAACCAGGCTACTCTGATACGTAAGAGGAGCTTGCACATCTCGGATGTTTCATGAATCCTATGTTGTTTGTAAAAAATGTTCAGTTATTATAAGTTGATACAGGCTTTAAAGCTACATAATCAGAAATGGTTTGATATGTGGAAGCACTAGGAAGTGTTACCTAGAGGTAGTTCTAGTCAGGTAGTGCAAGAGCCTAACGCTGTAAGGTTACTCATTAAAGTGTTTACAGTACACAACAGAAGCTTTAATGTTAGTAATCTTTGACACTATTGTAGTTACGATGTTCGTCAGTGATGCATTTTAGGCCAGAGTAATGCAACCAGAAACTGATCTCTCCAATTTAAAACTAACGCTGTTTTGAGAAAAATTTAAATAAGTGGGATATTGAAACAGTGGTCCATGTCAATGAAATAGAAAGTATCTGGTACTGCCAGTACTAAATGTGTGCACTTCCTGACATCGCATTCCCATAGTTGCTACCATGTATGTCTGTCGTTGTGTGTCGATGTAATTTGTGACCGGTTAACCTTTTAGCTGTCTAATCTGGACTTTATTTACTTTGTTAATTGGTTAAATTCATTGCTTGTTCATTCCTTCCACTCTATAACCGTAAGAAAATGCTGCTGACAAAAATACATCCGTCAAAACGTAAAGTGTCACACTGTTACAGTAGAAGCGGATCACTTAATTGCTTGAACATCACTACATTTGTCAAAAATGTATAATGTTTCTAGACTAGTCAAGATTCATTTCTGAGGATATTGGATACTGTTGGATGCACTTAATGTGGAAGCGTCATCCTGTAAGCTGTATGCAGTGATGGACATGTTGATGAAACATTTTGAAATCATTAACTGAAAATTTTCTCACACAAAATATGATTTCAGTAACTCCTGTTTTTTTGTACATGTACTGAAATATATTTTAGGGCTTTTTAACAAGATGGTACATTAAGTTGCAGACAGGCACAGTTAAAAGATACTTGCACACAAACTTTTGTCCACAGCCTTCGTCAGAAAAGGAGAGAAAAAGCGTGCGCACACACACATTCATTCACACAAGAAAGCACACCTCACGCTTACATTACGAGGGGCGTTTGAAAAGTCCATGCAAAGTCCAAGAGATGGCACCACCTGTGCGTATTGAGGTCATGTTTAGTTAGTAGCATCTTTGGAAAGAATGCACACCAAGTTTCAGCCATATTCGTCTATTTCTTTGTGTTTGGCATTCGTATGAATCAAGGAAGTAAAGTCATTGTCAACAATGGACGAAAAAGAATTTCTTGTGATGATTAAACATTACTTTATGAAAGGCGAAATGCTTGAGGAGACTAAAGAGAAGCTTGATAAACATAATGGTGACTCTGCACCTTCGATTAGATCAGTTTATAAGTGGTTTCAAAATTTTCGGAGTGGCCATATGGGCACAAGTGATGCTGAACGTTCTGGACACACTGTGGAGGTTACGACTCCAGAAATCATTGATAAAATCCATGATATGGTGGTGGATGACAGAAGAGTTAAGGTGTGCGAGATTGCTAGTGCTGTGAGCACCTCGAATGAACAGGTACATAATATTTTGCATAAACATTTGGACATGAGAAAGCTATCCACAAGATGGGTTCCGCGATTGCCCTGCTTGACCAAAAATGGAATTGTGTGAAATGTTGCAAGGATGGTTTGCAGCTGTTCAGGAAGAATCCGTTTTGTCACTGTGGATGAAACATGGATACATTACTATAATCCTGAGACCAAACAACAATCTAAACAATGGTTTACCAAGGGAGAATCTGCACCAAAAAGGCGAAGACCATTCCTTCAGCAGGAAAGGTTATGGCGACTGTCTTTTGGGATTCAAAAGGGATAATCCTCATTGACTATCTGAAAAAGGGTAAAACTATTACAGGTGCATATTATTTACTGTTATTGGACCTTTTGAAAACCGAGCTGGAAGAAAACTGCTG
This sequence comes from Schistocerca piceifrons, assembly GCF_021461385.2. NCBI lineage: Eukaryota > Metazoa > Arthropoda > Insecta > Orthoptera > Acrididae > Schistocerca > Schistocerca piceifrons. Next base: position 102,293,047 of record NC_060146.1, read on the forward strand.
GCAATTGGGACTGCAAAAAAGTCCTTTTCTATCATGACATTGCACCAGCACACTCCTCAGCAGTTGTGGTCGCAAAATTAATGGAAATAGTATTCCAACTCATTTCACATGTCCCCTATTCTCCAGACTTGGTTCCCTCAGACTACTATTTGTTCCCCAAGTTGAAGAAATGGCTGGCGGGACAAAGATTTTATTCAAACGAGGAGGTAATTGCAACAACTAATAGCTATTTTACAGACTTGGACAATTCCTATTATTCGGAAGGGATCAACAAATTAGAACAGTGTTGGACAAAGTGTGTAAGTCTAAAAGGAGACAGTTGAAAAATAAAAAAGGTTTACCCCAAACATGTAAGTAGTTCTTATTTTTGCACGGACTTTTCAAACACCTCTTGTATCATCATCTCTGGCAGTGTTGACCAGAGTGCAGCTGTCACATGGAATGGAAGGGAGAGGACGGGGAAGGAAAAGGGATAGCAGTGTAAGAGTGAGGGGAGAGAAGTGCTCTGTTGTCTGGCAGAACGTGCAGGGACTAGACTGCCAACAGGTGTAGTGTTAGGAGGCTGTGGAGCAGGGAGGTCGTGACAACGGAATGAGAAAGGAGAAGACTGGGGAAATGTGGGTGGATGAGTTGGCAGAGGGTGGCAAATGGAAGGTGGGAGATGATAATAGGAAGGGGGTGATGGTGCAGAGAGGGTGGAGACTGTTACGTGGACAGTGAGGGGACAGTATGTTACCGCAGTTTGAGGCCGGGATAATTTTGAGAGTGGAGAATGTATTGTAAAGATAACTCCCATCTGTGCAGTTCAAAAAAGCTGGCAGTGGAGGGGAGGATCCAAATGGATCGGTTAGTGAAGCAGCCATTGAAATAGAGCACATTATGTTCAGCTGCGTGGTGTGCCAGAGGGTAGTGGACTTTGCTCTCGGCCACAGTTTGCCAGTGGCCGTGCATCCTTGTGGACAGTTGGGTGGTACTATAAATTGCGTTTTATTTGATCAGTCTATTCTTTACTCACTCTGAAATTTATACACAGTTGAAAGGTAAATATGTGACACCTGTACAAAAAAAGTGGTGGGTGGGAAAGTTGTGCAGCTGAACACATCAGGAACAAGCACTATAGGAGCTATTCCATCATTTTTTTTCATGTAATAGACTTCTTTGGAATAGGCATCTTTTATTTTAAGTACCTTCAGTGGTCGTTGTAACAATTGTGGTTTGCCTACAAATGGGCTTAGCAAGATCATAAACAGGTCCCCTGTTTAAAATTACTTTCATTATTCACAATTTAGCTTTTACAATAAACCTGTGTGTTGGTTGAGGGGCGCCAAGGATGCATAGAAATAATATAGAAGAAAGGGTTGGGGGTGGGGGGGAATTGGGCAATGAAAGTAGTTTTAAACATGAGAACTGTCTATGATCACAAAAAAATCATTTGGTAGCATAATAAAAATTATTTCAGTGAGCATTGAAACAGTTTTAAATAAAAGCCCAAATAGTCCTTTATTTCAGTCATAAAATACTGACTCCCATATTATTTATAAAACTGTGTTTGCAGAAGAGAGGCCGGTAAAACAAATAAGACAATGTCTACAGTAGTAGCAGTCCTTCTTATAGATCACATTAAAAGCTGAATCACTACTTCAAAAGTGTCACACTCAATGACAAGCATGTATTGACGGGTAATCATTTAAATTCTTGTTAATATTAATGTTAGCTTTTGATTTCCAAGCCTAAAGATGGTAAAATATTGCTTGTGTGAGATAGTGGTCTTAACATATTATTAGCTGTCATTCATTGTGACAACTATGTTACACTTGCCCATTTTCTGAAAATTCTGTATTTTTCATGCCCTTGTTTATAAGGAACAAGTAGCCTTAGAGAGAATGCCACATTGCATTGTGAATAGCATGGAATTCTAATTTTGAAAGGCATGCATCTTTCAATTGGAGGAAGGCGCCATCTTTACAGGTAAGTAGCAATCATATCTTGGGAACATTTGCAGAATAATTCCTGTATGTAATGCTTTCACCAGTATAGTGATATCAGGCTAATGCTGTAAATGTTCCCAACAATTGTTGCATGTGCACTGTAGGAATGAACTCCTATTTTATGCTTTCGCTTGCTTTTGGATGGTTGTCTTTTCTTGTATTTTGTGTGCAACTGCTAAATTTTTGTAGTGTTCCCTCTTCATTGATTATGCTGAGATCAGTGCCAGTTCAGTAATGAAAGTTGTCCAGCTGCTGGCATATAACATGATTTTGCACGTAAATGGCAGTTGACAACCCAACCATTCTTGGTTTTTATCTAGTTTGGAAGTGATGAGCTCTGGCACTGTTCCAATGCAATCAGGCAAGGGTTTCGTGCATGTGTGTGAGTGTCTGCATTTTTATTCTTGTGTCTTGGCCAATTTACACATCTCTGTCAGGAGAGTGAAGAAGTTGCGTGCTGCAGTTAATAACGACTTAGTATTAGTGTAATTTATTATGTTCACTTGTAGTTGCCATATAGTTACTTCCAGTAACATGGAATCACCATTTACCAGTTTTACAAGTTTCTGCAGTTAGTTTAATAATAAAAGGAAGAAAACTTCAAACTGTGTCCTTTTTAATACTCAGGCAAAAACTTGTTTTCCTCTGTTCTTCAATATGTATCTCTGATGTGTGCCCTCACTGTCCTGTTAAACTTGCTTGAAGTTGTCGGGCACATAACATTAACCTGCACAAAAATCTCCCTAAATTATAACTATTTCTAATTCTGAAGTACTTGGAATGATGTTGATGTGATTGGAATCCACTAAGTAGTGGTCATGAGGGCCATGGATATGGACTATATGATCAGTAATGGAAAATCCAGGATGGAATGTAACAGTATTATGAAACGGATAGTTGCCACTCACCATGTAGCAGAGATGCTGAGTCGCAGAAAGGCACAATGGAAGGACGTCAAGAAGTGAGCTTTCGGTCAACAAGGCCTTCGCTGGAAATAGACAACACGAACACGTGCGTGCACGTACACTCAGGTGACCATCTTGCTGCTGAGGCCAGGAGGGTTAAGGGAACATAGGATATACTGCAGGGAGAATTCCTATCTGCACAGTTCGGAAAAGCTGGTGTTGGTATGAAGGACCCAGATGGTAAAGGCTGTGAAGCAGTTGTTGAAATGAAGAACGTTGTATTGAGTGGTGTGCTCAGTAACAGGGTGGTTCAGTGGTTTCTTGGCCACAATTTGTTGGTAGTCATTCGTGCAGACAGCTTTTTGGTTGTCATGCCCACATAAAATGCAGCACAGTAGTTGCAGCTTAACTTGTAGATCACATGACTCATTTCACAGGTAGTCCTGCCTTTGATGGGGTAGGCGATGCTTGTGATTGCACTGGAGTAGGTGGATGTGGGACTATATATGGGACAGATGTTGCATCTATGTCTATTACAGGGATATAAGCTACGAGGCGAGGGGTTGGGAGCAGGGATTGTGTATTCATGGATGATGGTATTGTGTAGGTAATGTGGACAATTGAATACCATTGTGGGAGGGGTGGGAAGGATAGTGGGTAGTACATTCCTCATTTCAGGGCACGGCGAGAGGTAGTTGAAGCCCTAGCGGAGAATGTTATTCAGTTGGGTGGAACTTTGGGAGGTGGTGCGTGACTGGAGAGATACGGCACGGGCGATCTATTTTTGTACAAGATTGGGACGGTAATTACGATCTGTGAAGAGCTCAGTAAGACCCTCAGTATATTTCTAGAGGGACTGCTTGTCACTACAGATGCAACAGCCACGGGTGGCTATGCTGTATGGAAGGGATTTCTTGGAATGGAAGGGGTGCCAGCTGTCAAAGTGGAGGTGTTGCTGATTGTACCTTGCCAGACTCAGTTTGCTCCTCTGCCCAACAGTGATCCACCTTCACTGCCCCCAAGTCACCCCTGTTGACTTTCCAGAATATCTTAACCTTGAACCTTGCCTCACTATCAGTCCCCAAATCTCTCAACATGCAAACTAACCTTACATTTGCAGAAAGAACCATAATCCACCATCTAAAAACTGATCTCACCCTGTAATCTTACCTTCTGACAAACACTCCACCACTGTTGTTTTGAACCACAAGGATTACCAGGCAGGAAGACTCTGCCAGATGTCAGATTCATCCACCTGCAAACCCTGCCACAGCTAACCCATTCCAGATTCGGCAGGATCTCCAGTCTCTCCTCAGATCCTGGGGCCCATCCAAGAACCTCTCCCTAGAGTCCACACCTCTCCTCATCTCTACTGTTCCCTGCATCTCTACTGTTCCCTGCATCTCTATCTTCTACATGCTTCCCGAAGCCCATAAATCCAACCATTCAGCACGCCCCAGTGTGGCTGGTTACTGTACCCCGAGTGAGAGAATCTCCACTTTCATAGACCAATACGTTCAACCAGTTACACACAGCCTACCCTTCTATATAGAAGATACCAGCCATTTACTCCAGTCTCTCCACAGTTCCCATTCCTTTACCGCATGGTGTCCCGCTTGTCACTATTGATACGACCTCCCATTAAACCAACATCTAACTAAACTAACATCCAGGGCCTTACCGCTATCGACCATCACCTTTCCCGGCACCCAACGGATTCTAATCTATAATTTCTTCCTAGTCACCTTGACCAACTATATCTTCTCACAATTACTTCTCCTTTGAAGGCATTATCTACAAACCAACCCAGGATATGGATATGGGCATCTGCTTGGCTTCCCTCTATGCCAAGCTCTTCATGGTCAGTCTAGAGAAATCCTCCCCAAACATCCAAAATCCCAAACCTCTCACCTAGTTCAGATTCACTTATGACCTTTTCGTGATCTGGATTGAGGGTGAGGAAACCCTATCCACATTCCTCCAGAACCTCAAGACATTCTCCCCCATTTGCTTCACCTTGTCCTACTCAACCCAACAAGCCATCTTCCTCAATGTTGACCTCCACCTGAAAAATAGCTACATCAGTATCTCCATCCATATCAAACCTATCAATCACCAGCAATACCTTCACTTCGACATCTGACACCCATTCCATACCGAGAGATCCCTTCCGTACACCTTATCCACCCACGGCCATTGCACTTGTAGTGACGAACGCATATCCCTGTAATATACCTATATGCAAGACCTGTCCCATACATCCTCCCTCCAGTGCACCAAAGGCAAGGCTACCTGTGAAACCAGTCACGTGATCTACAAGCTAAACTGCGACTATTGTGCCACATTCTATGTGGGCACGACAGCCAAAAAGCTGTCTGTCTGCACGAACGGGTACCGACAAACTGTGGCCGAGGGACAGCTGAAACACCAGTTGCTGCGCCCAACACAACATTCTTCATTTTGATGACTTCTTCACAGCCTGTGCCATCTGGATCCTTCCCACCAACATCAGCTTTTCTGACTTGCACGGGTGGGAACTCCCCTGCAATATATCCTACGTTGCCACAACACTGCTGGCTTTTACCTCTTAGTCATTATCGTTACCCGTGTAGCCCCTTCCCATTCCAGCACTACACAGCCATCTATTCCACTACTATACAAGCAGTCTTTTTTTACTTCTCTTGTTTTCCACCCCCCCCCCCCCCCCTCCAACAACAATCCCCCCTTCTCTCTCTCTCTCTCTCTCTCTCTCTCTCTCTCTCTCTCTCTCTCTCTCTCTCGCCCGCTCCCCGGTCTAACCTCCTGACTGCCTAGCTGACCTACCCTCTCCCCATCTCGTCCTTGAATGTTGTGTGTGTGTGTGTGTGTGTGTGTGTGTGTGTGTGTGTGTGTGTGTGTGTCCTCTCCCTCCTCCAACAAAGGCCTTGTTGACCGCAAGCACAAACAGACAGACAAATGGTTAAAATTTCTGAAAAATTGGATGATTTACGCGAGAAAAAGAGCTTCACAAATTGAGCATATCAATACCTAGTTGGTACACTCTGGTCCTAATGGAAGCAGCTATTCATCTTGGCACTGATTTAGTTGTCAGATATCCTCCTGAGGGATACGGTGCCAATTTCTGCCTGACGGGCAAATTAGATCATCAAAATCCCGAGCTGGTTGGAGGGACCTGTCTCTACTGCTCAGAACATTCTCAGTTTGGGAGTTATCGGACGACCTTGTTGGGTGAGGTAGTGTTTGGCAGGCACAAATACGAGCAGCAGAAACACTCTTTGTGTGCAGACAGGCATTATTTTGCCGAAATGTGAGCCTGGGATGGCTTTCTGTAACGGGCAACAAAATGGGTTGTAGAACGTCGTCGAAGTATCATGCCGTAAGGGTGCCACTGATCGAAACTAAAGGCATTCTGGTACGTAAAAGAAATGCCACCCCAGACTGTTGGCCACAGCTGTTGGGCCGTATGGTCGGTGACAGTAGGGTTAGTAACGCACCGCTGTCCGGGCCATCTCCAGATACGCCTTCGGTGTGAAATCCCGTTTGACTGCAGTGCGACTGTCTCCAGCGGTGACTTTCGCTTTTTGAAGTGAGCCTCGATGATGGGCAGAGACCTGTCTGGAAACACCTGAGAGAGTGGTGGGATATTAACCTGACTGTCCCCTGCTGTACAGCCTGACAGCCGGGAGTGTGGCCGGGGGTGCCGTTTCATTTCATAGCAGTACCCCTTTGGTTGTCATCTGCAGTAGTATGTCGACAAAATTCTACTCTGTTTTGTTGCCTTTCACGGTAAGCGATCGTGGGCTTCCATTTCGGCAAGATAATGCCCACCCACAGGTGGTGAGGGTTTCTACTGCTCGTCTTTGTGCTTGCCAAACTGTACATTGGCTAGCAAGTTCTCTGGATCTCTCCCAAATTCAGAATGTTCTGAGTATTATGGACAGAGCCCCCCAACCAGCTAGGGATTTTGAGCATCTAACGTGCCAATTGGACAATTTTGTACGATACCTGTCAGGAGGACTTACAAGAACTATCAAATCAATGCCAATGTGGATAACTGATGGCATTAGGGCCAGAGGTGGACCAATGCAGAATGCAGTATTGACTTGCTCAATCTGTAAAGGTCTTTCTCTTGAATAAATCATCCAATTTGTTTTAAAACTATAGTCATTGTTTGTACCTGCACATTATATCTATAGATTTCCTTCCCATTCATGTAATTTGTTCATGTCACGTGAGTGAGTGCATGCGTGCGTGCGTGCGCGTGTGTGTGTGTGTGTGTGTGTGTGTGTGTGTGTGTGTGTGTGTGTGTGTGTGTGTGTGTGTGTGTTGATGGCAGTAGAATTGTTCTGCAACCTGTCTCAAATGATGATTCTCTAAACTTTCTCAGTAGTGTTTTGTGGGAAGAATGTCTTCCTCCCTCCAGGAGCTCTCATTTGAGTTCACAGAGAATTTCCATAACACACATTGATCGAACCTATTGATAACAAATATAGCAGCAGGCCTTTAAATTGCTTCAATATCTTCTTTTAATCTGACCTGGTGGGCATTCCAAACACTTGGGGAGTACTCCAGAATGAGTTGTACTTGTATTCCGTTGTGTTGTGTATGTGATCATTCTTTATAAATGAACTACACATTATCCTAGAAATGTCCCAATAACCCAAAGTTGACCTTTAGCTTTTCCTACAGCTGAACGTACGTGCTGATCAAATTTCGTCTCACTTTGCAACATTATGCCTAGATATTTAGTCTATGTGATGGTGTCAAGTTGCACACCACTAATACTGTATTCCTATTCATATGTAGTACCTTACATTTTGTCACATTTGGAGTAAGTTGTCATTCATCGCACCAAATAGAGTATCTGTCCAGTTCATTCTGTATCCTCCTGCCATCACATTAACTCTGCCATCACATTAACTGTGACACTTTCCCTGATACTGTAGTGTCTCCAGCAAACATTGACAAAGTGTTACTGTGTCTGACAGATCATTCGTATCTATAGAGAAAAGGAGCAGTCTTATTACATTTTACTGTGACATTCCTGGTGATATATTTGTTCTGATGATACTTGCCACCAAGAACAGTGTACAGAGTTCTATTACTTAAGAAGCCTTTAAAGCACTTGCTAATCTGAGTGTCTAGTCCGTATTCTTGGACCTTTGTTAACAGTCTTCAGAATGTCATTGTAACAATCACTTTCAGGAAATCTAGGAGTTTGGAACGTGTGTTGCCCTTCACCCACAGTTCACAGTATATTATGCAAGAAAAGGGCGTACTGAGTATCACGTGAATGTTGCTTTTGATAACTGATAAAGGGTTCTGAAAATAAGTCATATTTGCCAACTAAATGCCAATGCCTTATGTGAGAACATGAAGGACGGAGGATTGCTCAGTTAGCAATGGGCATGGGCGGTGAGTGATGTACATTAGGAAGTCGCATCGGCTAGAACCTTCATTCTGTTGCGTATGTCTGTTGCGTGTTTTCATACAGAAATTGTGTACCAGAGAGTCAGAAACAGGAACAGTGTTCCTGTGTGAACATCCCTTGTGGTTGCCTTTCAGGCATCTGATTTTTAGCTTTGTGCAACATTTTACGTAAATAATGAGTTGGGACATCGAGAACTTTCTTTTTCCTCAGTACCTTATCACATATAATAAAAGGGAAATTGTATTCGACATTAACAGAAGCTTTTCATTGCTTAACAGTAGCTGCATTAGAAAGACGATTATTTCTTTATTCTTAATTTGTTTTGTGTTGGGTGCCGTGTGGCCACCTGAGTAATATCTATTTGGTGTGCAGCAGGTCAACACAAATGTATTTCACATAATTCCTCTTAGCTACGGTTGAAAACCTGGACTTCTGATGATTCATATTCATTCAGTTTCTTGGTAATCCACTTGAGGATAGTTTACAGAATGCAACATACTTTTCTTTGCAATTGTTGAGAGAGTTTTATCCAAATGAAAATTTTTTTTTCTATCAAGTGTTCGTTGAGTGAATTCCTGTTGAATGAGTCCACACTACTTATAGCAAACCTCACGAGATGGTAAATGTGCAAGAACAGAATAATTAGAACTCCCAGAGAATTGAAAAAGGGTTTGTGTGGATTTCAAAAACAGACATTGCAGATTGTTATAATTACTTTTCTATGACAGAAGAATGTTCTTTGTGAACACCCAGAATTTTGTCAAAATATGATACCACAACACACAATAAACAAGTCATTGCATTTCAATGTCAATGGCAATTATTCTTGTAGTGAGTTTGTTTTGTGCTTGAGAGTTTTTTAAGTTGTCCTTTTGATCCTCTGTTCAAAGGTTGGTTGGACTAATCAGTGCAATCATTCCACCTCTGCTGAAGCACTGTAGCCTAAATCCAACATAAACTGCTTAGTACAGTTGTGTCTTGGCCTCCCTTCCCACTTTCTACCCCTCACATTACTAAACTGGCAACTCCGTGATGACTCTGGACGTGACTTATTAACCTGTCCTTTCTTAGTCTGTTCTTCTAAATTTGACTTAGTACTTCTTCATTGGTTGCCCATATACCCAACGTACTTTCAACATTCTTCTTTAATATATTTATGTGTATTAAATTAAGATAGGCATTGAAGAAAAGAGGAAAGGAAGAGTGTCCTGGGTATGAAAATTGTCCTACAAAGTTATAATCACTTTCGTCTTCGCAAACTGCACGAGAGCTCTCTCACATCTGCGACGGCACCGTAATCTCGCAACCGATTCTGCTGACAGTTCAGATGTGCAATTGGCTGACACATTCATGTTTGTGCTCCCGTAAGTTGTCCCTGACCCGATCCCTGACCCGCTCACAGCTACCCCTCGGCCCCGTCCGACAAAGGAGCCGGTGGCCGTCACATCGCCGCCGGTGACGCCGGCCGGCCCGGGCGCCACAGCCAGCCTGGACAGGAAGAAAGACCGCTCGCGTTCCAAGTCACCTTTCCGCAGCCTGCGCTCGTGGCGCAGGTCTCCGAAGGCTGGCACGTCCGGCGCACACAGTGACGACGAGGGCACATTGGAGCGCGCTGCAGCTGGTAAGGTCTTTGGTGTAGGTTGGAATACCGAATGAGGAGACGCCGTGGTAAAGTACACAAATTGTATTCGATGAGGCTGGGATTCGTCACTCGTCTGGCCTTTATCGAAGCCCATTCGTGACCTATTCTGAGGACTTTATAGCTCTTATTTGTGAGTGTTGAAATTATTATGTAAGCAACATGAACACCCAATGGTGAGGTTTGTGTGACATAGTGAAATAAGTCTATTCAGTGAGAATGTTATACAGGAAGAGTCAAACAGGACTTGACAACTTTGGAATGCTATAGAAATTTACTGAGATAAATTACAGAATCGGTAGTTGTCACTTTGTAGCAAACAGCCCTGCTTTTGATTCGCCAGAGTTTATTTCATGAAACCAAAATGCACAGTGAGCACGCTCCACACTAGTGGAGGTAGCCATTTTAATGTTGTACTATGCTGGGTGCTCCTCGTTGCGGAATGGGATACTGCACTACGTGAATCAAACTTGAGGTTGTTTGATACAAAATGTCACATCTACCGATGCTGTAAGATCTCTCAATAAATTACTGTATCATTCCAAAGTTGTAAAGTCCTTTCTGACTCACCCTGAATACAGTGAAACAATGTGTACATAAGCGAAAGAGAGTTAATTTCGTTTTAAATTAGTAAAACAGTGATTTGTTCAATCACCTAAAGACTCTTCCCACCCCTTTTGCATGATGTTGTTGCTGACTTCCTCCTGCCTCGCCCACCCATTACTTTTTATTACTGTTCCCCCTGTCATCATGTCCCCTACTTCTCCCCAGTCTGTTCAACTTTCTCCCATCTCAATCTTTTGCCTGTCACAGCCTTTATAGAAAAATGGCCACAGGATGCCATCAGAAGCGTGGTTATATTTTTGATTCCTTCTAAATAATATTGATCTCTCCCCCCCCCGCCCCACCCGCGCGCGCGCGCAATCCTTTGTAGGCGTGTGCATTAAAGACCAATGTTGAAGAAAACACTGCTTGAAATCACTGGCACTCTGTGGTTTACAATATAATTCCATAGTTTAAAAAATATTATTTCTGGAATCTGTGAAATAATTCATTGGTGCTGAGAATCGGTGTGCACCATCCCCTGAATAAGAGCTATAAAGATACTGTTAATTTACATTCAGGAGCAACGTAATAAAAATTTTGAAAATATTCCATATTCTTCATTAATACCACACCACGATTAGAAGGATGGTAGGTAAAAGATTTGTCTCTGCATTTATTCTGAACCCTATTTTTTCTTTTCTCCCTTTTTTCTGCTTAAGTAAAATGTCTGCTAATTTGGCCATAACTCTAGTAGTGTAGAATTTGATACAATTGTTGTACCCATTTGTACACCAGCTTTTTGTTTTGTTTATCATTGTAGCTTATGTGAGTGTCTTGATAATGTTGTGTTGTTACTAGCATTTGTACTACAAGGATCATTCATCCGGAGAATGTGGCTGCTGTGTAAGTATGAGCTGCTCAAAAACTCACAGTATTTTGTGTAGTTTCTGCAGTAATTATTCCACTGTGGAACAAAAGGTAATAAAATTGTTACTTTTGCTCCCTCCCACCCTTTCCAGGCTCGTGTGTATCTCCTTTTTGATGTATCTGAGCTACATACATCTTTGTGTGCTACTTGTAATTTTTTCACTCTTCAGGTATGTGCTGTGATCACTCACATAAAATTGCCGAGATGGTTCTGGAATCAGCATCGCACTGACTTGTGAAGAAGAGCACAAAGTGCAATGATTATTAAAATGTGGAACTTGAAATATTGCGCAGAGTTTTAATGTTACGTACAGGAAGGAAAATTTCGTAACAGTTGGCAGCAGAGCAGCAGTTTGTTGTTTATGGGCTACTGAGTGTATGTAGTTATGAAGTTGAATGTTTTCTTCACACAAGGTATCCCAAATAAGTAGATGTGGAAAGCAGTTGTGGGATTGCCTCTTTTCTTGTAGTTCACGTCCTTCACGCTGCTCCTCCCCTCCCCTTCTTCTTCTTCTTCTTCTTCTTCTTCTTCTTCCTCTTCCATTTTTCTACATGAAAAAGGTTTTCTGTAAATACCATAGTACTTAGTTGATAGTTTCGGGATTAAACTGCACCAAGGAAATTCTGTGAGGGCAAAAATACTAAGACAATTCCTTTGCAAAAACCATGGCCAATTTTCTACTTCCTCTTTCCAAATCCTTCATTCAGATGAATGCAGAATTAATCAGTGCTGCCATTGCTGAATTGTCGGGTAAAACTGTCAATGTGCATGACATCCTTGCAAATTTCCTGTTACATGTGAATTACATGGGTATCTTAACAGTATGCAGCACATATATTTCGTATCTGTTTGTCTTACTGAGTTGCACATTTCTCAACTTCGTTAAAGATGTTTGAGAACATTACCGTGTCTAAATATGGAGCTCTTTCTCCTCTTTCTCCTCTTTTAGATCCTTTTTGTACTTTGTTAATTTCTGCATCTCTTCCCTTTGCAATGAATGTTACCTTGTTTTGTCGAAAATATTGTGGTCTTGCTTCATGAAAGAAGCAAAGCATATGTAGGTGTCCCACTAGATTTATCATTGCTTGTGCTGCTACTGAATAATAAAAACAACTTGAGTCAACATGCCCCGCAGGAGGCATTTTGTAGTACGTATTATTTTAGAAAGAAGGATGTTTTTTTTCTGTATGGAAGTGTGCACAATCTCGTGAAGATAGATGTAGGCTTGTGTCTAGTTATGCCTGAATAAGTTTCCATTTGATGAACTGGTGCATGGTTTTAGGTATTTTTTTCCATCACTATCATGTGCAAATGATGCTAAATAGGTCCTGAAACATCGACTATCTGAGTGCTACTTTGGAGAGAGATTTTTTAACAAATGAAAACATCCAGTCACCACATCTGTACTCTACTCTTTAAGTATCAAAGATCAATGATACGTGACTTAGAAAACTCTATCATGAAGAATTAGGTTAATAAGATGCTCTATCACCTAGTTAGGGAGACTCAATACACTGATTGTAGTCCTGATTTGTTTTCGTCACTGCCTCTTTGTTTGGTCCTTTTTTTACAGATATGGTATGCACCAGCCAGTCCTCAGAGCAAGAAGATTGAAATCAGATTTATTTATTGTGTTTGTATCTTGTGATAGCTAATTACAACTGTACTATGATGTGAGTAGAATGTTATTAGCTTTCTGCTCTGTGCTAGTTTCACGAGGTGCTGCAGCAGCAGTGTTTTTGGAAGCTTGCATCCAGTTAGTTTTGTAGCACTTGTCCAGTGTCTTTAATTACCTCGTGTGGACCATTTTTACAGAGCGGCCCAGCCCAGGCGCAGAGGAGGATCACATGGAGGGCAACCTTGTGAGGAAACACGAGTGGGAAAATACCACAAAGAAAGCATCAAACAGGTAGGGCCCATGACACTCAGTTTGATTATTTCTGGAGCATTTCGGTGCACAATGGATTATCTTCAGTCTACTCTGCACTTAATAAATTAAATGGTACATTTAAATTAAAATGAGGTGGAATGACTGACCATTGCTTACCTTTATGAGGCAAAATTCCAGGTACAGCAAATACCCATTTAAAAGAAGAAAAACCTGTACAAACAGTATGCGTGCCAAGAGAAGCCACAGCAGCTCGTAGGTCAGCTGGTGCTGACATTGCAGCCTGAATCAATGATATTGACACACAAAAAGCACTGTTTGCTGGAACTGCTTGCAGTAGTGGCTTGCTATGGCAGTTCACGGTTAACTACTGTCATCCCCGAAACTGCACAGTTGTTGACTGTCGTAACATTTTAGTTGCTGCAGCCCCATTGTCGAAGGCAGTCTGGGAGTTGTGTTGTGATTGATGTGTGTGGTAAATTCCATGTACATCTTATAGTATTTGAGTTATAATGACAAAAAAGATTAAAAATTTGAACGATGCTTTTATTGAAATGATGTGGAATGAGTCAGCTTGCAGGACACGTATGCATGATGAAAACATTATTAGTTTTAGTTCTACTCATACAACAAGGATGGGAGGTACACACCTGTGGTCAGGATGAGGGTAGGCAAAGAGGGACAGGGAGGTGTCAGAAAGAGCAGGTCACAGGTAGTACAAAGCCATATCAAGATGAAATTGCACATATTTTCCCCACGCTAAGACCATTGCATAATAAGAATGGCACAATGTTGGAAGAGAGTGAATGTGCTGGGTTTCCTGCAGGCAGCTCTGCTGCAGTACCAAATAACAGGTGCATCGCAGTGTGGGAGGTGAAATGGCGTGGCTACTGAAAATTAATTACAAAGTTGAAGTACTCAGAAAAGTATTGTTCTTGTGAGTGAAATGTCTAAATTGCACATAGGACTCATTGTGAAATTCTGGTGGTATTTGGACCAAACTCATTGTTGTTTACAGCTGTAGGAAATGGTACCGACAATTTGACCGAGGGCGCACAGATGTGGTCGGTGCCGTTCGGTAAGAAAGACTGTCGACATAGACCACTGACACGTGCCTCGGCAATTGAGGAACGGATTTTGCAGGCATTACAGATTTTCCGATGATAAGGGCATTCACACGACATTTTTCAAATGACTGTGCGATCGAGGAGTCAATTTCTGTCGTCGACAGTCGGAAGGAGAGACAGAACGTTCTGACTGTTATGGGGACTTTGTGACTGTGTTCAAAAGTATTGTCATGTATCTGAATCACTTTGAAGCATAGTACAGTACTCAGTAAAAATTACCCACAGTTGACCTGTCATAATAATATGGAACTTACTTTTTGAAGTCCCCTCGTACAATAGTAAGCACTCGATATTGAGGTACAGGGTTATGGAATGGTGATGAAATTCCTGAAAAAGTGAGGGAGAACTTTGACTGGTGCACTTAATGAGAAAATGTTAGGACAAAGTGAAGAGTTTCTATACATGAACAAATGGGATGTAGTAAGAATGCTAAGAAAATAACGAAAGAGATAGTTGTCAATTATAAGATGGCTGAAAACACATAAGACTGCTGTGAAATGGGAGCAGATAGCTAAATACAGAAAACCAGTAGCCAAAGAAGAAAAGTTATTTATAAATGGGGAAGAAAGGACAGCAAATGCAGTGAGGAGATAGCCAAGCGAAGTCGATTGCTAATCAATGGAAAGAGAATTAATGCACCAATTGTGACCTCTCTGTGATGTGTTCCCTGTCATCTTTGTGTACTCCTTTCCTCACTAGAGGTGGGGTCTGAGTGACTTTCCCAAATCTATCCTTCCTTTCTCCACAAGGAAGTAACTATTATTTCTGAAAGCCAGGAAGGTCTCACTTTTACATTTGTTTACATGGGGAGGAAAAAGGAAAGGTTGAAAAGGACCACTTGTTGAGAGGAAGGCAGCTGTTTCGAGGATGAGAGTGCTTGTGCCTTCTTTCCAGCCTTCTCCAAATTGACCTCCTCCTTCGATGAAAGAGCTCACGGTTCCGAAAAGTTATGTATAGTTGTGTCACACTACTGGGAATTTTGCTTTCTGGGGATAAAGTCGTGGACAGCCATCCTGTCTTCCATTATTTTAAAGTTTTCTCCAGTGAATATTTCTTGTGGCATTTTTTAACTACAGTTCTGTTGCAGACAGGCACAAGTAAAAGACACTTACATAAAGCTTTCGGCCACAACCATCATCAGTAAAAGAGAACAAACACCCTTCATACACAAGAGCAAGCTCACCTCATGCACACGACCATCAATTCCAGTATCTTATGCTAAAATGCAACTATCGCGTGGGAGGCAACACAGTTCACAATTAATTTAACAGATAACTTATTCTATGAGATAAAAGAAAATGCAGTTTTGTGTGTCTTGTCTGTTGTAAGGTGTCACTTGATGAGAAGTGACTGAAGTTGTTACTCTGTAAATACTCTTACGAAGTGTCTGAAGTGCATATGCAGGAAGCGAGTTAAGGTAGGGATGGATGAAAGTTAAATAAATAAATTATAACAGATAAATTAATGATTGTTCTGGTACTTTTGTGTGCATTCTCTCCCAATGCTTATGAAAGAGAGTTTGCCAGATTCTATTGTCCCCAGACACTTTCTGTTCTCAGGTTAACTCTTCAGGAACAGATTTTTTTTTATAGGAAGGAAAAATTTATTTATGTGGTAATGGCTCTTAGGTGATTTTCAGTAATTTTAGATGCAAGATTTATACATAAATATATGCCTGTTTTCAGCACATACTTTGTACATTTTACGGACTCAAATAACTAATTATGAGATATTCTCTATTGTAATAAATAGTAATATGCTAATTCAAGAAGTAGCAAGCAAAATAACAATAACAGTGTTTAATTATACGGTGGAATATAGTGAACCAACCACACCTGTGTATTGTGGTGGTCACTAAGTGTTGTGCACTGCTGTATTGACCTGATGATGTTTTGATAGTGATGCCCAACAGTTGGCAGCACTTGTGCATGATGAAAAGATTGAACATTCAGTAAAATTGTAGCCAGAGGGCCTGAAAGCGTTAAATGACTGACTATTAAATCTGATATTTTGCTTATATTGTTGTTTGTGTGTAGGTCATGGGACAAGGTGTATGCAGTCCTCAGAGGTAACCTGCTAATGTTCTACAAGGACCAGAAGACGTACAAGACATCACCCGACACCTTCTTCAAGGGAGAAAGCCCAGTTGATTTGCGTGGAGGTGCTTGCCAAGTTGCCTCCGATTACACAAAAAGAAAGCACATATTTAGGGTGAAGTGAGTAGCAATTCTTCCTGTCAGTGCCTGCTGTATGTAAATAATTGACTGTGGGATGCAACATATTTTTGATTATTATTATTATTATTATTATTTATTATTATTCATATTCTGTAGTAGACAATGGTTACTAAATATAAACCTACATACCCATCCTCCCTACTCTCTCCTGCCCCCCCACCCCCCTTTCTGTCGAGGCTATTGTACCATGGAATTATTTGTAAACTGATAAGACATGAATGGGTTAGACTTTTCCTACTAACATAGAACCAATTATTACACATTTATATGAACTTTCTCTGATTATAAAATGCTCTTATTATTGTTGGTACCTTCTGTATGGGTTTGTAGAAAACAAGATACTACTCATTCATAAAAAAAAAGGCAGGATACAAGAGACACCTACAATTATAAAACGTTAATTTCACATGCAGCAAAAATACTCTCATCCATAATTACCAAACAGAGTAAAATGGAAAATTGAATATAATTTGAAGATGAATTTGGTTTTAGACAAAAAATGGGAACAAGAGAAACCATTGTAGCACTTGAGAGCTTGCTTGCGAGGTGTCAAGAATCTAATATTGTACATAGGTATTCTTTATTGATTTAGAAAAGACATTTGACTGCATTGCCTGAAATATATTGTTCACAAATTTTGAAGGATAAAACACATACAAAACTGAAGTGTAAGGATAGTGTTAATAGAGAGCAATACGAAACCTAAATTCGAAACAGATAAGACAATTGTCATCATATTTGTTTAACATTTTTGTTATAAAATCTATGAAAGTTGTAAAAACAAAATCATCTGGAATTTAGATGAAGTGAGTTCTCTCTCACTGCAAAAAAATTGCAGGTGATGTATACATTCTAAATTTGCAACAATACAGAAATATTTTGAACTTAAAATTAATAGGAAAAAAGGAAAAGAAAAGAAAGAAGAAAGAATGAAATGAATTTGTGATAGTAAGCAAATCAAAGATTAGAGGAAAACCTAACATCAAAATTTAAAGAAATAAAATGGCAAAAGTTGATAATGTTGTTGTTTAGGAACATTAAATACACTGCATGAACAAATGTTGCATTGAAACCAGAAAAAGGATTGCAGCAGCAAGGTATAAGAAGACAACTACTAGTGAAACGAGTTGTTTGTATTGAATAGAAAAACAATTTGTCAAGGTGCTTCTGTATGTTTGTGAAAGGTGGATTCTCTCTCTTCAATGACTGACAGATGGTGCTTATACTAGATGGAAATGTTGCTTGGAATAAAGTTAATGAGAACCAGCTGGATAGAACAGAAATGTGATGAAGATGTCCAAAAACAAAACTTTTTGATCATTTATTTAGTCACGATAAGCTTTAACATTCATAATGGAAAGAACATTTGTTGGTCAGGCAAGCAAGGGGGTGCAAAAGAAAATAATAGATTGTCCCTTGGAAGTAATATAATGTTTTATTATCAAGAAATGAATAGGAAAGCACAAAGCAGGGAAGAGTGGTTGCAGATACAATGTTGACTATGTAGAAGAGTACATGCTAGTGGACGTTAATTGTTATGTAGTTCAAAAGCATAGCATTAGCTATTGAAAGTAAAGTCATAAAGATTCTTAAAAAATTTCTGTGGGACATCCCAAGTAATGTGAAAATTGCTAATATCAGCATTTTAGGATAGTAAAACCAATCTTTTCACACGTGCTCACCTGCAGGGAGATGGGGGTGCATTTCTCTATCATTAGTATCATTTAAAAAATTTTAAACATATTCCCAGTATGTTGAAAGAGTGTGTGTGTGTGTGTGTGTGTGTGTGTGTGTGTGTGTGTGTGTGTGTGTGGGTGTGTGTGGGCGCGCGTGCGCGCACACATGCACACTTCAACTTCTTTAAAAATAAATAAATACAAATTTGTACTGTTGTTTTGCAACGTATTACTCATTGTCTCCTTTTCTACACAGGCTGTCAAATGGAGCAGAATACCTCTTCCAGGCACGTGACGATGATGAGATGAACACTTGGGTGTCTCGCCTGTCCCAGCAATGCGAACGTGATGCATCTGCCGGCCCATCACGCTCCCAGACGCTGCCTGCTTCTGGTGACCGCAAGGATGAGCCCAAACGGCGTAGCTTCTTCACACTCAAGAAAAAGTAAATACTGTTTCTCTCCTCAGCAGCTTGAGGGAGGGGGGGATGGGGGGTGTACCTGCCTGCACCACTATGTCATATTTAAACCACTCTGATGTGGGAGCATGAACCTTGTGTACTACTGACTTGTTAGTAACTGGCTGCCTGTTAATGGCGATCGATGCATGCTCTTTTGCCTCTTGGAACATGTGCTTCGATATTTTTCGTGTGTATCACCACTCAAAGGAAACGGCTGCCTTTTATAATGAATAACATTTGTTATGTCCCAAGCAGAGCTTTTTTTCCCCCCCTCCCCAACGTTTCATTTTTGTGATAGCCTCGTGGAAGAAACATGAGACTGTGGAGCAGTGAATCCAGGTGTAATTTCTGAAAGTAGGATACCGATCCCAATGTGCTTACATTCATGTTTCCAGGTTTTCTCGTGTACATTAGGGCATCTTACAGGCAATTTGCATGTAAATGTGATAGTTTGCATGCATTTTTTCTGCAGTCATGCTGGAAAAGTGGTTCTCTTTGTAACACTGTGAATTGTAATGTGAGCAATAGGTGAATCTGAAAGAATAAAATCTTAGTGTATCCAACTAATTTGTGAGAGTTGGATTTCCAAAGATTTTTGATACATACGCTAAATTAGTGCGCTTGAATACAGCTTCTGAAAATGGGGTGAGTGTACCATACTGAAAATATGTGCAAGTGCTTTACACAGTACTTTCTGGTGGGAGTGGAGCTGCCACAGTTGTTCTGTGCATTTTCATGCAAAAAAAGGTCACTTGTCAGTGTGTTGTCAATTGCAGTAAGGTGTGGCCATTCTGTCTTGCATACCAGTAACCACATGCACTAATGTGTGTAATGTTGATGGACTGTTGTAAATGTATTGTTTTGTGTATGATGGTTAATGTTGGAAAGTTTATAGGCAGTATTTTGTTTGTGTATCTTGTACCAACATTGTTGCAGAACTAACTGGATTTCATATTTAATCAGGAAACTACTATTTCATTAATCCATGTGTAATTAATCCAAAAAAAAGTGGTTGAAGATGAATAACATTGTGGTGGTGTTTTTTCATTTGATTGCAAGCACTTTTCATCTATTGGAGAGTATGAAATATGTTTGCAGAGAGAATGTGGTTACCATTTTGTCAGGGTTACACCACACGTAGAAAAAAACCTATACAGGTAAAAAGTCTGGGAAATCAGTAAAGTATTACAGTGTGTAGCTAATTACATAACAGGGAAAAACTTCTGAGACTCTTGTAAATTTACTGTTACTGTTTATGTGCCATTGAGTGCAAAATGTTGAAAAGTTAAGGGAAGAGAACGGGTGATAGCAGCTCTAACACTGCCAGTGAGAATAAAAGTTCATATTTCGTGTCTTGCCTGGTAAGCAGTCCTGGTTCATATTTTGTAGAAAAGTTTCCTAATTTCTTGTTTTTAGGTTATTGTAAATGTGGCTTGCAATAACCGTGATAATTGAATGTGTGTTCTTGCTTGTGTGTACATGTCAGTGCGTGTGCACATGCTTGTCAGACTTTCTGATGTAAACCTGAGGAAATTACAGTAGATACAAGTGCTTTGGTTATAGTCTTCTGCTATTTAGGTATGGTAGCTGGAAATTTAGACTGTGATGTCAATTATGTTTGTTACGGTCATCAACACAAAGAGAAGAAACAAGAATATTTGATACAAATGGCATTCGAAATAATATGCCGTAACCTGCAAAGATATCATTGACAGTAGTGGTTTCAGCTGTTTATTAGACATACATTGTGATAACAACTGATGAATGTGGCAAACTTGAGTCTCTGTGGTTCGTGGATCAAATGTGTAGTTTCAGATTACTTCTGTGTGGAAGAAGTGCACATTTTTATATATAAAAAATATATTGCTGTAAACACTTAAATTATAGGACTATTATTACTGTCAAAACAAAGTATCTCTTATTTTAAATATGATGGTCAAATGCAGCCTGTATAAATAGTTTGCACCCTGGTGTGTCAGGGAAATAGCTATTGTCTATTACATCTCTGAATAAAGAGCAGTGAATAAAAATGAAAATTTGTTCAGCACACGATGGGAGACCTCTTTACTGGGGGTAATATGGGTAATATACTTGGGGGGGGGGGGGGGGGGGGGGGTGTTCACTACATGTGTTTACAATAAACTTATCTCATAGTGACACAGATTTGCCTTAGCAATTAGCAAGAGTCTGTTTCTTGGAGAATGTTGCCATAACTGACAGCAGCACGAGTTGTGTGTTAGCAGTTAAGCGTTTTTGCTGTGAAAACTGCCTGCCATGTATTTTTCAAAATTTCGTGTATTTGTGTACATGTGCTGTTTCACTCTAAAAATTACATAAATGAAGTCGTGCAAAAGTTGACAGTTGGACATTCTGATAAGTAGCAATTATTAGTATTATTAAAATTTTGAAAATGTATTAAGTGAGCTGAATTGTCAGGTATTGGAAAACTGAAGTTTTGCTTCAGAGAATTGTATTAGTCTAACAAGTTGGTTGGCAGCATAGAGATTTTAGTTTGATGATACCTGGAAAAGTAGAAGGAAGATAGTCATGACATGGTTTGCTATCTTCCACCACTGTTCTTCCTAAAGTATGTGGCTCTGAACAGTCTCTGGGTGGCATGACATAGAACACTACCCATTCCTCGTAAGAGTGGGGTGAAACAGAGTTTCTTTAGTTCAGCATTATTGTGGTTTGCACTTAGTGTCAGAAAAAATTTTTAATTGCTGCAGCAAATGACTACTGATGTTGTATAAGAACTGTAAGTATGGCGAAGAGATCTTAAAGGGCTGTTTCACAGTGATCAGTTTCATCTCAGGACAGTAAAAACAGTACCTCAAAAAAGTTCTTCCAGGTGTAATAATGAAAAGCATTTCTTTTGCCAATAATGTTAGGTGTGGAACCCTGTACTAAAATGACATTCGCTAATTAAGTTGTTGTAAGATGGGTATCTTAGCAGCAAACTTCTTTGTATAGAGTCTTATTACATTGTAAGTGTGCAGTAAATAATCAACAAACAGTGATTTTTTGTTGTGGTTTATTCTAAAAAAAATACCATTTATTAGTTAACTATGTGCATGAAATGAAATTCAGTTAAATCCTTCCCCTCTCCCCCCTCACCTCCCCAAGGTACTGCTACAGAAGTTCTTTAAAGTACTCCCCTTTGGCATCCAAACATTTTTTTCAGCTGTTCTGGACTTCACTGTAAGCATATTGAAGGGAAATACATTTGCATTACTTTACAGGAACATCTTGCTTATTTCCTGTTAATTTTTCCTGCCCCCATGTTTCAAGTTTCTGTCATTGTCACCCATCAGATACTAACAGAAAAGATGTAACAGCTAAATAGCAATATGAACATGAGCAGCAAGCTTGGATTAGGCAATTTGGTATTGAACAAATTATATGCGAATGAGTGACTGCTTGCTGCTTATTCACTGCACATTTATATGTGTACCATCATGGGGTTTCTCTGGACATTCCTATGTGGACAAAAGCAATGGTTGTTACACTATTTTCTTGTGTAATGTTGGTTTCTTTCTGGACTGTTTTTCCCCCCATCTCATTTTTATCAGTAGAAAGGAACACCAGGTTACAGCAACATATGTTTGTGTGTGTGTTTTCTTTTGCCTAATTCATCATTCAGAATAAATGTTAAACTCATATCCGACCACCTTATCTCTTTTTTTGCAGATAATATCTTCAGAATCCTGTATCTTCGGTGTTTATTGTTTTCATCCTTCACTGTCATTATTTTTCATTTTCTTTCTCTTTGTGTGTGTGAACATTTTAAACCTTCATTCCAGTTTTTATTTTGGAGTCCATTGTTTTTTGCATTTTTAAAAAACTCTTTTTTTTTCATTTTTTTTGTTTTGTTTAATGGAATTGATGTTATTTCTGTGACCCATTGGCACTACAACATTTCTCATTCTGAGTGTCAGCAGAGAATGGCGATAAACTTTTTCCGAGATGCACTGGTCAGGTATGTGTTGCACGCCGTAAAATCAACATTGTACCAACCCCTCTTGTGTTTGAACCTGCATGTCCCTTGAATATAAAAAAATTGAGAGGCCTGTTGAGGACTTTTACTGTTCCAAGGCATAGAATCATAATTGTACTTCTCTATCGTAGTTCAGTGTGATCATAATTTTTATCTTTGGTACCTGGGGGAAGACTTCTTTAAAGTGCTTTTCCAAATACTCATTTGCCAACAACTTTATTTTTCTGTAAAACCATGTTATCATGTGAACTTGGACTGGTAAGACCCACACAGACTTCTCAAATT
This sequence comes from Schistocerca piceifrons, assembly GCF_021461385.2. NCBI lineage: Eukaryota > Metazoa > Arthropoda > Insecta > Orthoptera > Acrididae > Schistocerca > Schistocerca piceifrons. Next base: position 102,316,154 of record NC_060146.1, read on the forward strand.
GCCATCTGATCATCCTTCTGGTATATTGTTGGTACAGTTTAGTAAACCACTATTATCATCTGTTTTCAGTTTCTTTCTTGATACAACCTGTCCTTGTACATTTGCTTCTGCCACAAGTTGATGTTCCTACTATATTTCTCAATTTGCTGATCTCGTATGCAATGTTTTGTAATCTGCCAGTTTGTCTTCCATTGCCCATATAACACTTCATTTTCACAGCAAAATGGTATTTTCTTTGTAAATTAATACTGAAATAGTTGTATGCCTGCTACATCTAAAGTAATGAATTAACCTCTGATGATTTCATTATAGTTCTTTTCATCACTGAAAACCTGATGGCATGAATTTTCAGTTTAAATCGAGTCTTGTAATTTCCTGGCAAATTCAGTCTCTCTTTCACTCATTTAGTGCTGTAGGTAAAATCGGATGGATTTTTCAGCCTGGGCTTTTGTTGTTTGTATTGATGTTACTTTCTGCATAATCTGTCACTATGTAAGTGAACAGCGTTAAATTACGCACTGCATGTTACTGAGACAGACACCACTGTAAAAAAAGAATATATATATATATATATATATATATATATATATATATAGTCTCAACTGTATGAAGAGTGCATTCACTTCTCATTGTTGTAAATTTTTGCTGTGATACATTAAAATGGAAATAGCTGTTGAAACCTTTCCTTTTGCTTTACTATACAAAATACATATCGTATAGTCTAGGCAGATAATTTTCCTAAACATATATGTATATACATCTCCCAGTCCTCTATACGTGTTACTTTTTGACAACTGTGTGTGTGTGTGTGTGTGTGTAAGGGGGGGGGGGGGGGCGCTTGCTTGCGTGTGTGCTTTTTGGAATAGTACAAAGTGTTGAGCAAGAACATTGCTTTCTGTGGTTGGTATTGTGAGTTTGCTGTTTGCAAAGTAAATGTAGAACACCCTCCTTCAATACTGCTACATGGTTTTTACTTAGAAAATACTTGGGTCAAATTTGTGCACCACAATCTGAGGATCCATATTCATGACCTTTCAAGTGAATAACAAATAGAAACACAATTGTGCAGTGATTGCCGTAATTAAGTGCATTGCAGTGAGATAGATTTTTTGGGCTGTCTCATTTTTCAGTGGGATGAAATAGTAAACTGCCACCCATTGTTTTGTAATTTATCAAGTCACTTTATGTATTAAGTCAGATTTTATGTGAAGCTTGGTGGGGGTATTGCACTTAAGCTTCTGTATCTGAGGATCGTGGGGAGAGGGCAGGCGTCCATTTAATGAGGAAGTGAAACAATTTAGTGATTTGGAATTCTTCAAAGATGGTTGTATTTTTGGTTAAAAGCTTTATATATCTGATGAGAATTTTAACAAGAGACATTTAGGTTACAAATGTAATCTTCATTAACTGAACAAAGAAACCTTCCTCCCCCCCCCCCCCCCCCCCCCCTCTCTCTCTCTCTCCCTGGAATAGGCCCACCATTTCAGAGCTGAGCTTATTATAGAACTGAGAGAAATGTGAATAGAGCAGTACAAATTACTTACTGCCACACACTTCCCCTCAGTAAAGAAAGAAGCTGACTACATTAAGTGACAAAATATATACTGCATGTGCCATCAGATGGCCAGTAAAAAGCTGCTAGCTCAGATATTGCCATTGTGACATGGTTCTGCCTTGCAGCCCCCTTTATAAGTGCCTGGTTACCATTTGCTGCAGTCCACGTAAGGACACGATATTCCACGTGTGACCAGTATCCTTAAGTGGGCAGAGATTGCCATAGTCCTGCTATTAACCAGAATTACCCTCCATTTTCGTTCGTAAATATCAGTGAGCCTTTATTTTTATCTTGGATATTTTTAGTACTGTACTGTCATTGTTTAGTGCATTTTCACTAGCTGAGGTTGTTTGTGAATAAAAATGACAGGTACAATAAAGTCTAACAAAAGCTATTGTGAATGAATTAATTTGGAATCGTAGGGTGACAAGCTTCACATTGTGACTAAATGCATGGAAGGGCGCGGAGCCTTGTTCAAAGATGCGACATACTATTAAATTTTCTATTATAAATATGCAGGAAAACTTGTGCTGTAACAGATACCTTGCTCTGTTGCATTAAATTTTCCTGGCGCACTTGCGTTATTAATTGATTATGAAAAAAGTTCTCAACAATATCCTCTATTTTTGTAGTGGATATTGTTGGAACCTCAAATTTCCATAATGAATTAAAGTGACAGTTGCACAGAGGACATTGAGTACAACAAATCTGTTGTTAAAGACTTAGTGGTTATCTCTTTCTCTTGATAGCCATTTTGAAAAAGTAGGACCTGTTTTTTGCAATTATGACAAGGTAAGTGGAGTGTGTATTGTCTGCAAATGGGAGTGTACTGGTACACAGTATATTGGTTGCCCTATAACAAACAGGGTTTTTTTTTTTTTTTCTCAAGTTAATGAACCTGGACAAATAATAAATCTTCCTTTATCCTGCCACAACTCCACAACTGTCCATATGGTGTAGGTGATGTGCAACACACACAATTTCCCAGTGTGATGTGATTCCCCCATTGTCAGTAAAGAAAACCTTTTATCAGAAAACCATGATCCACATTCTGTTCTCCTACACTAGTGAAATTATGTTAATAGGGAGTTAAGACTTATTTTACCTGAGAGGATTTACGACAAATTGTACGCCACCAATTTCAGCCTCAATATCTAATTGCACGTTAATAAATTCCCTGATCCAGCCTCTAGACTGAAAATTATGCACTACTAGCAGTCTCCACTTCACACCTCAGTTTATTCTTTGAGACATACTGATGAAGGAAAAACTTGGGTTTCAGTGGGTACAGTAAAATTGAAATAGTAAACTTTAAAAAACCTAACCAAAACCATATCTTTGACTAGTAGCTTCTCCAGCTTGTTGTTAGCTATACGCTGTGACATGTAGCTGCCATTCAAAAGTAATGCATATCCAGATGCATTCATAATAATTGCCTCAAAAATCTGAACTGCCAAGACTGTGACACTTTTTTTTTCTCCCCATTCACTCCCTAATTACCCATTGAGTCTAATGGAAATTCCAGACAGTTTGCCACTCATTTTGCTAATTATGCTGCCCTTCTTAGTGCTGCCTATTAACAGGCTCGCATGTTAATATTACGTACATTCTAATGCACTTTGAAATTTTCCTGAATGTTGTGGAGAAATCTCCTGATGAACTGGTCAACCCAGAAACTATATTGAAAGTGCTGTACTGTGGTTAGCCCTTCCCAAAAGGGGTGCTGGATAGCAAAGTACAACCATAGTTGATGGCTGCTGGGAGAGGGAAACATTCCACATGGGAAAAATATATCTAAAAACAAAGATGATGTAACTTACCAAACGAAAGCATTGGTATGTTGATACGCACACACACACACACACACACACACACACACACACACACACACACACAAACACACACACAAAATTCAAGCTTTCGCAACCCACGGTTGCTTCATCAGGAAAGAGGGAGGAGAGGGAAAGACGAAAGGATGTGTGTTTTAAGGGAGAGGGTAAGTCTTTCCGCTCCCAGGATTGGAATGACTCCGTACCCTCTCCCTTAAAGCGCAAATCCTTTCACCTTTCCCTCTCCTTCCCTCTTTCCTGATGGAGCAACCGTGGGTTGCGAAAGCTTGAATTTTGTGTGTGTGTGTGTGTGTGTGTGTGTGTGTGTGTGTGTGTGTGTGTGTGTGTGTGTCAATATACCAATGCTTTCGTTTGGTAAGTTAAATCATCTTTGTTTTTATAATCACTCACTGAATTAAAATTTGAACAGAGTAATTAACTACTGTCGAAGCCAAACTGGGCCTAACTGATTGTAAAGTGGAGCATTTGGTACAACAAGTTAACCATAATGGTTACAGAAATGAACTAGTTGCACTAAAGAAGTGATTTTGTTTCATCCGTGTATTTAGATTCTCGTGCAGTTGCATAATATAGTTGCAAACAGGCTGCTCTTAAATTATTAAAAGCAATTTGAGTTACACACATTAGTTTGGTCAACCCTTGCCATGCAGTTTTTTGTAGTCCTTCACTCATTTGCCTCTGACACTTTCCTAATTTGAACATTTTCATTTCTGAATGATTGTTCATTGTACATTGTATTGGTTTAAGGAACTGTGTACTGATAGTTTAGTCTCCTTGGAAGTTGCCTGTATACAAAATTCCTTTTTCATTCAGTACAGTGTAAAAACAAAATGGTGGTCTACCTTTTAAATGAGAAATCTGGCAGGAGATGAAATTAACTTGACATGTAATTATTGAAATACTTTTTATAGAATATGTCTGACTGGTGTTGACAGTGTTGATGATGATCATCATTCTATCAACATGAAGTTATATTTTCAATGCATACTGATAAGGTGTCTGATATCCCTGTTCAAAGGGTACGGGAATGGTGTGGGTTTGTTTTTTTTTTTTTTTTTTTTTTTTTAATTGTTCATCTCCCTCAAGACGAGCGAAGGACTAATTCTCTCTTGTAATATAATTAAAATATGTGAATCCATTCTACAATTTAAGTTACATCTATATGTACAGTGTTGAATATAAATTTAGTATGAATTTTAAATACACTCTTGTAGCGCTCTCTCTCTCGCTCTCTCCCTCCTCCTCCTCCTCCTCTACCAAGCAAGGTAGTGCAGTGGTTAGCACACTGCATTCGCATTTGGGAGGATGACGGTTCAAACCAACGTCCGGCCACCCTGATGTAGATTTTCCGTGATTTCCCTAAATCGCTTCCTGCAAATGTGGGGATAGTTTCTTCAAAAGGGCATGGCCAATGTCCGTCCCCACCCTTCCCTAATCCGATGGGACCGAGGACATCGCTATTTGGTCCCTTTCCCCAAATCAACCCCCCCCCTCCCCCCCTCCTTACCATTGAACATTCAATATGTTTTTTTCCTTTACAAATAACCCAGGAATGTGAAATACAGTGTTACTGCTTGCACTTCTCTAAATATAGCTCCCTCACAAATAATTGGAATTGTAAACGTCAGTAGTGCTTATTAGTTGTTTGGTGTATAGTATTTGTGTAGTTGCTTTCTCATTGATTCCTGTTTAAAGTTTTACTGGGCTACTGCATTTCTGTTCTTATTGCAAATTTTTAACAATGTTGCAGTTAATGGTAGTGTGTGAAGAAAGAATCGGAAGGCTCGCCAGAGAGACTCTTCTACGGGTGCACCCAGATTCCATTAAATGGAGCAGTGGTATGCTGTGTTTATTATGCTTCATCAGGGATTCAACATGCAGTCCACTTGGAAGAGAACACATTCACAGAATGTCTGCAAGGGAACATGTAAGCGTGTTGCATTATGGAAGCCGTCACTTGCTTAAAATGGAACATTCACCACTTTATGTATTTTTGAATCATACTTTCATGATATTTGGCAGTCATGTTCATGAAGTTATAAGAAAAAGTGTTAAAGAGAACTTTTAAAAATTAGTTTTAGTAGAGCAAACTCTACTCGGAGTACGTGAATTGCAGGATTAGCTGCCGAACTTCCATTTGATTCTCAGATTATGCTTTGGCTCACATCTGTTTGTTGGTTTACCAACTTTCATAGTGCAGTGAACTTTTCTGGTGGAATGTGCTGGACAGCTTGGTTTAGGTTGCAGTTTATTTTTAATGAACATGACTATGGGTGAGCCAGGTATACATTCACAGCATTAATTTTCATATTGTAAAAAACTTTGCTTTATTTTTTATGATTTCTTAGGCTTACAGTTAAATGTTGGTCATTAAATTCATCTTAAAACAAAAGTATATTGTGTATATATATATATATAAATATAAAGAATTTTTATATATGCTTTTATGTGGTAAAGTTTATACTGAAATTTGTGACTGCTTATGGAGACATACTTCAGCTGTATCTTTATTTTTAATATGTAAAAAATCTTATTTTAATTGAACTTCTGGAGAACACATGCAACTGATTGTACATAGATCATAGAGCCATTGTTCCCATAAATTCATTTTTGACATAAATGTTAAAATTCTTACAAAATTATAGATGCTTATAAAAACTGTGTGTCAACAAAAAACTGTTTTTGCATTTAAATGTTAACAGTAAATAGAAATAATTTTAATTTCTTTACTATAATGTTAATAAAATACAGTAATGTACCTTATTGAACGTTAAAGCTAATACATATATTTTGAAACTGCCCAACCTTCTGGAAAATGCGAAATTGATTGTGGAGACAAGCAGTCCAAATTTTGTTTCCTTTTCTCAATTAATATTAGCTTATTTACAATAATCCTTCCAGTTGCAAGTTTGAAAATGGGATTCTACATGTATAGTGCCTTTTCTCATTCCTCCCTCCATATTCATCACAGGTTGAATAATTGGTTTTTATTTCTTATATTCTAAAATACTGGACATCAGTGTGCACTCTGATGGTTGGTAGCATATTTATTTTCCTTGTGCAAGTGCAGTGTAGTACTGATCTAAAAATTAGGAACGGGGTACAGGCGAAGCCCCACAGACAATGAATGCAGGTTTTAAGAGACTGGCATTATTGCGCGTCTGTCAAATACTTGTTTCTATATTTCATTCAGTAATATGTATAGAGTTACATAGTGAAAGAAGCTTTACAAGCTAGTTATATTAACTAATCTTGTAAAAATTCATACTTTTTTATCAGAGTTCCTATTCTACTCTCTGCCAGAGGTTTATTAACAATTCAAGAATGAGGAAATCGAGGAAGGTTTAGCAGTAGTACAACATTTCTGGATGAAAATGTTCCAAAGCTACTACACTTGCACAAGCGAAAACATTAAGTACTTTTATCATCTGTTTCCCTCTGGATGATGTAATGTGTGAAGGTTTTATACAAACTGTGAACACAGTTGAAAGAAGAGGAGAGAGAAATGTATAGTAAATTGACAGGGGCTATGCTGCACTATTAATTGCTGGAGTAATGGATACTAATGGCATTGGTGCTTTTTGTTGAACTGGGTGTAAAAGAAGTTGCATTGGGTGCTGGCTGGGGATGTACTGAACAGGGAATAGCCTAGTGCCACATACAATGTAGATTTGTTGTCCACTTGTCTACAGTATGCTAGGCATGACAGTCGTTCCTTGGTCTTTTTTTTTTTATAATCAGTTCCCGTATAACTGTCTAATTTCAGATTTGGAATCTTGTGTGTGTCAGTGCGGATATCGTGGAAAAACGGTCATCTCAAACAAAATGTTTAATTTTTTATTTGTATTGTTACTTAGCTTTGCTGGAATAAATGAAGTATGTGAATGTGTGAGTGGTTCAGAATAAATTTGCGGTTATTACTTTATTAGTTCATGATTGTGCACCATGGCAGGCACGTTTTTACACTCGAAAATGAGGTCTGGATTTACAAACTCTTACTGAAACTTTTGAGCTCTAATCTGACTGAATGTTGTTTATACTTGAGAATATTATAATCACTGCATTCCTGCTATTAATCCAGGCAGGAGAAGAAAGTTTCACACATAGTAAAGCAGCATTGCGTATTTTGAAGGATACTGTAGCTTCTTTTTTGAACTTTTCCCTACATCTTTATGTATTTGTCAACAACACGACAGAACTGAACTTTTGGCACAGGCTCGACACAGCACTCTCTCTCTCGCTCGCTCATACTGTTGGCCACTAGAGGTGTGTCTTTCCTCAGTTTCCAGTTGGCCCTCGCCAGTTTCCTCTTGAGCCACAGTTTCCACCCTCAAAGTAGACTTTCGGCTCAGATTTGGACGTTTGTATGTAAGGAAACTAGAAACCACACTTGATTAAAAACAAGAAGTTATGTATATGTATTGTTGGAAGAATGTTATATTCTGCTTTCAAGTAAAATAAATATATATATTGATATGTATAAATGAATAAATGCCACATTTTCTACTTTGGTGTATTATTATCATTATTATCACCACCACCACCACCACCACCACCACCACCCCATTAAAAGGACTAAAACCGTATGTTGTAGAGCTAAAGGGTTCAGGTTAGGAGATAAAATATATATCAGATATTTACCATCAGGCTTAACAGACATATTTTGACATTATTTGTTTATTTTTTCTAAGGAATATGGTTTACCAAGAAACTTAATTGGGGGGGGGGGGGGGGGTGCAACAAGCATGGCAAGTATATGATCAGATGTGAATTATTGAAAAAACATGGGGGGGAGGCAGTGGCCAAATTGTTTAACATATACATGAAGAGGTGCTATTTCCTCCAAGCTGTTTGCAATAATACACTCCTGGAAATTGAAATAAGAACACCGTGAATTCATTGTCCCAGGAAGGGGAAACTTTATTGACACATTTCTGGGGTCAGATACATCACATGATCACACTGACAGAACCACAGGCACATAGACACAGGCAACACAGCATGCACAATGTCGGCACTAGTACAGTGTATATCCACCTATCGCAGCAATGCAGGCTGCTATTCTCCCATGGAGACGATCGTAGAGATGCTGGATGTAGTCCTGTGGAACGGCTTGCCATGCCATTTCCACCTGGCGCCTCAGTTGGACCAGCGTTCGTGCTAGACGTGCAGACCGCGTGAGACGACACTTCATCCAGTCCCAAACATGCTCAATGGGGGACAGATCCGGAGATCTTGCTGGCCAGGGTAGTTGACTTACACCTTCTAGAGCACGTTGGGTGGCACGGGATACATGCAGACGTGCATTGTCCTGTTGGAACAGCAAGTTCCCTTGCCGGTCTAGGAATGGTAGAACGATGGGTTCGATGACGGTTTGGATGTACCGTGCACTATTCAGTGTCCCCTCGACGATCACCAGTGGTGTACGGCCAGTGTAGGAGATCGCTCCCAACACCATGATGCTGGGTGTTGGCCCTGTGTGCCTGGGTCGTATGCAGTCCTGATTGTGGCGCTCACCTGCACGGCGCCAAACACGCATACGACCATCATTGGCACCAAGGCAGAAGCGACTCTCATCGCTGAAGACGACACGTCTCCATTCGTCCCTCCATTCACGCCTGTCGCGACACCACTGGAGGCGGGCTGCACGATGTTGGGGCGTGAGCGGAAGACGGCCTAACGGTGTGCGGGACCGTAGCCCAGCTTCATGGAGACGGTTGCGAATAGTCCTCGCCGATACCCCAGGAGCAACAATGTCCCTAATTTGCTGGGAAGTGGCGATGCGGGCCCCTACGGCACTGCGTAGGATCCTACGGTCTTGGCGTGCATCCGTGCGTCGCTGCGGTCCGGTCCCAGGTCGACGGGCACGTGCACCTTCCGCCGACCACTGGCGACAACATCGATGTACTGTGGAGACCTCACGCCCCACGTGTTGAACAATTCGGCGGTACGTCCACCCAGCCTCCCGCATGCCCACTATACGCCCTCGCTCAAAGTCCGTCAACTGCACATACGGTTCACGTCCACGCTGTCACGGCATGCTACCAGTGTTAAAGACTGCGATGGGGCTCCGTATGCCACGGCAAACTGGCCGACACTGACGGCGGCGGTGCACAAATGCTGCGCAGCTAGCGCCATTCGACGGCCAACACCGCGGTTCCTGGTGTGTCCACTGTGCCGTGCGTGTGATCATTGCTTGTACAGCCCTCTCGCAGTGTCCGGAGCAAGTATGGTGGGTCTGACACACCGGTGTCAATGTGTTCTTTTTTCCATTTCCAGGAGTGTAGTTAGGAAATTATATGAGAAGTGAATGAAAATGGAAAAGATAGCAACTCTAATGAGGGACCACATTTGATATATTCAATTAATGTAAAAGACCTGGCAGAACTGGAAGCAGTGTTGCAATCCAGGGACCTATCTCACAATGAGTTCGAGAGTGAACTACTACTTCCTCCTTACAATATATCACTATAGTTTACATTTTATTTTGACACAATCTGTATAGTTTCACTTTTAACTTCTGAACATCTTTTTATGATTATATAAGTTGTAGATCTGAAATCCTCGTTAAAGTTAAATTTTACCATGGCAAAAGATTAACCCTTTTAAATACCGCAGTGAAAAGCCAAAAAAATATATGTTGATGGTATGTGACGATGCTTTCTAGAGTGCTCCACTGGAAGTTGGGGATTTGGGAGTAGGTTGATGCAGAGAGGGCAGGGTTTCACGTCTGGTGTTTGTATACTAGGTGACAAAAGAAATAGGCCATGGTCTGCGGCAAGTTTCCATTCTCCTGCTACTGGAGACATCTTGGATACTATAAAGCTCTTGTTAGTTACTTTTCAAATGTAAGGAAACAACATTAACAGAAAAAGAGGTCTGAAGTAGACAAGTTGTGGCCTTTAATGCTGAATAAAGCAGAACCATCTTCTGCTGTACAAGCTCTGTAACACGCTTTGGCGCAAATCCACAATACTCGGTAGTGGTTGGACGGTATCACAACCCGACCATCGCACGGTTACTGATAAGCAGGTAAGCAGCTTTGTTAGCTAAAAAAGTTTGTTTCAAAATTAACTTATGCACACTTATAGCCTCTGATGATTTCTCCCACTATAGGTGATGAAATGTTAAGTATGAAAAGGTACCTTTGAATTCAGTCTAATGCATATAAAACCAGTGTTGCCAAGGATACAAAACAATGATTGTTAATATACCAGAGCTTAATTCATACCTTTGAGCTATGTATCCAGTGAAATTGAAATAAAAGCTAATTGAAAAATTGATCTTTTGTATCCCGCGTAGAAGGCGGCACGTGGGTCTGCTCCAGTAAACTGAAGGGTAGGCCGAATGTAGGAAGTGAGTAGGAGCAGGAAAAGGTAAAACACATCGGTACTGCAAATACAGTTAAAGCATCTTTACTAGTGTGTAAACATATGCAAACATATTACATAACTTTAGATGATGAGCACGTAGGTGCGACGTCATAGATCCATCGTAACTGATGCAAAGTCTCAATAGCAAACTAAGCTGAAACGATGTTTCCTGGCTGCCTACTGATGAAATGGGGCAGAATCTGTAGCGGAGCTCGTAAACCTGCACAGTGCCTGTTAGAGGGCACTATCGTCGGTGTCGGTCGTAGTGCCAACTTGAATACTTGCACCTACGCTGTGGCATCGTGGCTATTAATAACACAAGATCCAATAGTGCTCTATGGAAACTAAACAAAAGTACCATAAGGCATTTGACAAGAAACTGTTAAGTTTTAAACGAAAAGTATTAAACTCCTTTGGACCAGTGTGGCCTTCAGTTAGCTGGAGAAGAAAAGAACAATAACTGTATGAAATAATACAATGGTGTACCTCTGCTGAGAAAATTAACATAAGGCTTCAGTGGGCAATACATAGGGGCTTACATGCTTTGACATTACACCAAAGCTGTGATGAGGAGACCCTGACAAATGCATCTATGTGGCAGACATTCTGAGTGATATGAGGCGAAACTCTAAGAAACGTGTGCAGCAGTGAATAAAAGATAATACATTGCTGATAGCAGCCATTGGAGATGAACTGCGAAGCTAGTATTTTATCCTTAGGGTTGTCAATACTGAGAAGTAATTAATTAATTATTACCCAAGTGCATTAGTGAAAAACTTTCCTCATCTTGTTAATTTTAACAGAGGTGCAAAAGGTTTAGAAGCTCAAACTATGAAAACACAGCTGTCATTCATCATATATATGTATATATAATAGTGGGAAAAATATATCTAAAAACAAAGATTCTGTAACTTACCAAACGAAAGTGTTGGTATATATATATATATATATATATATATATATATATATATATATATATATATATATATATAAAAAAAAATCAAAGATGAGGTGACTTACCGAACGAAAGCGCTGGCAGGTCGATAGACACACAAACATACACACAAAATTCAAGCTTTCGCAACAAACTGTTGCCTCATCAGGAAAGAGGGAAGGACATATGTCTGCTTGTGTCTGTATGTGTGGATGGATATGTGCTTGTGTGCGAGTGTATACCTGTCCTTTTTTCCCCCTAAGGTAAGTCTTTCCGCTCCCGGGATTGGAATGACTCCTTACCCTCTCCCTTAAAACCCACTTCCTTTCGTCTTCCCCTCTCCTTCCCTCTTTCCTGATGAGGCAACAGTATATATATATATATACACACACACCTCTTAAAACCCACATCCTTTCGTCTTTCCCTCTTTCCTGATGAAGCAACCGTGGGTTGCGAAAGCTTGAAATTTGTGTGTGTGTTTGTGTTTGTTATTGTTTCTATCAACGTACCAACATTTTCGTTTGCTAAGTTACAGAATCTTTGTTTATATAAAAACAAAGATGATGTAACTTACCAAACGAAAGCGTTGGTATGTTGATAGACACACAAACACACACACAAAATTCAAGCTTTCGCAACCAACGGTTGCTTCATCAGGAAAGAGGGAAGTAGAGGGAAAGACAAAAGGATGTGGGTTGTAAGGGAGAGGGTAAGGAGTCGTTCCAATCCCGGGAGCGGAAAGACTTACCTTAGGGGGGAAAAAGGACAGGTATACAAGCAGACATGTAAAGGCAAAGAATTTTGGCAGAGATGTCAGTTGAGGCGAAAGTACAGAGGCAAAGATGTTGTTGAATGACAGGTGAGGTATGAGCGGCGGCAACTTGAAATTAGCGGAGGTTGAGGCCTGGTGGGTAACGGGAAGAGAGGATATATTGAAGGGCAGGTTCCCATCTCCGGAGTTCTGATAGATTGGTGTTAGTGGGAAGTATCCAGATAACTCGAACGATGTAACACTGTGCCAAGATGTGCTGGCCGTGCACCAAGGCATGTTTAGCCACAGGGTGATCCTCATTACCAACAAACACTGTCTGCCTGTGTCCATTCATGCGAATGGACAGTTTGTTGCTGGTCATTCCCATGTAGAAAGATTCACAGTGTAGGCAGGTCAGTTGGTAAATCATGTGCATGCTTTCACACGTGGCTCTGTATTTGATCGCGTACACCTTCCGGGTTACAGGACTGGAGTAGGTGATGGTGGGAGGGTGCATGGGACAGGTTTTACACCGGGAGCGGTTACAAGGGTAGAAGCCAGAGGGTAGGGAAGGTGGTCTGGGGATTTCATAGGGATGAACCAAGAGGTTATGAAGGTTAGGTGGACGGCGGGAAGACACTCTTGGTGGAGTGGGGAAGATTTCATGAAGGATGGATCTCATTTCAGGGCAGGATTTGAGGAAGTCGTATCCCTGCTGGAGAGTCACATTCAGAGTCTGATCCAATCCTGGAAAGTATCCTGTCACAAGTGGGGCACTTTTGGGGTTCTTCTGTGGGAGGTTCTATTATGAGGAAGTGGTTCTAGCTATTTGCTTCTGTAACAGGTTGGGAGCGTAGTTGCGGGATGTGATAGCTGTTTTCAGGTTATTGGTGTAATGGTTCAGGGATTCAGGACTGGAGCAGATTCGTTTGCCACGAAGACCTAAACTGTAGGGAAGGACCGTTTGATATGGAATGGGTGGCAGCTGTCATAATGGAGGTACTGTTGCTTGTTAGTGGGTTTGATGTGGACGGATGTGTGAAGCTGACCATTGGACAGATGGAGGTCAATGTCAAGGAAAGTGGCATGGGATTTGGAGTAGGACCAGGTGAATCTGATGGAAGCAAAGGAGTTGAGGTTGGAGGGAAATTCTGGAGTTGTTCTTCACTGTGAGTCCAGATCATGAAGATGTCATCAATAAATCTGTACCAAACTTTGGGTTGGCAGGCCTGGGTAACCAAGAAGGCTTCCTCTAAGCGACCCATAAATAGGTTGGCGTACGAGGGGGGCCATCCTGGTACCCATGGCCGTTCCCTTAATTGTTGGTATGTCTGGCCTTCGAAAGTGAAGAAGTTGTGAGTCAGGATGAAGCTGGCTAAGGTAATGAGGAAAGAGGTTTTAGGTAGGGTGGCAGGTGATCGGCGTGAAAGGAAGTGCTCAATCGCAGCAAGGGCCTGGATGTGCAGAATATTTGTGTATAAGGAAGTGGCATCAATGGTTACAAGGATGGATTCCGGGGGTAACAGATTGGTTAAGGATTCCAGGCGTTCGAGAAAGTGGTTGGTGTCTTTGATGAAGGATGGGAGACTGCATGTGATGGGTTGAAGGTGTTGATCTACGTAGGCCGAGATACATTCTGTGGGGGCTTGGTAACCAGCTACAATGGGGCGGCCGGGATGATTGGGTTTGTGAATTTTAGGAAGTAGGTAGAAGGTAGGGGTGTGGGGTGTCGGTGGGGTCAGGAGGTTGATGGAGTCAGGTGAAAGGTTTTGTAGGGGGCCTAGGGTTCTGAGGATTCCTTGAAGCTCCGCCTGGACATCAGGAATGGGATTACCTTGGCAAACTTTGTATGTAGTGTTGTCTGAAAGCTGACGCAGTCCCTCAGCCACATATTCCCGATGATCAAATACCACAGTCGTGGAACCCTTGTCCGCCAGAAGAATGACGATGGATCGGTCAGCCTTCAGATCACAGATAGCCTGGGCTTCAGCAGTGGTGATGTTGGGAGTGGGATTAAGGTTTTTCAAGGAGGATTGAGAAGCAAGGCTGGAAGTGAGAAATTCCTGGAAGGTTTGGAGAGGGTGATTTTGAGGAAGAGGTGGGTCCCGCTGTGACGGAGGACGGAACTGTTCCAGGAGGGTTCAGTTTGGATAGTGTCTTGGGGAGTTGGATCATTAGGAGTAGGATTAGGATTATTTTTCTTCATGGCAAAGTGTTATTTCTAGCAGAGAGTAAGAGTGTAGGACAGTAAATCTTTGACGAGGGCTGTTTGGCTGAATTTGGGGGTAGGGCTGAAGGTGAGGCCTTTGGATAGAACAGAGGTTTCGGATTGGGAGAGAGGTTTGGAGGAAAGGTTAGCTACTGAATTAGTGTGTTGTGGTCCCAGATTGTGTTGATTAGAATTTTGAGGTTTTGGGGGGAGTGGAGCTGGAAGTGGGAGATTGAGTAGATGGGAGAGACTGGGTCTGTGTGCAATGAGAGGAGATTGAGGTTTGCTGGAAAGGTTGTGGAGGGTGAGTGAGTCACTTTTCCGGAGGTTGCCGCCGCTCGTACCTCACCTGTCATTCAACAGCATCTTTGCCTCTGTACTTCTGCCTCGACTGACATCTCTGCCCAAATTCTTTGCCTTTACATGTGTCTGTTTGTGTCTGTATATGTGCGGATGGATATGTGTGTGTGCGCGAGTGTATACCTGTCCTTTTTTTCCCCTAAGGTAAGTCTTTCTGCTCCCAGGATTGGAATGACTCCTTACCCTCTCCCTTAAAACCCACATCCTTTCGTCTTTCCCTCTCCTTCCCTCTTTCCTGATGAAGCAACCGTTGGTTGCGAAAGCTTGAATTTTGTATCTTTGTTTGTGTGTCTATCAACATACCAATGCTTTCGTTTGGTAAGTTACATCATAACTTCAAAATAATAGTTACTGCTGTAGCAATATTTTTGCATTACGGCAAAATCAGAAGCTTTTAATGAAATGGAGGACAGTTATCACTAGTTCATGGTAGCAATGAAGCTGAGGTTTGCAATTCCCACAACAGATTAATTAGTATTATGAAATTGTACATTAGGAATCAAATGCTAACTAATCTACAAAATCTGCTGTAATTCTGGAAAGTAGGGTTTATACTGCATTATTTGATACGACTTCATAAGAATCTTGGTATTTTGGAAATTGTTGCTCACTACATATATTCATTCACATCTTTTGAGGAAAAAGACATATTGGAAACAACAAAACATTGTGCAAAACACGAATAAAATATTAAGACCAAAAAAGGCTTTTTGTGCCACAAAGGAGCTGTATACATAGGTATATGTGTATTGAACAACCTATTATACCATATTAAATATCTTTTTGATGATGTGATGGAGTTTGCGGCTGAATCAAAAAATTTCGGGAAACTCCATTGAAAAGTACTGTCACTGAAATAAATGAATTAAGATACTTTATTGCCATTGACACTGTAATACAATAATATTTCATAGGGTGAAGTCAGTTTAACATATACTTAAATAAAATATATAGCACAATATTTTTATATCAAAAGAGATTAGATGAAAAACTGGTAGAAACAGAGTTTGATAATACAGAAGATCAATATCATTATATTATAAATAAACTACATGAAGCCGCCAAGGAAGCTTTAGGAGAAACAGAAGAAACACGTACAAACCATCCATTATACTACTGGAATGAAGAAACTAAAAAGGAAGTGAAATTAAAGAAAGAAAAATATTTAAAATGGTTAAATACCAGAAATCTTCAAGATAAAATAGAGCTTTATGCACAACAAGCAAAAATTCGGAAAAAGGTTGCAGAAGCAAAAAACAAAGTTGGGAACTGTCATGTCAAAAAATTGAATCCTATATTGGTGGTAAAAGAAACACAGAAGCATGGAAAACTATAAAAAATTTAAGAAGGAATTCCAAAGTAACAACACATATTAAATATATTACTCATGACTCTTGGGAAAAATATTTTAAAAGTTTATTAACAGAAAACAGGGAAGAATACTTGGGAAACCCTGAATATAATGAATTTGATAGATCTACAAGCAGAGAATTACATCCGTTTGGAAACAGAGACAGTAAAAACTGCAATAAAATCTTTAAAGAATGGAAGGGCTACAGGCATTTGAGGTATTCCTGCAGAATTATTAAAATTAGGAACAAAGAAATTAATGGAATTGTTAAGAAACCTTTTCGAAAGATGTTTAAATGGGGAAGATGTCCCAAATGATTTGAAAGTAGGATATATTTCAGTGATACATAAAAAAGGAGCGAAAGATGAGTGTAAACTATAGGGGAATAACAGTGACCAATACCTTCAGTAGATTATATGGAAGAATTATTAAATATTTGTTAGAACAAGAATACAAAGAAAAGGAGGCTGAAGAACAAGCAGGTTTTAGAGCTGGAAGATCAACAATTGATCATATCTTTTGCCTACAACAAATTATTGAAAAAAAAAAAAAAAAATGGTTCGGGCACAACCTGTACATTTAGTATTCATAGATATAGACAAAGCCTATGATAGTGTGCCTTTATCCAGTTTATGAAAAGCTTTAATATCAATAGGAATAAATCCAAGAATAATTAAAGCAATTCAAAATTTATATAAAAATTGGTAAATATCTATCACATGGATTCCAAGTCACAAAAGGATTACGTCAAGGATGTAGCATCTCACCTACATTGTATAAAATACACTCCTGGAAATGGAAAAAAGAACACATTGACACCGGTGTGTCAGACCCACCATACTTGCTCCGGACACTGCGAGAGGGCTGTACAAGCAATGATCACACGCACGGCACAGCGGACACACCAGGAACCGCGGTGTTGGCCGTCGAATGGCGCTAGCTGCGCAGCATTTGTGCACTGCTGCCGTCAGTGTCAGCCAGTTTGCCGTGGCATACGGAGCTCCATCGCAGTCTTTAACACTGGTAGCATGCCGCGACAGCGTGGACGTGAACCGTATGTGCAGTTGACGGACTTTGAGCGAGGGCGTATAGTGGGCATGCGGGAGGCCGGGTGGACGTACCGCCGAATTGCTCAACACGTGGGGCGTGAGGTCTCCACAGTACATCGATGTTGTCGCCAGTGGTCGGCGGAAGGTGCACGTGCCCGTCGACCAGGGACCGGACCGCAGCGACGCACGGATGCACGCCAAGACCGTAGGATCCTACGCAGTGCCGTAGGGGACCGCACCGCCACTTCCCAGCAAATTAGGGACACTGTTGCTCCTGGGGTATCGGCGAGGACCATTCGCAACCGTCTCCATGAAGCTGGGCTACGGTCCCGCACACCGTTAGGCCGTCTTCCGCTCACGCCCCAACATCGTGCAGCCCGCCTCCAGTGGTGTCGCGACGGACGTGAATGGAGGGACGAATGGAGACGTGTCGTCTTCAGCGATGAGAGTCGCTTCTGCCTTGGTGCCAATGATGGTCGTATTCGTGTTTGGCGCCGTGCAGGTGAGCGCCACAATCAGGACTGCATACGACCGAGGCACACAGGGCCAACACCCGGCATCATGGTGTGGGGAGCGATCTCCTACACTGGCCGTACACCACTGGTGATCGTCGAGGGGACACTGAATAGTGCACGGTACATCCAAACCGTCATCGAACCCATCGTTCTACCATTCCTAGACCGGCAAGGGAACTTGCTGTTCCAACAGGACAATGCACGTCCGCATGTATCCCGTGCCACCCAACGTGCTCTAGAAGGTGTAAGTCAACTACCCTGGCCAGCAAGATCTCCGGATCTGTCCCCCATTGAGCATGTTTGGGACTGGATGAAGCGTCGTCTCACGCGGTCTGCACGTCCAGCACGAACGCTGGTCCAACTGAGGCGCCAGGTGGAAATGGCATGGCACGCCGTTCCACAGGACTACATCCAGCATCTCTACGATCGTCTCCATGGGAGAATAGCAGCCTGCATTGCTGCGAAAGGTGGATATACACTGTACTAGTGCCGACATAGTGCATGCTCTGTTGCCTGTGTCTATGTGCCTGTGGTTCTGTCAGTGTGATCATGTGATGTATCTGACCCCAGGAATGTGTCAATAAAGTTTCCCCTTCCTGGGACAATGAATTCACGGTGTTCTTATTTCAATTTCCAGGAGTGTATATACAGAAGTAACTTTACAGAATTGGAAGAAAAAATGTCACGCTATGAGAATACCAATAAATGATAGAACAATATACTCGTTACAATTTGCAGATGACCAACTGATTATAGCCCAAGACTATGAGGACATAGAGTATATGACCAGAAAATTGATTCAAGAATATAAAAAATCAGGCCTAAATGTAAACATGAATAAAACAAAGTACATGGTAATTGGTGGAGTGAATGGAGACTTAATATTAGAAGAAGGGATGGGAACAATAACAGCTACTGAGGAATATAAATATTTAGGTGTGAAAATTACAGATGATGGGAAACAGGACAAAGAAATTAGATCAAGAATAAATTCTGGAAAGACGACAATCTCTTTATTAAATGGAATTCTCTGGGACAAACACATAACAACTGATAACAAAATAAGGATTTTTAAAACAATAGTTAGGAGCATTATTACATATGGTGCAGAAGTGTGGACAACAAAATGGCAACTGAAATCAAAATTATTAGCCACAGAAATGGATTTCTGGAGACGTTCAGCAAGAATATCAAGACGAGAAAGAATAAGAAATGAAGTAATCAGAGACAAGATGAAATGTAAAAATTCGATTATTGATTTCATCGAGCACATACAACTTAAATGGTATGGACACATCGGACGAATGGAACAGGAAAGGCTACCAAAATGCATATTCGACTGGATACCAATTGGAAGAAGAAAAAGGGGACGACCACCTGATACATGGATACAGGGAGTTCAGTCAGCAATGAGGAAGAACAACATTCCTGAAGATTTATGGACAAATAGAGAAGAGTGGAGAACAATTATTAGTGACTTACTGTAATCTAGAATAGGTGCTGGAAAAATGTACTCACATTGTAAATCCAGAATAATAATAGTAATAAATGTACTTGCATTAATAGTCAGATCTTATTTAGGATATTCCTTATTTCAGTTTTTAATTGGAGTATGTATGCTGTGATTCAACCCCCCGCCCCCACCCCTCCCCCAACACCAAAGTCGTAACCCTCAAACAAATGGGATCTTTCTTAATACTTGAGTGTGTGTTCTAATCTTTCAGAAAAGTTCCTTAAATAAGGTGAGAAATAGCTAAGATTCTGTTAATGGGATAAAGATGCATAGAGTAACTGGACCTTGGTGGTCCTTGTTTTTTCCCCCAAGGAATAGGTGCTTATTTATTTCTTATAGTGTTGCCAGAATGGAATTAAGTGTTTTATCTTTGTAAAATGACACACTGAATCTCATTCGTAATCAATTGTTAGATATAGCTTGGCTGGAAAGTTTTCAACTGTTTATCTCCATAACAATATGGTGCAGTGGGAGATTTGATTTTGACAAAAACCAAATATTATTACTGCTGCTGCTACTACTACAATTATGTAGACAATACATTTCTCACGTGAGTGCTTGCTCTGATTCATTAGTTAGTGTTTTTTACCTCTAGAGTGGGTAGTCCCAATTATGACATGGAGCAACAGTCATATGCTTAGGATAACAGGGTCATGTGCACCAATTCCCCCAAAGGATCTGTTATCCCATTAAAAAAAAATTGACCTCCTGCAATTATTAAATGTGGATTAAAATTTCAAGATAAGCTACATGATAAAATGAACACAACTTTTAATCACCATGTGTCATGTTGTGGACGTACAGGAGGAAACTACAGAAAGGGGCTGGATTTAGTTAATGCTGAAGACCTGAATCAAGTGCTAGGTGGTGGGAGAAATAGAAATAAGACTACCTTTTTTAGTTTTCTACAATATCCCTCGCTTTGTATTGAACCATTATGTTAAAAGGAAGGGGCACACATAATGAGAACTACAGGCAGTTGTGGTATCACCCTATCTATCTCCAAAAGATGAAGAAAAACTGTCAAACATAATCAAAAAAAATGGGCAAAAATAGTTTCGGGCTGTAGTCTGAAGATGTGCTGTAAAAGAAAAGGCACTCACTTTCCATAAAGGAACTTCAGTGTATTGAACATTCTCATTGTGATTAGGTCAACCCAACTAAATTTATGGGGAAATCCAGAACAGATACACAATTGTGATGAAATTTCATTTTCACATGATCCCTCTAGAACTAGAGGTATTGCAAGTGGCATAAAAAATAGACATAAGGCTAGTGGTAGTTCTGTGCGAGAAAACAGTCTAGTCTTATTTTGTTTTTTAGCTGATGGTTTGTGTTTTTAAAGGAAAGTATGTTATGGGAAACTGGATCAAGTAATGTTTCCTTGCTGGTTGTTTCACGAAGTGCAGATTTTATCTGGAGCAGTCAATACTGAATATTATATTGCTTACCTTCTTCTCAACCATGACTGTGTCAATTTATGTACTACGGCTTCAAATTCTGCTGTCTTTGCTGGAAAATAAATATTTAGCATAATATCCAGTTTCAAAGCTAAATAAGACTCTTCTCCAATATCTTAATACATTCCTTCAGCTAAGTATGTGGAATCCTCCAGTACAATTACAATAAGCTCATGATCCAAAAAAATTGAATGAATAATCAATTATTACCTCCTTTTGTGTTCCCAAATTGATCCCAGCTTTGTTTGCTAGCAGCTTTTATTACAGTATCGACATCCTATGCGAACCTGGGCCTAATATATGTGTATTGTCCACAAACACCCATACAGGTTATTGCTCCCATGAAGCTACTGCCACCCCTCCTTGAAGATTTCTCCATCCCTTGAACTGACTCGCCACATGAAAAATAAATAAAACATGTCACACAATAAGTGCATCCTCCTGTATAATAATTTATTATATCATTTTATTGTTCACAGGTATCATTCGTTGGAAAGGTTAAAGTAGGATTACTTGTCACTCTCCTGAAGTGGTATGTAACACCGCAATTGACAGAGGTGTCCCTACACAGACTGCATGTCAGCAAGTGAATGTGTATGGGTGGAGACCACAGTTTTTACAACTGGCTCAGAGATCTCTTTTTTTTAAACAATATTGGCTCAGTGACTAGCATTATTAATTTACAATGGACACACGAACCACATTTCACGTAATTTGATCCAGATAGGTCTGAAACACAATCTTACTATTGCAAAGCTGCTGCCTTGCACCACAACCCCCTAATCTTTTATTTCGATAACCAACTGCTTGCAATAGAAGTCCTCTGGTAATAGCGGAACTATTAAAGTAAGTCTGATTTTTCTGTGTAACTTAAATGTTTGTCAACTGGCATAAATACTTCGTATCAGACTAACACTGCTTATATGGCATATAGACTAGCTGGGTCCATTTACTCTCAAAAATCTTGGGTAACTGGGTTGATGAGAATAGCATTTTTTCATTTGAATTTTTCTTTAACTCATTTAGAGAGCTTTTCAAACAGAGCATTTCAATAAGAAAATTTCAATCTATAATGAAAGACTATTTTAAATATAAACATAAGAAACAACTGGCTTTAAAGTGAAAAGGATTCTGTACATCATGTAAAAAAGTTATCCAGTTACCTTTTGCTTCCTTAATATATTAATTTAATTATGTGCATTTTGCCACAGTAACTCACTCACATCATATCAAAACTGCGATTTGTATGCATATATCTTCTGTGAACAGGGTTACATAAAAATAACTGAGCAGTTTATGAAGCATGCCTGGGTAACCATAAAAGGCAGTTATCTGGTTTTGTGTACTGTCCTTTTAATACTTCTATAAGAAAAAAGGTAATGTGCACCTTAATGATGCAAGGTTTCTCTTCTCCTTTGTAGTTGTACAGTCCAGTTCTGCACACTGACATCAAAGAGCAGTCATAGAGGAAGGAGGAGGGAGGGATGAAGAAGATAGTGTGAAATTAGCAATTGCTACTGGTGGGTGGGGTACATTTATGAGACGGGGCTGTGTAGAGGAGCGCATGCTCAAGATGTATGGTTTGCAAGAATTCATTTTCTCTTGCAAATGCACTGTCATTGGATTTTGATTACTACTACGTCAAATGTAGCAAAGAACATTATGCTCAGCCTGCAGAATACACACTGAGGTGGTAAAAAGTCAGGCGATAGCAAAATGCACATATGTACACAAGGTATAAGAGGGCAGTTCAGTGGTGGAGCTGCCATTTGTACCCAGGTGATTCATGTGAAAAGGTTTCCTACATCATTACGGCTGCACAGTGCGAATTAACAGACTTTGAGTGCGGACTGCTAATTGGAGCTAGATGCACGGGACATTCCATTTCATCATTAGGGAATTCAATATTCAGAGATTCACAGTGTCAAGAGTGTGCCGAGAATACCAGATTTCAGGCATTACCTCTCGCTGCAGACAACGCAGTGGCCAACAGTCTTCACTTAACAACTGAGAGTGATCGCATTTGCATAAAGTTGTCAGTGCTAA
Organism: Schistocerca piceifrons; assembly: GCF_021461385.2. Taxonomy (NCBI): domain Eukaryota; kingdom Metazoa; phylum Arthropoda; class Insecta; order Orthoptera; family Acrididae; genus Schistocerca; species Schistocerca piceifrons. The sequence goes on from NC_060146.1 coordinate 102,339,120, forward strand.
CAGACAAGCAACACTCCGTGAAATAAACACCAAAATCAATGTAGAACAGACAGTGAACATATCGATTAGGACAGTGTGGCGAAATTTGGTGTAAGTGGGCTACGGCAGCGACAACCGAAGTGAATTCTTTTGCTAACAGCACGACATCGCTTGCAGTGCCTCTCCTGGCTCGTGACTGGGTCGATTGGAACCTAGATGACTGGAAAACCGTGGCCTGGTCAGACGAGTCCCAATTTCAGTTGGTAGGAGCTGACGGTGGTGTTAGAGTGCGGCGTAGATCCCACAAAGCCTTGGACCCAAGTTGTCAACACGGCACTGTGGAAGCTGGTGATGGCTCCATAATGGTGTGGACTGTGTTTACATGGAATGGACGGGTCCTCGGATCTAACTGAATTGATCATCGATTGGAAAAGGTTGTGTTCGGCTACTTGGAGAAAATTTGCAGCTATTCGTGGTCTTCACGTTTCAAAACAACAAGGAATTTTTATGGATGACAACGCTCCACGTCAGCAGGCCACAGTTGCTCGTGGTTGGTTTGAAGAACATTCTGGACAGTTTGAGTGAATGATTTGGCCATCCAGATTGTCAGACTTGAATCTTGTTGAATATTTACGGTGCAGAGTCGAGAGGTGAGTTCGTGCACAAAATTCTGCAGAGGCAACACTTTCACACTTACGGATGGTTGTAGAGGCAGCACGTCTCAGTATTTCTGCAGAGGACTTCCAGTGACTTTCTGAGTCCACGCCGCATCGAGTTACTGCACTACGCCAGTCAAAAGGAGGTCTGGCACGATATTAGGAGGTACCCGTGACTTTTGTCATGTCAGAGTAAATTTCATATTTTCACAATAGTGGATGTGATTAGCACCATGCAGTTTTAACCGAATAAGTAAAGGAATGGTAAGTAATTACAAAAAGAAGCAGGACATACTGTGTTGCATGTGGCTATGCTGAATAATTATCCTATTATGGCAGTGAATATGGATGTGGTCCGCAAGGATAGATGCTTACTTGTGCTGAACCATTGTGCCTTTCAGAATGATGAGATTACCCAGGGAACGCTACAAAACATTTCCCAGACCATAACACACCCTCCTCTGGCCTGGATCCTTCTGACGATTGTTGTAAGGTGTTTACTTTCACGTGTTTGGCACTGTACGTGCTAGCAGCCATCTGTCTGGTGGAGTGTAAAAAGTGGTTCATCTGCAAAGGCCAACAGTCTGCACTCAGTGGGCATACAGTTGCGGTGCTGGCTTGCAAGTTCAAGTTTTCGTCACTGATGAAGAGCAGTCAGCAAGGGTGCATGAACCAGGTGCCTGCTTCGGAGGCTCATACGTAGTAATGTTCACTGAATGGTCATCGAGGATATGCTTTCGGTAGCCCCTTGGTTGATATGGGCGGTCAATCGCTAGACATCTATTCCCTGTACACATCTCCACAGCTGTCGTTCACCCCTGTCATCTGTGGATTGTGGTACACCACAGTTGACTTGGTGCCAGTCCAGGATAGCATTATTTTGCCCTGCATGGTGTACTTTTTAAAAACGCAGCTGTTTCAGATATGCTTCTATCCTTGGCCTGAAAGGCAATGATTATCTCCTTTTTGGACGTCAGATATTACTTCTGTTCCACATTACAATGATAAGTGTACTGTTTTCTGTCCCCCCCCCCCCCCCTCCCCCCCCTCCTCAACCTCTCCAGCATACTTTATATACCTTCCACTGCTAGTGCTGCCACGTGCTGTCTGTGAAGAGTAGTTATTGCATTTTGATGTCAAACGTAGGCCATGGGCACATGAATGTGACTGGACTGTGCATTACACCACTGATCATTTAAGGAAACTTTTACTGGGTTCTTGGATCACTTCTCACCACTGCCATGCTTCTAAAACAGTCTTAAACCTCGAGCAGGTGCACTGTTTTCCATAACATGAGTGGGCACGTTGTGTACTTTGTACACATCTAAAGAATAGCTGTGTTTGTTATCAAGGTAAACAAGCATGAGTAAAAACTAAAATAATCTGACATTAATGAGTTAAATAGCCGTTTAATTAAACAGTAATAAAATAAATTTTCGTTATATCACTCTGTTACAGGCCATAAGTGTTATCCCACTGTAATGCCCCACTTGAAGCATTAAACGGAGCAGTTGCATTAGATTCCTGTCAACTGCTTTTTTGATTACTACTTATGAGGTATGATTGGAAAGTTTTAAGAATGGGTCTGCTACTGCTTACTGGTTTGGCAGGCAGGTACACAGAGGGTGGGGAGTGAGTCATTGCCTTGTCCTTGAAAAGCTGCATTTCCTTTGTTCAGTTCATTGTGGCAGCTGGTTGAGTGCTTGTTGTTAGATTCTGTCTGCGTGAAAATGGAAGTAAAAACGGAGCAATGAGTTTGTGTGAAATTTTGTTTTAAAACCAGGAAATCAGCTTCTGAGACTTACGAACTATCCATTAAAAACAGCTTTTGGAGATAATTGTATGGCCCAGTCAAATGTTTTTGTCTGGTTCAACAGATTCAAAAATGGCTGTGAATCATTTGAAGATGAACCATGGTCTGGCTGTTCTTACACCTCAAAAACGATTGAAAATGTTGTAAAAGTTCGCAACTTAGTGTGCTCTAATCGTAGACTTACAATTAGGGAGATGGCTGATAACTTAATTTAAGTTTCTATGCAGTTCAGTCAATTTTAACTGAAGAGCCAAACGTGCATCAAGTGTATGCAGAATTCATTCCAAAAGTGTTGTCAAGTGACCAGAGACAATACCAACTTGAAATGTGCAAGAACTGATTAATCAGACTAAAAATGACCCAGATTTGTTAAATATGGTAAATATAGATGACAAATCATGGGTATATGGATATGATCCTGGAACCAAAGTGCAGTCTTTGCAGTGGAAGACTCCAGGTTCACCACGACCGAAAAAAGCACGGCACAGTCAGTCGAAGGTGAAGACAATGTTGGTGATTTTTTTCGATTCTACCAGTATTGTGCATCCTGAATTTAGCCCTGGAGGACAGACAATTATCCAGGAGTACTACAAATGTGTACTTGAGTGTTTGTGCGAAAAGGTGTGGAAGAAAAGGCCTGCACTGTGAAAAGACAGGAGTTGGATGCTACACCGTGACAATGCTCCGGCTGATCGTGCCTTCTCCGTCGTTGCATTTTTGACCAAACTCAAAATTTCCTGTGCTTCCACAACCACCATATTCCCCTGATCTGGCCCCTGTGGAATTCTACCTGTTTCCTAAACTGAAATTTTCACTGAAAGGGAAGTGATTTGACTCGATTGAAGACATCCAGGCAAATAAGGAGAGCGTCCGTAACACACTTCAGAAAAAAATTTCCAGGAATGTTTCCAAAAGTGGAAACACTGTTAGAGTCGGTGTGTTCAATCAGAAGGGGACTATTTTGAAGGAGATGCATCACAGTAGCATGTAAGTACTACCATTGTACATTTACAAGCCCAGTCTTAAAACTTTACAATCACACGTTGTATCTCACAGATAACTGCCTTATTGTGGGACTGTGGCGCTGACTCACAGTCTGGCTCATTTCCTTGCACTGATTGTAAATTTTTTCTCACCTAGCTCACTGTTCATTTTATATTACTGCCGCTCACTTGGACATACGATTACACAACTTATCACTGTGTTAGTTGAATCGGTAATGAAGGAATAGATGTGGGTTGGCAACTGTAATGGTACAAGAGAATGTTTTCTGCGACTAGTACACCTTATACACGTGCATGGCTGCTCGACGTTTGATGACAATTGCCAGCTTTACAGTGATAAATGGCCTGTAGTAGTTGACTTCACCACACTGTATTCGTAGGTACTTGTTGTGCTGCAAACAAGGATTTGAGGTGTGATTTGGCCTGCACGGCTGAGCAAACTACGCACCTGTCCTTTCAGTTGCTCGCCTCGTGGGGCACTGAGGTAGTGCACAGTGTCACCTATGACCATCTTGAACCTGTCAATTCCGTATTCACACAACAGTGGCATCCTGACCGATGCGATCGTGAATTGTGCAGAATGGTGAACTGCAGTCTTGTTAGAGCACAATCTTGCTCCTGTCTGATCCAAAAGTGCTGGTGGGCATTTTTTCTTCTTACACGAGCGTAACACGATCTCTGTGTGACCTACCAACATTTGGACAAGCTTTCTGAATGAAAACCCAGCTGACTAATCTTTCGTAATATACAAAATGTAGCTGGCATTTGCCTAATATACTGTGTGTGGCTGAAGTGAAATGATAATGTAAAATCATTTGTACATCTTAGTGCATAGTACTGTTAACACCAATTTGATGTTTGTTGCAAGCTATCTTCGTGATGATGTAATCTCAATAGCACTGTATTACACCACTGATTTTGTGAGGAGACATTAACTGACAGACTCAGATCACTTCTCGACGCTGCAACAACACTTCTGAAACAGTCTTAATAGTGGTCGTCGGACTTGCTTTCACATTGGAGGCGATTTTAAAACTGTACTGTTCCAACACATGTGATAAATTACCTGTACCATCCTAACTGCCTCAAATACATCCCAAGATTTACCCACTGGATTGGGATACACAAACAGGTTCCTTAGAATGCCTACAGAAATCTCTACAAAGGCATATAAGGATTGTGAATAACAATAACACCACTGAACACCCAATAGCTGTTCAAATTATCATAAAAATTATAACAGTTAAGAAGTAAAGACTGATGGGGTGTTTCCAAAAGCCACTGAGGTGTTTCCAGAAGCTGTAGAGCTATATGTAGGTGCTTTATTCGCAATTACTAATTTCACATCACTATACACACGTCTTCAGATATATAATGATTATATTTCCATAATTTTGATGGAATATTGCAGAGTCCCAGTCTACAGGAAGTTATCCATGTTAAAGAATCAAACAACATTGGTGGGTCGTCATAATAAAATTGAGTACATTTGAAAGATGCTCATCACAATGCATGCTGCATGACTGTTGAGTGAATCAGGCCAAATAACACCCTGTAGAATTTATTATGAGATCCGGTAGACACCAGGTGTATAAAACTGATGAAGTAAAACTTAAAATCCCTTGTAATGTGCATACTTCCACCATATTACCAACAGGCCCATGTGGTGTAAGAAGCCCATGAAGGTTAGCTATACTCACTTGAAACTAGTAGTTGAGAATAAAGCATTTTCATACATCTGTGTGGCTTTTGGAAACACCTCATTTTTCTTCACTTTTTAATTGCTATAATTTTTATGATAATGAGTAGCGTTACTGTTATTCACGATGTCTCTGAGCTGCAGTTGCCCTCCCCAGAAAGTTGTCTGTAGTAAGTAACTATTACAGTTCATTGCAGCATAAGTCATGAGACACACCAAAATCAAAGCACATCAAGTTTCCTCACCAAGTCTGCCTTTTCCATAATCACAACTTCCAATTAGCTAATATCTTCACAGTCAACTCTGAAGCCTCTGCCTACCAATAGTGTGTGCACGCACAAAGTCACAACATTCATCAACAAAAGTCTTGGCTTAATCTTCACTGCCGCACACACGGATATTTCTCCTTACTTCCTATGCCTGAGGTGGCTACCTACTGATATGAGACTTTGCGAGCTCTGAGCAATCCATGAAATTGTTTAAACATTGAGCCCTGTTAAGCCAGTCAGTATAGAGATGCAGAATGACTGGCTTTCCTACTGAGTGCTGCCCCAAACAGGACTTCTCACATATATGCCATATTTACTTCTGTCGAATGTTACTGTGAGAATACCTGATGTCACCACAAAGTCTGTAATCCTGAAGTGGGCTTCACAGACTCTAACCACAAATCTGAAAACACACCGTGAATCACCAGACTGACCCATCCTCTGCCAACTGTGGAGGAATGGCCCATCAGCTCCCAATTGCAGCAAAAGTGAACACCTCTAGTCTGAGGTGCAAGTGTAAACTTCGATAGTCACTGTCTGTTGTATCACTGATGGGCTGTCCAAGGTGTGGTCATCTATCAGATCAGATCAAATCAAATGATATTAAATATCCCTTCTCCAGTTAAAACCAAAATAGGATAATTAGTCCACTGAACACTTGTCCCTATAGTCTCAGAAATGATACATTACGCTAAAACTAAAGCCATACAGTCTGTTAAAGAGATCTCAGAAATCATCAAGGCATTGAAAACAATTAACTCTTCTGGTTACAATGGTAGAAGTAACTTCAAAAGTGCCCAGGAAAGTGTCAGGACTCTTGCTGTGGATGTTGTATGTTCGTGATGTACCAGGCAATATTAATAGCAACCTCACACATTTTGGAGATGATGTAGTGATCCATTATGAAGTACTATCTAGAGAAGCTGCACAAACATTTAGTCAGATAATGCTAAAATTTCGAAGTTTTGCAATACTTGGAAACTTGCTTTAAATGTTAAGAAATACAAAATTATGTACTTCACAAAATGCAAAAACATAGTGTTCAATGTATACAATATCAGTTAGTCACAGTTGGAATCAGTCAACTTTTGCAAATACCAGGGGATAACAATTTGTCGGGATATAAAATGGAATGATCGCTTAGGCTCATTCATGGATAAGGCATGTGGCAGACCAGTTAATTAATAGGACACTGGAAAATGTGTGGGGCACACATCAGATAAGCCTATTGGGGGATATTGAATGTATACAAAAGGGCAGCACGAATGGTGACTGGTTTGTTTGACCAATGGGAGAGCATCACAGAGATGGTGAAAAACCTAGACTGGGTAATACTTGAAGATAGATGCCATGAAAGCCTACTTACAGATGTTCAAGACCCATATGAAGGGAGGAATCTACCACAGTTCCCCATATATTTCTCCAATAGGGGCCATGAAAACAATACTAAACTAAACATAGTGCCCACAGTGGCAGCTTAAGCAATTGTTTTTCTCGTGCTGCAGGTACAAATAGAACAGAAAGAAACCTTAATATGTTATATAATGGGGAATACCCTTTGCGATGCACTTTAGACAGTGGTTTGTGGAGTATGGATGTTTGCAGAAAAGAGAAGCAGCTCCATGAATATCAAAACTTCAGATGTATTAAGCAATGAAGGCAAAGCTGAAAGATGGGTGGAATATATAGAAGAACTATACAAGGGAAATAAACTTGGGCAAGACACTGGAGAAACAGAAGGAAGTAAATGAAAACAAAATAGGAGAAATGATCACAAAGAGGATATAGAGTACTGAAGGACGTTAATGGAAATAGGGGCCTTGAATCAGATGAAATTCCTAGAGCATAATTGAGATCCTTGGAACAGCCACTCATGACAAAACAATTTCACATAGTGTGCAAGATGCATGACATAGGTAAAATACCCTCACATTTCAAGAAGAAATATAATAATTCCAATTCTAAACAAGGCAGATGCTAATATGTGTGAATATTACCCTATCAGTTTAATAAGTCACGGTTGTAAAATACTGACACGAATTACTTACAGAAGAGTGGAAAGCTGGCAGAAGTTGATAATCTTATAGAATAGTTTAAAGAAAGGCGAACCAACTTGACTGCAATATTGTCTTTGAAATTCTGCAGGGAGAAGGGATTAAATGCAGGAAACTAAAGCTTATTTATGAGGGGTGCTAAATAAGTAACGCAACATTATTTTTTTCCTCGGCCAGTTTCGGTTAAAAAAAATTTGGAGTTTATTCTGGAATATTGATGCTTTGGTCCCTCTAGTTCCATAAGGTTCTGATAGGTGGCAGTGCTATATGTAGCCTTCAAAATGGCATCTATTATGCAGGTGCATTTCAAGCAGAGAGCAGTCACTGAGTTTTTATGTCGGAAAATAAAAGCACGGTAAGTTGTCGGGCAACCGTCATCATTGCAACAAGGTCGTGCAAACCTGTCTGATCTCCTACATGCTGCCCAGCCACACACAGCTGTGACTCCAGCAATGTTGTAATGTGTGGACACACTCATTTGAGGTGATTGATGGATCACAATAAACACACTGGACGTCCCTGTCGGTAGTGCTGACACACTCGTCCACCAGTTGCTGCACTCGACGGTGTGTGCCCGCTGCATTTCTTGCTGCCTAACAGAAGACCACGAACAGCAACAAAGGACCGTGTGTGCAAAAAAACTTCTCCTGCATAACAATGCACGGTCTCACAAAAATCTGCACACCCGAGAGGAGCTCACAGTACTTCACTGGATTGTTCCTTCTCTTCCACTCTACGGCCCGGATCTTACACCTTCCGACTTCCATCTGTCTGGCCCAAAGAAGAATGCGCTGCGCGGGAAGCAGTACGTGGACTATGGGGAGGTTATCGATGCAGCGAGACGGCGGCTCCGATGTCAATCAGTGGAGCAGTACTGTGTGGGCATACAGGCCCTCCCAGTGAGTTGGTGTTAGACTGTTGCATTGGATGGAGATCATGTTGAAAAATAGATAATTGTACCGAAAAGTGTGGGGAATAATACTGCGTATTTGAATCCCGAATAAAACCGACCTGATATTTCAGAAAAAAATATGTGTCACATTACCTATCGAAAGTCCCTCGTACAACTTACATAGAAACCAGAGCACAATTAGTTGAAGCGTGTAAAAGGGACGTAGTCTTTGAGAAAGAAATGAGATGTGGCTGTAGCCTATCTCCAGTGTTATTCAATCTGTACATTGAGCAAGCATAAAAGAAAACTGAAGAAAAAGTTTGAGAAGGAATTAAAGTTCAGGAAGAAGAAAGAAAAATTTTGAGGTTTGCCTATGACTTAGTAGTTCTGTCAGAGACATCAAAGGATTTGGAAGAATGTTGAAAGGAATAGATTAGTCTTGAAAATAGTTTAGAAGATGAGCCTCAATGAAAGCAAAACAATGGTAATGGCATACAGTCAGATTAAATTAGACCAAACTGAGGGAATTAGATTTGGAAATGAAAAACTGAAAGTAGTTGATGAGTTTTGCTATACGGGTAGTAAAATAACTGATGATGGCCAAAGTAAGGAAGATATAAATTGCACACTGGCTAAAGCAAGGAAAGTATTTCTGACAAAGTGGAACTAGTTAAATGACACCAATTTAAATGCCAAAAACTGTATGCTGAAGGTGTTTGTGAGCATTTGAAACATGAAGGATAAGTTGTTCAGACAAAAAGAGAAAATAAGCTATTGAAATGTCATGCTACAGAAGAATGCTGAAGATAGTAGGTAGATCGAATAACTAATGAGAAGATACTGAATGAAGTTGTGGAAAAAGAAATTAGTGGCACAACTTGTGGATTGGAAGGACTCATCCTGAGACAACAGGGAGTTGTCAGTCTGGTAACAGAGGGAAGTACGGGTGCATGGGAAACTGTACAGTGAGACCCCGGCACGAATACAGTAAGCAGGCTCAAGTGGATACAGGGTAGGCAGAGATGAAGAAATCTGCATGGGATGGACCAGTGTGAAGAGGTGCACCAGACCAGAATTTGGACAGAAGACCACAACAACAACAACAACAACAACAACATTTAGGCTTTTGCAAAAAAAAAGAAAATGTAAGCAAGTTCTCTTTTCACATTTTGGACAGATTCAGTCCTTTACTGTTGTGGTTATCAGCCCAAAGACTAGTTCAGTGCACCTCTGCTTGCCACTCTACCCTGTGTGGGTCTCATCACCTCCGAATAACTATCACAACCTACATTCGTCTTAACCTGCTTTCTTTAGTTGAGCCTCGGTCTCTCTCTGCAGTATTTTCCTCTTCCGTTACCAAAATGATGATTCCTTGATGCTTCAGGATGTCCTATCGACTGATCCCTTCTTTTAGTAAAATTGTGTCATAACTTTCTTTTTTCAACAGCTCATTTCAGTACCACCTCATCTGTTATTTGATGTACCCACCTGATCTCCAGCATTCTTCTATACCATCACATTTCGAAAGCTTCTGTTCTCTTCTCATCCGAACTGCATATTATCCACAATTCATAGCTGTACAAAGCTACACCCCAGACGAGTACCTACAGAAAAGACTTCCTAGCACCTAAATTGATACAAGATATTAAAACTTCCTCTTTTTCAGAAAGAAGCTGTTGTCAGCCTGAATTTTATATCCTCTTTGCGTCATCCATTGTCAGTTATTTTGTTACCCAAACAGTAAAACTTGTCTACTACTAAAACTTGTCTACTACTTTTTAGAGTCTTGTTTCTTAATCTAATTTGCTCAGTATCAACTGATTTAATTCGACTACGTTCCGTTACCCTCATTTTCCTTTTGTCAGTATCAAACTTATGCCCTCATCTTAAGACACTGTCCATTCTGTTCAACTGTTTTACCAAATCCTTTGCCATCTTTGACACAATTACAGTGTCATTGGCAAGCCTTGACGTTTACATCTCTTCTCCATGCACTTGAATTTCTTCTCCAGATTTTTCTTTGGTTTCCTTTACTGGTTGTTCAATGTACATATTGAATTGAAGATAGGCTACAACCCAGTCTGACTATTTGCTATCCTTTCAGTCCTTTGATTCTTATAATTGCAATTTGTAAATAACCTTTCACTCCCAGGATCAATATCACCTTCCGTGTTTCTACATTTCTCCAGAACTCAAACTTATCTTCCCTGAGGTGTACAGTTTTTCTGTTCTCTACATAATTAATGTCAATATTTTGCAATCATGATTTATTAAACTAGTGGTTGAGTAATATTTACAATACCTTTTTTCAAAATGGAATTATTGTATTGTTCTTGAATCTAAAGATATTTTGTCTGTCTCACTTTTTTTTTTTCATCAGTCTTCTGACTGGTTTGATGCGGCCCACCACGAACTCCTCTCTTGTGCTAACCTCTTCATCTCAGTGTAACACTTGTAACCTACGTCCTCAATTATTTGCTGGATGTATTCCAATCTCTGTCTTCCTCTACAGTTCTTGCCCTCTACAGCTCCCTCTAGTACCATGGAAGTCATTCCCTCATGTCTTAGCAGATGTCCTATCATTCTGTCCCTTCTCCTTATCAGCATTTTCCACATGGTCCTTTCTTCTCCGATTCTGTGCAGAACCTCCTCATTACTTACCTTATCAGTCCACCTACTTTTCAACATTAGTCTGTAGCACCACATCTCAAATGCTTCAATTCTCTTCTGTTCCAGTTTTCTCACAGTCCATGCTTCACTACCATACATTGCTGTACTCCAGACATACATTATCAGAAATGTCTTCATCAAATTAAGGCCAATATTTGATATTAGTAGACTTCTCTGGGCCAGGAATGCCCTTTCTGCCATTGCTAGACTGTTTTTGATGTCCTCCTTGCTCCGTCCATCATTGGTTATTTTACTGCCTAGGTAGCAGAATTCCTTAACTTCATTTACTTCGTGATTATCAATCATGATGTTAAGTTTCTCGCTGTTCTCATTTCTACTACTTCTCATTACCTTCATCTTTTTTCAATTTACCCTCAATCCATACTCTGTACTCATTAGACTGTTCATTCCATTCAGCAGATCATGTAATTCTTCTTTGCTTTCATTCAGGATAGCAATGCCATCAGTAAATCGTATCATTTCACCTTGAATTTTAATTCCACTCCTGAACTTTTCTTTTATTTCCATCATTGCTTCATCAATGTACAGATCGAACAGTAGGGGCGAAAGGCTACATCCTTGTCTTACACCCTTTTTAATGCAAGCGCTTTGTTCTTGGTCATCCATTCTTATTATTCCCTGTTGGCTGTTATACATATTCTACATGAGCCATCTCTCCCTATAGCTTACCCCTACATTTTTCAGAATTTCGAACATCTTGAACCATTTTACATTGTCAAACACCTTTTCCAGGTCGACTAATCCTATAAATATGTCTTGATTTTTCTTTAGTCTTGCTTCCATTATCAACTGCAATGTCAGGATTGCCTCTCTCATGCCTTTACCTTTCCTAAAGTCAAACTGTTCATCATATAGCACATCCTCAATTTTCTGTTCCATTCTTCTGTATATTATTCTTGTAAGCAACTTGGATGCATGAGCTGTTAAGCTGATTGTGCGGTAATTCTTGCACTTGGCAATTCTTGCGGTCTTCGGAATTGTGTGGATGATGATTTTCTGAAAGTCAGATGGTATGTCGCCAGATTCATACATTCTACATACCAACATGAACAGTCATTTTGTTGCCACTTTCCCCAATGATTTAAGAAATGCTGATGTAGTGTTATTTATCCTTTTTGCCTTGTTTGATCTTAAGTCATCCAAAGCACTTTTAAATTCTGATTCTAATACTGGATCCCCTATCTCTTCTAAATCAACACCTGTTTCTTCCTCTATCACATCAGACAAATCTTACCCCCTCATAGAGGCTTTCAATGTATTCTTTCCACCTATCTGCTCTTTCCCCTGCATTTAGCAGTGGAATTCCAATTGCTCTCTTAATGTTATTATCTATGATTGTAATGTCACCGAAGGTTGTTTTGACTTTCTGGTATGCTGAGTCTGTCCTTCTGACAATCATTTCTTTTTTGATGTCTCACATTTTTCCTGCAGCTGTTTTGTCTTAGCTTCAGTGCACTTCCTATTTATTTCATTTCTCAGCAACTTGTACTTCTGCATTCCTGAGTTTCCCAGAACATTTTGTACTTCCTCCTTTCATTGATCCATTGAAGTATTTCTTCTGTTACCCATGGTTTCTTCATAATTATCTTCTTTGTACCTACGTTTTCCTTCCCAACTTCTGTGGTGGCTCTTTTTAGAGAGGTCCATTCCTCTTCAACTGTACTGCCTACTGAGATATTCCTTATTGCTGTATCTATAGCCTTAGAGAGCTTCAACCGTATCTCGTTAGTACTTCAGTATCCCACTTCTTTGCATATGGATTCTTCCTGGCTAATCTCTTCAACTTCAGCCTACTCTTCATCACTACTATATTGTGATCTGAGTCTATATCTGCTCCTGGGTATGCCTTACAATCCAGTATCTGATTTCGGAATCTCTATCTGACCACGATGTAATCTAACTGAAATCTTCCCATATCGCCCAGCCTTTTCCAAGTGTACCTCCTCCTCTTGTAATTCTTGAACTATTACTAGCTGAAACTTGTTACAGAACTCAATTAGTCTTTCTCCTCTTTCATTCCTTGTCCCAAGCCCATATTCTCCTGTAAACTTTCCTTATACTCCTTCCCCCACAACTGCATTCCAGTCTCTCATGACTATTAGATTTTCATCTCCCTTTACATACTATCTTACCCTTTCAATATCCTCATACACTTTCTCTCTCTCTTCATCGTCAACTTGCGACATTGGCATGTATACCTGAACTATCGCTGTCAGTGTTGGTTTGTTGTCGATACTGATAAGAACAACCCTGTCACTGAACTGTTCACAGTAACACACTCTCTGCCCTACCTTCTTATTCATAACAAATCCTACTCCTGTTATTCCATTTTCTGCTGCTGATAATACTACCCTATACTCATCTGACCAGAAATCCTTGTCCTCTTTCCACTTCACTTCACTGGCCCCTACTATATCTAGATTGAGCCTTTACATTTCCTTTTCAGATTTTCTAGTTTCCCTATCACGTTCAAGGTTCTGACATTCTATGCCCCAACCCATAGAATGTTATCCTTTCATTGATTATTCAATCTTTTTCTCATGGTAACCTCCCCCTTGGCAGTCCCCTCCCGGAGATCAATGGGGGACTATTCCGGAATATTTTGCCAATGGAGAGATCATCATGACACTTTCCAATTACAGGCCACATGTCCTGTGGATAAATGTTACATGTTTTTAATGCAGTGGTTTCCATTGCCTTCTGCATCCTCATGCCGTTGATCATTGCTGATTCTTCCGACTTTAGGGGCAGTTTCCCACCCCTAGGAAAAGAGAGTGCCCTGAACATCTGTCTGCTCCTCTGCCCTGTCTGTCTCATATAATAGGTTAAATAATTTTGTTCTGGTTAGCTCTCTCAAGACTGTCAATAATTCTGACGGAATCTTGTCTACTCCAGGGGCCTCATTTCTATTTGGGTGTTGCAGTGCCTGTCGAATTTGCCTTTGCTCTATCGTATCACCCACCTAATCTTCACCACTCTTCTTGTTTTGTAATATTGCCCTCAAGTTCTGAGCTCTTTTCTCCAGTGGTCTCTCTAATTTTTGTACAACCAGCATCTATCTTATCTGTCTTATCCATGCTTCTACAGGCTTGCATTTATCCTTTAGTAACTCCTGATTTGACATTTTCCATTTTCTTTCAGTCTCATTTTTTAGACATCTGTATTCCATTTCACCTGGTTAATTTGCTAATTGTTATATTTTCTCCTTTTGTCAGTTGAGTCCAGTATCTTCTGTATTATACTTGGAATTCTATTAAGCCTTGTCTTTTTACCTACATGATCCTCTATTCCCTTCCTTATTTCATCTCTCAAAGTTATCTGTTCATCTGCTGTTGTATTGATTTCCCCTGTTTCAGCCTGATGTTGCCTCATGCTAACCCCAAAACTCTCAACAAGAGGTTTCAGTTCTTTAATTTATCACCTTTTTGCAATGTCTTCAGTTTTATTCTTCAGTTCATAACCAGTAAATTATGGTCAGAGTCCACATTTGACCCAGGAAAATGTCTTGCAATTTAAAATTTGGTTTTGAAATCTCTGTCTTACCATCATATAATCAACTTGAAATGTTCCATTGTCTACAGATCTCTTCTTCATGTACAGCCTTCTTACATAATTCTTAAAGCATGTGTTCGTGATGATTGAATTATGCTCTTTGCAAAACTCTATCAGGCAGCTTCATCTTTCATTCATTTCCACCAGTCCATGTTCTCCTTCTATTTTTTCCTTCTCTTCCTTTCCTTATAATCAGAGTTCAGTCTTCCATCACAGTTAAATTTTTGACTCCTCTATATACTGGAAAAATTTCTTTTTTATCCTTAATTTGATTTTATATCCAATATAAAATGGAAACAAATAAGAAGTCAGACAGCACTTGATAATAAGCTAGTGTAAATATAAAATAATAAAGGATTATGCATAATTATCAATGTGAGTAGATTAACTAATTGGCTTATATTGCCGGCCACAAGTTTCAAGTCAGTTATTACATTGCCTGCTGTGAGGTGGGCTGAGCAGCTATAGCTTCTTCTCAGTGTTTCCTCTTCTCTGCCAATAGATGGCATGACGTGTTATATACCACTGGAAAGCTGCGAAATTGATCTAGTGGTGTATAACACTCTCAATTTCTTTTGATATTTTGTGAATTATAAACAATTGTTTTCAAGTTTTGTCAGGTTTATCCCCTGAAACCCGACCAAGTAAACACCCTCCAGAAACTGTGCAGGGTGAGGAACAACAAAGAAGAAAAGTGAAACACGGTTTGAGAGTGAGAAATGTCTACTGGTGTTGCACATGTTTCTATTTTTTCAGGGACACCACATCAACAAAAACTTCTGAAACAGTATGATCTTCACTCCTATCACTTCAATAAATAATAAGTATAGATTTATAAAGAATTCCTATCAAAAAATTAAATAATTTTGAGAAAAGTTTGTAAGACAAAATATGCTGATTTTCATAAATTACACAGTAAATGTAGAGTTGACTATGGGGAAAAATATAAGTAAGTCAGTGGCTTAATATTAGTTGTAACTTATTATTTGTACACTTTACAGAAATAGCACTTAGTGGCTGCTTCTTCTGTCAATCAGCTCGAATCAAAAGCAAAAATTTACTCAAAAGATAATAAAATTATGACACTGAAGTAGTGAGTACTGCTTACCTTGACAGGATAAAATAGACAAGTATAAAAGTACGTGACACCGTAACTTATTTCATTCCACATCCCTGAATACTTTCCTTTGTTATCGGGAAACACAATGTCTGTTAGAATGAAAGTGATTTTTATATTTTTACTCAAGTTTATGTTCTGTCTTTTGTGCATGTTATTTCCTGAACAGAGCTAATCTTCACCTTCAAATGATTCAGGAAACAGTCTTATGTTTGTCCACTACCAGACTAGAGTTGAAACACAGCTCACAGAAGACCACTGGTTACAGTGCCTCAGAAGATGAGCTAGTCATGTGTTGAAATGTTGTGAGCAAACATGGAACTTTCAACTTGGTTGGAAATGTGCCACGGCAATCACTTAAAGATATGTTTCTCATTCCTAGTTTCAGTACAAGAATGAGGGCCGCTTACCTCTAAAAGTTAATACATTTAAGAACTGTTAAAGCTGGCTGGAACTCCATAGTGATCTTAGAACTGTACTTGATCTAGTCAGTCACATCCTACTCCTGTAAAGACTGGATGCTAAAGGCATAAGAGAAGCCAGGAATGATTGGTTTCACATAAACCTCTCAAACAGAAGGTAGCAACAACTTATAGATACACATTATCAGTCACCTCAGGAGTGTCACAGGTCTCAAATTTTCTTTCACTTTAACAATGGTCTCCCAGGAAACCTTCCCTTGGCAGTACCAGTGTTATAATACACTCCTCTCTTGAAACATTTCTCCATGGCATATGACAGATGATTTAGTTGACAACAACAAAAATCTGCCGTACTGGCTCTATGGAGCAACCTCTTACTTAATATAGATAAAACAGTTCATATGGTCTTCTGGCAATCAGTAGATATAGAACCAGCAGTCATAGACAGTCAAGTTATTGAACAGGTTAGTGAGATAAAAGGTTAACACTTTACAGTGGAATATCCACTGCTGTGCAACATGAGTAGTGCAACATTTCCCTTTTGTGTGTGTGTGTGTGTGTGTGTGTGTGTGTGTGTGTGTGTGTGTGTGTAGGGAACGCTGCTTGGTGAATGGTGAATCTGTCATTGTGATGCAGTCTACGTTACCTTCAACTGTTCTCCTTCCAATGTGGTCTGTACCTCATAAATTCAAATTCGTCAATCAATATGTCCAACCACATCAAACTCGGCTTAAGATCTAACAGTTACAATCTTCATTTCTCTTGTGTGTTTACATTGCAGTATGTCACTTTTCTCTGATGTGTTCATGACACATTCAAGGGGTGTCATGAAGGTGTAAATGTCCACATCCAGCAAGTGCTACTGTGCTCACCACGCCGACCTCGCCTCTGCCATATTATATCACTGCATACGCAACGTCCACACAGATCACAGACCGGGGTGTGGGCAGTGTATTTTTCCAACTACATAAAATGTTAATAAGGCACGTGGCCATGTTTTTCCAGTGAGAGTATCCTTAGTACAACATAGGTCATTCTCAAGAATAACCCATGTTACATCACAGTAGCTTCAACTATGCTTTTAGAGTAGGACATGACTACCATTAGCATTGTATACATTGCTCTAGTTGATTCAGTCATTTCGTACTTTATTCCTTTCTGAAGGTCAATACACAAGAAAATACCTGTCATGTGATAATTAACTGTGTAGATCACGATACAATTGCCACCACATGGAGCAATCGAGCTAATCTTCTAAGAACTGGGAATATTACCAGTCCCACGCATATACTTGTTGCAGACCTTTTCATTCATAAATAATAATCTCCATTTCTTTGAAACAAAAGATGATGTGAGTAAATGCCCTGACAATGTGAGGAATCAAGGCAGCATACTCTATAATAACTTGCCTTGCACATTGAAAAATAATAACTCATACAGGAAGAATGTTACCAGTAAAATGTTCCAGCATTGTTTTTATTCTGCTGCTGAATTTATGGAAACCAGTTTTTGCTTACCCACAAATTAGACTAATACAGGATTAAGGACAATGCTCTAAATTGGCTAGCATCATACTTACTCAACAGAAAACATAGGGGAACTATCCCAATGATTAATGGAAAATCTCATATAAAGATGTGAAACAAATACTAACAAAGAGATAGAGGGGCTGGCCAGTACTTACCTCAGCACAGTACAGCTGATAGATACACAAAACAGATCTATCTCTTTGTTAGGGTGTCTATCCCCTCAGAAGTCGTGAATTATTATTCTAAATGGAGTACAGTATCACAAGGTGTGTCTCAAGGCTCCATTTTGGGGTGAACCCTGTTCCTGTTCTACGTAAATCACTTACTCATATATGTAAATTCCCCAATAGTTCTGTTTGCAGACGATACTTCTGTCTTAATTGAAGATGATGATGCAGAAAAAATTCCGAGCTCCATTGTAAGCATACTGGATATCTTAGAAAGCTGGTTCCAGTTAAATAGGTCGAAACTGAACATTGTTAAAACCCATGTGGTACATTTCAAAACCAAACATTCAAAATGTTGACAAGAACTTAAGCTGGAATACACATATTGGCTCCCTGCCAAATAAACTAAGCAGTTTTGCATGTGCAATGCAAATACTAGCAAATTCCACTGACCTGAGTACACTAAAAATTGCTTATCATAGTTATTTCGAATCTGTCGTTAGATACGGGATAATTTTCTGGGGAAGTTCAAGTAGTGTCTCTCACATACTGAAACCGCAAAAGAAAATTGTCCAATACATGTGTACTGCACAGCAAACAGAGTCCTGTTGCCCGTTATTTTGGAAACTACAAATCCTGACTGTTCCATCTGTATACATTTATGAAATTACAATCTTCCTACACAGCAGACAAACATTATTTGAGGAGAATCATTTTAACCATACATATAACACAAGAAATAAAAATAATTTTATGCTACCCACACACCTGTTGTAATTATATGCACAGACTCCACAATACATGAGGATGGCAATATACAACAAGTTAATGGGCAAGAACATATTAAATATGAAGCCAGAAATTTTAAAAACAAAGCTATTCAATAGAAGAATTCATAGAAGATGAAATGATAATCTGAGCAAAGGGTAATTAAGTGTCAGATTTTATTGTGTGTATATATAACAAAATTGAATTGTTATTATGATGCTGCTTGTTAATATCAACTGTTCATTGTTTATGGTGAAATTTTACCACAGTTTGACATGTCTCCTGTACCTGAATCAAACAACTTAGATTATGTTCATTATGGGACAAATAAACCAAATTCACAATGTCAATTGTAACTTTAATTTTTTCCACACTGTAGTAATATTGAACGTGATGGTAATTAATGCACTATTAATTCTTATGTAGATACATACAATTTGTCAACTGCAGCACATACACCTTTGAAAACTATTGTGTGTTACGCACACACACACACACACACACACACACACACACACACACACACTCTCTCTCTCTCTCTCCTTTTCCTCTCTTCCACATATATATAGTAACTTATATTCCATACCATGAACATAATGTTGTGCATAAACAAAAAAATAAGTTATTCCAACAAGTCATACACAATACTGTCTTGAAAGGAGTACTATGTTGCTTTTGCTCCTACAATGAAAATAGTCTTTTATAATGGTGGTACAAAAGTCATTTCACATTTAGTACCAAATAGACGCTTCCACATTTTCGAGGGTAAAATTTATTACATAACTTTTTTTGGGATCATTCTTTTTCATAGATGAAGCCATTTCATCACATTATTGTCCGTCCCCGGTAGCTGAGTGGTCAGTGCGACAGACTGTCACCCCTAAGGGCCCAGGTTCGATTCCTGGCTGGGTCGGAGATTTTCTCCGCTCAGGAACTGGGTGTTGTGTTGTCCTAATCATTATCATTTCATCCCCATCAACACGCAAGTCGCCGAAGTGGCATCAAATCGAAAGACTTGCACCAGGCGAACAGTCTACCCGACGGGAGGCCCTCGTCACACAACATTATTATTACTATTATCACATTGTTCACTTACAAAGAATGGTAGCACAAACAGTCATATTCTTGTTTGGTTTCATGAGAGAACTGCACACTAATCTTGTAACAGGTTGACACTTAAAGATGGCTAACACCCACTTAGATGATTTTAAACACTACATTTTGGAATGGAGTATGCATATATGAATATTCAGCAGCCCCCTAAACACTGTTTCAAAGTTATCCTGAAAATTAAACAGAACAATACACACTGCTGCATATCAATGCTGCAAGTGTTTTGTCCAATTCCAATATAAGATCTAGAGCCTCTGGCATGTCCCAGGTCCAGTTCCCAACTTCTGCCAATCTGTGAAATTTAGCATTATAGGACTCTGAAAGATTCCAGAACCTTGTTGTAAACTTAATATCTGCACGACTAAACATTTCAGTCTTATTTATAAGTAGGACCACAAACTATTCAAGAGTTAGTCCCACTCTGTTTACACTCCTTTTGTGCTTATATCACTAAATTTCTTTCAGTTTTAAGTGTCGACAACCCCACTCTCAGACCTGGTACACAGTACAAAACGTTGTACTGATATAACTATCCATTTGTGTTGTGTTCTGTATGTGAATTGCTTGAGAAGTATCACCACGTGGCCCAGGGGGTAAGGCCTCATCACAAGTGTTGCGCTATCTTGTTGTTGCCAGTCACGTTTCTCCGACCACTGGTCGTACTTTCCGTCTGTGGACCGGCTGTAAAGACCGCAGCTTGGCTGATTTACAGCAGTTGCACTTTCAAGCACCTCTGCGGTCAGGCGGCGACTGTCCGAAGTTCTTCAGCATGGAGCTCTCGTGTCTGAGCGCAGCCACAAGTCGCCCAAATGCTCATCTTGGCTGTCTCACTGCAGTTCCTCAGTTCAGAGCTCCCGTTGCAGAGCACACCACACTCGGCTGACTGACTTTTGCCCACATCTGCAGTCCAAGGAGCACATTGACTGTCATGTCTGAACATCTGGCCTCCACTGGGTGCCTCCTCTACACCACAGTGCAGGACATCGCCACTGACTTCGCCTTTGAGCTCCCGGCCTAGCGGGACGTGTACTACAACCTCCCTGAGGACATTCCACTACATGGTGATGGATACTCTTTGGCACTGAGCTGTACACACAAGAAGTATTTTTTTGCTATTTTTAGTGAACCTAGAGAGTATTGTTCTCTTCACAGAGTAAATAAAATTTTGTAGTTCTTGGCTACCTGGGTTTTCATACCTTGTAACATCCACCTTTGCCATTCTGACACTTCAGGAAGGTTCCTAAGACAAAACAATTCCAAGAAAAATGGTGAATACAATGGGTAGCACAAGAGAGGAAATATATAAGCTAACAGATGAAGCAGTATCGGATAGCGTGTAAAGGTAATGTGACTTAAACTTACTCCTTAGCCGAACTATTATGAACAAAGAATAATAATATTCAGATTTAATGTTCGATAGTGAAATGAAATATCTAGGCAACTCTCAGTCATTCCTCCCAGGCTATCCAGGCTGGTGGAACTGGTCACTAAGCTCTCATCTTGTATTTGCTTCTGTATTTCTCAAGTCTGATCAGGAAGGGTACTGACCTGAGCATTTCCATTTGCCAGTTTTCTTGTTGTGACTATTAGTTTTGGCTTTCTGTCAGATTTTGCTGTTGCGTGTGACCAGATCAGCTCACACGTACATTATTGATGGTGAGAAGTGGAAATTTCAACAATCAATCAGCATTCTGGTGGCTTTAAGAAATTAACTCTCTAAAGCATTGTCAATGTCCGTGGCAATTCACATACAAAGACCAGTGAGAGCAGTTTGTCTAGAAGCAACAGGACTGTTTTTGTGATTGTGTTGCAACTCAGGAACCAGTTATTCCAAGAACAACTGTAAGTTGTCAGTTACAATTGTGCAAACGCAGTTATTGGTCCATGCAGTAGTGGAAGCAGATTTTGCTGTTGTGGTCCTCAGTCCTAAGACTGGTTTGCTGCAAGCCCCATCATCTCTGTAAACCTACTGCAGCCTAAATTCATTTGAAACTGCTTACTGAAGTCAAGTCTTGGTCTCCAATTAAAATCCCCCCTTCCTCTCTTCACCCCGTGCTCCATTACCAAACTGACAATTGCTTGATGCTTCATTATGTCACCTGTCAAGCGATTCCTCTGAAAGAGAGGAAGATGGAATCTCCCATCTGCTCTTATTGCACTCCTGCCAATAATTTTTTTTCCTTTTCTTATTTTTCAATTTTCGTAAGTTTATTTAAAAAAAAATACACATGTGGTAGTTGCTGAAATAGTTCAGAGTCTTAACTAAGCTTTTCCTCACTTAGATTCAATATTCAAGGCATTATTTTTCAATGGGCTGATTCTAGTGATGTGCTAGTTTTTCTGCAAACCTTGTTAATCAAAAGACGTGAATTACTGACCTTCTTATTACAGTATGACTTTTCAGTTTTTGTGTGCCTAATATGTATTTATGGGCATGGTGACAGCATTCATTAGAAAGAATGGCATCTGACTTTTCACTAACATATTTCAATTTCAGTAAAAATGATTAGCATACAGGATAATTAACATTAAAGTTTGTGATCAACTACGTTTTCCATTGCAGATTTTGCCTCTACGTTTGTTGGAACTGACCTTTGCTGTTACACTTTTGTTGGCTTGGATTTTATGCACAAGATGACACATTTTACTAATTTATTAAGCATTAATTACATTTTTGCATAATTTTAAATATGGGACTTGTACCCATAAATGAAGTGTTCCCACCCTGCGTGCACAAAATGGTTTTTATGAACTTTTCTAATTTCCTAAACCACCATATATGTCATAAACTGAGTTACTGCTAATACATATAGTCCATATTACCTAGAAAAATCTAACCTAACCATTTTTCAAACGATTATGTAGTTTCAAAGATTGCAAAATGTTTATAGGCCGGTCTGCAAATAGTTAGATGTCGCCCAAAATTTTCAGTCCAGGATAAGCTAGCACTTGTGCAACACTGATACGGGGTCATGAGACATTACAGTTAGTCATTAAAATCAATTGATGACTTTGCAGTTGACTTTTACGGTGTTGACCTCTGCATAAAAAAGTTTTGTCTTACTATTACGATATTGACTCCCATACAACTGTTAAGCGATCGGAAAGTTCATATTAAACTTTTCCATGGAAATCTTTTGACTCTGTATACATGAACAGCACATAAGTGTGGATTATATGACGTACTCTTCTCAAGTAGTAATTTTATCAGCTCTTTTGAATTGACAGATATTGTTGACTTCAAACTGGTGCTGCGTTACGCACTTGTTTGCTCTTTTGATGACTATCTCAAGAACTTGAGTGTGTACATTGTTTACATAATTTACAGCAACAGTCTTCTGCAAATAGTGTCTAAAAAGTGCTGCAACTTCAGACTACGATTATGTTGCTAATGCCACGTCTGTGTACAGTGAAGTGGAGAGGCGGAGGTACCTACTTGAATAAAAAGATCTTGTCATTATAGTGTTTGTATTGGCAATAAATACGGAAAAAAGCCACTCCATTCGGAAATTTATTTAATGTACATCATTTTCAGAATTCCTAGAAGTCAATTTACAATTATTCTACAACATTTTAATCATTGAGATTCCAAGGACTTAACGTACAGTGAAGGTAGGCACTGGTACACCTTCTTTTAGTCAAGTTGAAGCATAAATTTCTTTTCTCCTGAATCTGATTCAATGCCTGCTCATTAGTTATCTGATATACCCATCTAACATTAAGAATTCTTCTGTAGCACCACATTTCAGAAGCTTCTATCATCTCCTCATATGAACTATTTCTTGTCCACATTTCACTTCTGTACAAAGCTATGCTCCAGATAAGTGCCCTTAAGAAAGACTTCCAGTCACTCAAATTTGTATTTGACATTAAGAACTATAACTTGATTTAACTCGACTATGCTCCATTTCCCTTTTGTTGATGTTCATCTTACAACCCCTTTTCAAGGCATTATTTGTATTGTTCAACTGATCTTCCTATTCCTTTTCCATTTTTGTAAGAATTACAATATCATCAGCAGGTGCAGAAGAGCCTGCAGGTAATGCTGGAGAAGGGTAGTCGGGGGACACACCTGGTGTAAACTACTGACTCACATAACAGACATCACATCGATAGACAAACCAGTTTTAAATGTTTCACACATCCACTTCTGTCGAGTCCTGCAAGCTTTAGTTTTCTGCCAGACACTTTGCTGTGAGCAATGCTAGGTGGCATAACTGTTTCTTTCCCAGACTGTGTTGCAGCTATTCTAGAGAGGCAGTACTGTTTGGTTCACTCTAGTCTGCAGCAATATTTTTTAAGAATTGACGGTGATTGTGTTTGTCCTCTTTGCCACCATATGTAAACAGATTTTATTACCTCCATACTTTTCTACTTTGCCTCTCATCCCTCCTTTCTGTGTGAGACACCTTTTGATGTGCTGTGTACTGTAATTAAGGTGTGAGCATATTACTTCTAATGTTTATACCCTGACTATCACAGGTACTAGTGGCAGCGTGCCTTATGTTGATGAGGTCAGGACAATGCAGCACTACAGGTAGACTAAAGTGAGAGTTGTGGGTTGTGACAGTTGAAGTGCGCAAGGGGAGAAAAGGGGCTGATGGTGAGGAGGGAAAAGCAGCAGAGGCACACAGGATAGACACTTTGCTGTGAGCAATGCCAGGTGGCATAACTGTTTCTTTCCCAGACTGTGTTGCAGCTATTCTAGAGAGGCAGTACTGTTTGGTTCACTCTAGTCTGCAGCAATATTTTTTAAAGAATTGACAGGGATTCTGTTTGCCCTCTTTGCCACCACATGTAAACAGATTTCATTACCTCCATACTTTTCTACTTTGCCTCTCATCCCTCCTTTTTGTGAGAGACACCTTTTGATGTGCTGTGTACTGTAATTAAGGTGTGAGCATATTACTTCCAATGTTTATACCCTGACTATCATAGGTACTCGTGGCAGCGTGCCTTATGTTGATGAGGTCAGGACAATGCAGCACTACAGGTAGACTAAGTGAGAGGTTGTGGGCTGTGACAGTTGAAGTGCGCAAGGGGAGAAAAGGGGCTGATGGTGAGGAGAGAAAAGCAGCAGAGGCACACAGGATAGGAATGCAGCACTGGTGACATCATTCTGGTTGCAGATGAGGGGAGTTGCGTGCACCGTGCAGTTATGTGGAAGGGTGGATTGGAGGAGAAGATAGCATAGAGGGAGAAAGATTCTGTGGAGAAGAGGCTGTGAGTGGGGGATAGGATCAGTCAGGGTAACAAGACAGGGGCAGAGGCTGGTATGGGGCAGGGGCTCATGGAGAATGAGGCCAGGAGGATTACAGGTCTGAAGGGTGCGTGGCAAGGACAGCTGATATCTAAGTAATTCAGAGAAACTCACATTGTGGGGAAGGATTCACATGACATGGGTTGTGAGCATGTTGCACAGCTGGACAGAGGAATATGTATGTATGTGTGCAGTTGTACTATGTAGCTCTGGAGGGGGACTCATACGAAAGTCAGCAATGCTCTCACTTCATTTATAAACCTACCAATGAGTTAGCACCTCAAGTACTACTGTGGCATTCACACAGTCGTATTTCCCTCGTGCGATCCGCGAGTGGAACAGAGGGAGGAGGGGGGGGGGGGATATGACTTTAGTGCGAATTGTGCCCTCCGCCACACACCGCTAGTATTTGTCAACACTAGAAGAAAAGTTCCTACAGTGATATGTTCATACAATACCTGTTGAGATGTCCTCTCATTCCCATCTGCTTGTTACCAATGTAGGAAAAGATAGATTGCTACTTACCGTAACACGTCAAGTTGCAGACAGGCACAATTAAAAAGACACTAACATTTAGCTTTCGGCCATAGCCCTCATCAGTAGAGAGAGAGAGAGAGAGAGAGAGAGAGAGAGAGAGAGCAAGCAAGCACATCTCGCACACACATGGCCACCGACTCCAGCACCTCAGGCTGGAGGTGCTGCAGTTGGCGGACGTGTGTGCTCGCCCCCCCCCCCCCCCCCCCCTCCCTGTGTGTGTGTGTGTGTGTGTGTGTCTCTCTCTCTCTCTCTCTGTACTGATGAAGGCTGTAGCCTAAAGCACGTGTCAAGTGCCTTTTAATTGTGCCTGTCTGCAACCTGACAATATCTCCTTTGTAGCAATCTTTCTCCTACATTGTTGATATTCCTACCTGGAGTTTCCATCTGCCTGTTAAGCAGATGCAGACACTACAGACAGTGCTGCATATGGTTTCCATGGCTCCTGACATGTCCTTTGCAGTGAATCACACGCTGTTTGAAATACACCTGGCTCCATTTTGATTGCATCACACAATCCTGTAATGTGCATGATTTTGATGGGTTGGCCATACACCAATGCCTTTAAATGTTCCCTTAGTCAGAAATCCAACAGATTCAGGTCTTATGACAGGGGAGGACCAAACCGTCACCTGTGAATTGTTGCAGTGAGGTATTGTCACACTATCCATATTATACGAGTTGTCTTCCTGTTGTCATAAACCCCAGTCACTGTCTTTCTGCAAAAGTAACATCATCTAACCGCACTAGTAATTCATAGTGCAGAAATGAATGATACACAGAATCTGTCAATCTGTATGGTAAAGTGTATGGCCTTATGAGTCTGTCACCGACAATTCCTGCCCATACATTGATACTAAAGGGATCCTGATGCCCCACCTCCATGACTGCTTGAGAGACTTTTTTAAACACTCTGTATTTATAGGTTAATAATATTGTGCCTGTGTTGATGAATGAATTTATCAGACGTCATTCCACTTTTTTAAGTGCCCTATACAAATCAGGATTTATGCCATACTAAATGATGTATGTCTACAATAACAGTACATATCTGAATTGGACCCACAGGTGTGCTCAGCTGGCCTAAATGAAAATCACTTTTTGTGATAAAGGGGAGACCTGGACTGGAATCCCAGTTTGGCACAAGAACACACAAAGATTAGAGTAATAGAGGAACAGCAGTGGTAAACCGTCCTCCCTTGTGCTGGCCTACTTGTACCCAACCAGCAGTGGCTTGAAAAGTTTACAATGTATATGAAACATTGGGTTATCATACATGAAATACTCAAACCATGAAATGTCATCTGCAACAGCTTCTCTAGCATTGTGTATGAAGTTCCTATCTGTCTGAACGTATGGCTCCAACGCTAAATGGCAATAAGACACAAAATGATGAGACAGAATGGCTGGCCAGCACCTGCCTCCAGGATGCAAGATAGCTAGCACCGTTGGTGGATAGTAGTAATCACATCTCTTTGAACTAATTATTACCTCTTCCTCGTACCGTAGGTGCGACCACAATGAAGGGGTATCTGTTGAGAGGACAGACAAACGTGTGGTTCCTGAAGAGGGGCAGCAGCCTTTTGAGTAGTTGCAGGGGCAACAGTCTGGATGATTGACTGATCTGGCCTTGTAACACTAACCAAAGCGGCCTTGCTGTTGTGGTACTGCGAATGGCTGAAAGCAAGGGGAAACTACAGCCGTAATTTTTCCCGAGGGCATGCAGCTTTACTGTATGGTTAAATGATGATGGCGTCCTCTTGGGTAAAATAGTCCCCCATTCAGATCTCCGGGCAGGGACTACTCAAGAGGATGTCGTTATCAGGAGAATGAAAACTGGCATTCTACGGATCGGAGTGTGGAATGTCAGGTCCCTTAATCAGGCAGGTAGGTTAGAAAATTTAAAAAGGGAAATGGATAGGTTAAAGTTAGATATAGTGAGAATTAGTGAAGTTCGGTGGCAGGAGGAACAACACTTTTGGTCAGATGAATACAGGGTTATAAATACAAAATCAAATAGAGGTAATGCAGGAGTAGGTTTAATAATGAATAGAAGAATAGGAGTGCAAGTAAGCTACTACAAACAGCATAGTGAATGCATTATTGTGGCCAAGATAGACACGAAGCCCCTACAGTAGTACAAGTTTATATGCCAACTAGCTCTGCAGATGATGAAGAAATTGATGAAATAAAAGAAATTATTCAGGTAGTGAAGGGAGACAAAAATTTAATAGTCATGGGTGACTGGAATTCAGGAGTAGGAAAAGGGAGAGAAGGAAATATAGTAGGTGAATATGGATTGGGGTTAAGAAATGAAAGAGGAATCAGTCTGGTGGAATTTTGCACAGACCATAACTTAATCATAGCTAACACTTGGTTCAAGAATCATAAAAGAAGGTTGTATACATGGAAGAATTCTGGAGATACTAGTAGGTATCAGATAGATTATATAATGGTAAGACAGAGATTTAGGAACCAGGTTTTAAACTGTAAGACATTTCCAGGGGCAGATGTGGACTGACCACAATCTATTGGTTATGAACTGTAGATTAAAACTGAATAAACTGCAAAAAGGTGGGAATTTAAGGAGATGGGACCTGGATAAACTGAACCAGAGGTTGTACAGAGTTTCAGGGAGAGCATAAGGGAACAATTGACAGGAATGGGGAATGGGGGAAAGAAATACAGTAGAAGAAGAATGGGTAGCTCTGAGGGATGAAGTAGTGAAGGCAGCAGAGGATCAAGTAGGTAAAAAGACGAGGGCTAGTAGAAATCCTTGGGTAACAGAAGAAATATTGAATTTAATTGATGAAAGGAGAAAATATAAAAATGCAGTAAATGAAACAGGCAAAAAGGAATAAAAACATCTCAAAAATGTGATCAAAAGGAAGTGCAAAATGGCTATGCAGGGATGGCTAGAGGACAAATGCAAGGATGTAGAAGCTTATCTCACTAGGGGCAAGATAGATACTGCCTACAGGAAAATTAAAGAGACCTTTGGAGAAAAGAGAGCCACTTGTATGAATATCATGAGCTCAGATGGAAACCCAGTTCTAAGCAAAGAAGGGGAAGCAGAAAGATGGAAGGAGTATATAGAGGGTCTATACAAGGGCGATGTACTTGAGGACAATATTAAGGAAATTAAAGAGGATGTAGATGAAGATGAAATGGGAGATACGATACTGAGTGAAGAGTTTGACAGAGCAGTGAAAGACCTGAGTAGAAACAAGGCCCCGCAAGTAGACAACATTCCATTAGAATTACTGACGGCCTTGGGAAAGTCAGTCCTGACAAAAATCTACCATCTGGTGAGCAAGATGTATGAGACAGGCGAAATACCCTTGGACTTCAAGAAGAATATAATAATTCCAATCCCAAAGAAAGCAGGTGTTGACAGGTGTGAAAATTACCGAACTATCAGTTTAATAAGTCACAGTTGCAAAATACTAATGCGAATTCTTTGCAGATGAATGGAAAAACTGGTGGAAGCCGACCTCGGGGAAGATCAGTTTGGATTCCGCAGAAATGTTGGAACACACGAGGCAATACTGACCTTATGACTTATCTTAGAAGAAAGATTAAGGAAAGCCAAACCTACGTTTCTAGCATTTGTAGACTTAGAGAAAACTTTTGATAATGTTAACTGGAATACTCTCATTCAAATTCTGAAGGTGGCAGGGGGAAAATACAGGGGCGAAAGGCTATTTACAATTTGTACAGAAACCAGATGGCTGTTATAAGAACCAAGGGGCACGAAAGGGAAGCAGTGGTTGGGAAGGGAGTGAGACAGGGTTGTAGCCTCTCCCCGATGTTATTCAATCTGTATATTGAGCAAGCAGTAAAGGAAACAAAAGAAAAATTCAGAGTAGGTATTAAAATCCATGGAGAAGAAATGAAAACTTCGAGGTTCGCCAATGACATTGTAATTCTGTCAGAGACAGGTATGGATTTGGAAGAGCAGTTGAATGGAATGGACAGTGTCTTGAAAGGAGGATATAAGATGAACATCAATAAAAGCAAAACGAGGACAATGGAATGTAGTTGAATTAAGTCTGGTGATGCTGAGGGAATTAGATTAGGAAATGAGACACTTAAAGTAGTAAAGGAGTTTGCTATTTGGGGAGCAAAATAACTGATGATGGTCGACGTAGAGAGGATATAAAATGTAGACTGGCAATGGCAAGGAAAGGGTTTCTGAAGAAGAGAAATTTGTTAACATCGAATATAGATTTAAGCATCATAAAGTCGTTTCTGAAAGTATTTGTATGGAGTGTAGCCATGTATGGAAGTGAAACATGGACGATAACTAGTTTGGACAAGAAGAGAGTAGAAGCTTTCAAAATGTGGTGCTACAGAAGACTGCTGAAGATTAGATGGGTAGATCACATAACTAATGATGAAGTATTGAATAGAATTGGGGAGAAGAGGTGTTTGTGGCACAACTTGACTAGAAAAAGGGATTGGTTGGTAGGACATGTTTTGAGGCATCAAGGGATCACAAATTTAGCATTGGAGGGCAGCGTGGAGGGTAAAAATCGTAGAGGGAGACCAAGAGATGAATACACTAAGCAGATTCAGGATGTAGGTTGCAGTAAGTACTGGGAGATGATGAAGCTTGCACAGGATAGAGTAGCATTGAAAGCTGCATCAAACCAGTCTCAGGACTGAAGACAACAACAACAACAACAATTACTCCCTTCGGAAGGAAAGAGATACGTGTAGGGGAAAGTTGAAAAGAGGTAGAGGTCATCCAGTTCCTAGGTTGAGGGGACCCCTGTAATTGTCACACATATCTTATTTTTTCATTATTTATCTTCTTAATTAAAATTTGTAGTTGAAAATTTTTAGTTGTGCTGAAAGTTATGTGAATATGTCACACGAATAATGTATTACACTTGGAAAGGGTCGATTTATGGTAGATATTGAAGCAAGGGAAAGTACCACTGTAGCTGTGTGGTGCAAAGGCACCAGAGGAAAAGCTGGAATGCGAGGTGTGAGAGTGCATCAAGTTGGTGCACAAACAGTTGGATGGGAGCCGTCTTAACATGCAGTCAGAGTGAGGTTAATTGGTATGAAGAACTGAAACTGGTATGTAATGAGTCACGGGTGATGTTATGTCATGAAATCATGAGGTAGCTTGCTATTAAAATATGTCTTTGGGTTGCATTATTCATGTAGACTGCTCACTGTGTAACTGCTACTTGGATGACAGTGAACAGGGTCTTGAGGCTTCAGGCTCAGTCTTCGCTGCTTCTACCAGCTAAAAAATAGTCTAAGAATTGCAGCTACTGCTTAATGAACTCAAAGCATTGTCATCTTAAACACAGACATATTGTGCCTCCGTTACAGTAGTTCATCCCATATTACATCCAACTCCGAATCAGATATTACATCTGTTTTCCCTACAGTTTCATCTATCTCAATTGCTAACCTCCTGTGAGCTAACCGGAACTCCACTTCTCTCGTGATGCCACTGGGATTGTCATGAGCTGCAAAACTCCTGGGTCCACAGTCAGTCTCCTATGTGGAACACTGGCAGCACAGAATGACTGCCTAAATGTTAAATATACCACTGGGAAGTTGACTCACCACCCATTGTCTTATCTTACAGATGTGCCACATTCAGCCCTCCTCATGTCATGTGCACAAAAAAGCAGAAAATTTCCTGCCCAATATACCGACCACTTAACTACTAATAAGAAGTTACAAGAAGTCATAGTCCTTGGAAGGACAAAGAAAGTAATGTATCACTTTCGCTGAAATGATCTGTTACATCTCATATCCCCCCACTTAGATGGAGGATGTTGTGACAATTTTATCATCTTAATAACTAAAATATTCTTATTTGTTTTTCACATGACTTTAGACTTAACCTAACTAATTCATGGAATCAATACTAGAAATAAGAATAATCTTCACAAGAATTTAAAGTCACTTAGTCTTGTACAAAAAGGTGTGCATTATTCAGGAACACACAATTTCAATAACTTGCCAGCAGCCATAAAAAGCTTAACAACCAATGAAATTCAGTTTAAGAGAAGCCTAAAGGATTTATTGGTGGCCAACTCCTTCTACTCCATTGATGAATTTCTCTGTAAAACCAACTGATTTGTATATAAGTACAAATATAACTTCTGCACAATTTCAGTGCAGTAATGTGTTCATTGAAAATATGTGTGTGTGTGTGAGAGAGAGAGAGAGAGAGAGAGAGAGAGAGTGTGTGTACAATCTAACTTCTGCACCATTTCAGTGCAGTAGTGTGTTCATTATAGTAGTTGTATTACGTGTTTATTACCTTATAAATAAATAAATAAATAACTTTTTTATTTTAAATTCAGTGCATTAGTATTTGTAAAATGACTCTTTCATATAGTGTTCATTAAAAAATGACGATCATTCCACTTGGGACCTGTGGAATGGTACATTAGCTTATTTGTTTTAGTTGTAAATATTTGTCATGTGTTGTTGTTTTTTCTGACATGTCCCACATCCTGGAGGACCTTCTCACTACGGATCAATTGGAATGAAAGTAAATCTAATCTAATAAACAAAAATAATAATTCTTTCATTTATACTACTTACAACTTACTTCCTAAAATAAACTTGCAACATACCACTGCATATCCTGTTGAAATTTCTTTAAAAACAGGGTAGCTATCTTTTAGAATCTCGTACCATTTTATTTCTGTTTCAGTCTTTGGAAATTACAAGTGCATTACCCACAGTCTCAACCTTTGCCAATTATTATTATTGTTATGTTTTGGATGTCCTCTTCATAAAGTCTAGTTCACCCAGTTGACTCTTCCTCTTTGGTAAAACCTCTTGTGACTATAATTTTCTTTACCTATGCTATCTTTACACTATACTTATTTTGATGTGTGTGGCTGAGCCCCTACAAGAATGCCTCATTCTCAGTACTTCGGTTCTTGTTACTAGTCCTTTAACTTAATTTACTCAATAATTCTGTAAGTATAGGGTTTTCAGTTACTAACACATTCTTATTACCCTCTCCTTCAGCAGTTACTTTTACATATGCCACACACAGTTAAGATATACCCCACTATTTACAACGGCAGAACAAATGAATGAGAGAATGTTTACTTCTTGTTTGCATTTCCATACTACATTTAAAATTATATGTTGACTATTGTTCAACAAGGTGATCACCAAACTATTGCAGGTTTATACCCTAGCTTATACATAGTCATTTAATACGAGGGCTATTCGGAAAGTGAGGAACAATCGTTCGCGAAATGGAAACCACCGTGAAAATCCGATGAGGCTTTTCACAGATATTTTGGGCAGTGTCTCTAGTACGCCAATTCATCACATCAAGATGCTCTTTTCAGTTGCGAGTGCACTGTGTTCGAGTAAAGGTGCCTAGAACAACAATGTCTCCCACCAAGTAGGAGGGCCCGCTGAGAGGCTCCGCCTTAATGAATGCTGCCCACCTAATGCAACTGCCACGCACTTCCTTCTTCGTGGCAATTCTCAGCCGCACTCTGCAGGGACAGTGAATACCCTCCTGCAGCCTTTTCGATGGGATGTGTTCGATTGGCCCCAACACAGTCTTAATTGGCTCGTCCTGAGTATCATTTCTGTTCACACGAAACACTGGATACTAAGACATTTGAGCACAGGCTACGTGCTATAGACCAGTGTAGAGAATTATCAGAAAGCACAGGTGGCTGCTTTCTATGATGATGGCATTGGAAATTTGGTATAATGTTTCGACGAATGTCTTAAGTCAGAGCGGCGACTATAGAGAAGTACCTGGAAGGTGTAGCTAAATGTGCAAAGAAAACAGTTTTGATTTTCACTGTGGTTTCCATTTTGCGACCAATCGTTCCTTACTTTCCAAACCACCCTCGTACTTTCTTTCACAATGCTTCTGTCATGTCAGAGGAGCCACATGCTGTTAGGTGCTTGCAACTCACACCTCTATGATACTTGTAAATCATTAAACTCAAGCCACTGGCATCTTTGGTCATGTTCACATTTTATCCATCACCGTGCTGCTTCACACATGTGCAAAGCAAAGTTTCAACTCTCTTTTAATCATTGCCCTTGAAGCTTAAAACAGGAAACTGCTTTGCAATGTTGCTTTATGAAACTGATTAAAAGGATCTGACACTAGAATGCACTGCTGACCTTACGATGTGACAATGTGTGTTGCTCCGTGTAGCATTGTCTGTCTGGAACACACTGCTCTCTTTCAATGGTGATTGCTAATAGTTGCAAGCAAGAACACATGAACGTAAAAAATATATTGTGCTTCTATAACCTTTGGAGAGTACACTGGTTTAATTCAGATGAATAAATTTTGCTTGCATACGTGCAATTGTGCATAGTAATGCTCCTACCCACACTAGAATGACAACAAATTAGTGTTTCCTTCATTCTGCTTCCTTCTAGTTTCTCATGCTCAATCGAGTGTTGTAATGGAGTCACTCTTGTATTTTGAAAATGGGACAATGTAAAGTGATGACTTGTGAAGAATTTGTGGCCTTAAAATGTCCATCTGACAGTGAAGATGGCCTAGGTTAAGCCATAACTGTAAACGATCTGGAACCTGCAGAAACTGATAGCGAGCCTGAGATTACCAGAGGGCACACACAATTCTAATAATTTTTTGGAGGATGACAGTAATGAACTTGTTGCTGCTATATTGGTACTACAAGCTTCTGAAAAACACCCAAAGATACAGAAAAATCAAATCATTTAGAAAAAACTAAGGGCTTCATTTCATAACACCCAGATATCAGAGTATTTGGAAATGTGATTCACCTCTTAAGTGAGATTCCAAGGGACCGTAACTACAAGATCTATTTTGACATATTACATTCCTATAGATGCAGTTTTGTATCTAATTCAAGCTAGAGATTAGGTGTGTAGGCACGCTCAAAAGGAACAGAATACAGAGCTGTAAAATGCAAAATGGAAAGGACCAACAGAAAGAAGTATACGGGTATTTTGAGTAACACACTACTACTGTTGGCAAAGTGGACTTTTCCTCCATTTTCTATAAAGACAACAGTATTGTCTGTTTTCTGTCTACTTTCATCATTGAGCTGCCAAAATCTGAAATGAATAGGCTTGACAGAAAGAAGAGGGAAATGTAAATTTATTAGACAGTAACTTTGGCAGATGTCATTTAAAGACTAGATCCAAATACTGGTTTTTAAATTTGTTTTTCTATTGGACTGAAATAACTGTAATAGATTTGTTAATTTTCTACAGAAGGTTACTCACAGGGGGAAAAAAAAGAACAGCAGTCATGTCAATAAACCAGTAGTTTAGAATTGAATTGGCTCAAACTCTGTCAGTTTGGTCCTGGAGCAAAAACATGACGTAGACAAGCTAGCACAGATTCAAAAGAGATGAACTGGGTTAATGTAAGGGGTCATCATTATCTCCAAAGGATATAAGGTTGGAACCTTTTAATCAAAGAACAGTTGGGTATGAGAAGAGAACAATGTGCAAATGTTGTAACTGTTTAACATGTGTGAGAAGTGAACAGTAAACCTATGTTTAAGTACAACCAAAAACTGCTTTCTTGGGTTCCACAGTAGTTAAAAGATGTGTTACCCACCCATTTTCAACAGCACTATTGATTCTACCATAACTGTTGTTCATCTGATGTTTATAACTGTGTTTAGACACTTAAAAATGTGTATTAAGGATGTAACTTTCACACAGATTTGTGTCCGGGGAAAGTGTTATATATGGGTGAATTTGGTAAGTTTCACACAGTTTGGCATAAACGCAAAGTGTAAATAAATATATTTTTCAGAATTAAGAAAAGTCCCAGTCTGACACAAATTTTCACATGTCATCAATAGGGAGTACATCTACATCTAACACAGCCAAAGCCAATGTATTCGCATTCAGTGAATTTATTTAGAAAATTTCCCATTTCTTAAAAAAAATAAAAATAAAAAAATAAATGGTGTTCTGAAGAAAGAGCAGAATGAAAGGTTAAACTTGTACTTCCAATGGCCTGCACGAATCTGTGATGTTCCTTTACTTTACTATCCTGGAGAACTTTTATTTTAAAGGCAAAAAATAGTATCTTAATCCTGGTAAGAACTGTCCAAATACCTTCTGCAGAAAGGTACTTCCTAATCAGTTTTTATTGTGGTAGTGTCCCTCTCATGCTTTCACTCCAAGCCTGATATAGGTCATCCCTTTACTGGCTTATTTCCTCACACACTTTAATTTCTATGAAGAACAATTTACCACACAAAATAAAGTATTTTCTTACTTTCCTGATTTTTTTCTTGAGGTACTTACTTCTTTAGGTAGAATCTGCACTAGACAATTGAGCCTACTTATTGGCAGCAGCTACCATTCTCCTCTTCACTAGAAATCCTATGCCTGTATCTTACTCTCAGGTGCTTGTGTGAACATTAGTTAACTCACCTTCTCTTCCCCTAATTAAATGTGATGGCACAAACATCGATCTGCAATAAGTCACTCTCAAATGTAGAATATAGTTTTCACTTTTACATGTAACATATTATCGTATGTACCAGGTACTGGTTGAAAGTTTATAATCTCTACCATCAATTCTTAAAGGTCAGTTGTGTTAATAATGAGATGCTTGCATATTGATGCCACAGTAATGTAATATCATCTTTATCACTTAATTTTAAGAGCCTAAATGTAACTATACCATTACGCTGTGTATGACTACTAACTTTAATGCTCAATGTCAAATGTAGCAACATGTGACTGTAAAAGTCAATTTTTTAAATAAATATCATATCTATATAAGTTGTCCTCTTGGCCAGTCAATGGGTTTGCGATAATGCTTGCATGCACAAAATATTTTAGATGTAAATATTTGGGAGGGAATATTTAGTTGATTACTTCCAGACTTATTTAAATGGTCATTATTCTGTTTGTTTACTTTACAAAATTTACTTTTATTTCTCCCCTGGAACTTGGATGCATTATTTGCTGCCCGGCAATTTTTGCCACGTGTTTAATTCGGGCGCTCTTTATTTTGCATATCCAAACCATTCGCAAATGTTAACAGATTGTGTATCTTTGTCCACCCCAGTACCAAAACTCTTCTCATATGATATGGTAGTCTTTGTACCAATATGTTAACGAAATGAGTCTTCTACTGGGTTAGCCAGATACAGTATTTAGATCTTGTCAAATGTCATTCTCTATACTATACCCCATGTGCTATTACAAAACTTAGGATAAAATAACTCTAATATTAACTTCCCCTTGTGTAATATGTGACCTATATTTCTTTTTGAATCTCTCTTGGCAATCATCCCAGGGTTTAAATTCTTCCAAATGTACCATTTCCCACTCAGCCATGTCCCTGTCCCAGTAATGGTTTGTGAAATTATCTCCTCTGAATCCTCCAAGTGATTATGTAATGATCTAGAAAATATTCTCAACAAATACGTCAAACAATTTTGGAAATTGTTTAGACAAATTTGTCCCATTTCCTGATTGCAGCTCGTCGATTAGCCCTCCTGCCAGTCCAATTAGTCTTTGAAATTACCCTTCGTTTTTAACTAAATCAAATGCAGGATTAGCTGTACTTACAGTTGAGTCAATGTCCTCTTGCAGAATCTGGTCAACTACATGCTGTGGGAGTGGGAGGGGTAGCAAGGATAACAGGCAGGACATTTCTCATTTCAGGGCACAACAAGAGGTAGTTAAAACCCTGGCGGAGAATGTAATTTAGTTGTTCCAGTCCTGGGTGGTACTGAATTATGAGTGGAATGCTCCTCCGTGGCCAGACGGTGGCACTTTGGTAGGTAGTGGGAGACTGGAAAGATAAGGCACAGGAGATTTCCACTCTGCTGCAGAGTGAAAATCTCTTGCTGGAAACATCCCCCAGGCTCTGGTTAAGCCATGTCTCCGCAATATACTTTCTTTCAGGAGTGCTAGTTCTGCAAGGTTCGCAGGAGAGCTTCTGTAAAGTTTGGAAGGTAGGAGACGAGGTACTGGCAGAAGTAAAGCTGTGAGGACGGAGTGTGAGTCATGCTTGGGTAGCTCAGTTGGTAGAGCACTTGCCTGCGAAAGGCAAAGGTCCCGAGTTCGAGTCTCGGTCCGGTACACAGTTTTAATCTGCCAGGAAGTTTCACAGGAGATTTGTTTTTGTACAAGGTTGTGATGGTAATTACCTGTAAGGTTTCAGTGAGACCCTCGGTATATTTCGAGATGAACCGCTCTTCACTGCAGATGCAACGACCACGGTTGGCTAGGCTGTATGGCTGGAACTTCTTGGTATGGAATGGATGCAGCTGTTTAAGTGGAGGTATTGCTGTGGTTAGTGGAGCTGATATGGATGGAGGTACTGATGTAGCCATCTTTGAGTCGGAGGTCAGCATCTAGGAAGGTGGCTTGTTGGGCTGAGTAGGACCAGGTGAAGTAAATGGGGGAGAAGTTGTTGAGGTTCTGGAGGAATGTGGATAGGGTGTCCTCACCCTCAACCCAGATCACAAAGGTGTCACCAATGAATCTGAACCAGGTGAGGGGTTTAGGATTCTGGTGTTTATGAAGGATTCCTCCACTTTGACAGCTGCCACCCATTCCATATCAAGAAGTCCCTTCTATACAGCCTAGCCATATGTGGTCGTCACATCTGTGGTGACGAATGGTCCCTCTCGAAATATATCGAAGACCTCACTGAAGCCTTCACAGACCATAATTATCCTCCCAACCTTGTACAAAAACAAATCTCCAGTCTCTGATCTTTCCAGTCTCTCACCACCTAACAAAGACCTACTGTCCGCCCACAGAGGAGCATTCCCCTTTTAACTCAGTACCACCCAGGACTGGAGCAACTTAATTACATTCTCCGCCAGGGTTTCGACTACCTCTTGTCGTGTGCTGAAATGAGAAATGTCCAGCCCACTACCCTTTCGAGCCCTCCCACAGTGGTATTCTGCCGTCCACCGAACCTACACGATACACTCGACCACTCCTACACAACTCCTGCTCCCAACCCCTTACCTTATGGCTCATACCCCTGTAATAGACCTAGAGGCAAGTCCCATACATCCCCCCACCACCACCTACTCCAGTCCAGTCACAAACATCACCTATCCCATCAAAGGCAGGGCTACCTGTGAAACCAGTCATGATCTACAAGGTAAGCTGCAACTATTGTGCTGCATTCTATGTGGGCATGACAACCAACAAGCTGAATGGCCACCGAGAAACAAGTGGAGCACCCTGTTGCGGAGCATGCTGCCAAACATGACATCTTTCATTTTCACTGCCTGTGCCATATGGATCCTTCTCACAAACACCAGCTTTTCTGAAATTCGCAGGTGGGAACTTTCCCTGCAATACAGCCTATGTTCCTGTAACCCTCATGGCCTCAATCTTTGTTAGTGTCCTCAGCCATCCAAGCCCTTCTCTGTTTCCATTTTAATACTGCACAGCCTTCATTCCACCATCACATCCCCTGCCCTCTGTCCAACCTGCAGCACTTCACTGTCTGCCACCTCTACCCTACTATCTATGCCTCCCCCTCCCCGCCCCAGCCACCTACTTACCACCACCAATTTGCCACTCCCATCATGCACTGGCGCTGCTGCTCACAGTGTGGTTTCAGCTGTGTGTGTGTGTGTGTGTGTGTGTGTGTGTGTGTGTGTGTGTGTGTGTGTGCGCGCGCGCGCGTGGGGATGGTGTTCGTTTTTGACAGTCTTTTTGTTGTGCCTATCTGCAACTCAGCATCTCCGCTATATTGTGAGTAGCAAATTTCCTTTCCATAATATTGTTACATTCCATCCTGGATTAGAGGGAGTTGTGTTGATATCTGTTTATTTCAACCTCTATCAAATGAAGTCCAATAACTTACCCATAATTTAGTTAATGCTTCCACAGTTGAGATTATTGTAATCATAATGAAACTGAAAGGTACATTTTAAAGTAAACGTGATTAGTATTACCACCATGTCCC
Organism: Schistocerca piceifrons; assembly: GCF_021461385.2. Lineage (NCBI taxonomy): Eukaryota > Metazoa > Arthropoda > Insecta > Orthoptera > Acrididae > Schistocerca > Schistocerca piceifrons. The sequence goes on from NC_060146.1 coordinate 102,378,581, forward strand.
TTGTGAATGGACATTATTGTAGAAGTATACCAACTGGAGAAGTATTACAAGCACTCTGAATGACCTGTTGACCTTCCCTGACTGCTTTCCTTGATGGAGGAGGAACATTTAGTTCTAAGAGCTAGAATTACTATTTTCTACTTTAAGTGTTTCTGTTAGCTGTCTCCTTGTAATTTAACAGTTTTCTAAGTTGATTTTTTCTAAATCTTTGGATCACAAACACCAGTGAAGTTACCTAAATTTAATTTCTTCTCTCAGTGACACTTAGATGATACACATTATATATCAGAATGAATACAAGGGTTTGTGTGAATCGAGTATCTCCTAAGATGTAGTTTGCTTTCATACAAAATGACTGATAAAATTGGAGTGTGTTCCAGTTCAATGGTCAAAATTAATCTTTTGGAAGCACACATTTGGAGTTAGTGCCAAACATATAAACTCTGATTTATTGCTATCAATAAATTACAGCCATGTATTGAACATGTCTATAAATAATTCTGTTTAAATTTTTTTCAAAGCTCTTTACATTCTATCCTTTTTTGCTTGATCACTTTTGTGTATCTTTCATTGCTTTTGCCTGGGGAAAGGGTATATCGAACTTATTGCATTATAAAACAAACACTGGAAGACCAAAAATAATTTATTAATAGTTAAAATGTGTTCTTTTTTAAAAAAGCATAACGAAAGGTGTGACAGATGAGAAAGATGATTGATGATCCACCTATGAACCCCTGGAACAAAAAGAAAGGAGAATGTTAGCAAATGTTAAAATAACAGGAAATTTCTCTTACAGGTGATTGTCAAAATAATGGGTACATTATAGTGAAAACATTTCACACTATCTTCAGCTGTCTTTAGTGTATTTTACAGATTTAATATACAAAAAAACTCTTACAACTGTTTACTTGTATCAGGAGGAAATTTGTATCACATGCACTTAGCAATTCACATGGATGAAATCTGTGTCCAATTCTCTGCTTGGATCTGAGCAACGTTTGAGTTGGGTGACAAGACAACAACCACCAAATAGTGCACACACAGGCAAGAAAAGTGAACTATGGTATTACCATTTCAGAATACAGATTATTTGACAGAGTGCTTTACAAGTACGGAAGGATAAACCAGACAACTATTGATAAGAGATGGGCAGAGTTCCAAACCAAAGCTAAATTATCACCCTCAGAAGCACTGGCATACTCCAGTTCTGTAAGTGTTTATTGTGTGAAGGTTCAAACTCTAATCACAATGGCTAGTGTATTTTAGTAATGGTGGTGGTGTCACTGTCTTCAATCCAAATCAAGATTATATGCAGATATCTATGCCGTTAAATCCCTTGCAAGCCTCTTCGTCTCCAAATAACTAGTGTAACCCACATCCATTTCAACATGCTTACTTAATTCATCATTTGGCCTCACTACAATTTTTAACCCCCACCACATACTTCCAAGCATTACTACCAAGCAAACAATTCCTCAATACCTCAGGATGTGTCCTATCAACATGTCCCTTCTTTTAGTCAAGTTGTGTCACATATTTCTTTTCTCCTCACTTCGATTCAGTATCTCCTCATTACTTATTTGATGCACTCACATAATCTTCGGCATTCTTCTGTTGCACCACATTTCAAAAGCTTCTATTGTCTTTTTCTCTAACTTTCCACTTCCTCTATAGCACCACATTTCGAAAGCTTCTATTGTCTTTTGTCTGAACTGCTTACCATTCACTTTCCCCTTCCATACAAGGCTACACTCAACGCAAATTTCCAGAAATTCCTCTTCACCAAAATGCTTTCTTACTATTGCTGGTCTGCATTTTATATCCTCCTCTTTGGCCATCACAAGCTATTTTGCTGTCCAAGTAGCAAAACTCATCAGATTCTTTCAGTTTCTCATTTCCTAATCTATTTACCTCAGTGTCACCTGATTTAGTTTGACTTCATTCCAATATCCTAGTTTTATTTTTGTTGATGTTCTTGTTATAGCCTCACTTCAAGACATTCAATCCATTCAACTGCTCTGCAAGTCCTTGCTTCATGAGAATTACAATATTGTCAGTAAATCTCAGTTTTTATTTCTTCTTCTGAATTTTAATTCTCTCTCTAAATTTGTCCTTTGTTTCCTTTACTGCTTGCTCAATATGCAAGTTGAATAAACACTGGGGATAGGCTATAATCCTATCTTACTCCCTCCTCAGTCAGAGCTTTCCTTTCACATCCCCAGACTCTTTATAATTGCAATCTAGTTTCTGTAAAAATTGTAAGTAACCTTTTGCTCCCTGTTATCTACAGCATTTCAAAGAGTGTGTTCCTGTTAACATTGTCAAAACCTTTCTGTAAATCTACAAATGCTATAAATGTTGGTTTGAGTTTCTTTAACCTATCTCTTAAGACAAGACATAATGTCATTATTGCTTCACGTGTTCCTGCATTTCTCTGAAACACACACTTATATTCCTGGGCATCAGCTATCAGTTTTCCCATTCTTCTGTAAGTACAGGGTGACACACACGGGAGACGGATGGTTTTTAATGAAATAATACGCAGCTAACTTTAAAATTAATGCATGTATATTTACACAAAATCAAAGCTCATTATTTGCCATTTTAGTTAAAGTTATTTGTGAAAAATAATGTCGCCAAGGTGATGTCCATCATTTCGAATGCAGGACTCAAGTCTCTTATCAAAATCCTCCATCACATGGACTAAAATCTCTGCAGGGATGGCAGCAATTTCTTGAATTATTGCATTTTTCAACTTGTCCAAATTTCGTGGTTTGTGAATATACAGACAGTTCTTAACGTCCCCCCCCCCCCTCCCCACACACACACACACACACACACAGAAAAAAGTCACATACTGACAAGTCGGGAGACCAAGGAACATTGCCAAAATGTGAGATAATCCGGCCAGGAAACATGCGTCTAAGAACTGTCACTGAAGTGTTTGCGATGTGCGATGTTGCCCCATCCCGCTGGAACCAAACGTGTTTTAAAGGGATTCGTCGTCTTCTTAGTTCTGGTTTCAAGCATACGAATGTAACGAACTGAATTAACAGTAACTGTGGCCCCGTTCTCTTAAAAAAAAAATAAATAAGGTCCAATAATGCCAACAGAGCCAAGGGCACACCAGACTGTTACTTTTTCTGAGTGTAGAGGACACTGGTGGATAAGGTGTGGATGCTCTGGAGCCCAGTAACGTAGGTCTTGCTTATTCACAGTCCTGTTTAAACAAAAATGAGCTTCATTGCTCATCAATAAAATTTCATTTTCATTCGATCCCAAAATCACTTGCATTCTGTAAGCAAAGTCTTCTCGTACAGCAAAATCAGTTTCCTTAAGTTGTTGGACAATGAGCCATTTTGTAGAAGATGGAATTTTAATTCTTTGTGCAAAATTCATCCAACCGATTCACGATTGATTCATAACTCACTAGCATGACGTCTAGCTGACCGTCCTGGGCTTCTGACTGCTGCTTGCCTTACCCTTTCAACATTTTCTGGTGTTGTTACTCTGCGTCTCGAGCCAGGATGCTTCTTATCCAGTATGTTTCCAGTTGATCTGAAGTTTTCCACCCATATGAGGATTGTGTAACGGGTCGGAACAGCTCCATGTCGACCGACATTAAACCGCGCATGAAACAATCGCTGCGTAGAAATAATAGACTCACCACTTTTCACGAAACTGTCATAGACAAACACTCGACATTGCAAGTCCCACTGCTCCATAGTGACTGAGTAATGAAATGGCGTCTCATGTGGATCATAACTATCCCCACCACGACCACCTCCCACCACGGTGCCCTCAGTACTATGCAGTTCAAAACCATCCGTCTCCTGTGTGTCACCCTGTAAACCACATCAGTATTTTGCAAGCATTAATTGTAATATTCACACCTGCAGGGATCTACCCGATTTGGAATCATTATTTTGTTCTTGAAGTCTGGGGGTATTTCGTCTGTCTCATATGTCGCACAAGAGGTGAAATAGCTTTGTCATGGCTGTTACTTCCACATTCTCTTTCACTAATAAAGGGCACATATTCTTTCTGCTCGCTGACATCTAACCACCTGCATAAGTATTTAATAAACAACCTACCCATTGCAGACCAGCTTCCTCCACACTGAAAGATTAATGCCACCACTCAGTAAAGAAATTTTCAGGAACCCAGGGGTCGATGTTATTTCGAATTTATTTAATATTTCCGCCAGTACTGCATAATACAAATGCAGAGAAATGATGTAAATTATTTTCTCCGACTGACTATTGTGTCTCATTCCATTTAGTTCTCAGCTTTCATATTCTATTACCTACTACAGACTATATTAACTTAATGTTTGTTTACAGACCGGTGACACTAGACCTTAGAAGTTGGTATCACTGAGTGTGGGAAGGATCAGTGTAAAGCAATCAGACCAAATTTACTTCGGCTTATATCGTGATATAAAAAGTTGTTAACTTACACAATGATGTTATTGATGGGTATGTGGATAAGCTTCACAAAGAATCCAATGAATCCCATTATGCAGAAACCAATTGCTGTGGCAACTGCAATCTTCTGGAACTCTGAAATTAATCCAGAAATGTGCAATCAGATGTCACTTCAAGCTAATTCAAATACTAAATTACAAACCACCCTTAAAACAAGAATAAAGTAGAACTGAAAAAAATGTGAAGGCAAATTTGCAGATCACACCTTACAATGTTTCATGTTGATGTGCAATGAGACCTAATTTCAATAAGTATTTTGCTGGGCACACATTATGAATGGTACACAATTCTTTTTGTAAGGTCTGTTTTTGAATCTAGATCGTTTTAAAAATGTTTGCCTTTAAAATTTATACAGTTCTGAATGCTTCAAACCAATTCTAGAAACATTTAATTCTGCTCAAAAATCTGGTTTTGGAATGGTATAACTGCTTCTCGAACTGATGGAAATCATTGTGCATCTTTTGTTTGAAGTGACAAAACAGAAAGAAGTCATCCAATGATGAAACAGGTTAATATCACCAGTGAGAGTGATTACATTATTTTCTATGTAAAATAATCAATTGCTTGAGATGCCGTGTAATGGATGGCATTGTAAAGATGAAGAATGATGTGACATTTTCAGTCATTTATTCTGATTTTATCAATGACTTGTAGCAAAAAAATTACTGTACCATTCACCATTAACTGTTTTTTCATCATCGAAATCACTGCGGGCAAATAGTGACCCATTTTTGTGTAACAATTTTATACCTTTTCTGAAATGCAGAATCATTTTAAAACATATAGTCCTCTACTGGGCTCTACTTCCACAAAGTGGCTCACGAACCAAAACTACTGGTCACCCCTGATTTAAAACAATGATCAGATGTCCACTGTAACCAAAAAAAATGAGTAATCATTTTTTCTGAAAGTGCTCCACTAACAAATAACTTATGTTGGTTTCAGGTATACTTTGAACACCCAAACCACTGAATGCTGCTTAGTTTCAGGTTCATATAAAATGCTTTTTTCCAAAATGAAAATAAGTCATCAGTAGCACAAAAATTTTTTAATTTTACTTTTGTGGTTTCAGCAGATTAATCTTATCTTCAGAAGTTTGATATGGGCTTAAATCACCGTTTCATTGGCTGTTGAGCACCTGACCTAACGTATAACTGTCTTTTTACATGCTTGTGTTAAACACCTTACACCGTTTTAAAAGGGTCTATGGAGGCAAGCACTCTTATCTCATATATAAGCGTGATCATTTCGCTTAAGTTATCAATCTGTTGGTTGCTGTTCACTGCATATAAAGGATATGCAATGCAGTCAAATGGAAATGAGACAGTGTGGAAAGTAAGTAAGTAAACTGTAAATTATTTCAAAAGTAATCACCATAATTTTCAATACATTTATCCCACTGTGAGACAAGATAGTCAATGTTTTTGCGGAAAAATATTTGCAGTTGGCTATGGAACCTGGTGTGCACCTCGTTGTCTGAAGCAAACGGGCAGTCACAAATGTCTTTCTCAGGGCTCCAAAAATATGAAAATTGTGTGGAGAGATTAGTATTGTATGGGATATGTGCAAGGGCTTCCAGAGAAAATTGTGAGGCATAGTCAAAACAGCCTTGGCATCATTATCCTGCCACACAGAATAATGCTGTTCATCAACATTCCTGGGCATTTGGACTCGGTGGTGCTGCAGAAGTTTTGCTAGGAAGCCTTTACACATCCTCCACACACTCCCGATCTCTCACTGCGATTTCCATATTTTTGGAATGCTGGATAAAGACTTTTTTGTTGTCAATTTGCTTCAGACAAACAGGTGCACACCTGGCAATCACAAACATTTTTCCATAAAGGCACTAACCATCTTCTCTCACAGTGGGATAAAGATCACTTTTGAAATAATAATTACTTTGTTTTCCGTATGCCTTATTTTCATTTGACTGCCTCTTGCACTTTTTGCAATGCACCACAGTGTACTATTCTTTAACAAAGGTATACGATTTTTCTAATTTTCACCTAATGTAGATTCATGTCTAACAAACTTTTTTACTTTAATGATTCTCAACTATTATTCATTTGTTTTTAACAATCTTTTACATTTTTTTACTTATTTTCTGTAGGATACCTATAATCTGACCCTTATTTTATGTTGGCTTACCTATGATTCAAGACTGTATCAAACTTCTGAAGATAACAGATTAACCTGTTGAAAATGGTAGACTGAAATTAATAATTTTTATGCTACTGAACTAATTTCTATTTTGATGAATAATACACACCACAGCTGCTGAACAATTTCTATGAACAAATCAAAAATGTATAGAACTTTTTGTCTCCTGTTACAATGATTCGTAAGAATTTTTCATTTCCACAACTGAAATGTCTGAGTTTCGGTCAATTTGTGCAGAATCAATTAGGAATGTATCTTTTTCATTCATTCAAAATCAACAGTAATGTCCTCTTCATTACCAATGGGGCTCCACCCATCCCACATCAAGTTGCTGATTCTGAGTGTTACAAAGGGCATCACTGTTTCCTTTTTGGAACAATGAGTGATTTTGGTTAAATTTCACAAAATTAATTGCTGACAGAAGCAAAAAGAAATTCTGGAAACCAACGGTCAGCTATCTTTTCTGGAGATCACTGATTACCAAAAGTTGAACAAAGCAATTTGAGACACTTGTTTGCATGGGCCTTTACAAAGAATATAAAAATGTCAACCAACAATGTTACATGGAATTTCCAGTTTTTCACAGCACTTGTTTCTTGAAGTGCTCACTGTACACAAACTATTGGACCAATGTCTGAGCTGTCATTGTTTTAACGGTCCCCTCCCTCCAAATCAACCAACCAATCAATCATTGTTTTAACAACAAATTTCGAAATGATGATAACGTCATATCTCAATAGCACCATCCAGTCATTTGTAAAATCTTAAACGGTTACGCTGTTATGTAATGAACATAACTTAGGCTATCTGAACAAGAGAAAAAAAATCTTTTCAAAATAATTTGTGGTTGGTTGTGGTTTCAATAATCTTTAATGGTATACCAGTTAAGGAGTTCATCGACATCTATCGCAAATAAAAATGGTACCCCTGACACTGTCAAACTAGACTATGAATTGCAGTGCTATAATAATATTCTCGAAATTTGCTCATCTGCATTCTTCCTGTTGACCCAGAAGATTTAAATCCACAAGAGGTTCTTGAACAAAGAACTTTCCAAACCTCTGAAGAAGCATCTTACGCTACACAAAATGCCCAGTGGTGAGAATGTGAGATGGATAATTTGGAGGAGGCAGAATTGCATCAGAATGGCCATTGCGCCAGTGAAGGGAAACTGGATCATGTCGAGCCTTAGAAATAAACATGGCAACAGATGAGATTGAGGCAAATGTCAGAATATGTAACTTCTCCTGATCTGTCCCAACTATTCCAGTAACAATGCATTCAATCAATTATGGCCGTGGAGCAAGGAAACATTGGATGTACCCCAATTTTAAGGTGAAAAACTTTGCTCTCCGAACACAAAAAAGTGCAGCATTAGCCAGCTTCAAGAAATGATTCAATAGGATCAAATTTGTGTCTAATGAAGAGCTCATCAATTTTACACAACCTAAGAATTGTATTGCAGAAAGCGACCACAGTGTGTGGTTGCCACGGTTGTACTGGCCTTGGAAACCAGAGACTGTGGTCACGTGTGTGTCAATTGTGTTTGCATGTCTGCATGCACTGTTTGATTCTTTTTGGCTGAAAGTTTACTCGTTTGATAGTCTTTTTGTTGTGCTTATCTGCGACTCCACATCTCTGCTTTATGTTGAGTAGCAATCTATCCTTTTCATAATATTGTCACTATCCCGTCCTGGATTTTCCATTGTTTGATTCAACAAAGCTTATGCTGTTTTTGTGACCTAGATTGTTTTTTTCGACTGAAAATATATCACAGTTGCTGGACCGGGGACACACAGTGGGAGCATTTATTAAGTACATACAGAACATAGTATTTAGCTTTTCTGCTTCCTATTTGAACTGCAGATGGTATGGGGGAAGAATTTCTACCAATAAAGTGCCCTGGGAGCCTTTCCTGATGTGTACTGTCCTCCAAATGCCAACTTGCACTAAACAAAAGGAACACATTCCTTCTGATGCGACTTAGTACTTCTGCGGTAACGTGAGATGGCACAGGAAATCTACCTGTGAAAAGCATGGGAAGCTAACTATAAGAAGTGGATGCAGCTAAAATAAAGAACAGGGAATATGTAAATATGTTAAAGAGAAGTTCTTTACTTCTTAAGTAATAGAACCCAGTACGTTGTCCTCGATGGTGACTGTTCATCGGAGGTGAGGGTATCATCTGGAGTGCACCAGGGAAGTGTGGTAAGTCCGCTGTTGTTTTCTATCTACATAAATGATCTTTTGGATGGGGTGGATAGCAATGTGCGGCTGTTTGCTGATGATGCTGTGGTGTACGGGAAAGTGTCGTCGTTGAGTAACTGTAGGAGGATACAAGATGACGAACAGGATTTGTGATTGGTGTAAAGAATGGCAGCTAACTCTAAATATAGATAAATGTAAATTAATGCAGATGAATAGGAAAAAGAATCCTGTAATGTTTGAATACTCCATTAGTAGTGTAGCGCTTGACATAGTCCCATCGATTAAATGTTTGGGCCTAACATTGCAGAGCGATATGAAGTGGGACAAGCATGTAATGGCAGTTGTGAGGAAGGCGGATAGTCGTCTGGTTCATTGGTAGAATTTTGGGAAGATGTGGTTCATCTGTAAAGCAAACCGCTTATAAAACACTAATACGACCTACTCTTGAGTACTGCTCGAGCATTTTGGATCCCTATCAGGTCGGATTGAGGGAGGACATAGACGCAATTCAGAGGCGGGCTGCTAGATTTGTTACTGGTAGGTTTGATCATCACGCAAGTGTTACGGAAATGCTTCAGGAACTTGGGTGGAATTCTCTAGAGGAAAGGAGGCGTTCTTTTTGTGAATCGCTACTGAGGAAATTTAGAGAACCAGCATTTGAGGCTGACTATAGTACAATTTTACTGCTGCCAACTTACATTTCGCAGAAAGACCACAAAGATAAGATAAGAGAGATTAGGGCTCGTACAGAGGCCAGAACTGCTCACTGGTACCAGATGCCCATTTCGAGGAATTGCTGCCTCTCCCTCCCAGCTGTCAGTCACCCTTCCCCTACCCCACCCTCCCACCTCCTTTCACCCCTCACCCACTCCACCTGACAATCCCCTCATCATAGACACACTGTAGGATGAGATGGGACGGTGTGGCGCAGAGAGAGAAAGAGAGAGAGAGAGAGAGAGAGAGAGAGAGAGAGAGAGAGAGAGAGAGAGAGAGAGAGAGAGAGTGTGCATAGTACAGCTCTGAAAAGGTCAGAGTAAGAGCTGGTTAGATTGCTTAGCTCTTGACTATAAGCTGGAAATGTGATGGGTTCTGTAGGAAATGGAAGATTTGTTTTAACTATCTCATGAGACGCAAGAAAAAAGGTGATGTGTCTTTAGCACAGAAACTGAAAACTGGCCTGGAGATTGCATTTAGGAAACTTATCTGTGGCATAATCTGAGGACTAGGTTAGATGGGTAACATGACAGTTTGGTTATGAGCTTGCAAACTTTGACTACACTTACCAAATATGAAGGAATTACATTTTCCTGGAGACATATGAGTCTCAACTTTACCTTTGATAAAGATAGAAGCTGAAGCAATGAATTAAAATTTGTGACACAGTAAGGACTTGAACCTGGGTCTCCTGCTTACCAGGCAGACTTCTAACCACTGCAGCACCGTCACACTGTGGCTACAGCAGCTGCATGGGCTACCCTAGTCAAACACCCTCCCTGGCACAAAACTTCACACCTTTAGCCCACTTTCCCCTTCTTATATTGTCAGTGTAGCCAAGTCTCTCCAACATTGGAATAGCACCTCAGCTTTGTACGTAATGGGGCAATGGACTAGTTGCAGCTGCAGCTGTGGTAGCCACAACGCTGCGCCACTGTACTGGTTACCACATCTGGTTGGTAAGCAGGCAACCCAGGCTCACTCCCAGTCATCTCACAAATTCACTGCTTCTGCTTCTGTACTTGCCAAACAGTTCAAGTAATGATTCCATGCGATTAGGTCAGAACTCATTTCTATCCCTTATTAGTTCTACTCTAGCTGCTGCAGATGGCTGAGCACCATGTTCACAAATACTTTGCACACTGTGAAGTTGTGGTCATGTTTAGACATGAGATGTTAGCTTAAAATACTGTCATCTTATTTTACACTTCGTTCCTGTCATTTTCGAGCATTCTGGCAACCCCACAGTTTTTGATATTTTACGATGTGGAAGTTTAACTCTCAGAGTGGTACAAAATATATCCTCCTCCTGCGTCGCGACTCCACGATTAAATTAAGTAGACAATTACAAAGCAACCTTAGTTTCAATATCTGGAATACTGAAGCAACTAAAGGGTGCAGGAGAATGGTTTATAGCTACCGACAGTGAGTCCTATTCCCACTTTATTTTAGTCTGGGAGTGAGAGACAGAAACTGTATCAAAAACTCACTACAAATTAAATAACGTATGCGCAATTATCACACCCTGAGACTCGCTTTCTGTGTCTATGAAATTTGGGAGAAAGTATTGGGAGAAGAGGTTACTTACAATTTGGGCTACAGTGGGGGTTTGCAATATCATAAGGCAGTATACTACCTAACACCCATCACACCAATAGTGTTCCATACCTCCCAATGATACACTATGAAAATTTAGTGTTAGTACGTGTATGGTACAAACTATTTAGGCCAAGTAATTTTTCACAGTTCAAGAGGAATGTTCTATACGGGTCATCGGCTTTGGCCAGTGACAATATTTAATGGCTGTTGTCACGTCACTTTTTCCAGCATATATTCACAGTTTTGTTTTTCATTAGGGAAGCGAGCAAATATAAAGCAAAAATTGGATGTGGTGATGAAGCTAAAGTTGATTGTGGCGAAATACTGTTCTGTCTCTTAGCCTGAGGAATAGGTTAGGTTGGGTGGTAATAGTTTGGTTGTGAATTGCCAAAGACAACGAGAGCAAATTAATGCCGTGTAGTATGTTTACTGTTTATTCATTTCTTTATTTGACTCTAAACTATAAAAAAAACCCCTTGAACTTTATACCCAATAGAGGATGTAACAGATTATTTTATTTTAAATTACTAAAAGCTTGTGTCTTAAATAAAACTGCTAGCGCTCTGACTGACACACACACACACACACACACACACACACACACACACACACAAAACTAGAGAAAATACTTATCTGTGTAATTACTGGTTCTGCATAATTTCCGAATCTCACACTACTTAGTAACTTATGTATAAACTTCGTATGAGCACGTCCGATGGTATTAAAAAAAAGTAAACAGAGCTATCACTACAGTATTTTTGTCTATCACATTAATAATAGTGCATATTTCAGTTGTATAACAACTCGAATAAATGAACCGAATGATAGTTTACTAATTACTGCAGACAGTAAAATTTAAAGTTTTAATTCACCCTCTAACGTGGAGGTTGGTAACAATCGGCATATGCTTCCTTCAAGTGCACGTTTATTATCTTATTCTTCAATATTAGATGCAACAGCTCCTGTTTTGAAAATCCATATCACTAATTCTTAATAACGTCTATACAACAATGTAAATTTAATACATATTAATTGTTCCAAGATATAACATACCTTTTCTGTCTGGTTTCGTACACCTTTTCACCAGACGGATTGAATCCTTCGCAAATTGGCGTCCTGGTTCAATAAACTTCGTTACTTGATCCATTTTCTTTAATAATGTAGATCCTGCTAACAAATATTTCTATTTCGTAACTATACAACGTACCACGAATGCGCACGAAAAGTAGAACGCAGAAGCCTCCACTTCCCTTTCACGAACAGCGACACGCTCCTAGCCTCCTACAATACGCTTCCACGTCTCGACAGCTTTGGCGCACGTCACTTCCTACAGCTGTGTCAGAGATACCAACTAACTACACATCTGCACTTGAGAGTCATTGGATGAGCCACAATAAACAAGGAAGCATCAATTGACGTTAACCGTAGTTACTACCACAAGCGGTAAATGTAACAAATTGCAGTGTCAAGTGAATACTGCATTACGGATGGTGATATCTTTAACAATGAAGAGGTAATAAATACGGAATAGGAAACTCAAGCTTACAGGGCGGCGAAATTATTTAATTTCTCCGAACCCATTTCCTGACTACATGAAATAGTGGGTGTGATATCTGAGCAGGATATAAGGATTGTAGAAGTATCAAGAAGTAGTGAATCTAGAGTCGGTTTTGATTTTTTATGCGCCTCATTTTTTCCACTTAGAAACAGTCATTGCAGATAATGTTCTTCGATTGTTTATCGGACAGCGGTGCATACAGTAACATAACTAATTATTTATTGCTGTGGTACGGCTAGTTGATGCTCTCAATATACGCCCTCTTTTTAGGCATGGAAACTCGGATCGAAGTTCGATGAAAGCAGTTCTAAGAAATCGAACTGGAAGCACGTCCTTTTTTATTAATTTTTTTAAGTGTCGTTTGAACCTAAAGGCAACAATAGTTGCGAAGAATCCACAACCATGCCCGTTTCCCGGTAGGTCGTTCCGTAAGGAAAGTGTATTGTAAGAAGAAAAGAAATGTCATCATGTATCAAACAGAAGGAAGTGGTGTAGCAGGTTAAGCCTGTAATATTTTGTTACTGTCAATCAGTATTTCGGACCCCTCACTTTATTGCACACACTGTGAGAACGGCCCAACCACACTTGAATGCAATCAAGTGATCAAATCGCGTATTGTGTGCCAGTATTCTTACTGCTAGGTCGTGATATTTGTCGAAGAAAGGAGACCCTTTTGATTATATAAATTTTGTTAAACAAGTGTAATAAACATTTACATATGATCTCTCTCTCTCTCTCTCTCTCTCTCTCTCTCTCTCTCTCTGTGTGTGTGTGTGTGTGTGTGTGTGTGTGTGTGTGTGTGTGAGAGAGAGAGAGAGAGAGAGAGAGAGAGAGAAAATCCTTTGACAAGTTTGTTCTTTCAAATGCTCAACTCTTTTACTCAAGAAGGCTTTCTACATTTATTACAGATCACACAATTTTGTAGGAAACTGGATGTCATTGCATAAGACTGCAATTTTCATGAGTGACTGATTATATTACTAGCTCAATAGACTTTTTCTTGAAGTTGATCATAGTTAATTACTTATGTTGATAAAAATGGGGTAGTGATCCTCCCAAAAATATTGGTTGTGATGACATACTGATTTGCAGCATAGCTTGAGATCTACGTTTGGTTGGAAAGTGGTAATTTGGATGAGTTGGGTGAATTCAATGAATGTGAATGCAAAATTAAGGTTGTCGTAACATATTGTTCTGGAGTGTAGTCCAGTCCATGTCTTCATTCAGTATGTAACACACTTTATCTTGTGGGAATTCAAGCTCTAAGGTACGAATACCATGCAGTCTTTGACAGCTCACTGAGCTTGTTTGAGTTTGATACTACTATGAGTGTCTTTATAGCATCTGATTATGTCTCCAGTTTTCAGCAGTGAACTGTTAGGCACAGAAACTTGCCTAAAGCCCATGTAAGAACAGTCACAAGGCTACAAGGTAAATTCTGAAAATTTGTGTAAGACGACAGGCAAATCTGTGACAGGTATTTTGGTGCATGTCATCCACATATATAACTCTTAAGTCATTTTGAATTTTGGTTTTTAGGAAGTGTGTTTCATGTTTGTGTGAAAAAGTTACAAAGAATGGTGTAGAGTACACTAGATGTGTAGATATATCCAAAAATATGTAGTTGTGTACTGTATTTGTATATTCTACATATTCTGATTGGATACTATATTTTGATTTTGATTCATATCTTTTTCAGTGAACGTGAATGGGGACCGAGTGGACAGAAAGTGGTGGACATTACCAAGTCTAGGAAGGAGAAAGTATAGCTGCCAAGGTAGGACTGTAAGTAAAGAAAGAAAGGGAAAAAAGACAGAGATCTAGAAAATAATTTTTACCATGAGATGTTTTATACTATCTGAGAGGTCTTTGTATAATTTCCTTTAGATCTGTTAAGTCCTTGTTGGGGGAGAGGGGGGGGGGGGGACAAATAGTAAGTTGTAATTTTTTGGTCAGGTATTCCTGTGCAGAAATATTTTCCCACTCTAAGGCTCAGTGCTACAAAGCAAACGCACATTATTGGAGCTAGGGAAGGAGTATGGAAGACCTTAATTTGTTGGGAAAATTCTGGGAAGGCATAATGCATCTGCAAGTTACTGCTGCAACCTGCTCCAGGATTTGTAGACAATTATTAAGTTCTACATCTACATTTATACTCCGCAAGCCACCCAACGGTGTGTGGCGGAGGGCACTTTACGTGCCACTGTCATTACCTCCCTTTCCTGTTCCAGTCGCGTATGGTTCGCGGGAAGAACGACTGTCTGAAAGCCTCTGTGGGCGCTCTAATCTCTCTAATTTTACATTCGTGATCTCCTCGGGAGGTATAAGTAGGGGGAAGCAATATATTCGAAACCTCATCTAGAAACGCACCCTCTCGAAACCTGGCGAGCAAGCTACACCGCGATGCAGAGCGCCTCTCTTGCAGAGTCTGCCACTTGAGTTTGCTAAACATCTCCGTAACGCTATCACGGTTACCAAATAACACTGTGACCTGACAGCAGTTAAAGAATTGTTGAGGGAACTTATGTGGGGATCACAGGGAAAAAGGTGTGTTGTTCCCCATGAAAATGATTTACTTGGGTCATTGAAGGGCTCTCAGAAATGGGGGTGGTTGCTGATAACCCAAGTATGCTGATAAAGTGCCCAAACAAGACCATTTCAGCCACAGCCAGGAGGTGAACGGAATGTCCTTCCAACTGGTTCTTAGCTAACAGCTTAACTCTTCATCTTTTAGGCTCCTATCGAGCAATCTCAAACACATGGCTGTATAGTTACTGAAAATAGAGATCAATGAGCACACACTGGGTGTGGCTCATTGTGCGAAGTTCTTAGGCATCTCGATTGGTAATGAATTGAGGTGGCACAAGCACATGGATAGGCTTACCATAAGGCTCAAGTCTGCTTACTTCGAACTTGCTGATCTTTCATTGCATTGCCTTGAAGACACGACTGTTACCATACTTTCACTTAGTACTGTGCTATGGTATAATCTTATGTGGTAGTGCTGCAAAAATAAAAAACAGTTTTTGTACAGAAGCTGTAATTGTTATTGAACAGCTTGCAGAAGCCTCCTCAGGGATCATGTGATTCTTAACACTGATGTGCCAGTACATTTTCTCCATAATGGTATTTGTGGTTAATGACAAGAGTGAATTGAGGATGAACTGCAAATTTCAATTACGATACTAAAAGTATAAATAATTTCCATATCGACTGTACATCCCTTTCTAGGGTCCAGAAAGGAGTTGTGTGTTCTGATACAAACATCTAAAACAGGTTGCTGGTAGATGCCAGGCAGAAAACTGAAAGTCCTTAGATACTGAAAAACAAAATAAAAGAATACATAGTTAGCCACACCGTCCACCATTTATGAGAATATTTGGCCTCAGGGATCCAAATTCCACTTCACAATAATGTCTGTATGAAACAGGTCATAACTTTGTTAGTATAAAAAAAGTTGATAGCGTTCTGTGTCAAGAAATGTAAATGCTTTTATTAAAAGATTTGGATAAAACAGCAACTCATTAGCTTAAGAGGAACAGGCGTAACTTTTTAAAGTAATTGTTTTTCTCCTAACAGCAATATGATTTGGGTAGATAGCTTCTCAGCACTTAGAGTACACATCAAATGGCAGACAGACACATTCAAAATTAGACTAAGCAATCGGACACAGGCATCCTTCAGACATTGAAAAACTTGGACAAATTCATACTCGCACATGTGCCCTCGGTTATATCTGGATGCTGAGGCCAAGCTCGTGTGCTTTGAAATGTGTATGTCTGCTGCTCAGTGCCTTCTGAATGTTGTGAGTAGCAGTCTGTCCTAATTCATAATGTTGTTATTACATTGCAGATTTTCCATTAGTTGTTTCTTTCCTAATATATGTAATGTAACGAAGATCCCTTTTCATGGGTGAACTGAACCTAGATACCAGATATCACCTTCATTCCACATTGCAGTGATGATGTGGAGTGTGACATCATAGTGTTCAAACAGAAAGGAGACCACAGGAATGACAATAATCATTTTGTGTCTGTTGTATAGGTTTTAGAAATGTGGATTGTAATGACAGATTGAACTGTACTATAGTCAGGGGTCTACGTAAGTTTGGAAGATGATAGTGTGACTGGGTGTTGGTAAAGCCAAGCCCAAGCCAATGTGATTAAGAGATCTTGTATGTAGTGACATACTAATCTATAGCATAGCCTGAGATCTAGGTTAGCTTGGATGGCATGATGAAGTGGCATTAAATGCTTCAGTTATTCAATATCACAATTATCAAGGTGAGTAGACCAGCATGAATCACAATTTGTTGTTTGTATACTCGACAGAAGTAGCCAGCAGTAGCTGCTGTGTAACTGGACTTGTTCCACACCCCTTAGTGCCCTATTTCTTGCTGAGATTTACAGAACATGGCGTGTGAGTGATGAGAAAATGAAAATAGTGTGTCTATTGTAGAGACTGTAAGGTTACAACAAGAGTAGAAGAGGGAAGGATGTGGCTAACATGACAGCAAAGTACCCTCCATCCTTTACTGTACACTCCAGCCTTTACTGTACACAGGATTGTAGAGTTTATACTTTTTTTGTTTCATTCATATGCGGAGCCTGGGATATGTAACCACTTAAATGTCTTGTCTCTGTATGCCCTGCAGTTTGGTGGTTGTAGTCAATTCATAGATTATTCATTTAATACAGGGTGTTCAAACTTAGTAAGTAGTCTTTTGGGGGATAATTGGCTTCTATCTTGAAGTGCTGCTGTTATGTTGACACTGTATCGTGGCAGTTTTATGGTGGGGTGGTTTGATCAGTAGAAGTCGTGCCTGAACTGCCACACTCTGCCATTGCTGACCTCGGCAAGTGGTTGCACAGTAGCTGTTAGTGAGTGCTGTGTGTATTCTGCTTTGCTATGCATTGTACATTGCTCATTGTTGGCCTTTCTTTTGCAATGAATGAGGAGACCAGTACTGGTCCATGATGGGGTTCAGATACAACCCTCATGACACCATCGTAATGACTGTTATATCAGTTCTGCTTCCACTAGAGCACAGAACTTGGAAGTAGACCACCAGTGCTGTGAGAGGAAGGTGGGGCTCGTGCTCCGCTGCACTTCTTTTCCCTTGGGCAATCCACGCTCTCATTTGTTTACACCGTCGCAGACTGACACAATATATTGTCAGGCTTCTCAGCATTTCTGTGGAGCTCTCCCAAGAGTCAAACTAACTACTGACCCTTGGAGCTTTGCCTCTTTCTACATATTCAGTATCTATTGTTAATCCTGATATGTGTGATCTCTCACATTTGGGCAGTGTTATTTCACAAGTATAAGAATTTGGGGAGAAAAATTACATGGATGGGATGCGCAAATGTTTTGTAATCAGTTGCCTTTGTGAACAAATTGCAATTTCCCAGCTTTGTACCAGTGAACTGAATTCTGCCTGCTGCTTTATTTACAACTAAACCTTTGTGATAATTTCATTTTATATTCTCACATATTAGTAGATCCAAGCATTTAGGTCATTCTCAAAAATCGGACATATTTTGTAAAATTTTTTTTTTTTTTTTTTGAATTTTGAAAATAATTAAGTTTTATATATTTTTATGTTAGCACAATCAAGTAAATCATTACTCCAATAGTGGTTCCAAAAAAAGGCTATTTTTTTTTCAACTAAAAAGTTTAACAGCATAGCTGGAGGGGTGCTTGGTAGTAATGGAGGTGAGAACTGCCTAAAATATCTGAGTATTGGGTAAGTTAGAGGTTAGTAATTGTCACTGAAACATAAAATGAATCATTATTTATTGTTTATACTCATTACAGTACAAATAGATCAAGATACAAATAGTACATCAGACCAAAATATTATAATTTTTCAAATCATCAAATTAATACTTTTCTCGGTTATTGATGTTTGGTGGACTTAAAAAGAGTCATGATTTCACATCATTCTATATGAGAGACATCTTCTTTTTCAGGGAATACAAACAAAGTGGCCTAAAAATCTCAACCTACAGCTCGAAGCAAATTTGTGAAAGCAGCGAACAGTTTTAAAAACTAAAAAAATTGAGCTACTATATGAAACATTAATGTAAACCTCAGCAAGCATACATAAGCTGCATAATTCCAGTACTACTTTTTAAAAAGTAAATAAAGTAGGATCATTTCAGTGCATGAGGCTGATCTTTTAATATTCTGAAAATCATAAGTTAGAGCTTAAGCCATCTTTTTTTTTTTATTTTTTTTATATAAAAAAAAAGGTCACTGCCTAGCTAAAATATAAATTTCTCACTTATATATGGACATAGCTTTTCTAATTTGACAAATAAAAGAGCTTATTTTTATCATTTAATCACTAATGAACACTCCATTACTACATTCTCAACTCCGTGAAGATCAGTTTTCAGGGAGGTGTGAGTAATGGAGGTGACAAACATTCACAAAATTAGATGTTTAGCTGCTTCTTTTGAGGTTGGAATTTCCTATCCCCTTAGTGTTAATTTACAGTTAATGTGTTATTGGTTTATAATAATAAAAATAATAAATGACTATAACTTACACAAAACAATAACGTAGTGGAGGTGATGATTATTAAAGTTAATATTTCTTCTTGGCACTGTAATAATTTAACTCAAACTCTACAGTCATACAAGCCACACTATAACTGCCCAAGAATTGCCTCTTTTCTTATGATAAAATTATTGTTCAGATCGTTGTTATTCTGATTGATTACAACATTTAAGTAGGATATTATCACAAAATATGTTATTTTTATGTAATTAAAGCTTAAAAACCATTAACTATGAAGATGTGGTCACTTGATCAAAAACACTCTTATCTTGGCTGATGCTCTGGTGACGTCACAGGCTAGGAGTAAGATGAAGCTATACTTGTGTTACAGTAGCTTTAACTGAAGTTACGACATTCTTACATACTTTTACTACTAACAGTTTAACTATTTAGTGATGTAAAATGCAATTACAACTTTTAAGTAACAATTGAAAGGAATTTTGTGAAAGCTGATATTGGAAGCCTAGCAAAAGTCGATGCATTTATATTCTTTTTCCTATAACATCATCAAAATCACTTAAAACTAAGGAACTATAGAACTTTTGCTAATGAGTCCATATATTATGACTAGATCGTTGACTATCAGTCATAAGCTACGACCCAAAGCACAAATTGTTCTTGGTAAAATTCAGTGTTGGTTTACTTTGTAGGAGGCAATCAGCAGAGATACTGCATCTGTCAGACATTCTGTGGTGCAACAGACAGCATATTCGACCGCCGTGCGAGAGGGCCCATGTTCAAATCCTGGAAGGGTCATTTACTTTTAAATGTTTTACACGAAATAAATGTCCGCCGCTCGTGGTCTCACGGTAGTGTTCTCAATTCCCGAGAACAGAGTCCTGGGTTCGAATCCCAGCGAAGTCGGGGATTTTCACCTGCCCCAAGATGTCTGGGTGTTAGTGTCATCATCATCATCATCATCATCATTCATCCCCATTATGGTCGGAGGAAGGCAATGGCAAACCATCTCCTTAGGACCTTGCGTAGTATGGCAGTACGGGTCTCCCGCATCGTTCCCCTATGCTCTGTCAAGAAGCATGGGACTTCATTTCCATGCGAAATACAAAAATAGCGTTAGCAAGAACTGATTGTAACAGTTGTTAAAATTGTCGGCTGTATTATACCTAGCTTCTCATTAGTCTTAGTCTGAGAAAAGGATAACAGAGGATAACTGCATTTGCTTTGCAAGCAAACAATTCACTTTTTTGGAAAGCGTTGCTCGTAGTTAAGATATAATCATGCAGTATTGAACAGTAGCCACAAATTTTGCCTGTGCTGTGCAGTGTCTTCTGTGATGTTAAGTTTTCTCAAATCCATTCTTGTCTCTTCCAACCACCTTGTAGTGTTTTTTAATTTGGAAATGAAATTAAAAATTTTCTTCTTTAGGCTATTGTCATTCATTCTACAAATTTGCCTGTAAAACTTTAATCTCCTCTTCCTTACTATGTCTGCAATTGTTTCTACATTTCTTTATAGATCTTCACTTTTCCTCTTCGTCCAGTTGTTATCCTAGTTCTTTTGTGGTCATAAAATTTTTCTGAGTATTTTTCGTTTTTTATTTTCCAGTTTTTCTTTTTCACCTCTTTTATTCATTGTTAGGCATTCAGATCCATGAAGTGCTTCTACTGAATTACTGTTGCGTAGTGTTTAATTTTTGCCTGGAATGATACTGATCTTTTGTTGTATTGGTTTCTGGTGAGATGTAAATGGATGAGGTCATACGGAGAGAAATAAAGTGTGTACAACATTCAGGTGCCACAAATGTAAGGGCTGTGATGTTTGTTAGTGTAAACTAACATTAGCGTCTGAAGCAGACTTCCTTCATACTTATGTAAGATGGTGAAACTGCAAAAGTTAAGCAATAAGTATCCTAGCCAAACAGTATGAAGATAAAAAAACATAGTTTGTGATGTAGTAAAATGTGTGTGGTCACATTAACTAGAAAATACCTTATTGAACATGATGTGGGGGAGCATATCTTGGAGATAAATTAATGGTTAACTTCACAGTGCAACATATTTTTAATTAAGTTAGTGAACTTGTGTGTTGACATGGCGGCGGTTTGCCGGTACAGTGCAATCACATTTTAAGCATCTTTTCATTCTCTGGAACACTTAAAAACAACGTTTCAGGAGGTTCTGTAGATGTATTTGTACAGTATGGTACTACACACCATTTTTGACCCATTTTCCAAAATGTAAATTCCAAAACATGACATCAGCGTGAATTAGCATTATGATAGTAGGCGCAACGAGCTAGCCAGTGATGTCACGAGGACTTGAATAGAGCGTTTTAGGGGACATTCAAATTATTTGAATTTAATTTCCGTTTTTATAAAAGAATACTAAATTTTAAGACGAACAACAGCATGTTAGGAGCAAAAAATGACATAATTAATCATTTAAGACAATTTCCAGAAAACGGTCAAATACCCTAGTGAGATCGCTGCTTGCACTTCCCCTTATATGAAGAAAAAAGCTACTAGAACACTGCATGAGACATTTATTGAACTAATAACTCTCAATCAAGGAGGTGAAGATGTAGCGTGGGACCGGGTTCGAAAATTTTTGAAAGAACTTTAAAAAATGCTTTTTAAAAAAAATACCGTAGTACCATGTTGTTAAAATTTTCTAATTGTTAAACTGTTTAAAAATTAAAACCCTTTATAATGCCTTATACAACTTAACATGATGTGATTAAGATTGGTGTAGGGAACAAGTAATGGAGGTGAGATCTCACATACTGTTGTTCAAATTTTTAATAATATTGAATAATTTTGTTTAAAAATAAGTAAATTAATGATTTAATATAGTTTTAAACTAAATTCAAGATATTTGAAAAAAAAGAAAAACTTAAATGCATTTAAATAAAGCATGTTATGACCTGGGGCCCAAATATGCCCGATTTTTGAGAATGACCCATTTGCGTGAATTGTCCGATTCCAATTGTAGTCATAGATTAATACTTGCTTGTGTATTATAAAGTGCATAATTTTATATTTCTGCCCATTTAAAGCAAGCTGCTAATTTTTGCACCTGTTTGGAATGTTATCAAGATCTGCATGGAAATTTTTGCAACTTTCTTTTATTCATATAGTACCTCACTGCACATAACTCTATCATCTGTAAAAGGTCTTAGGTTAGTATTAGTATGGTCTTCCAGGTCATGAAACAGTGAGCTGGTGAGGAGGGAAAACAGCTGGTTCATAGTTTGTATCCTTTCAGTGTGAGTGTGACTTTCCTAAGGTAATCAATTGAATACCACAATGTTACATCATATTATTAATTTTCTTTTCAAGTAATCAATTCTGACTGGTTTGAAACAACTCACCACGAATCCCTCTCTTGTGCCAAATGTTTCTTCTCAGAGTAGTACTTGCATGTGAAGTCCTCAATTATTTGTTGGCTTCATTCCAATTTCTGTCTTCCCCTTCAGTTTTTATTCTGTACTGCTCCTTCTAATAGCATGGAAGTTATTCATTGATCTCTCAACACATGTGCCATCTTCTTGTCCTTTATCTTGTCAGTGTTTTCCATATATTTCTTTGTTCGTTGATTCTACAGGGAATCTCCTCATTCTGTACCTTACCAGTACACCTAATTTTTCAATGTCTTTCTGTATCAAATGCTTTGATTCTCTTCTGTTCAGGTTTTCTCACAGTTTGTGAGTTACTACTATAAAATGCTGTGCTCCAAATGTACATTTTCAGAAATTCTTTCCTCAAATTAAGGCAGATGTTTGGTACTAAGAGAATTCTCTTGGGTTGGAGTGCTATCTTGGTCTGCGTTAATCTGCTTTTTATGTTGTCCTTATTTTGCCTGCTGTGTTATTTTGCTTCCCAGGTAGCAGAATTCATTAACTTCACTTGCTTTGTGGTCACAGATTTTTATATTTAGTTTATTCCCAATCTCATTACTGCTGCTCCTTGTTATTTTTGTCTTTCTTCAGTTTACTCACAATCCACATTCTGTATCCATGAGATGATTCATTCCATTCATCAGGCCTTACATTTATTCCTCAATTTCACTCAGGATAGCAGTGTGATATCTTCTCTTTGATGTCTTTTCACTCCAAATTTTAATCCCACTCTTGAATCTTCCTTTTCTTTCTGTAATTGCTTCTTCGATGTATATGCTCGACAGCAGAGGCAAAAGACTGCATCTCTGTCTTACACCAATTTAATCTGAGCATTTCATTCTTAGTCTTCCATTCTAATTTTTAACTCTTGGTCCTTGTATTGTTGTTGTTGTGGTCTTCAGTCCTGAGACTGGTTTGACGCAGCTCTCCATGCTACTCTATCCTGTGCAAGCTTCTTCATCTCCCAGTACCTACTGCAACCTACATCCTTCTGAATCTGCTTGGTGTATTCATCCCTTGGTCTCCCTCTACGATTTTTACCTCCACGCTGCCCTCCAATACTAAATTGGTGATCCCTTGATGCCCCAGAACACGTCCTACCAATCGATCCCTTCTTCTAGTCAAGTTGTGCCACAAACTTCTCTTCTCCCCAATCCTATTCAATACCTCCTCATTAGTTATGTGGTCTACCCATCTAATCTTCAGCATTCTTCTGTAGCACCACATTTCGAAACCTTCTATTCTTTTCTTGTCCAAACTATTTATCGTCCATGCTTCACTTCCATACATGGCTACACTCCATACAAATACTTTCAGAAAGACTTCCTGACTATTAAATCTATACTCGATGTTAACAAATTTCTCTTCTTCAGAAACGCTTTCCTTGCAATTGCCAGTCTACATTTTATATCCTCTCTACTTCGACCATCAGTTATTTTGCTTCCCAAATAGCCAAACTCCTTTACTACTTTGAGTGTCTCATTTCCTAATCTAATTCCCTCAGCATCACCCGACTTAATTCGACTACATTCCATTATCCTCGTTTTGCTTTTGTTGATGTTCATCTTATTTCCTCCTTTCAAGACACTGTCCATTCCGTTCAACTGCTCTTCCAAGTCCTTTGCTGTCTCTGACAGAATTACAATGTCATTGGCGAACCTCAAAGTTTTTATTTCTTCTCCATGGATTTCAATACCTACTCCGAATTTTTCTTTTGTTTCCTTCACTGCTTGCTCAATATACAGATTGAATAACATTGGGGAGAGGCTACAACCCTGTCTCACTCCCTTCCCAACCACTGCTTCCCTTTCATGCCCCTCAACTCTTATAACAGCCATTTGGTTTCTATACAAATTGTGAATAGCCTTTCGCTCCCTGTAATTTACCCCTGCCACCTTCAGAATTTGAAAGAGAGTATTCCAGTCAACATTATCAAAAGCTTTCTCTAAGTCTACAAATGCTAGAAACGTAGGTTTGCCTTTCCTTAATCTTTCTTCTAAGATAAGTCGTAGGGTCAGTATAGCCTCACATGTTCCAATATTTCTACAGAATCCAAACTGATCTTCCCTGAGGTCGGCTTCTACTAGTTTTTCCATTCGTCTGTAAAGAATTCGTGTTAGTATTTTGCAACTGTGACTTATTAAACTGATAGTTCGGTAATTTTCACATCTGTCAACACCTGCTTTCTTTGGGATTGGAATTATTATATTCTTCTTGAAGTCTGAGGGTCTTTCGCCTGTCTCATACATCTTGCTCACCAGATGGTAGAGTTTTGTCAGGACTGGCTCTCCCAAAGCCGTCAGTAGTTCTAATGGAATGTTGTCTACTCCCGGGGCCTTGTTTAGACTCAGGTCTTTCAGTGCTCTGTCAAACTCTTCACGCAGTATCATATCTCCCATTTCCTCTTCATCTACATCCTCTTCCATTTCCATAATATTGTCCTCAAGTACATCGCCTTTGTATAGATTCTCTATATACTCCTTCCATCTTTCTGCTTCCCCTTCTTTGCTTAGAACTGGGTTTCCATCTGAGCTCTTGATATTCATACAAATGGTTCTCTTTCCTCCAAAGGTCTCTTTAATTTTCCTGTAGGCAGTATCTATCTTACCCCTAGTGAGATAAGCCTCTACATCCTTGCATTTGTCCTCTAGCCATGCCTGCTTAGCCATTTTGCACTTCCTGTCGATCTCATTTTTGAGACACTTTTATTCCTTTTTGCCTGCTTCATTTACTGCTGCCTTCACTATTTCATCCCTCAAAGCTAACCATTCTTGTTCTGCTGTATTTCTTTCCCCCATTCCTGTCAATTGTTCCCTTACACTCTCCCTGAAACTCTGTACAACCTCTGGTTTAGTCAGTTTATCCAAGTCCCATCTCCCTAAATTCCCACCTTTTTGCAGTTTCTTCAGTTTTAATCTACAGTTCATAACCAATAGATTGTGGTCAGAGTCCACATCTGCCCCTGGAAATGTCTTACAATTTAAAACCTGGTTCCTAAATCTCTGTCTTACCATTATATAATCTATTTGATACCTTTTAGTATCTCCAGGGTTCTTCCATGTATACAACCTTCTATCATGATTCTTAAACCAAGTGTTAGCTATGATTAAGTTGTGCTCTGTGCAAAATTCTACCAGGCGGCTTCCTCTTTCATTTCTTACCCCCAGTCCATATTCACCTACTATGTTTCCTTCTCTCCCTTTTCCTACTACCGAATTCCAGTCACCCATTACTATTAAATTTTCGTCTCCCTTCACTATCTGAATAATTTCTTTTATTTCATCATACATTTCTTCAATTTCTTCATCTGCAAGGCTAGTTGGCATATAAACTTGTGCTACTGTAGTAGGCATGGGCTTCGTGTCTATCTTGGCCACAATAATGCGTTCAGTATGTTGTTTGTAGTAGCTTACCTGCATTTCTATTTTTTTTATTCATTATTAAACCTACTTCTGCATTACCCCTATTTGACTATGTATTTATAACCCTGTATTCGCCTGACCAAAAGTCATGTTCCTCCTGCCACCGAACTTCACTAATTCCCACTATATCTAATTTTAACCTATCCATTTCCCTTTTTAAATTTTCTAACTTACCTGCCCGATTAAGGGATCTGACATTCCACGCTCCGATCCGTAGAACGCCAGTTTTCTTTCTCGTAATGACGACGTCCTCTTGAGTAGTCCCCGCCCGGAGATACGAATGGGGGACTATTTTACCTCCGGATTATTTTACGCAAGAGGAAGCCATCATCATTAACCATACAGTGAAGCTGCATGCCCTCGGGAAAAATTACGGCTGTAGTTTCCCCTTGCTTTCAACCGTTGGCAGTACCAGCACAGCAATGCCATTTTGGTTAGTGTTACAAGGCCAGATCAGTCAATCATCCAGACTGTTGCCCCTGCAACTACTGAAAAGGCTGCTGCCCCTCTTCAGGAACCACGCCTTTGTCTGGCCTTTCAACAGATACCCCTCCGTTGTGGTTGCACCTACGGTACAGCTATCTGTATAACCGAGGCACGCAAGCCTCCCCATCAATGGCAAGTTCCATGGTTCGTGTATATATTCCATATTACCCATATTTCCCTATAGCTTACTCCTATTTTCCTCAGAATGTTGAACAACTTGTACCATTTTACATGTCATACTATATGGAAGAATTTTGGTACATTCAGTTGTATAAAAAGCTAAAATAATCTTAGGAAAAGGATAGATTGCTACTCACCGTAAAGATGACACGTTGAGTTGCAGACAGGCACAACCAGTTGGGTGCATCGGCAGAGGATGGCACACTGTGAAGGTGAGGGGACATGAGTAAGGAGAAGGTGATAGGACAGAGGGAGGCGGAAACTGTTGGGTGAGAGGTGTGGGGGTACAGCACGTTACCACAGGTTGAAGCTGGGGTAGCAGATATCGGGAGTGAAGAATGTGTTGCAAGGGTAACTCCCATCTGCGCAGTTCAAAAAAACTGGTGGTGGAGGAGAAGATCCAGATGACCTGGGTTGTGACGCAGCCGTTGAAATCGAGCATTTTATGTTTAGCTTCATATTGTGCCTCAAGGCGGTCTATTTTGCTCTGGGCCACAGTTTGGCAGTAGCTGTTCATCCTGGTGGGCAACTTGTCGGTAGTCATACCAGTATAAAAAGCAGTGCGATGATTGGAGCAGAGCTGGTATATGATATGGCTGCTTTCACAGGTGATCCGGCTTTTGATAGGGTAAGATAAGCCTGTAACAGGACTGTAATAGGAAGTGCCTGGTGGGCAGATTTGACGAGTCTTGCACCTATATCTTCCACAGGGATATGATCCCTGTGGCAAGGGGATGAGATTTGGAATGGGATAGGGACAGACTAAGGCATTATGGAGGTTGGATGGGCAATGGAACAATGCTTTAGGAGAGGTGAGAAGGATCTTCGGTGGGAGGTTATCAAAGCCCCGAGGAAGGACGTGGTTCAGTTGGTCCAGTCCTAGGTGGTATTGGGTAAAAAGGGAGCTCACCTTTGTAGCTGGTTCTTCGGGGTGGTGGGAGAATTGGAGTGTATGGGGAAATGGCATGGGAGATCTGTGGAGATCTGGGAGAACTGTGTTTGGGGATAGTGCTCGGTTGTGATGGCCTTGGTAAGACCTTTGGCATACTGGGCAAGGGAGTTCCTGTCACTGCAGATATGCCATCCCCAGGTGGCGAGCCTCTGTCAGCGTTTTGATTACCTATTGTCACGCCCTGAAATGAGGGTCATCCTAACCGAGACCCTTCTTACCCTAACTAAAGTGGTGTTCCATCGCCCATCCAATCTCCACAACATCCTAGTCCAGCCCTGTGCCACTCGCATTGCCAATTCCAACTTCTTGCCACAGGCATCATCTCCCTCTGGAAGACCGAGGTGCAAGACTTGTCCAATCTACTCCCCAGCACTTCCTATTCCAGTCCTGACCGAGAGCGAAGGAGACCAACCTGTGTATGCAACTATATGCAGCTGTATGTATCATGCTTGATTTCAATGACTGCTTCAGTACCTAGGCCATCTGGATCCTCACCTCCACCACCAGTTTTTCAGAACTGCGCAGATGGAAGTTATCATCACAACTCATTATCCGCTTCCAAACTTAGGTGTCCCAGCCTCAACCGATGGTGACCTACTGTCCCCACACCTCCCACCCAACAGTTTTGGCCCCCACTGTCCTACCACCTCCTCCCAATTCGCATCCCCTCACTCTCATCGTGTGCCGTCATCTGCCAGTGCCCTTGCCCAACTTTCCCTTTCCCTGCTCCTCGCAAACAAACCAAAGTCTGCTGGTGGCTTTACCCACAGTTGAGCCTGTGTGATCATTCCATTTCACTTTGGTGAAACTGTTATAGCCAAGTGTTTGTACAAGATGTCTTATTCCAGATGTGATTAATTGATGTTGTACTCGTGGGATACTACTTTTCTATGTCTTGTGAAGTACACTATTTTAAATGTCTTTACATTTAAAACAAGTTGTAAATCTTTGCGCCACAATGAAATCTTTTCAAGACTGACTGGATATTAGTGCAGCTGTATGTGCGTACTACTTCGTTATAGAACACTGTATCAATTGTAAAAAGTCTGAAGTTAGTACTAATATTGTGTGGCAGGGCATTTTTATAAATCTCAAACAACAGTAGTCCCAACATACTTCCCTAGGGCATGCCTGAAGTTACTTCTACTTCTTGAGATGACTCCTTTTGCAAATATCCTCTATCCAATTACAAATTTTGTTTGACACCCCCACATAATTGTATATGTATCAATAAATGTTGGAGAGGTATTGGATCAAATGCTTTTTTTTTAGGATGTTATGCAAGAAAAGTGCAAGTTGGGTTTTGCCCAATCAGTGTTTTCAGAATTTGTGCTGGGTGACCTGGGGACTGTAATTCTCTTCAAGGTAGGGAGCTTTCTTTTGGGAGCCAGGGGAGAACTGCATCAGGCCATCTGCCACCCATTTACTAATCTGGTTCATGTCCCACCCACTGCTGTAGTAACAAATTCGTCTTCCTCTGCAGTCTGTTCCCTGTTTTTCTGTCTATCATGGGAATTCTCAACATGCATCCCTCCATTGCATGCCCAGCAAGCTTCAGTTTTTAAAGAGTTTTCATATTAAAAGCCCAGGTCTCACTATTGTAAATAAAATCTGGTAATACACGCTGGTTATAAACTTTCCTTTCTGAAGGCATTGAAAACTTGTCTTTGAAAGATCTGTTTAGTTTTGCAAACATATTGCAGGTCATTTGTACTCATATGTTTACTTTCGTACCATTTCAGTCGAATTCTTGTGACTGAACAGTACTATCTTTCACTATGATGGCTCGCTGCTAACTCTGTGGGCTGTCGCTGCTTGCATTGATAAGCAAACCCATTATCGTGGCTCGATATGTGCTTTTACTCTTTCTTGTAAAACTGCCAATGCAGTTGCCCTCTAGTCTTGTATGCTGCAAGAACAGTAATCTTATGACAGGTTCTGTGACTTTGTTGGTATTTTGTACTGTTTTCTTTTCAATATAGTGATTACATATTATTTTACTTGTTTTGTAATTTATTTTCAAGCCTACTTTCAAACACCACTGTATATTGCCAAATTAATTGCAGCACCTTTGATACAGTTAAGGTTTTTTTCTGTTCCTCTCATCAGTATCCCTCTCCTGTGGCAACCACTTCATCTCGGAATTGCACGTGCATCCAGTGTCTTCCATTATGAGGGCAATGTGAAAATTTGTGGAATTAGTGCTAACACAATGAGTTTCCCATGTAATAATAGTTTATCCTCTAAGAATAAACTCGTGACACGTCAGTGCTCTTGACAGAGATCTGTAATGCGGACATCTCTCTGCTGTTGTTCCTTGTAGTGATATGTGAAGTTGGAAAAAAAGTTAAAAAAATCAAGATTTGAGCAGTGATTAAGTACTATGTAAAGCAAGGTGTGGAAGCAAACGAAATCCATGACAGTTTTCAGAACACAATGGGGGCTGCTCTTCTTTGTATTCAACTGCTGTCAAGTGGACAAACGAGTTTAAATTTGGTCAGGACATCTTACATGATGATCTGCATAGTGGTCTGCCAGAATGTGCCACTACCCCTGAAATTATTGCAAAAGTGCATAAAATGGTCACGGAGGATTGCTGACTCAAAGTACGAGAAATTGCTGAAGCTGTAGGGATGTCATCTCAATGGGCTTATCACATTTCAACAGTGGAACTAGATATGAGAAAATCATCTGCTAGATCCGGTGCCGCAGATATTGATGCAGGATCAGAAATGCTTCAGAATGGAAATGTCCAAACAAGGTTTGACCAGTTTTCAGAGTAACCGATAAGATTTTTTGTGCCAGTTTATGGCCACAGGTAAACGTGGGTTCGCTGCTCTATGGCAGATACAAAACAATAGTCAAGGCAGTGGAAATGTGTTGATTCACCACCACCCAGGGAAGCAAAGGAAATACGGTCTTCCGGGAAGGTCGTGTCAGTTTCCTGGGATATGGAAGGGACTCTGCTTATAGATTGTCTTCTCACCCATTAAACAATTTCGAGACAATATTATGCTAATCTCCTGGATCTACTACACCAAAAGATAAGTGAAAAAGACCAGGTTTGGCAAGGAAGAAAGTAAACTTTGTTTGAAACAATGCACGCCCACACACAAATATCATTGCTGTGGGTAATACACAAATTAAGATACGAATTGTTGCCATAGCTGCCTTATTCACCTGATTTGACTCCATCAGACATCCTCTCTTCCTGAAGCTCAAAATTTTTCTCAGTGGATGGAGACACTCTTCAAACAGAGAACGGACAGCCAGAGTCAATAGGTATTTTACGGTCAGTAGGAATCTGACTTTTGGGTTGGGATTGGGGCACTGGAACATTGTTGGAATGAGCGAATTAGTGTACTGGGAGACTACATTGAAAAATGAAGTTTCACTGAAGTAAGTAATTTGTTCTTGAAGGAAGTAATTTGTTTATATTCTAGTCAAAGAACTTTTTAAATTACCCTTGTGTTTGTTTAGTGTATTGCAATCTCTATCTTCCCCTGCAGTTTTTACCCTTTACATCTCCCTCAATCACCACGAAAGTTATTCCATGATGTCTTAGCACAAGTCCAATCACCCCACCACTTCTTCTTGTCAGTGTTACATGTGTTCCTCTCCTTGCTGATTCTGCAAAGAGGCTCCTCAATTCTTGTTAAATAGGTTCACCTAATTTTCATCATCCTTCTATAGCACATCATCTTAGATATTTTGACTCTCCTCTCTTCCGTATTTCTCGCAATTCATGATTCACATCTATACAATGCTGTACTATAAATGTACATTCTCAGAAATTTCTTCCACTAATTAAGGTCCACTGTTTGATAATAGCAGACTTCTTTTGGCATGGAAAGCCCTCTTGCTTGTAGCAGTCTGCTTTTCGGTCCTACTTACTCTGTCCGTTGTATTATTTTGTTTCAAATATCAAATAATGGAAATTCCTTAATGGAATGTAACAATATTATGAGAAGGAAAGTTGCCACTCACCAAATAGCAGAGATGCTGAGTCGCAGATAGGCACGACAGAAATCCTTCTGTTTGTCTACTTAATGGTCACCAATTTTGGTGTTAAGTTTGTTGCCATTCTCATTTCTGTACTCGTCATTACTTTCATCCTTCTTCAGTGTACCTCGAATCTAAAGTATGTGCTCATTAAATTGTTCATTCCGTTCAACAAGGCCTGCAATTTTCCTCATGTCCATTGAGGATAAATTTTGTACTTAGCATATTCTCATCTCCTGGTGTCAAATGAAATAATATTTTGGAGGAAGTCAGGTCGGGCACAGAGGTGACTTTTGGTCCAAGAAGTGTCATCTGGATAGAATCGAAGTAATGAAAGGAGTAGAGGTAACAATGCAGTTGAGGCACTGCGTGGTCAATAGACATATGAACGTGACTGAAAGACATTGCTAAGCTTTTTGGCATCTTCTTCTCTGTCCTGCTCTACCCTACACAATTCTTCGCTGCAATCAAGTTGCAGCAATGGTACACTGTAGTCGCTCAAAATAATGTCATCAAATGTGTGTATGCCGTGTCTGTGTTAGTTAGCTTGGAAGAAAGAGGTTGTCAGAATGCTAGGTGACATTTTCAGTCTCATTCGTGTGCTTATCAGCTAACTGCCTCAGCCATATCTTGTATCATCATCTTATTCCTTCCATTATTTATATTCCACCGAAGACTTCCCACTGTCAAATATATGGTGTTAATTGAATAACCTCATGTAGACCACTATTTGATGAGCTGAGAATACTTTCACTCATGCCATAGAACATATACTTTCTAATTAGGTTTCTTGTGTGAGGGATAAACTCCTGCTTTCTAATTAAATGGGTTGTGTGAAGGAAGCAGGTACATCCATGGAGTTAATGCAAGACAGAGGAGCAGTTTGTGTGCGGGGAGGGAGGGAGGGAGGGAACAGTTGCTTTGTTTTTGTAAAATGTGTATCACTTTGTAGCATACAGTTTGAATGAGCTCTCTCGAGAACTGGTGGCAGTTGTAGGAAAATGTCCTACTTTCATGCTCAAGTAGAGACCTTTCCTGTAGACAAACTTTATTCTGTCTGCAAGGATACTTAGTGATTTCAGTTGTGAAATAACTATGACATACTAAAACTGATGGAATCCAGAAAATATTGTTCTTCAAATAACTTATGGGAATGCAGCCATGTGACGTCTTTGATGATACCGATATTTTGACAGGTGCACACCCCATTATTTTCAAGGTTAAAATGCAATGAGAGAGCGCTGTGCATGAAATTTAATACCTCGGTATGTGGGAAAACAAAACACACACACACACACACACACACACACACACACACACACACACACACACACACACACACACCTACCTTTGTTGACAGAAATTTATGCAATAGGTGACAAAATTGTATAGCTGATATTTTTTTATATAACTGACACAGTGAATTTGAAGACATATTGTACACCAAGAGTTACATCTGGCAAAAGCTTGATAATCATCCAGTCATAGTGTAGTTAAAGATTTACCAGAATGAAAAATGCTCCTATCATAGCCCAAAAACAGGCGAATATGTCCTCATCAGAGTTAGGGTTGTAAAGAATATGAACAAGCTTTTTGACGTATTAGGCAGTTGCAAAAGGCACACAAATCAAATCATCTTGACATATTTGTGCTTTTTGACGTATTGATATTAGTATCCATGTCATGTAATATAATGCATCATGTCAAGTAAAGTAATATTATACATGGTGTCATCTACTGTAACATAACACTTGCCATCATGTCATCTAACATGGTATTTGTCATATAGTGCAGTATGACACAATGTGTCATTAAAGTTAAGAATGTATGCATCCCTACTCCGGGATACTTCCTATTATACCATATTGTACGGACTGTAAAACACATTTTTTTCTGTGAAAAATTGCCTCCAAAATTCAGGTGCTTCTTATATTGAAATTAATATAAAAATCTCCAGTGTTTGATTTAAAATTCCTGGCAGTTTAAAAATGGCCATATATTCCTGATGCCGAGGGAAACCTCTCTCTATGTGGCAACATTGGATTCAACTGGTAGCAACAGTGCACTGATATGATGAACATGAGTTGAGGGGATTCACAAGCTAGCTAACACTGTCTCCCTCCTGCCCCACCCCGCTATCACAAACCCAGAACACTGTCTAGATGCGTCGTTACAGTCTACAGTGCCAGTGAACTTAAATTGAACGTGATTTGTGTAATTGGTAACAATACAGTATTTTTGTTAGTAGCTAGTTTCGTAATGGAGAAAAATTATTCATATGATGCGAGATATAAGTTGAAAGTAAGACCATTTGCAGAACATGGAATCAGAGCCGCTGAGTGGCATTTCTGCCCTCCACCAACAGAAAAAAAAACACTTGTGATTGGCAGGCTAGTAAAGAATAACTGAAAAAAATGAGGGAGACCAAATGTGCAAATATAGGACTGAATGCAAAATGGCCAAAACTAGAAGATGACATATTGCAGTGGATTCAAGGACACTATCAACATGGCACTGGCATCAATACAAAAATGATTCAAATACGCCTTGTAAGCTAGTGCTACAGTGGAACGTAACAGACTTTAAGGGTGGAGTTGGTTAGTGTTTCAAGTTTATGAAGTGTCATGGACTTAACTTGAGAACCAAAACCAAAGTATCTCAGAAAATGCCACAAGAGTATGAAGAGAAAATATTATCTTCCCATTTCTTTATTATTCAGCATAAAAAAAAACCAGTGTGGAAATAAGCCAAAAGATGAATGTGGATGAAACTCATCAGACATTTGATGTGCCAAGTAACAGAACTGTTGCCATGAAAGGTACTAAAACTGTAACTATAAAAACAAGTGGACATGCTGTTGTCCTTTCATGTTGTGCTGATGGTACTAAACTTAATCCATTGATCATTTTCAAGTGCAAAACAATGCCAAAACCATCTGAAATACCACCAGGTGGTGTTGTTTGCTTTATTGAAGATGAGTTCTCTTGTTGTGCTAGATCTTTTTGGTAGTCATTTGAAAAATTCTGTGAAACATAAATTGAGACATGGAAATACAGAACTTGCTGTTATTCCAGGAGGACATACTTCACAGTTGCAACATCTTGATGTCTTGATAAATAAACAAGCCCTTGGTGTCTCAGTAAATAAACCAGTTAAAGTGTACATGAGAGAGGAATGGAACAAATGGATGATGAATGAAACCCAACATAAATTCACCCCGAAGGGAGCTGTAAAATGACCTACAGTCAAACAAGTGTGTCAATGGATAAAACAGTCGTGGTCTAGATTGAGAGAAAGCTCAAAAAATGCAGCAGAAATGACATTTCCAATAGCAGTGAAGACCATATTATATATTAAAAGGACAACAAAAAGGAAGAAGAAGAAAGTTCAGATGATGATTTTTAGGGATTTTAAAGGTCAGTCTTGTTTTATAAACTAAGAATTTTTTTTAGTCTGGTTTTGCAGTCTAATAATAAAAATGGTGAAAATGTTGTTTTTCTAAATAATTGCTTGAAAAGTAAGGTGCATCTTAGAGTCTGTAGCATCTTATGATCTATAAAGTACAGTAGATAACCACGACTCTAAGATACTTCCTATTCTCTAGAAGCACACAGATTTGTGTCTGTTTGTTCACCATACATCTAATGAAATGAGTCTTAAGAGAGCTCACTGCACAAGGAAGGTAAGGTTATCTCATTAAAAAGTGCAAATATATCAAGACGTTTTGATTTAAATATCTTTGAAGCTGCCAGATAACTTGAAAAGCCAGTTGCCTTCCTCTACATCCCTAATTCTGTCCAGGATATACTCTCCTTTTTTTGAGCTATGATAGGATCATTTTCATTCTGGTTCCCAACTTTTACTCTGCCATACTTTTGACCTTGGACTGCCATCCCTTGACAACTAATGTAATGTAGAGTTCAGTTGTCAGGGGCAGTGAGTGATCCACTGTAGGTTTTTTTTATTGTCTTTTAAACATTGGTACCTACATCGTGGCAATGGGTAAAACTTTCACAAAATAAAAAAAATAAAAAAAAAAAAAAAAACATTAATTAGATGTACAGGGTGATTCAAAAAGAATACCACAACTTTAGGAATTTAGAACTCTGCAACGACAAAAGGCAGAGCTAAGCACTATCTGTCGGCGAATTAAGGGAGCTATAAAGTTTCATTTAGTTGTACATTTGTTCGCTTGAGGCGCTGTTGACTAGGCGTCAGCGTCAGTTGATGCTAAGATGGCGACCGCTCAACAGAAAGCTTTTGTGTTATTGAGTACGGCAGAAGTGAATCGACGACAGTTGTTCAGCGTGCATTTCGAACGAAGTATGGTGTTAAACCTCCTTATAGGTGGTGTATTAAACGTTGGTATAAACAGTTTACAGAGAATGGGTGTTTGTGCAAAGGGAAAAGTTCTGGACGGCCGAGAACGAGTGATGAAAATGTAGCACGCATCCAGCAATCATTTGTTCGCAGCCCAGGAAAATCGACTCGCAGAGCTAGCAGAGAGCTGCAAATTCCACAATCAACCACATTGGCACTTATCTGTCCGTAACTACCTGAATGTCAACTACCCGAGGCGATGGATCGGCCGCCAGGCAGCCCGTGACATAGCACTTCATCACTGGCCTCCAAGAAGCCCTGATCTTACCCCCTGCGATTTTTTCTTATGGGGGTATGTTAAGGATATGGTGTTTCGGCCACCTCTCCCAGCCACCATTGATGATTTGAGATGAGAAATAACAGCAGCTATCCAAACTGTTACGCCTGATATGCTACAGAGAGTTTGGAACGAGTTGGAGTATTGGGTTGATATTGCTCGAGTGTCTGGAGGGGGCCATATTGAACATCTCTGAACTTGTTTTTGAGTGAAAAAAAACCTTTTTAAATACTCTTTGTAATGATGTATAACAGAAGGTTATATTATGTTTCTTTCATTAAATACACATTTTTAAAGTTGTGGTATTCTTTTTGAATCACCCTGTATTTATCTACCTTATTACAAAATTTTAATTGATTTGCGCAAGTTGAAAACAGACAAGCAGCACATGTAAAAAGCTCACAAAAACGTGCTTTTTGCCCATAAAATGTGAATGAAGTTAGATTTTTTGAAAGCAAATTTTCAGTTTTATTGAAGAATGCATTTTTTATTTATTTGATTCACTTTAAACCATTTCCACACATTCAATTCCCATTAGAATGAATTTTACATGCTACATTTAACTCAATTTTAAACCATCATATCTTGACAACAGATAAAGTTTATTGGATTAAAAAATATCGTTTTGACATTACCCATTTGTCTACCTTTGTGCAAAGTTTGTATTGATTTTTACAATTTTACATTATAGAAGTGTGGCACACTTCCAAAACCTACCAGAAAAATGTGTTTTTTGCATGTAAAATCCAAACGAAGCAAGAGTTTTTTTCGAACAGTTAAAACTTATCTTAGACCAAGGTTCGATACACCGGTGGGCCAAATTTGGACTATCAGTCTTACTTGAAATCCAAACAGTGACTGTTTTTGCATGTTAAAGTTCAAACAATGCCTTTAGCTGAGCATTAATTTCAGCACAATAAAAATCTTTTCCAAAAGGAATTAATCAATTCGCATAATTTGCCTGAGCGCCAATTCTGGTTCCTTATTCAAACTTAACTTACTGTACTGTAACATAGCAACAGTGAAACAGATGTTTGAATGGCTATGCAAACAGTGCTTCCATACTGTGATGATGATGATAACTGGCAGGTGAGGTAGCATTAATTCTGTCCCCCTGCTGTTTGACCAGTTATAGAGCAAGATTCAATGCATAATTGAAGCAAGACATCCCATCTCTTTTTATAAGGTCACTTGCTAATTTATTTCAACTGCTTTCTTAATAACACTATCCCAATAGCTGGAATGCCAGAATCTCTGTGTTTTTATATTCCATAGGATGGCCATTCCCAAGGCAGTGTTCTGCAATAGCAGATTTGCTTGGTTGTTGTAAGCATGTGTGATGCTTATGTTCAATTCACCAGTTCACTATGGTCCTGCAACCAATAAATGGCATGCCGCAACTGCAAGGAATGCAATAGACATCTGCCTTGCACAAAGCAAGATCATCCTTTACGAATCCCAAAAGTACCCTAATCTTATATGGTGGTTGAAAGACACATTTCTCATCATATTTCCTCAGAAAGTAACCAGTTCTGTTGAAATGGTTCCTGTGTAAAGTAAAAAGGCCGTAGACTTTGATGCCACTTTGTTATTAGCATCGCCTACCAGATTCACTGTTGGTGAAAGCACAATGTTTGTTTAATCCTTCTTTCACTATCACCTTTCTGACAAAAAGTGTCTTTGAGACAGGCTAACTCAGCTGACATACTTTCTGGGTCTGAGATGACATGAACCTGCATGCTTTGTACCTTGGTTCATAGGGCCCACATCATCTCAGACACTGAAAGTTTGTCAGCTGAGTTAACCTGTTTTGAAGCTGCCTTGTGTTAGAATGATTATGGCGAAAGACAGATCAAAAGCACATTGCACTATCAGCCAACTGTGAATTGTGTTTAAAATGATATATTGTGTATGTATATTACATAATTATAATATAGAATATGTATATTTGTGGACAACATGTGATTCTGTGAAGATGATGTGACATCTGTTAAACCAGTAGCAGTGTTAAGTAAGTGTTTGTAATAGACTTCTTATACTTTATATTAACGTGTTGGCAAGGGTTAATGATTTATAATATTCCAGTTTTTGTAGGCTCGTTAAGATGACAGATTACATGTTAAATCACGCAAATGTAAAGGCTGAGAATCCAACCAAATATGTAGAGATTAAAATTATAAATAACTTAAGTTGGAATGTTTACATAATTAATGTTGTGGGGAAAACTTTTTTGGACTGAACAATAAAAGTTTTGCACAGTGTAATTTATTGGCAGAACACGTAAATAAGCAACAGGCTTACCAAAGGGACCACCTACACTACACTTGTCCATTATCTTCTGGAATATTGCTGAGTGGTGTGGAAATGACATCAAATAGAGCTAACAGAGAACATTGAAAAAGTTCAAGAAAGGGCAGCTTATTTTGTATTGTTGCGAAATAGAGAAGAGATTTTCATGGATATGATGTGCAAGTTGGGACTGGAATTGTTAAAACAAAGGCAATTTACATTGTGGCAGGTTCTTTTCACAAAATTTCAATTGCTAACTTTCTCCTCTTTGAGTGTGAAAATATTTTTTTGGTACCCACCTACATATGGAGAAATGATCACTGCAGTATAATAATAGAAATCAGAGCTCACACAAAAAGGTTTTAACTGTTCATTTTTCCTGCATGCTGTCCAAGAGTGGCGTTATAGGGAAATAGCTAACCACACGACATTTCATTTCATTTCAGTCTTTCCTTCTCATCCCGTATTGTAAGTCTCCCCTGACCCATGGTTCTGGGTGGCTTTCCCAAAATCTACTCCTTTTCCTACACCTCTCCAGTCTTCTTCCTTCACCCTTCTTCCTTCCCCTTCAACCCTTCTGTGTGAAGAAAGAGCCACAGGCTCCGAAAGCTTGCCAATCACAACAGTCTTTTATGTGTGTGTTTTGACAGCACTTGGTGAATAGATTTTTCATCGTCCAGTCAAATAATTTTATCAGTGAGCGAGATTGAAGTTAGCCCTGTCGAAGGAAAAAAAAAAAAAAAAAAAAAAAAAAAAAAACCCAGAGATACAGTCACCAGAAGGTGACCAGCCTATCGCATTCTTCACTTTCTTCGGGGCTACTGTAAATAAAATAGGTAGAGTCCTGGGCAGACATGGCATTGAAACCATTTTCCAACCACCCAATAAAAGATAATTTTGCTCTCAGTGTTCCTGGAATTCATACAATTCCTCATGAATGAGTAACATTCAATCAATACGAACAATTTCAGAATGCTGCGCAGAGCATCGATGCTACATGAAATAACGAGATTTTGATGTATGTGCTATTGCTGAGGACAGCCTCATGTTCGGAGAACTGGAAATATTATCCTGTGCATGTACCTACTGGGATTACATCATCAAAGAAACTTGGGATTCTGTGATCAATGTGGAACAACTTTAACCAGCACAATTGCTATAGCCTTAGAGATGTGGTGGATATTGTTATAACTTCAAGTTGAACAAATATATTTCAAGGAAGACGCAATACATCAAAGTCAGAGATCAAGTAAACAGAGTAAGACATGTGTACACTTTAACAGTCAAATCATAACTGGCCGCTTAGGTGGTGCTGCTGCTGCATGGCTGGCAGACAGCTTGAAAGATTGGCGAGTCACAATACTTTTCCCCCCTTTGAAGTTTTTGCACAGGTCTTGATGGAGGTGGCCTGTAGATTGCTAACGTCTATAGGTATTGTTTGACTGGCTGTAAAGTCTCAAGGAGGAGGCTTCCCGTACGGACGGAAGTGTCCCCGATGATAACAGGTTGAGATGACAGGAGACATAGGGGTCGAATCTGCTGGGGCCCCGTGCACCAATCTGCCCGTTGCGGCAAGTCCGGTTGTTATAACAGGAGACATGGGCGATGTGTCCGCATCCGTAGAAGAAGGAGGCGAGTAGAGTTGCTCCGACAGATGATGGTCATCTTGTTCCTGCATGGGCACATCTCCTGGTCACGTCAGTTCTTGTGCTGGCACCGATATGATGGTGAGAGGACTGCGTTGTGAGCAATGAGAGATTCCACTATCCCGAGCGTCAGGTAGAGCCGACGGTGATGTAGTGGCATCCGGAACAGGTGTTGCCGGCACACGAGGCCGAAGCTGGTCCGAATGACGCTCTGCAACACCCGTGTCCGTCTGGCTTTCATACAGGCGTTGGCCACGGTGTCGTAAGATGCGGCCAGGACTCCATTTTGGCCGCCTGCCATATCCCCATACCCATACAAGGTAGTCGGCGGTGAACTGGTCAAGCGAAGGCACCCGTGGCTGTGAGGTGGAAGGCCACAGAAGATGAAGTAGTGTGCGGGGCTTTCGGCCATGTAAGAGCTCAGCCCGGCTGTGGTCGCCCATGGGGGTGAAATGGTAAGAAGTCAGAAATTTGAGAAGCACATCATCAGCAGCAGAAGAAGTCAGGAGTTTCCTCATCTGAGCCTTAATTGTGCGGACCAGTCGTTCAGCCTCACTGTTTGACTGTGGCTGGAACGGAGGGGCCGTGACATGCATGACGCCGCGACGGGCACAACAATCTGCAAAATCGGAAGAGGCAAATTGCGAGCCATTATCAGTAACAAGAGTAGAGGGAAGGCCTTCCGAAGAGAAAATGCGAGCTAGAGCATTGGTGGTTGCTGCGGTGGTAGGCGACGTGCAACGGACAATGAAAGGAAAGTTAGAGTAGCCGTCAATAATGAGAAGCCAATAAGTACCTAAAAAAGGTCCTGTGAAGTCAGCATGAATACGCTCCCAGGGCTTCTCAGATGACTTCAGGGCGGCAGCCTGTGACGCATAAAGGCCGCAGGCAGCGACCATGTGTGCGATTTCAGAGTCGATGCCAGGCCAGTATACATGACGGCGCACCAGAGATTTTGTGCGAGAGACACCCCAGTGCCCTTGGTGAAGAAGGCGCAAGACCGAAGCACGCAAAGATGCAGGTACCACAACACGCGGCGAAGCATTTTCGGTGGAAAGGAGGATAACACCTCCTTAGCCGTGAGGCGGTAACGCAAAGCGTAGTAGTTCCACAACGGATCAGAAGTCTTAGCGGACAGACGATCTGGCCAACCCTTCTGAATACTGCGTAAAACCTGGGAGAGGGTAGGGTCAGAACCTGTAGCAGCCGCCAGCCGGTCCCCGGTGATGGGGAACCCCTCCACAACTCGCTGCTCGGCAACATCAAAGTGGAAACACAAAAGTTCGTCCCTATCGAATGCCAGATCAGGACCCATGGGAAGGCGAAACAGTGCATCAGCATTCGCATGTTGAGCTGTCGGCTGGAAATGAATCTCATAATTGAAATGAGACAAGTAAAGAGCCCAACACTGGAGGCGGTGTGCAGCCTTGTCGGGAACTGACGTTGATGGATGAAACAAGGAAACAAGTGGTTTGTGATCCGTAACAAGATGAAATTTGGATCCATAGAGAAAAACACCAAACTTATGAAGAACATAGATAATGGCCAAAGCTTCTTTTTCAATTTGAGAATACTTTTGTTGGGCATCCGTGAGCGTTTTGGATGCATAAGCAGTGGGTTGTTCGGATCCGTCAGAAAAACGGTGCGCAAGGACTGCACCGACCCCGTATTGAGAGGCGTCCGTGGCAAGAACAAGATGTTGGCCAGGTCGATAAGTAGCCAGGCACGGGGCCTGTTTCAGCAGTCTTCAATTTCTGGAAAGCCGCATTGCATGATGCGGACCAGTGAAAAGGCACATTTTTATGCAACAGGCGATGCAACAGCTGAGCCACCGAAGCAGCAGACGGTAAAAACTTGTGATAGTATGCTATTTTCCCCAAGAAGGCCTGCAGTTCCTTAACAGATGTAGGGCGAGGAAGGGCATCGATCGCAGTGACAGTTTGCTGAAGCGGATGAATACCATCCCGAGAGAGTTGAAACCCCAAGTACATGATAGATGCCTGAAAAAATTTTGATTTCTGAAGATTACACTTAAGACCGGCAGTCTGTAAGACAAAAAGGTGTGCGGAGATTTTGAAGATTTTCGTCAGTGGTGGAGCCACTGACAACGCTGGCAACCCCGAATGGCAGTCGTTGGTATTGATAGAAGCCGAAAGGCGTGTTAAGGACCAGAAACTGCCGGGAAGCAGTGTCGAGAGGAAGTTGATGATAAGTTTCTGACAGGTCAAGTTTAGAAAAATACTGGCCTCCAGCAAGTTTAGTGAACAATTCTTAAGGTCGAGGCATAGGGTAAGTGTCGATAAGGCATTGGGCATTTACAGTGGCTTTGACATCGCCACAGAGACAAATATCACCATTTGGCTTAGCAACGGCAACGACAGGAGAGGACCACTCACTGGAAGTGACAGGAAGCAAGACCCCTGAAGCAGTGAGATGATCCAGCTCCCGTTTGACCTGATCACAAAGGGCCACAGGAATGGGCCGAGCCTGAAAAAACTTATGCCGAGCAGTGGGTTTGAGTGTGATATGAGCTTCTAAGTCGTTTGCACGGCCTAACCCAGGAGAAAAAAGGGACGAAAATGTCGTCGACAAGGAATCCAATTGAGCATAAGGAATAGCATCAAAGACAATATTGACAGAGTCATTTATGGAGAACCCAAAAACGTGAAAGGCATCGAAACCAAAAAGATTCTCCGCATTGCTATGGTCGACCACAAATACGGGAACAGTGCGAACGACAGATTTGTAAGATACCTCAGCATCAAATTGTCCCAAAAGAGAAATCTTCTGTTTATTGTAAGTCCGTAATTGCCTAGTGACAGGTAACAGGATTGGAGAACCCAACTGAAGATACGTCTGAGAATTGATGATAGTGGCAGCAGAACCAGTATCCACCTGCGTGCGAACATCTCGACCAAGTATTTCGACAGTGAGGAATAACTTCCCTGAAAGGGAAGAAGTACAATTGACAGACAACACAGAATCAGAATCAGCGTCATGTTCATGAACATCATGTATGCGGTCGGATTTGCAAACGGATGACACATGATCCTTTTTTTTGCATTTGTGACACACGGCCCAACGTTATGGACAGTCTTCTCGTGACTGTTTTGTAAAACACCGTGGACATGAAGGAAGTTGCTGTGGGTTTTGCTGCAGTTTCTTAGAGGTATGTTTACGGTTAGGCCGAGGCTGCGCTCAGGAGCGTACTGCGGCTACGTCGGTCAGCGGGGACACGTCACACGCTTCGGCAACATCGCACAGAGGTTGTATTTCCCCGACGTCGCCCCATGCCTCTGTTTGTGCTCCAGCAGCGCGAGAAATTTCAAAATACTGAGTGATGGATAGGACTTCATCTAGAGTTGGATTTGCCAACTGAAGGGGACGTTGCCTAACTTCTTTGTTGGGCGCCTATCGGATAATAGCATCCCGTACCATGGAATCGGCGTAGGATTCTTTGTGAACTTCAGTAACAGATTGACACTTTCTACTGAGGCCATGAAGTTCAGCAGCCCAAGCGCGATAGGATTGATTCGGTCGTTTTTGAAAACGATAAAAGGCGACACAAGAGTCTACCACATGTGTTTGCTTTTGAAAATAGACGGACAGAAGTGAGCACATTTCAGCAAAGGACAAAGATGCAGGATCTTTCAAAGGAGCCAATTGCAACAACAACCTATACATTTGAGGTGAAATTCATGAAAGGAACAGAGACTTACATGTTTGTTCGTCTGCGACATGAAATGCCAAGAAGTGCTGTCAAAGATGTTTTTCGTAATCAGACCAGTCTTCCGCCGTCTCGTCATAAGGAGGAAAAGGAGGTAGAGACAACGACGAGAGACGCCCCACATTTGATGCCGTGACGAAATCACGAATCGCATTTGTGAGAAGCGTTTGCTGTTCTATGAGACCTCGCAATAGTTGCTCTAAAGTAGCCATGGAAACATGTGGGTCAATGATGGAAAAGAAAAATCCCA
The DNA here is from genome assembly GCF_021461385.2 of Schistocerca piceifrons. Lineage (NCBI taxonomy): Eukaryota > Metazoa > Arthropoda > Insecta > Orthoptera > Acrididae > Schistocerca > Schistocerca piceifrons. The sequence continues at coordinate 102,422,839 of NC_060146.1, forward strand.
TCCTCGTCGCCAATTGTTATAACTTTAAGTTGAACAAATATATTTCAAGGAAGACGCAATACATGCAAGTCACAGATCAAGTAAACAGAGTAAGACGTGTGTACACTTTAACAGTCAAATCATAACTGAGTCCGATTCTAGTGGCCGCTGGCTGGCTGGCTGGCCGCTTAGGTGGCGCTGCTGCTGCGTGGCTGGTAAACAACGCCGCGTGTAGAGGACATGCGTAACTGTGCGGCGGCACTTTGAAAGATCGGCGAGTCACAACAGATATGTGTACTTGATGCTGAGGGGCAACAGAGAAAACAGCTGTTCTCTACCATCTAATGAAATCGGCATCACTACCAATGTGCTTTCATCAGAGACATTGACATAATCTCTGGTATGGAAGTAACGTGACTTCACGATGTCTCCGTGACGTAATTCTTCCAGTTAAATCAAGTACCTCACAGCCTGTAGTTAACTCCTGATGTTGACGAAGGATGAAGTAGCCACAACTGGAGAGTAAATACAAATCCATTGTGACAAGAAATGCATGAAGCATTTTTCCAAATATTGTTCTTGTTACCCTAGATACAGGATTGTTCCTTGTCCTAGCCCCCATGATTGGAGATTAAAGTAGTTCTTCAAAATCATTGCAGGTGAATGCTAGACTGATTTATAGCCATCACCATTGGCTTCACTATTCTGTGCCCACTGCCAGTAATGTCACATTAACATCGTATACGGAAAATTATCATTATTCATGTAATGTATGGGAATGTTTTATGATCCCGTGACAATAATGGGGTGATCCTATGGAATGTAGTGTAAAATACTAGTTGATTACTTAGAGTTCCATAGTTAGCCCACCACTATATTAGATAAACTTTGTCATTTGTAAAACACAAACTTAGCCATGATTAGTTTTAAAAACTTGCAATCAGAAATTAGACACATATAAAAGTATATGACACTACCCCGGCTTTCGAAACTGTTGGTTCCTTCCTCAGAAGGATAGAGGGAAGATTATAAGGGAATGGTGGGCCACTTGCACCACAGAGTGACAGGGCTTACCTGTTGTGAGGACGTGGGGAAACAAAGATGAAAAGGAGGAGGAGAAGGTCAAAGATAGTACACTACCCAAGCAAGGAAGTAGGAGTAATTGCTGAATTACAGACCCATATCACTAACATCCCCCCACTAACCTTGCCATTGGTGGTGAGGCTTGCGTGCCTCAGTGATACAGATAACCGTACCATAGGGGCAACAGTCTGGATGATTGACTGGTCTGGCCTTGTAACATTAACATGTAGCCTTACTGTATGGTTAAATGATGATGGCGTCCTCTTGGGTAAAATAGTTTGGAGGTAAAATAGTCCCCCATTTGGATCTCCGGGCAGGGACTAGTCAGGATGATGTTATAAGGAGAAAGAAAACTGGCATTCCACAGATTGGAGCGTGGAATTTCAGATCCCTTAATCGGGCAGGTAGGTTAGAAAATTTAAAAACGCAAATGGATACGTTAAGGTTAGATACAGTGGGAATTAGTGAAGTTCGGTGGCAGGAGGAACAATTCTTCTGGTCTGGTCTGGTGAATACAGGGTTATAAATACAAATTCAAATAGGGGCAATGCAGCAGTAGATTTAATAATGAATAAAAAAAATAGGAGTGCGGGTAAGGTACTACGAACAGCATAGTGAACGCGTTATTGTAGCTAAGATAAACACAAGACCCATGCCTACCACCGTAGTACAAGTTTATATGCCAACTAGCTCTGCAGATGACGAAGAGATTGATGAAATGTATGATGAGATAAAAGAAATTATTCAGATAGTGAAGGGAGATGAAAAATTTAATAGTTATGGGGTACTGGAATTTGATAGTAGGAAAAGGAAGAGAAGAAAAGTAGTAGGTGAATATGGAATGCAGATAAGGAAAGAAAGAGGAAGCTGCCTGGTAGAATTTTGCACAGAGCATAACTTAATCACAGCTAACATTTCGTTCAGGAATCATGAAAGAAGGTTGTGTACTTGGAAGAGGCCTGGAGACACTGGAAGGTTTCAGATAGATTATATAATGGTGAGACAGAGATTTAGGAACCAGGTTTTAAATTCTAAGACATTTCCAGGGGCAAATGTGGAATCTGACCACAATCTATTGGTTATGAACTGCAGATTAAAACTGAAGAAACTGCAAAAAGGTGGGAATTTAAGGAGATGGGACCTGGATAAACTGAAAGAACCAGGGGTTGTAGAGAATTTCAGACAGCATTTGTATACTTAGAGAAAGCATTTGAAAATGTTGACTGCAATACTCTCTTTCAAATTCTGAAGGTGGCAGGGGTCAAATACAGGGAGGGAAAGGCTATTTACAATTTGTACAGAAACCAGGTGGCTGTCAAAGAGTCTGGGGGGGGGGGGGGGGCGGCGGCACGATGGGGAAGCAGTGGTTGGGAAGGGAGTGAGATAGGGTTGTAGCCTCTCCCTGATGTTATTCAATTTGTATATTGAACAAGCAGTAAAGGAAACAAAAGAAAAATGCAGAGTAGGTATTAAAATCCATGGAGAAGAAATAAAATCTTCGAGGTTCACCGATGACGTAATTCTGTCAGAGACAGGAAAGGACTTGGAAGAGTTGTTGAACGGAATGGACAGTGTCTTGAAAGGAGGATACAAGATGGAACATCAACAAAAGCAAAACGAGGATAATGGAATGTAGTCAAATTAAGTCAGGTGATGCTGAGGGAATTAGATTAGGAAATGAGACACTTAAAGTAGTAAAGGAGTTTTGCTATTTGGGGAGCAAAATAATTGATGATGGTCGAAGTAGAGAGGATATAAAATGTAGACTGGCAATTGCAAGGAAAGCGTTTCTGAAGAAGAGAAATTTGTTAACATCGAGTATAGTTTTAAATATCAGGAAGTCATTTCTGAAAGTATTTGTATGGAATGTAGCCATGTATGGAAGTGAAACATGGACAATAAATAGTTTAGACAAGAAGAGAATAGAAGCTTTTGAAATTTGGTGCTGCAGAAGAGTGCCGAAGATTAGATGGGTTGATCATGTAACTAATAAGAAGGTACTGAATAGAATTGAGGAGAAGAGGAATTTGTGGCACAACTTGACTACAGGGAGGGATCAGTTGGTAGGATATGTTCTGAGGCATCAAGGGATCACCATTTAGTATTGGAGGGCAGCGTGGAGGCTAAAAGTCGTAGTGGGGGACCAAAAGATGAATGCACTAAGCAGATTATGAAGAATGTAGGTTGCTGTAGGTACTGCGAGATGAAGAAGCTTGCACAGTCTCTCGAGTGAAGTCAACAACAACACTAACATTGATTTTGGAATCTTGAAGAAAATGATTTATTGACAAATGGCCAACACAACCTCAGAAAATATCATTCTTATGAAACACAACTATCTCTTTATTCTCACGAAGTAATGAGTGCTATTGAAAGGGGATGTCAAATTGTGTTTTTGTTGTTGTTGTTGTTGTTGTTGTTGTGGTCCAGAGACTAGTTTGATGCAACTCTCCATGCTACTCTATCCTGTGCAAGGTTCATCATCTCCCAGTACCTACTGCAATCTACATCCTTCTGAATCTGTTTAGTGTATTCATCTCTTGGTCTCCACCTACGATTTTTTACCCTCCACGCTGCCCTCCAATACTAAATTGATGATCCCTTAGAATATGCCCTATCAACCGAACCCTTTTTCTAGTCAAGTTGTACCACAAATTTCTCTTCTCTCCAATTCTATTCAATACCTCCTCATTAGTTAACATCAAATTGATCACATGTTTTTAGATTTCCACAAGGCTTTTGACATTGTTCCTCACAAGTGACTTCTAATTAAATTGCATGCCTATGGGGTATTGTTTCAGTTGTGTGACTGAATTCATGATGTCCAGTCAGAAAAGTCACAGTTTGTAATAACTGACAGAAAGTCATCAAGTGAAAATGGAAGTAATACCTGGCATTCCCCAAGGAAGAATTCCTGATGTACATAAACAATTTAGGAGACAATCTCAGCAGTACTCCTGGTATGTTTGCAGATGGTGCTGTTATCTGGCTTCGTGTAATGTCGTCAGATGATCAAAATGAATTGCAAAATGATTGACACACAGTATCTGTATGTTGCAAAAAGTGGTAATTGAGTCTAAATCATTGAAAGTGAGAGGTCATCTGTTTGAACACTAAAAAAAAGGCACTGGTAAATTTCAGTTACATGATGAATCACGCAAATCTAAAGACTGTAAACTCAACTAAATACATGGGGTTTACAATTACAAATAACTTGAAATGATCACATAGATAATGTTGTGGAGAAAGCAAACCAAAGACTGCAATTTAGTGGCCGAACACTTAGGAAATGTAACAGGTTTACTAAAAAGACAGCTTACACTACACTTGTCCGCCCTCTTATGGAGCATTGCTGTGCAATGTGGAATCTGAATCGGATAGGATTGACAGAGTCCATTGAGTAAGTTCAAAGAAGGGCCACATGTTTTGTATTGTTGTGAAATAGGGAAGAGAGTGCAAAGGATGTGATACGTGAACTGGGGTGTCATCATTAAAACAAAGGTGTTTTTCACTGCAACATGAACTTCCAGAAATTTCAATTGCCTTCTTTCTCCTCAGAGTGTGAAAATATTTTGTTGGCACCCACCTACATTCGGTGAAATGATCATCATAATAAAATAAGAAAACCAGAGCTTGCACAAAAAGATTTAAGTGTTTGTTTTTCCTGCATGCTGTTCGAGAGTGGAATGGTAGAGAAGTAGATTAAAGGTGGTTGATGAACCCTCTGCCAGGTACTTGATTATGAACTGCAGAATAATCGTGTTGATGTTGATGTAGATGTTAAGCACAGGCCCAGTCCAGATATGATAGAACAGAGTGAGAAGTAAACAGGTGGAGAAATAAAATGCATAGTGCAAGTAACGTGTAGGAGGAAATGAAGTTGGAGACGGGGCAGGGTAGATACGAAAAAAAGGGCAGAAATGAACATGAATACGGAAAAGCAATGTGGAGTTCAGGGCAACTAGCATCGAATGGAAAGAACCAAATAGTCCATGTTTTGTAGCAGGCAATCTGGTCACTTGAGTAATATATATAAACCAACAAATGAAATCACACACACACACACACACACACACACACACACACACACACACACCCTCTTTAATAGGAGGGCTAACTGTTGTTCTGTACACAGTTCACAGTGAGGAAGGACATGGCAGCTGGCAGTGGTGCAGGAGCAGCCAGCGTGGGCATTGCGGGCAGTGCCGTGGTGGGTGCTTCGAGCAACATCCTCAGAGGAGCTGCAGCGATCGCCTCTTGTGTGGCGGGCCCTACCTCCAGGATAAGTCCGGAGAACTTCAAGCTGTGGGCAGAGCACCTGCTGCGTGCGCAGGGTGACAACGGCATCTGTCGTGACCCCGTCAACTCCCACTATCTGGAAGGCGACGCAGTCGCCATGGGGTACTTCGGTCAGACGCCGATGTACGAACGTTTTGCCGGGCCATGGCGCTCGTCTCCGTTGCAGATGCACGATGTCGACTGGGACCCTCCTCCAGAGTATCGCATCAATTCCACAATTAGGTACAATTTCTGCCATAGTTAATACTGTCTCGTTTTGGCGTATCTATTTTCAGTGTCCCTATTATTGATATTCGGTTTGTAGGTCTGCCTTATTACTGTGTCTTCAAAGTTCAGCTACAAAAAATTATGGTTCATCTTATTTGCACAATCCTATAAAGCACTGATTTATTTTCACATTGTAGAAACTTCGGCTGTAATGCTTAGCAATTTGGAGCAACAATATCACTTGTGTTTGCAAATTAATCGTTCTCTATGGGATAATACTATAGCTGCCTTTGATTGCCGATGTTACATTTAGCTAGAGACTATTATCATGTACACAGTTCCTCTGTTTACATGCAGGACAGGCAGTTTTTTCTAAGCCAGCACCGATGAGTAGTAAGAATGAAACAAAATTGTTGCCAAACTTCAGATTTTGTATCAGTTACAGAGCAGATTTGGAATTCACATTTATTTTTAGGCAAAGGTACATCTAATAGAGAAGCTTTCTAAAAATACGGTTCAAGAAGTATTGCACGTCCAGTTCCTGGTGAGAACAGTGTTCTTTGTTTGGGTAGAGATTGATGAAAATCCTGACAGTGATGAAGTGATTACTAATAGTGAAGTTAATAGCATGTCTGTGACAGTGGATAGAAAGCTGCTATCTCTATGTAATTTACCTACATTAAATCATAAAAAAATATGATTAAGTGTGACCATATTATGAATAGCTTTTATAAAAGAATGTTGTGTTTTTCTGCTGACAAGGGGACTTTCCTATATCGAAAGAGAAAGTTCTTTCATCACACATAACCTTGAAAAACATCCCAGACTATATGATAGGTTGTTGCAGTGTAATTGCATGTGTAAAATCTTTTCCAGCCTACAGCAGTGACTATTCCAGAACAGATAATCGCGACAAAGTATTTGCGTGCTGAACCTTCAATTCACAAAATGTACCTCCTTAGTTTGAAAAAATCTGAATCGTAGGCAGTAGAACAAGTAAAAGAGAAAATGTATTAAAAGATTTTCATCAACAAGTTTAATTTGCACTTTAAGCCTCCTAATGAAGATACTTATCGACTATATGATTCTTTAAAAATGAAAATCAGTGTAGCGGATGAGGCTGGGAAAATAGCCCTTGTTACACAGAAGGAACTTCACATTTGGTGAGGTGAGCAGGCTAGGACAACACTCCTCACTGACAAGAACAACACCTCAAATAGTTTACGCTTGCACATTGGAGCTACAAAAAGGCCTTGCCTTTTCTGAAGTTTACAACTTCTCTTGCTTACTACAAAATAAACGTCTGCATGTACAATTTGGGAGTCCATTGCTTCAGTGCTGATGAAGGATTTACATTTGTATGGGACGAGCCGCATTGTGGAACGGGATCTCAAGATATTGCCAGTTCTGTCAAGAAGCACTTAAAAAATAATGACACTAACCACAAACATATCATTTTATATCATGCAAAAGTTAAGGAAATGTGGAAGCTTTTGGAGCCAATGGTTCCTTCTTCTAGCAGAAGGGTTGAAGGGGGAAGAAGAGGGATGAAGGAAAAGGACTGGTGAGGTTTAGGAAATGGGGAGAGTTTGGAAAAGTCAGTCAAAACACCAGGGCAAGGGAGACTTACCAAATGTGATGAGAAGGTAAGACTGATTGCTGAGGACTGCACCGGACAAGACTTGAAATACTGAGAGCTGAAAGTTGGAAGATAGGATAATAAGCAAGACCAAATGTCGTGCAAGAGTTAATAAGAGCGGTAAACTAAGTACATTATATGGTGAAGAGGGGTGTGGGGGAGGGGGGAAATACACGTCAGAAAATAAAGGATACAGAAAAGTAAAAGGGAATGAAGAACTGCTCAGTACAAAGCAATTGATGTAAATTAAGGTAAGATAGGTAGCAAGAACCAAGAACACGTTTTAAGGCCAGTTCCCATGTGTGGGATTCTGAGAGACTGGTTTCAGGGGAAAGGATCCAGAGGACACATGTGGTGAAACAGGTACTGATGTCATGACTGTCACATTGTAGAGCATGCTCTGCAACAGGGTAGTGTGTGTTACCATTATACACCATCTGCCTATGCCCATTCATCCTGACTGATAACTCGGTGGTAGTCATACCGACGTAGAAGGCCGAACAATTTTTACATAACAGCTAGTATACAAGATGTGTCATTTTACGGGTGGCTGTCCTGGTAGTTACAATTACAGGCATGGTATAAGGTGGTAGTAAGAGGGTGTGAAGGGCAAGGCCTACAGCGAGAATGGTGACGTGTAGGAGCCAAAGGCTAGGCAAGTAGGTGCAGAAGGAGCATTGGACCTGACCAGGATATTGCAGAGATTGAGATTTTTTTGAGGGGGATGTAAAGCTATTCTAGGGGCACGGGCAAAATGTCAGACAGAATGGACCTCATTTCAGTGCACGATTTTAGGAAGTCGTAGCCTTGTCAGAGTAGCTGATTAATACATTCAAGACCAGGATAGTATTGAATGACAAGAGTTGTACTCCTATGTCAGTTTTTATCGGTATCAGTAACACCAGAATTGGATGCAGTAGTCTGGGAAATCTGCTTTTGGACTAGGCTTGGTGGCATAATTACGTCCAGTTCTAACGGTTTCTGATGACACGAGACAGTGTGGTACTGGGATGCAAGACTGTCACATATTGTGTGCAGCCGATCTTCTTCTCGGGTCAGACGAATGAGTCAATCTTCACAAACTCTTCTTCCCCGAAGACTATAGCTGGTTAAAGGAATTTCAAAATAGACTTCTTTTCTACTCTTTAAATGATTCTGTACTCTCAGGATACTTTTTGTTCAACTCCATTACATTTTCATCTCTACAATAACACAACTTCACAAGTTTCACATAATCGTTCAACTCCCATAAGTCAACCCCATCGTGGTCCATTAGATACTAAGAGATACAATTACAATATGTTTGGTTTAATAACCACCATAAAACCAGTTCTTACTTCTAGCAAGTCCAACACCAGAAAATCAAATGTAAGTGTCTTTAGTTCAATACATAATTCGTTTGTTCACAACAAATAAAGTCTTTACACCATCAAGGAATAAAGTGGTCTTGCTCCTTGTACTGGACATACAGCTTCTATGGCGCAAGTGGCAAACACTTGTCCGCACTATCGACCGTCACTATTGCAGTATTCTCCCGATACATGTCCATCCTGCACACACAGAAACTGGTGGAGTGGTAGACACATCTCCACTCTTTCACCCTCGTACTTAAAATATCGGGTGTTAGAGACGGTGGAAAGCTGAATGTCTCTAGAACTTACACCGAAATTCTCGAGGCACTACATATCCCTCCCCTTAGCTCTAACACGCGATATTTTATACATAATTATCATGTACAGTAAGGTCACATAGGACGACACTTCATCTTTCAACAATAACAGTGAATATGCCTGTTCTCATTGCTTATTCCTCTTTTTAAAGACATGTGTCTTTCAATCCCTGTTGGAGTTAGCTCATTTCAATTCTCTGACAATTCGTGCATACCAAATTTTTGTTTTCTGCCTTTTTCTACTCATAAATTCCAGGTGTACATAGCTCATCAATACTCTACTGCTTTGTTCTTATTTCCCATACTACTTTTCCTTAGTACTTAAGTACTGGAGGAACTCTGGGTAAAATAAAAGTGTTCCCTTCTTCTGACTGTTGTGAATCCAAAACGTAAAAGTGCTAGTGCTGCACAGAATTCAAACCTACCAGACTCATCCCTTTAAACGTGTGACTTCCGTCATGATACTGTCCTTTTCCCCTTTAGGAACAGTACCTATATCTTACACAGGTTGATCCTATGAGTACCCTTTCTCCTTCCATTTTGGTAGGTACACCCCTTTCTTATTCGTATCCTTCTACGGTGTAGGTCAGTCCCCTTCTTGGTGCCCCTGTCCGCGTAGTATAGGTCAGCCTTTGATAGGTCCGCCTATCCCCCCTTTTTCTCATCCAATAAATGTCGAGTGTGCCCTCCATATCCTTCTTGAGTAGGCCTCCTGGTTCATTGCCATAGCACACATCTTTATGTATCCTACTCTTAAACATTCTCTGGTAAAATTAAAAATCTACTTTACACGTCAACTCCACTTTCCGAAACTCCATCTAAGACCCTGGAGTCCTCTTTCACTCCTCACTCCTCACTCCTACTATATAAACAGGTATCATGCCTACACATAGTAGATGCTATGTCTACCTGTATTTACCAACTCCCAGTAGATACTATGCCTTTTCTCAAATGACTAGCACAAGTAACTCCAATTAACTTATCCCTTTTTTATACTTATTGCCCCAGCTCTCATATATATTTACAAGCATATAAAGACAGGAGAATGACAATCAATTCATGTTCTTAGAGAAGATGTGTAATCAGCAGCGGTTGACAGCAGTAGCTCCAACGGCGTCGAATATTGGTTTCAGTGTCGTCATCGGCGAGCGTACGCAGAGTCAGCACCAGTGAGCAGCAGCTAGTGCGGTTGGCATTGGTGGCTGGTTACTGCATTGGCATCGGCACAGTGTACATGTGTGAAAACTGCTTACTCTCCACACCCAATCTTCTTAGTCGAAAAGTTGGGGTCTTCTCTCCGTTCTCCTGATACACATCCATCCTGCACACACAGAAACTGGCAGCAAGGTAGACACATCTCCACTCTCTCACCCTCGTACTTCAGATATCGGGTGTTAGAAATGGTGGAAAGCTGAGTGTCTCTAGAACTTAAATGAAATTCTCGAGGCACTACACAGTAAAGGGTGAGGGGAGAGTCATATGTACTATTTCTCAAGTCAACGTCCCTTTTTCTTGACACATACTAATCTTACAGGGCTGAGTGAGGTACAGTAGAAAGGTTTGTTAACCAGCTTTTGACACAGCATACCAATTTTGTGCTAAAACTTCCAATTTGTGGAAAATTTTAACATGAAAGAGACTTTTAACTATCATAGGCAAAAGGTCATCATGGATGTCTAGCTTCATACCTATATTTTATGAAGCTAATTTATTAATTGCGAATAAGAGACTCCATTTTCATATTATCTTATTACAAATACCATTTTATTCTGTTTAAAGTACTTGTTAAGTTGATAATTTATATACAGCATTGTCACAGGTAATAATTGTGATAGTCCATTATCTCTGCCCATTGTACAAGCTGACTTTTCTAAACAAATATACTTTCTGAAACAACAGACATATTTGTCATTATTGGCAAATAGGTTTATCCCAACGATGACACTCATTCCAAATACTGTCATTATTTACAACATTAAAGGTGTGAAAGTTTTACTCATGTTCCCTGTTTACAATTAATACTCAGCTGATCAACACCAGGAAAACTGTTGTAATACCACAGATGAACTCAACACCATGTGATCTTCCACATTTAAGCTCAAGTGTTCTCATATGGTGCAGTCTTTCCTTCTCTTTTCTTCCAGTAGGTGAAGGAGCCACTGGCTTCAAAAGCATGCACATTTCCTTAACTTTTTTATGTGTTGCTCCTTCCACCGCTTGGTGAATAGATTTTTTATCTTTCCAATTGTATTACATTTTTAAAACAGATTACTTTCATCTTATATTCTGATAGGTGTTGTGGGCAGAACAGAAGTATAAAAATGTTATTCATTCATTTGAAGCTAGTGTATGGCCCAGATTTTTCAGCAAGTGTAATAGATAATAAGTACCTGGTATCTGGTCATTTGTTTCTCCCAAATGATTCTGAATTTGGAATAATTGAATTTGCAAGCAATAAGGTCCAACATATCTACACACTGGAAGACAGGGTCCAAACTATGAAATCCTAAAAGTGGAAGATTGCATATTTCAAAGGTTATTAATATGAAGAGAGATGATTTCTTATCCACAATGGCTTCAGAGGAAGTAATCACCAACAGGAAAAAACCTCCTTACAGTCAACCCATCAACTTCCTGGACATAAGATGGTAAAAGTTGGTGAAAAATTCTCCCATTCAGAATATTTTTCAAGGAAACTATGAGTGAAGATATTTCTGTCTTGGATTTAAACCTCAAGCAAAACAAGAGTGGATGATCATTATTATTGTTATCACCTTTCATTCAGGAGCTGCTATATGGAATTCAACTAAAGATCTCTGCAGCTAATAAGGACATGATGGATCTCTTGGCCTCCAAGTCAACATCACTCCTTGAAGAATCTTCCAGCTGAGATTACTACTAGATCAGGTGATACAATAAAAAATGATGAAGATCAAAATGATGAACATGTGTAGATTGACAGACTTTGTACTGATATGGTTGTGTGGAAAAAATGTCACAAAATCTCTATTTTGGTATTAAATTGTATTACAACCCTAAATGTAATGCTCCGCTCATCATTTAAAAATACTGCGTAAATTGAGTTTTTGTTCCATCTGATAAATTAAAATTCACTACCAGATTGAATCAAGCCCATGTTTTTCTTTTACTTAATTCTTAGTCAGGGTTAATAAATTGTTATTTCATATATATGCAAAATTTAAGTTAAACTATGCACTACTTACTAATGATTTTTGAAAATAAATTTAAATTTTCAATAATTGTCAATGAGCCAAAAGCTTTAGGACTATTTCTGTAAACTGTTCCAGAACTGTAATGTACTGTTCACTGATGATTGTTTCTCGCATGAGAAAAGGGCAAATAATGCCTCTCTGCACACTGTAACCCAAAACAGTAACTTTGGGAGAATACAGTTGTTTTGCTTCACACAAATGGGGGTTTTTGGAACCCCAAAATAGTCAGTTTTGTCTGTTCATGACTCCACTTAGGTTGAAGCGTGCGTCACCTGTAAACCAGACGCAGCCTCTGCTGCAATTCTTTGGACAGATTTCCTTGGATTTTGCTGAATAATCCCAGAAACTGTGGTGACGTTTTCAGGAGCAACTACAGTTTCCCTAGGTTGAATATTCCACACCAGATCATCAGCCACACTGCCTGTCTGTTCAAATTTGATGAAGAGCTTGCAAACGGTCTTAGTATTGGGCTCATTTGGAACATTAAATCGTGTTTGAAAACTGCGCCTTGTCGGTGCAGTACTGTATTCTAACGTGTCGTATTGCAGTACCAGAAAACACGTTGTCGAATGGAATGCATGATTTCGACCTCTACCTTTGGTGCACTAATCTCGTTTTGCATTTTGACAGTGGAAATGATAGCTCTGAGCTGTGGTGCATTATTTATAAGCACTACATATTCTGATTACAGTGCCATCTGTTAGCAGATTTTCGAACTATTTCGAAACTTCTGCATAAAATTCTTACAGCTTTCATAATAAGTGTACTGTTTCTTGCAATTGTCTATCATTCTTAGTTTTCAAGGACTTAATTTTGAAATCGGGTACTCCTTCACTGGAAATCCTGTATAAGGGTATCGTTAGCTAAACTGCAAATGAAAATCAATGAAAATAATCAAAATACGGCAATTTGTATTACTCTGTCGTTATTACCCTAGTAGGCCAACTGTGGTACTGACAATAGTGATGTGACAGCCTATTGTATTTATGTCAGAAAGAGAGAGCTGGAGCACTGCTACTTGTACAGTTGTCACAGCATGCCAGAGACAACAGAGATTATTTGTTCTCCTTCCCCCTGTGTTCCAGTGGCAGTGTTCTCACAACTATTTTTGATGATAGTTTTATTAGCTATGACAGTGGACTACCGTCTACCAGTTCAGTTGTGACTGATAATCATTGTGATTCATTACTTGCACACACAATGTGGGTCGATGTTACAATGTTTCCAGCTACATCGCGTGTCACAGTGTGTTATGTCCTATAATCTATGACAACATTAGTAAGAGGATTAACTGCACCCCCCCCCCCCCCCCCCTCCAATCCTATTATATATGGAAAAGAACTTCATTAACATTTTGAGTCCTGGCCTGTAGCATTCAAACCTATGCTAAAAAATGGTGATTTTTCTCATATTTTAGGCAATTGTAACTCTTAGAAGGTTTTAAATCTTAGTACTAAAGCTTTACGTTTATGGGAAATGTAGACTTCCTAAATTAAACTGGTGTGCACTGTGTTGTTCTTGTGTGGATATGTATGGTGCTTTAATAGAGTTTTCCATAATCCATGATTATTTTATGCAAAAATATTTAACAATGAAATGTACAGCTTGTTTTATGTACTGTAATTATACTTTGGGATCTTTTTTGTTACAATTTAAGGCTATGTACAATTTATCTCAAAGCACGGTAATGCACATTTTGCGACTCGGCACTCAGTTTACTGTTTAGAAAATATGATTTTGAGGGATACTGAAGTTGATTTTTCAGAATGTGATTATCTAGAAAATACAGCAGTATCTGGCTTACAATCAGTTGTTTTCCAGTTTTCTTCAGAGTTTGTAAGGTGCAAAATTCTTTCCGCAGTTTGCACTCTGCGAGGGCAGTATCTGGAGGAATATTGCCACAGTTCATTCCCACAGTGTCTCGATGAGCACACTCCTCTCGTTAGTCTACTGCAAAAAGTCATATTTGAAAACAAAAGCACAATGAAACTCCATACTGAAAACAATGTTGACGTAAATATAAACAAGAATATCGAGAATTTTGTACTGTACATTTGTTATGGAACTGTCTGAAATTTATTCTTTAATGTAGTTCACATCTTCAACAGAGTTGTCTACAATATCAACTTCTACATCTACATCTATATCTACATCCATACTGCGCAAGCCAGCTGACAGTGTGTGGCGGAGGGTACCTGGAGTATGTCTATCGGTTCTCCCTTCTATTCCAGTCTCGTATTGTCGGTATGCCTCTGTGTGGGCTGTAATCTCTCTGATTTTATCCTCATGGTCTCTTCGCGAGATATACCTAGGAGGGAGCAATATACTGCTTGACTCCTCAGGGAAGGTATGTTCTCGAAACTTCAACAAAAGCCTGTACCGAGCTACTGAGCGTCTCTCCTGCAGAGTCTTCCACTGGAGTTTATCTATCATCTCCGTAACGCTTTCGCGATTACTGAATGATCCTGTAACGAAGTGCGCTGCTCTCCATTGGATCTTCTCTCTCTCTCTCTCTCTCTCTCTCTCTCTCTCTCTCTCTCTCTCTCTCTCTTTTCTGTCAACCCTATCTGGTACGGATCCCACACTGGTGAGCAGTATTCAAGCAGTGGGCGAACAAGTGTACTGTAACCTACTTCCTTTGTTTTCGGATTGCATTTCCGTAGGATTCTTCGAATGAATCTCAGTCTGGCATCTGCTTTACTGCCGATTGCCGATCAACTTTATATGATAATTCCATTTTAAATCACTCCTAATGCGTACTCCCAGATAATTTATGGAATTAACTGCTTCCAGTTGCTGACCTGCTGTATTGTAGCTAAATGATAAGGGATCTTTCTTTCTATGTATTTGCAGCACATTACACTTGTCTACATTGAGATTCAATTGCCACTCCCTGCGCCATGCATCAATTTGCTGCAGATCCTCCTGCATTTCAGTACAATTTTCCATTGTTACAACCTCACGATATACTACAGCATCATCCGCAAAAAGCCTCAGTGAACTTCCGATGTTATTCACAGCATCATTTATGTATATTGTGAATAGCAACAGTCCTACGAGACTCCCCTGTGGCACACCTGAAATCACTCTTACTTCGGAAGACTTCTCTCCATTGAGAATGACATGCTGTGTTCTGTTATCTAGGCACTCTTCAATCCAATCACACAATTGGTCTGATAGTCCATATGCTCTTACTTTGTTCATTAAACGACTGAGGGAACTGTATCGAACGCCTTGTGGAAGTCAAGAAACACGGCATCTACCTGGGAACCCGTGTCTATGGCCCTCTGAGTCTTGTGGACGAATAGCACGAGCTGGGTTTTACACAATCGTCTTTTTCGAGACCCGTGCTGATTCCTACAGAGTAGATTTCTAGTCTCCAGAAAAGTCATTATACTCGAACATAATACATGTTCCAAAATTCTACAACTGATCGACGTTAGAGATATAGGTCTATAGTTCTGCACATCTGTTCGACGTCCCTTCTTGAAGACGGGGATGACCTGTGCCCTTTTCCAATCCTTTGGAACGCTACGCTCTTCTAGAGACCTATGGTACACCACTGCAAGAAGGGGGGCAAGTTCCTTCACATACTCTGTGTAAAACCGAACTGGTATCCCATCAGGTCCAGCGGCCTTTCCTCTTTTGAGCAATTTTAATTGTTTCTCTATCCCTCTGTCGTCTATTTCGATATCTACCATTTTGTCAATTTAGAGAAGGAACTGCAGTACAGTCTTCCTCTGTGAAACAGCTTTGGAAAAAGACATTTAGTATTTCGGCCTTTAATCTCTCATCCTCTGTTTCGGTACCATTTTGGTCACTGAGTATCTGGACATTTTGTTTTGATCCACCTACCGCTTTGACATAAGACCAAAATTTCTTAGGATTTTCTGCCAAGTCAGTACATAGACCTTTACTTTCGAATTCATTGAACGCCTCTCGCATAGCCCTCCTCACACTACATTTCGCTTCACGTAATTTTTGTTTGTCTGCAAGGCTTTGGCTATATTTACATTTGCTGTGAAGTTCCCATTGCTTCTGCAGCAGTTTTATAACTCGGTTGTTGTATCACGGTGGCTCTTTTCCATCTCTTACGATCTTGCTTGGCACATACTCATCTAATGCATATTGTACGATGGTTTTGAACTTTATCCACTGATCCTCAACACTAACTGTACTTGTGACAAAACTTTTGTGTTGAGCCGTCAAGTACTCTGAAATCTGCTTTTTGTCACTTTTGCTAAACAGAAAAGTCTTCCTACCTTTTTTAATATTTCTATTTACGACTGAAATCATCGATGCAGTAACCGATTTATGATCGCTGATTCCATGTTCTGCGTTAACTGTTTCAAATAGTTCGGGTCTGTTTGTCACCAGAAGGTCTAATATGTTATCGCCACGAGTCGGTTCTCTGTTTAACTGCTCAAGGTAGTTTTCAGATAATGCACTTATAAAAATTTCACTGGATTCTTTGTCCCTGCCACCCGTTACAAACATTTGAGTCTCCCAGTCTATATCCGGCAAATCAAAATCTCCACCCAGAACTATAACGTGGGGAAATCTACTCGAAATACTTTCCAAATTTTCCTTCAGGTGCTCTGTCACAACAGTTGCTGAGCCAGGGGGCCTATAGAGACATCAAATTACCATGTTTGAGCCTGCTTTAACCGTGACCTTCACCCAAATTATTTCACATTTTGGATCTCCGTCAATTTCCTTCGATACTATTGCACTTCTTATCGCTATAAACACACCTCCCCCTTCACTGTCCAGCCTGTCTCTGTGGTATACATTCCAGTATGAGTTTAGAATTTCATTACTGTTTACATATGGTTTCAGCCAACTTTCTGTCCCTAGTACTATGTGGGCATTGTGACCGTCTATTAATGAGAGCAGTTCTGGGACCTTTTTATAGATGCTCCTGCAGTTTACTTTTACAACATTAATACTGTTATTCCCTGCTGCATTTTGCCTACTGCTACCTTGTTGTGTCTCAGGAGGCGTCTTGTGGGGCCTAGGGAGGGAATTCTCTAACCTAAAAAACCCACATGTGCACTCCACACGTACTCCGCTACCCTTGTAGCCGCTTCTTGCGTGTAGTGCACACCTGACCTTTTCAGGGGGACCCTACATTTCTCCACCCGATAGCGGAGGTCGAGAAATTTGCTCCCCAGATCTCCGCGGAATCGTCTGAGCCTCTGGTTTAAGCCTTCCACTTGGCTCCAAACCAGAGGACCGTGATAGGTTCTGGGAACGGTACTACAAATAGTTAGTTCAGATTCCACCTCGCGAGTGAAGCTTTCCGCCTTCACCAACTCCACCAACCGCCTGTATGAACTGAGGATGACCTCTGGACCCAGACGGCAGGAGTCATTGGTGCCGACATGAGCAACAATTTGCAGTCGGGTGCACCCAGTGCTCTCTATCACCGCCGGCAGGGCCTCCTCCACATCTCGGATGAGACCCCCCGGCAAGCAGACAGAGTGAACACTGGCCTTCTTCCCCGACCTTTCCGCTATTTCCCTAAGGGGCTCCATCATATGCCTAACTTCCAAAAAACCTACATCACTAACCTCAAGATCACAAGATAACTTGTGAGCAGTATCATCATCAGTCAAACTGTCTCATCAAATTAATGAAATTTAGGTTACAAGAACTGAAATAAAATGTGCAACTGCAAAAATAACTCCCCCCCCACGCGCAAGTACAAGCACAAGCACAAGCACAAGCACATGTGCACACCTGCAGCATGCCTGTATCATCTAGTGTCTGATACTTGTACTCTACTAAGAGTCATGCAGGAAACATAACACCATGCGCATGAACGAAAGTAAATATCAAGAGAGCCCGCCTATAAAATAAGTCAGTACCCTTTTGTTAGTTTAGGCACACTTGTATTTTTAAGGGAGTTAAAGTTGAATACTAAACATATTGTGATCCCAGTCATTTGCAAGACTCAATGCAAGAGGTTTTGTGTTTTAACCCTTCCAGACCCTCTGGCTACAACTGGGTGCATTAACTTTTACTCCCTTAGCTACAAAAGAGGTGTTTTTTCCCAGTAGAAACTGGAGGTACACATTTGTAAATGTTCAGCCTTTTCATTGTGCCCAAGTGCTGCCAACTGTTGGGTATCTGTAAAGAACTATCAGCAAGTGAAAGTAACAGTGTGCATCAGCTCATGACCACCAGGATCACAGATGTGGCTGGTTCGCTATATTCCACTGTATAATTCAATATTTTTAGTGCTGTTTTGCATGGTAATTATTGATGATCATTTTACTATATGTTAAATATAGAATTTTTGTAATTAGGCATTTTAGTCCATAAAATGAAGTCAAGTGAACAAAGTGTGTTTTGAAAATAGGTACATATTTTTGTATAAATCTTGGATCTAAAATCATTAAAAGGTCATGTAAGAGCATTGCCACATAAGAAAAATTTTCTTTCCTCCAGAAAAAAAATTCAGCTCTGAAAGGGTTAATCTGCACGATAGGATTGGCCATCAGGGGAAATGAAAGCTGTCCAGTGTCAGAACCACTGTGCACTTGGTTCCTTTGGGAGGGGTGGGAGGAGGGTGGAAAGTGGGGAGCAGAAAGAAATGTGGGTGAGGGGGGAGCTCCAGACAGGGGAGGAATGGTGTAGTTAATGGCAGGAGAGCGAGTAGAAGAGTAAGGGGTGCAGAGCTGTGTAGCGAGAACAGCAGGTGTGCCCGAGGGACGATTCCCTCCCAGATAGTTCTGAGGCACTGCTGCTCTGAAGGAGCAGTTGAATGTTTCGGATACTGGAGCAGCTGTCGAAGCTGTCGGTGTGTTATGTCGCAATGTATAGTGTGCTCGAGAACTCGGAGGCCGAGCTTGAAGCTGCTGTGACCTTTCACGAGAGTAGACTGATAGCTTATAGTCACCGCTGTGTAGGCTACTGCAAAGTTACTGCAGCTCAGCTGGAGTGTAATATGACTGCTCTAACATGTGACCGTACCTGTAGTAGGATGGAATTGTGGCTGTACTGTGATAAGAGGTCTACATGTCTGTACATACTCCACAAGCCACCATACAGTGCATGTCGAAGGGTACCCGGTATTACTACTAGTCATTCCCTTTCCTGTTCCACTCGCAAATAGAGTGAGGGGAAAAGCTGCTATCTGTACGTTTCCTGTGAGTCCTGATTTCTCTTATCCTGTCTTCGCAGTCCTTACACGAGATGTGTGGTGGTGGTGGTAGTTGGATTGTCCTGTAGTCTGTCGCAAATGCCAGTTCCCTAAATTTTCTCGATAGTGTTCTGAGGAAGGAATGCATTCTTCTGTCAAGAGATTTCCATTTGACTACCCGTAAAATTTCTGTAATAGTCGTGTGTCGATCAAACCGAGTGGTAACAAATCTGACAGTATACTTCTGATTTCCTTCAGTGTTTTCCATTACCCTGATCTAGTGAGTGTCACAAAAACTCGAGAAGTACTGGAGAATCGGTCGCACGACTGTTCTCGGTGCAGTCTCCTTTAAAGGTGAGATACACTTCTCTAAAACTCTCCCAATGAACCAAAGTCGACAATTCGCCTTCTCTGCAACTGACCTTACATGCTCGTTCCATTTTGTGTCACTTTGCAACATTACACCTAGATATTTAATTGACATGACTGTCACAAAAAAGACCCAAGTAATAATGTTATTGAATATTATAGGATTGTTGTTCATAATCATCTGTATTAATTTATGATTTCTGTATTTAGAGCAAGTTCAATTCATCAGGCCGGGCCCCATAGAAATTCTGTCAAAGTCTTCCCGTATCCTCCTACAGTCAGAGGACGACGACACTTTCCCGTACACTGCAGCATCGCCAGCAAACGATTGCGGGCTGCTGCGTGCCCTCTCCGTCAGATCGTTTACGTATATAGAGAGTGAGCACGCTCTCGCCACACTTCCTGGAGGCTCTCCTGACAGTACCTTTGTGCAATGAACACTCACTGTCAGGGACGAATTACAAGAATATGTTACTTAAAAAGTCTTGGAGCCACTCGCATATCTGAGAACGTATTCTGTATTCTCAGATCTTAACATTCTGCATTGTGGCACTGTGCCAAGCGGTTTGTGGAAATCTAAGAATATAGAATCTGCCTGCCTGTTGTCCTTCATCGACAGTTCACAGGATATTATGAGAGAATAGGCTGAGCTGAGTTATGAGAGTAAGGCTTCTCAAATCTGTGTACAGTTGTGGACACAACCTTTTCTTTCTCTCAAACTTAAAATACAAGATCTGTTCAAAAGATTCCAGAACATTTGTAATTTTATGCCCATGGCTGTTGGAGCAAAATGTTGTTGGCATCCCTGCACACACTGGTTTTTAATGTGTAATGGCCAGAAGTTTCATTGTTGCATGCCTGTTAGTTATTGTTCAGTGCTGTATTGAGTAGAACATTGTGTCACACAGTTTGTGAACTTCGAGATGGCAGTGTTACAGGAGCGACACACCTGCATTAAATTTCACGTGAAACTCGAGAAAACCTTTACGTCAACACACCAGATGATACAGGAAGACTGAGATGCTGAGTGCTTAAGCCATATGTGGTGTTTTGGATGGTTATCATAATTTAAAAATGGCCAGATTGAAGCTAAAGATGACCCTCATTCCAGATGCCCTTCGACATCCACCGACAACACTCCTGTCAGGAATGTCAACAAAATTGTGCGTGCCGATCGAAGACTGACCGTCCGAGAGATTGCAGACGAATGTAACATTTCACTTGCATCATGCCATGAAATCCTGGCATAGCATCTTGGAATGCATCGTGTTGCCACCAAGTTCTTCCCATGGCTCATGAGTCAAGAGCAGAAAGACCTTTGCCTTGTAATCTGTGAAGAGCTTTTGGATTGCACAAATGAGAAAGTGTTGCCTAAGAGAATCTTAACTGGTGGTGAAATGTGGGTGTATAGTTGTAATGTTGAGACCAAGGTTCAATCTTCACAGTAGGTCGGGAAAGTTTCTCAGAGACCAAAACAAGCTCGTCAGGTCAGGTCAAATGTCAAAGCCGTGCTGATATTTTTCTTTGACATTGAAGGATTAGTTCATCATGAACTCATGCCACAGGGACAAACTGTTAATCGATGGTACTGTCGGGGCGTGTTGTGACACCTGTGAGAAAATTTGAGAAGGAAACGGGCTGAAAAGTGGCGAGACAATTCACGGCTCTTGCATCACAATAACCCACATCCACATTCATCCTCGTTGGTGTGTGACTATTGCACAAAAAATTGTATCACTGTCCTGCCTCATCCTCCATACTCTCCAGACCTGACCCCTGTGCACTTTTTCTATTTCCAAAGTTGAAAACCCTGCTGGTAGGTTGAAGATTTGTAACGATAGACGAGATATAAGAAAATTCGCAGATGGCACTTCGTGCGATCCAGCAAGATACATTCAGAGACATCTCCTGGAAGTGGATGCGGCATTGGCAGGGGAGTATCAATTGTGGAGCAGAGTATTTCGAAGGAGACTGTGGTCAATAAGTCAAAGGTAAGCGTAGAAAAAATTTGTGGACAAATTTCTGGAATTTTTTGAACAGAACTCGTACACCAAGACTTTTCTGCAAGCAAGCGTTAAGGATTTACCCTTGGTGCAACCTCAGTGGCTCACTACTTTTTAAGATTTACCACTGCCACAGCACCATTCTTGCTGCCCCCTCCAGTGGGATTTGATTGAGGACTTTTGTGATGCCCTCACATTGATAATTAAATCTGTGTCCACATCATCTTTGAGTCTTCCTCCTCTACCTTTATTCTGACTCGTTAAACAGTAGTCAAGAATTGGTTAAATGAGGGTTTTTAACACTTTGGGTCCTGAGCCATTGCATGCGGCTGTCTACCATAAAGACTGGCTGATTTTAACGTATTTTAAACTACTACAACTCATGAAAGGTTTCAGTTATAGCAATAAAATTACTCTTATTGAAAAACTTAGACTTTCTTGTTTAAAACCATATAGAATACCTTTCTCTTGAATTAATACATACTTTTGACAAGCGTTATTATTATAACATTGTTTTTGAAAAAAGGAAAAATTGGTCAAAAGTATATTCACTGTATTTTTTAGAAGGAAATTTTTTTTATTTTACACTAAAATTGTAATTATGATGGATACAGTATATCTTATCTACAGTAACCTTTTGTAACTATTTTATCTTTGTGTGGTAAATTTTGAAGTACGGCATTTTGCAAAATGCTACTTTACATTCACTACACTGGTAGGTTGTGTCTTTTCGCCACACTTTTCCAGTCAGTTTTTTTCCTCTCAGAGAACACACTACACACTGTTTTTGTTTCTGTTTCTTACCTACTTCTGTCTCAATCTTTTCCAGGAAATAATTTCCAGTTGATAGTCTTGAGAGTCCAGATGGACCAGGTCAGGGTTCAAGATCTTTGCTTTGTGCAAGATCTGCACAGATAACTGTCATGAAGTGAGATGTTGTGAGCTGTTTTCCAGTAACCTTATTGTATAATATGCAGGAATTTACAATCACCATTAGTATAACATGGAATGCCAACTTTCTCCACCACTTCACAGTTCGATGTTCAAATGCGCCGTATGACAATCGCTGATCCGATACGTCAACACCAAACTTGTTTTTGTTGTAGTCCACTACACAGGCTGGCTTTGACTTCTCTCTTCCTCTCTGATCAGTGAAAGTGACCATCTCAGCAGTGTGCCTTGTACTTATCATATGCACATTTCTTTCGTCCTTCTAACACAGTGCCAACATATTTCCTTCACGCCTGAAAATAAGTTCACCTCGCTGAAGGTTTGGATCTTTTATAGCACGAGGCAGTCCCTGCCGAGATTTTCTTGTTGTCCTCACAAGGGCAGCTTTTTGCAGCTCCCAGTTCTGAAGCAAGAATTGGACTTGTGTAGAATCTGTCCGTAAACAAAGTGTAGCCTTTTTCCGACAGATTTGCAAGCAATGTCTTTACCAGAGTCACTGTGTCAGACCTTTCACACGCATAAACAGAGAAATTCCAGATGTAACCTGTGTCAGATTTGGATAACACATACAGTTTCATACCCTATTTATTTGGTTTTTATGGCATGTACTGTTTGAAATACACACGACCTCGAAATTTACACATGCCTTCATCTGTTGTAATTTTTTGAGATGGTGTATTCGCACGCAGGAAATTAGCACACACATTATCTAGGAGGGGTCTCACCTTGTGCAGTGGGTCCTAGCCAGTTTCTCCTTTCCTCTTAGCTAAGGAATTATCGCTAATGTGGAAGTTTCTCAAAATAGAAAGAAATCTGCCACGGCTCAAGATGTTTGGACAGAAATTACACGACACAACAGGGTTCTCGGACCAGTGCTCTCGTATATGTGGCCTCACACTTACACACACATGGACTACAATTGCCAGAAACTTCCTTATTTCCATAAGTGTAACTCCTTTCCACTTTGATAATGAGCAGGTGGGTGAAAGGGAATTTGTGCTTCGTGATTTCCTGATGCATTGTTGAGCATACAGATTAGTTTGTTCCTTTATATGTTTCATCATACTGTCTGTCAGGAAATATGAAAAAAATTCTAGAAGTGCACTGTTCTGGTCTAAACTGACAATATTGCATATTCCGGATTGTCCTGAGACTAGATCGATATCTGGTGCACGATCAGTAGTCGTCCAACCTTCCTCAGAATCAGTGCGGCGCGCAGGTCTCGGCTTCCCCCTCGCTGTCAGTTTTGCTCGTTCTTCAGGCACAATATCGACGGGATTACTTGCTGCTGAAGTGCTTAAACACCTGAATCTATCAGAAGAGTAGTATTTGTAAATAAAATCATAATGACGTACTGAGAGTTTTTTTAGTGAAAATCTGAACAAAAATTATACATGTTTTGTTGTCAGAATTCTTTACCTGAACTGCCAGAAACTACTTCTTGAACGTAGTCCACATCATCATCAGAGTCATCTACAATATCTTCCTCTGACAAATCAATGCCACTTTCTTCTAAATCACGATATAACTCGCGAGCAATTTCTTCGTCCGTGAAGCCACGCTTCGCCATCTTGACACTACTGAGACCGCGTGGGAAAAAATCGGCGCTCACAAAACCCGACAAATAAAAGGGGAAGCACACCCTTCCACAGCATGCCCGCACCATCTAGTGACCAATACTCGAACTACAGTCCATGCAGCGCCTCGCAGACAAGCGGGAGCCCTAAGAACACACAAAGGAAGGAAGGGGAAGAACGAGAACACGTGCCCGTAAAATTACAGGCGTTGGACTTTTGGGCAGGCCGCGCACGCTTGTATTTTTACGGGTGTCGGCGCCTAAGTGTTAAGCAATCTCTACTACATCTGCATCGTTCCTCTGCAGACCACTGTGTGAAGCACATGGCAATGTGTACCTCCCACTGCACTGTTTGTTAAGCCTCCTTCCTGGTACATTCACTAATGTAATCAACTAATATTGTTGATATTCGAACCAGGAGTTTTCATTGTTTATTAAAGGTTGTGATTTTACTGTCATTTAGAGTCTAATGAATAAGGAAATAGGAAATGTCTAATTATGTTGTTTTAAGGTGCCCCTCCGAAACTGAAAGAATCATTAGATAAAAGTTGTTACAGTGATCTTTTGTACACAGTGTTAACATGTATGTATATTGTCCTTTCTGGATAAATGCTGATGGGCTTGAAAATACTGATCATCATCTTTTGTCTCTGCACTAGTATTTCAGTTCCTGTTGCAGTGTTACGTGGCTTTATGCTTAATTACAGACTTACTGTTTCATCAGTTGATTTGTTTTCACCACGTAACGCCAGCGGTTTACGTCCTTCTTCATTGCTGAGCGATGTATCACTTTTCGTTCTGACGCCGCAACTCTTCGTTTTCTATATCTTTACCACTTTTTACCTATATAAATGATGAACTATTGGTTTTGCCGTTTAATACCTTTTTAATAACTGTGGAAGTATTACAGGCATCAGGTCCCACCTAATGTGTCACCCGCCTACACGTTTTACATGAACCTTACAAGACTCAATCGATCTGTTTACAAAGAGAAAGCAGAATATATCTTCCTTTGACATTGACATTGTCCAACAACGACCTAGGAAGCTCGACGCCCTCGCGGCCCAGGCTCTTCTTTGGCTCGCTTTAGTTTGCAGCATTCGTTTTATTCCTTGCCCACTTGCCGCTACATCGAACTTTCTTGGTGATCGTTGGGCAACGTCTTCCACGTTATCTGCAACATAAATAAACTTTCTTCCCACAATATTTCTGAAAACCTAAAAACGAACTTAAAGAACATAATAATAATAACTGTTCTTACAATTATTTGTATAAGTCTTGGTCGATTTAATGAGGGGTGGGACAGGCCTAAGCCTTGTGAGACCACATTGTGCGTTAATTGTGGATCACCCAACACATCTTGTATTGTTTCTGTTGAGCCTGGATTCGGTGATCGGATGTACTTTTGCATTCCGTTGTGCCGCGGCTTTTGTACACCATTAATTCTTCCCTTTTAGTTTCTCAGAGGAATAAGTAAAAAATTTTTGCTTCTAACAACATTGGTAATTACATTTTCCATGTAATTATTTTCATTACAGAGGAATATTATGTCTGGTTGGCACAACTAGCTCTCTCAACATCTCATCACAGACAGAAGGAGATAATTAATAAAAATTAAATGTTGTATACTTGTCAACTTTCACAGAAGTCATGCCTTTGGTTCTTATTACTCTGTGCAATTTACCGTAATCTGTTATAAGCTAGAAAAGTTTATCGTCAAAACTAAAGGAAAAAAATATTACTCTTTCTTCTTTCATTATATTTACGTCGGTTGACTGAAAAGTAATGCCTCCACCTTCATTACTCTTAACCAGTTGGCAGCATTGGCATGCAGCAGGTACTGGCTTGTTCCGTAGCCTCTTCTCTACAGCTCTAGTTGGCAGGAAGCCTTAGCATTGAACGGTTGTGTTGTTTCAGTGTAAAGTATGGAACCCTGTGCAGATGGTCGGTCAATGTGATTTATTGAATTATTGACAGCAGAAGGTGTCACCCCAAAGGAGGAGATTCATCAGAGAGTTAAAGCAGTTTATGGTGGTTGTGTCGATGTGAGTATTGTGCGTCATTGGGCAAGTAAGTTTAAAGATGTTGAGCCGGGAAGATCTGACCTGCATGACAAACAGAGAGTTGGACATCCTATGACAGCAACCACTGAGTTTCACAACCAAAATGTTGACAGATTGATTCAGGACGATCATCGTATCACTCGGAGAGAAATTGCAAGCACAATCGGCATTTCACAAGAACGTGTGAAGACGTTGAGATAACAGTGAGACTGTGGTTGCAGAAACAGAGGGTCGACTTTCCGTGACGGTTTCAGAAAACTTGTTCATTGTTGGCAGGAATGTATCCAATTGGCTGGTGATTATGTACAAAAGTGGATATTGGTAATTAAAGATCACATTCTAAGGATTGTTTCTGTGTTTGAATTATTATTATTTGTATTATTATTGAACTGCTAACAAAAAATATTTTGTAAAAAGATTAAACAAAAAAATCAGTAAAGTGTAACTTAATCTTGAATTACTCTATGGTGTATTATGTATGTATATCAACTCGATAAGAATCGGCACTCTCTCCTCCTCCTGCTTTGTCAGAGTTTCATTGTTTCTATTTACAGAGTGACATGTTTTAAATTGTCCCAGTTTTACTGCTCTTGTTGTATAAGCACAAATGTTTATTCTTATTTGTTCATGCTGATACAAGTGAATATTTGTCTTCAATCAGTTTTACTCTAATTGTTCTTATTACTACAGATATTTACAGATTTACGCCATTACTTATTTGGCAAATTGTCTTAAAGCAAATTCCAGATTCATTTTCGTACAACATGCTTGTTTGATTATCCTAGTACATTGATATTTTTATATACTGATAGTAAATAACATTTGAATTTGCATAATGTAACGAACACTGCAAGACAGAAATGTCTAATGATAACTCATCTTGAGGAATGCATGACAGTGGTTTTACCCATTCCTCAATTTAAGACTTGTGGAACATTAGTTCCCTTGGTGTAAGACCACTGGAAGTATGTGATAAATTATTAACAACTTATTGAAAATAGTCAAATATTCTGTCTATTTAGTTTGTGTATTTGGGATGTATGTCCTGATTAAATTACTGAATTCTTTAATTACATGTTTCACTGGGCTGGTTTCATGGTGGAGTTTTGAAACCAAAATATGTTTAATTTGCTGTTCCTTTCCAAAATTTATCCACTTATTATTCATAAAATTTGATGCAGCATATGTCATAATCATTACCGGTTTACCAATTCTGGGGAAATAATCACTCATAATGCTTCTAATAATAGGAGCTGAGGTCACTGATTTTACAAAGTACATACGGAGGTACTTGGAAAAAAAACATCATACAGTGCAGTTACATACTTTACCCCACCCCTGACCTCTGGATGTGGGTTGGTTGTGTCAAATGATACTGACCCTAGGGGTTTTGTGGGGATGATTGGAAGTAACTGTAGTAAACAGAATTGGTTTGAATGTTTTGCTTGCTAGCATATGACACATCTTCTTATTACCTGTTGTACTTTGTGGCAAACATTGGGAAAATAGCTGTTTGATACAATTTGGTTAATACACTTTGATACTTCATAATGGCTCCAGGTGGTGGAATTAAGCACCACCTGGTTGATTCCGCCATGTGATGATGAAAGAGTACAACTTGATTAAATTGGAGTACTTACCTAAATCTTCTTTATAATTGTCTCGAATTCTCTGCATGACCTTCTGCTTGCACAGATCTTCTTCTTGTAATTATTGCATGTTGTGACATATTTTTAAGTAGTAGGAACGTATGTGCCATCATTCATCAATGAAATGCGAAAATCTGTTCCGTTAGTATGGCAAATTCATTGAAACCTCGTGGGAGCTGTGAAAGTGTGACTGCTCTTATGTTCTGTTCTCTTTTTATGTATATGACCTCAAAACTATATACTTGTAGGAATATGCACCCCCTTGCTATTTGTTTGTGAGATAGTTTGCGTGTGAAGAGAAATGACAGGGCTTGGCGATCACAAAATACTTTTGTATGTTTCCCTCATGGGTGATATTGGAATTTTCTGAACATCCAAACCACTGCCAATGCTTCCAGCTCTGTAACTGAATACAGTCTCTTGCATTCTGTAAGGGTTCGACTCGCAAAACTAATTACAGATACAGTTGGTTCCCCTTCTATTTCTCTGATCAGAAACAGATACCCCCACTCCTTATCATGTAGCATCATAAGAAGAATTCTTTACTCATATCCAAGTAGCGTAATAAATTAGCATTTACTAAAGCTTTTTAATAGTATCAAAGTCCTTGGCATTGTTTTATTCGTGACCATTTGTTGTTCTTTAATAGTAATTTAACAAAGCACCAGTGTTCAGTAGTTGATTCGGTATGAATTTCCTAAAAAATGATGTTAACTCCAGAAATGCCATCAGCTGCATTTTTGTTTTGAGGTCCCACCACCACCTACTCCAGTCCCGTAACCCGGAAGGTGTACACGATCAAAGGCAGAGCCACGTGTGAAAGCACCCACGTGATTTACCAACTGACCTGCCTACACTGTGACGCATTCTATGTGGGACTGACCAGCAACAAACTGTCCATTCGCATGAATGGACACAGGCAGACAGTGTTTGTTGGTAATGAGGATCACCCTGTGGCTAAACATGCCTTGGTGCACGGCCAGCACATCTTGGCACAGTGTTACACCGTCCGGGTTATCTGGATACTTCCCATTAACACCAACCTATCCGAACTCCGGAGATGGGAACTTGCTCTTCAATATATCCTCTCTTACCGTTATCCACCAGGCCTCAATCTCCGCTAATTTCAAGTTGCCGCCACTGATACCTCACCTGTCATTCAACAACATCTTTGCCTCTGCACTTCCGCCTCGACTGACATCTCTACCCAAACTCTTTGCCTCTATATATGTCTGCTTGTGTCTGTATATGTGTGGATGGATATGTGTGTGTGTGCGCGCGAGTGTATACCCGTCCTTTTTTCCCCCTAAGGTAAGTATTTCCGCTCCCGGGATTGGAATGACTCCTTACCCTCTCCCTTAAAACCCAAATCCTTTCATCTTTCCCTCTCCTTCCCTCTTTCCTGACAAAGCAACCGTTGGTTGTGAAAGCTAGTATTTTGTGTGTATGTTTGTGTTTGTTTGTGTGTCTATCGACGTGCCAGTGCTTTCGTTTGGTAAGTCACATCATCTTTGTTCTTAGATATATTTTTTCCATGTGGAATGTTTCCCTCTATTTTTTTATATATATATATATATATATATATATATATATATATATATATATATATATAAAAATACAAAGATGAGGTGACTTACCGAACAAAAACGCTGGCAGGTCGATAGACACACAAACAAACACAAACATACACACAAAATTCAAGCTTTCGCAACAAATTGTTGCCTCATCAGGAAAGAGGGAAGGAGAGGGGAAGACGAAAGGAAGTGGGTTTTAAAGGAGAGGGTAAGGAGTCATTCCAATCCCGGGAGCGGAAAGACTTACCTTAGGGGGAAAAAAGGACAGGTATACACTCGCACACACGCACATATCCATCCACACATACAGACACAAGCAGACATATTTAAAGACAAAGAGTTTGGGCAGAGATGTCAGTCGAGGCAGAAGTGTAGAGGCAAAGAAGTTGTTGAAAGACAGGTGAGGTATGAGTGGCGGCAACTTGAAATTAGCGGAGATTGAGGCCTGGCGGATGATGAGAAGAGAGGATATACTGAAGGGCAAGTTCCCATCTCCGGAGTTCGGATAGGTTGGTGTTGGTGGGAAGTATCCAGATAACCCGGACGGTGTAACACTGTGCCAAGATGTGCTGGCCGTGCACCAAGGCATGTTTAGCCACAGGGTGATCCTCATTACCAACAAACACTGTCTGCCTGTGTCCATTCATGCGAATGGACAGTTTGTTGCTGGTCATTCCCACATAGAATGCGTCACAGTGTAGGCAGGTCAGTTGGTAAATCACGTGGGTGCTTTCACACGTGGCTCTGCCTTTGATCGTGTACACCTTCCGG
The DNA here is from genome assembly GCF_021461385.2 of Schistocerca piceifrons. Lineage (NCBI taxonomy): Eukaryota > Metazoa > Arthropoda > Insecta > Orthoptera > Acrididae > Schistocerca > Schistocerca piceifrons. The sequence goes on from NC_060146.1 coordinate 102,453,051, forward strand.
GTTACAGGACTGGAGTAGGTAGTGGTGGGAGGGTGCATGGGACAGGTTTTGCATCGGGGGCGGTTACAAGGATAGGAGCCAGAGGGTAGGGAAGGTGGTTTGGGGATTTCATAGGGATGAACTAACAGGTTACGAAGGTTAGGTGGACGGCGGAAAGACACTCTTGGCGGAGTGGGGAGGATTTCATGAAGGATGGATCTCATTTCAGGGCAGGATTTGAGGAAGTCGTATCCCTGCTGGAGAGCCACATTCAGAGTCTGGTCCAGTCCCGGAAAGTATCCTGTCACAAGTGGGGCACTTTTGTGGTTCTTCTGTGGGGGATTCTGGGTTTGAGGGGACGAGGAAGTGGCTCTGGTTATTTGCTTCTGTACCAGGTCGGGAGGGTAGTTGCGGGATGCGAAAGCTGTTTTCAGGTTGTTGGTGTAATGATTCAGGGATTCCGGACTGGAGCAGATTCGTTTGCCACGAAGACCTAGGCTGTAGGGAAGGGACCGTTTGATGTGGAATGGGTGGCAGCTGTCATAATGGAGGTACTGTTGCTTGTTGGTGGGTTTGATGTGGACAGACGTGTGAAGTTGGCCATTGGACAGGTGGAGGTCAACGTCAAGGAAAGTGGCATGATTACACTCCCATATTCTATTTTCTCAGGCTTGTCTGACATTTGGCATCACCCCCAAAGGCCTTACACTTAAAGTTCCCATCTCTGGCTGCAACCCTTCCTTCCATCAGTCCCTATACCAGTTCCAAACTGAACAATCCATTGCCCTCACCCACCTAATCCTTCACCTACACATCAACTCAGCCAATGAACACACCCGTCAACTCCTATCCTTAATAAAAGTCCTTAATCTTTCCTCTCCCACATCCACACCGGCTGTCCAGAGCATCCTCCTACAGGCCAACCGTAAATTAGAACAGCATGCCACCCTCCACCTCAAAAAACTATCCAATCTCCTGGTTTCCCACCTCCGGAAAGGCAACTCACTCACCCTTCACAACCTTTCCAGCAAACCTCAACCTCCTCTCATTGCACACAAACCCAGTCTCTCCCATCTACTCAATCTCCCACTTCCAGCTCCACTCCCTCCAAAACCTCAAAATTCCGATCAACACAATCTGGAACCACAACACCCTAATTCAGTAGTTAACCTTTCCTCCAAACCTCTCTCCCAATCCGAAACCTCTGTCCTATCCAAAGGCCTCACCTTCAGCCCCACTCCCAGATTCAACCAAACAGCCCTCGTCAAAGATTTACTGTCCTACACTCGTACTCTCTGCTGGAAGTATCACTTTGCCACGAAGAAAAATGATCCTAATCCTACTCCTAATGATCCGACTCCTCAAGACACCATCCAAATTGAACCCTGCCTGGAACAGTTCCGTCCTCCGTCACAGCGGGACCCACCTCCTCTTCCTCAAAATCACCCTCTCCAAACCTTCCAGGAATATCTGACTTCCAGCCTTGCATCTCAATCCTTCTTAAAAAACCTTAATCCTACACCCAACATCACCACTGCTGAAGCCCAGGCTATCCGTGATCTGAAGGCTGACCGATCCATCATCATTCTTCCGGCAGACAAGGGTTCCACGACCGTGGTACTTGATCGTCGGGAGTATGTGGCTGAGGGACTGCGTCAGCTTTCAGACAACACCACATACAAAGTTTGCCAAGGTAACCCCATTCCCGATGTCCAGGCGGAGCTTCAAGGAATCCTCAGAACCTTAGGCCCCCTGCAAAACCTTTCACCTGACTCCATCAACCTCCTGACCCCACCGACACCCCGCACCCCTACCTTCTACCTTCTTCCTAAAATCCACAAACCCAATCATCCCGGCCGCCCCATTGTAGCTGGTTACCAAGCCCCCACAGAACGTATCTCTGCCTACGTAGATCAACACCTTCAACCCATTACATGCAGTCTCCCATCCTTCATCAAGGACACCAACCACTTCCTTGAACGCCTGGAATCCTTACCCAATCTGTTACCCCCGGAAACCATCCTTGTAACCATTGATGCCACGTCCTTATACACAAATATTCCGCACGTCCAGGGCCTCGCTGCGATGGAGCATTTCCTTTCACGCCGATCACCTGCCACCCTACCTAAAACCTCTTTCCTCATCACCTTAGCCAGCTTCATCCTGACCCACAACTTCTTCACTTTTGAAGGCCAGACATACCAACAATTAAAGGGAACAGCCATGGGTACCAGGATGGCCCCCTCGTACGCCAACCTATTCATGGGTCGCTTAGAGGAAGCCTTCTTGGTTACCCAAGTCTGCCAACCCAAAGTTTGGTACAGATTTATTGATGACATCTTCATGATCTGGACTCACAGTGATGAAGAACTCCAGAATTTCCTCTCCAACCTCAACTCCTTTGGTTCCATCAGTTTCACCTGGTCCTACTCCAAATCCCATGCCACTTTCCTTGACGTTGACCTCCACCTGTCCAATGGCCAACTTCACACGTCTGTCCACATCAAACCCACCAACAAGCAACAGTACCTCCATTATGACAGCTGCCACCCATTCCACATCAAACGGTCCCTTCCCTACAGCCTAGGTCTTCGTGGCAAACGAATCTGCTCCAGTCCGGAATCCCTGAATCATTACACCAACAACCTGAAAACAGCTTTCGCATCCCGCAACTACCCTCCCGACCTGGTACAGAAGCAAATAACCAGAGCCACTTCCTCGTCCCCTCAAACCCAGAATCCCCCACAGAAGAACCACAAAAGTGCCCCACTTGTGACAGGATACTTTCCGGGACTGGACCAGACTCTGAATGTGGCTCTCCAGCAGGGATACGACTTCCTCAAATCCTGCCCTGAAATGAGATCCATCCTTCATGAAATCCTCCCCACTCCGCCAAGAGTGTCTTTCCGCCGTCCACCTAACCTTCGTAACCTGTTAGTTCATCCCTATGAAATCCCCAAACCACCTTCCCTACCCTCTGGCTCCTATCCTTGTAACCGCCCCCGATGCAAAACCTGTCCCATGCACCCTCCCACCACTACCTACTCCAGTCCTGTAACCCGGAAGGTGTACACGATCAAAGGCAGAGCCACGTGTGAAAGCACCCACGTGATTTACCAACTGACCTGTCTACACTGTGACGCATTCTATGTGGGAATGACCAGCAACAAACTGTCCATTCGCATGAATGGACACAGGCAGACAGTGTTTGTTGGTAATGAGGATCACCCTGTGGCTAAACATGCCTTGGTGCACGGCCAGCACATCTTGGCACAGTGTTACACCGTCCGGGTTATCTGGATACTTCCCACCAACACCAACCTATCCGAACTCCGGAGATGGGAACTTGCCCTTCAGTATATCCTCTCTTCTCGTCATCCGCCAGGCCTCAATCTCCGCTAATTTCAAGTTGCCGCCACTCATACCTCACCTGTCTTTCAACAACTTCTTTGCCTCTACACTTCTGCCTCGACTGACATCTCTGCCCAAACTCTTTGTCTTTAAATATGTCTGCTTGTGTCTGTATGTGTGGATGGATATGTGCGTGTGTGCGAGTGTATACCTGTCCTTTTTTCCCCCTAAGGTAAGTCTTTCCGCTCCCGGGATTGGAATGACTCCTTACCCTCTCCTTTAAAACCCACTTCCTTTCGTCTTCCCCTCTCCTTCCCTCTTTCCTGATGAGGCAACAATTTGTTGCGAAAGCTTGAATTTTGTGTGTATGTTTGTGTTTGTTTGTGTGTCTATCGACCTGCCAGCGTTTTTGTTCGGTAAGTCACCTCATCTTTGTATTTATATATAATTTTTCCCACGTGGAATGTTTCCTTCCATTATATATATATATATATCTCCCGTGTGGAATGTTTACCTCTATTTTATATATATATATATATATATATATATGTGTGGCTAGAAAAAAATCGGACTAGTACTGGTGAAACAATAAAACAAATGCAATTAGGCTGAAAGTCGCGTGGCCTGTCACGTGACTCTCGCTCCGCCTACTGCTCGAGTTTCATCTGCCTCCTGAACTCAGTCTGCCCATGGTGTCTGTTTTAAGTAGTTGACGTTTTGTCTGTGCGTCGGAAAATGTTGAGTGTACAGAAAGAACAGCGTGTTAACATCAAATTTTGTTTCAAACTAGGAAAATCTGCAAGTGAAATGTTTGTAATGTTACAACAAGTGTACGGCGATGATTGTTTATCGCGAACACAAGTGTTTGAGTGGTTTAAACGATTTAAAGATGGCCGCGAAGACACCAGTGATCACACTCGCACTGGCAGACCATTGTCAGCAAAAACTGATGCAAACATTGAAAAAATCGGTAAACTTGTTCGACAAGATCGCCGTTTAACAATCAGAACAGTGTCTGAGTTAACAGGAGTTGACAAGGAAAGTGTTAGGCAGATTCTTCATGAAAGTTTCAACATGAACAAAGTGTGTTCAAAAATGGTTCCAAAGTGTCTCACAATTGAACAGAAGGAACGCCGAAGAACGATTTGTTCTGGCATCCTGGAAAACATTGAAAGTGATCCCACCTTCTTACAAAATGTTATTACTTGCGATGAATCGTGGTTTTTTACTTACGATCCCAAAACTAAACGCCAATCGATGCATTGGAAAACTCCTGGTTCTCCACGACAAAAAAATCGAAATTCAAGGCAATGATGATTGTTTTTTTTTTTGACATCAAAGGGATTGTGCACATTGATTGGGTACCAGAGGGACAAACAGTGAATCAGCATTACTACATTAGCGTCCTAGCTACCCTACGTGAGCGAGTAAGGAGAAAACGGAACAATTTGTGGAGAAAAAAGTCATGGATCCTTCACCAAGACAATGCCCCAGCTCACAGTGCGTTGTCAGTGAAGACGTTTTTGGCAAAACACAACATTCCCATCTTAGATCATCCACCCTACTCACCTGATTTGGCCCCCTGTGACTTTTTTCTTTTCCCTAAATTCAAGTCAGCTTTGAAAGGAACTAGATTTGAGATTGTTGAAGCAGTAAAAGAAAAAGCGACGGAAGTAATGTATGGACTTACCGAAAATGATCTGCAGCATTGCTATGAACAGTGGAAAATTCATATGGAGCGGTGTAGAGACCGAGGAGGAGAGTACATTGAAGGAGATGACATGAAATTGTAAATAATTGTAAATAAATGTTTTTTCCAGCATCAGTCCGGTTTTTTTCTAGCCGCACCTCGTATATTTATCAAAAAACAAAGATGATGTGACTTACCAAACGAAAGCTATGGCAGGTAGAAAGACACACAAAATTCTAGCTTTCGCAACAAACGGTTGCTTCGTCAGGAAAGAGGGAAGGAGAGGGAAAGACGAAAGGATTTGGGTTTTAAGGGAGAGGATAAGTAGTCATTCCAATCCCGGGAGCGGAAAGACTTACTTTAGGGGGAAAAAAGGACGGGTATACACTCGCGCACACACACACACATCCATCCACACATATACAGAGGCAAAGAGTTTGGGTAGAGATGTCAGTCGAGGCGGAAGTGCAGAGGCAAAGATGTTGTTGAATGACAGGTGAGGTATGAGTGGCGGCAACTTGAAATTAGCGGAGATTGAGGCCTGGTGGATAACGGGAAGAGAGGATATATTGAAGAGCAAGTTCCCATCTCCGGAGTTCGGATAGGTTGGTGTTAGTGGGAAGTATCCAGATAACCCGGACAGTGTAACACTGTGCCAAGATGTGCTGGCCGTGCACCAAGGCATGTTTAGCCACAGGGTGATCCTCATTACCAACAAACACTGTCTGCCTGTGTCCATTCATGCGAATGGACAGTTTGTTGCTGGTCATTCCCACATAGAATGCGTCACAGTGTAGGCAGGTCAGTTGGTAGATAACGTGGGTGCTTTCACACGTGGCTCTGCCTTTGATCGCGTACACCTTCCGGGTTACAGGACTGGAGTAGGTGGTGGTGGGAGGGTGCATGGGACAGGTTTTACACCGGGGTGGTTACAAGGATAGGAGCCAGAGGGTAGGGAAGGTGGTTTGGGGATTTCATAGGGATGAACTATGAGGTTACGAAGGTTAGGTGGACGGCGGAAAGACACTCTTGGTGGAGTGGGGAGGATTTCATGAAGGATGGATCTCATTTCAGGGCAGGATTTGAGGAAGTCGTATCCCTGCTGGAGAGCCACATTCAGAGTCTGGTCCAGTCCCGGAAAGTATCCTGTCACAAGTGGGGCACTTTTGTGGTTCTTCTGTGGGAGGTTCTGGGTTTGAGAGGATGAGGAAGTGGCTCTGGTTATTTGCTTCTGTACCAGGTCGGGAGGGTAGTTGCGGGATGCGAAAGCTGTTGTCAGGTTGTTGGTGTAATGCTTCAGGGATTCGGGACTGGAGCAGATTCGTTTGCCACGAAGACCTAGGCTGTAGGGAAGGGACCGTTTGATGTGGAATGGGTGGCAGCTGTCGTAATGAAGGTACTGTTGCTTGTTGGTGGGTTTGATGTGGACGGACGTGTGAAGCTGGCCTTGGACAGGTGGAGGTCAACATCAAGGAAAGTGGCATGGGATTTGGAGTAGGACCAGGTGAATCTGATGGAACCAAAGGAGTTGAGGTTGGAGAGGAAATTCTGGAATTCTTCTTCACTGTGAGTCCAGATCATGAAGATGTCATCAATAAATCTGTACCAAACTTTGGGTTGGTAGGCCTGGGTAACCAAGAAGGCTTCCTCTAAGTGACCCATGAATAGGTTGGCGTACGAAGGGGCCATCCTGGTACCCATGGCTGTTCCCTTTAATTGTTGGTACGTCTGGCCTTCAAAAGTGAAGAAGTTGTGGGTCAGGTAATGAGGAAAGAGGTTTTAGGTAGGGTGGCAGGTGATTGGCGTGAAAGGAAGTGCTCCATCGCAGCGAGGCCCTGGACGTGCGGGATATTTGTGTATAAGGAAGTGGCATCAATGGTTACAAGGATGGTTTCTGGGGGTAACGGATTGGGTAAGGATTCCAGGTGTTCGAGAAAGTGGTTGGTGTCTTTGATGAAGGATGGGAGACTGCACGTAATGGGTTGAAGGTGTTGATCTACGTAGGCAGAGATACGTTCTGTGGGGGCTTGGTAACCAGCTACAATGGGGCGGCCGGGATGATTGGGTTTGTGAATTTTAGGAAGATGGTAGAAGGTAGGGGTGCGGGGTGTCGGTGGCGTCAGGAGGTTGATGGAGTTAGGTGAAAGGTTTTGTAGGAGGGGGGGGGGGGGGGAGGGAAGGGTGTACACTCGCACACACGCACATGTCCATCCACACATGTGCGGACACAGGCAGACATGTGCGGAGGCAGGGAGTTTGGGCAGAGATGTTAGTTGAGGCTCTGTATATGTCTGCTTGTGTCTGTATATGTGTGGATGGATATGTGTGTGTGTGCAAGTGTATACCCGTCCTTTTTTCCCCTCGCACACACACACATATCCATCCACACATACAGACACAAGCAGACATATTTAAAGACAAAATATATATATACACTCCTGGAAATTGAAATAAGAACACCGTGAATTCATTGTCCCAGGAAGGGGAAACTTTATTGACACATTCCTGGGGTCAGATACATCACATGATCACACTGACAGAACCACAGGCACATAGACACAGGCAACAGAGCATGCACAATGTCGGCACTAGTACAGTGTATTTCCACCTTTCGCAGCAATGCAGGCTGCTATTCTCCCATGGAGACGATCGTAGAGATGCTGGATGTAGTCCTGTGGAACGGCTTGCCATGCCATTTCCACCTGGTGCCTCAGTTGGACCAGCGTTCGTGCTGGACGTGCAGACCGCGTGAGACGACGCTTCATCCAGTCCCAAACATGCTCAATGGGGGACAGATCCGGAGATCTTGCTGGCCAGCGTAGTTGACTTACACCTTCTAGAGCACGTTGGGTGGCACGGGATACATGCGGACGTGCACTGTCCTGTTGGAACAGCAAGTTCCCTTGCCGGTTTAGGAATGGTAGAACGATGGGTTCGATGACGGTTTGCATGTACCGTGCACTATTCAGTGTCCCCTCGACGATCACCAGTGGTGTACGGCCAGTGTAGGAGATCGCTCCCCACACCATGATGTTGGGTGTTGGCCCTGTGTGCCTCGGTCGTATGCAGTCCTGATTGTGGCGCTCACCTGCACGGCGCCAAACACGCATACGACCATCATTGGCACCAAGGCAGAAGCGACTCTCATCGCTGAAGACGACACGTCTCCATTCGTCCCTCCATTCACGCCTGTCCCGACACCACTGGAGGCGGGCTGCACGATGTTGGGGCGTGAGCGGAAGACGGCCTAACGGTGTGCGGGACCGTAGCCCAGCTTCATGGAGACGGTTGCGAATGGTCCTCGCCGATACCCCAAAAGCAACAGTGTCCCTAATTTGCTGGGAAGTGGCGGTGCGGTCCCCTACGGCACTGCGTAGGATCCTACGGTCTTGGCGTGCATCCGTGCGTCGCTGCGGTCCGGTCCCAGGTCGACGGGCACGTGCACCTTCCGCCGACCACTGGCGACAACATCGATGTACTGTGGAGACCTCAGGCCCCACGTGTTGAGCAATTCGGCGGTACGTCCACCCGGCCTCCCGCATGCCCACTATACGCCCTCGCTCAAAGTCCGTCAACTGCACATACGGTTCACGTCCACGCTGTCGCGGCACGCTACCAGTGTTAAAGACTGCGATGGAGCTCCGTATGCCACGGCAAACTGGCTGACACTGACGGCGGCGGTGCACAAATGCTGCGCAGCTAGCGCCATTCGACGTCCAACACCGCGGTTCCTGGTGTGTCCGCTGTGCCGTACGTGTGATCATTGCTTGTACAGCCCTCTCGCAGTGTCTGGAGCAAGTATGGTGGGTCTGACACACCGGTGTCAATGTGTTCTTTTTTCCATTTCCAGGAGTGTATGTGTGTGTGTCTGTATATGTGTGGATGGATATGTGTGTGTGTGCGAGTGTATATCCGTCCTTTTTTCCCCCTAAGGTAAGTCTTTCCGCTCCCGGGATTGGAATGACTCCTTACCCTCTCCCTTAAAACCCACTTCCTTTCGTCTTTCCCTCTCCTTCCCTCTTTCCTGATGAGGCAACAGTTTGTTGCGAAAGCTTGAATTTTGTGTGTATGTTTGTGTTTGTTTGTGTGTCTATCAACCTGCCAGTGCTTTCGTTTGGTAAGTCACATCATCTTTGTTTTTATAAATAAAAATCTCAAATAGTAGGTTGGTTAACAGTTTTTTAGAACAGGGGGCTAACTCACAAAAAAAATTAATTGCAATTGCTTTTTCATTGCTGTCATAAAATGTAGTCCAGTTTTTTTATTAATATGTTAATATATTTAATATTAATATATATTTAATATATTAATATATTTTCTCCATTTGTGTTACATGTTGGCCAGCAGAGATAAATTACATGTTCCCATTCCTTTCTTAGAAAATTCTTCCAATGAAACAAGAAAAAACAACTAACAATAATTAATGTTAAAAAAACAGCATCTACATAGTGTCTTGCAGCCCATCGTATCAACATCTTTGGCCCACACAGTAGGCGTGACAGTGACTGGTCTGCAATAGAGTGGATGAATCCGAGCCAAGTGTGGCATTCTCTTGCTCTGCATGAAATAAGAAAACAATAACAACGACAATCAAATACTAGTGAAATAAAAATTAATTGTGTTGAATAGTGGTACACATTAAGATACAGAAACAATTTGTAGGTAAATGTACCTTTAACTGGGATTGTGGGTATAAATACATGTGTCAACAATTCTGTGACACTACAACTGACGCTTTCCGTGCCGGTGACCTCAGGTGGTGTTCCCATTGTGACCTGTTAACCCAGTGGACGCACGGAGTCCCCTGCCTGTCATCTGCAGGTGTGGCCCCTGCGAGTGCCATGTAGGCCACTCGCATAATGCTGGGTTGCTGGTAGAGAGGGTGAACACAGCAACTACTGCCTTAATTTTGGTTAATGATTTGTTTTGTTTCACAGCTTATTAGTTCATGAACTACTCCCCTCTATTCCGAGCCTTTTTACATTCGAGGTAAGGAGGTGGTGTAAAAATTCTTATTAACATTTAAAAACCCTCAAAGTGACGTAGATGATGCTGAGGCAAGTAATGTAATATAAGATTCACGGTGCCGCAGATGTCGGGAAATACCCAAAAGAGGGCAACAAATGTCGAACGTGTGACGTTGCCAGGTGGCGTACCTCACCACACGTGCAGCAGTTGGGAATGTGACATATTGTAAATGTATACGTTATGAAATTATTGTCCTTGCCGTAACCGAGCAAAAACTGTTCTTACTTTGTGTTTCTTTCCAGTTATCCCTGTCCCCCTCCAGCTTTATTTAGTAAAGAACATGTAGATGATTTACTGGTTTTGATGCAATCAGAAGCTTATACTTGTTTACTCGTGATGCAGTATAGGTTTTTGCTGTACTGTACTCTGCAATTAACCAGCGGTGACTGCAGAAGCTGTAAATGATTATTATCTCATTGTAAACAAATAGTTGTCCACAGCAATGCGAAAAATACTGCTTGCTAGATTTGAGACTAGAGACCTGAACCCCGCACACTTAAGTTGTGCACTTAAGCCCGGAGCAACGCAAAAGTGAATACTCGACTTGGGTCGTGATGATTGAGTGTGAGAGACTGATAGGTTCCGCCACTGCACGTGCGGCAAGGTATGTCGCCTGGTGACATCACACGTTCCATATTCGCCATCTGTTTAGAGTTATCTAAGCCACTTCTGGGGTTTTTAACCCTACGTTGCTCGTCATCCACACGATTTTCTTTCCATTAACTCTCCGTACATTAGCGTCAGCCATCATTGGCATTGTTTATGAACCATTATTATTGCTTGGAGGACATTGGTCATCTGCATGAGCACTAGTGCTACAATCTGGAACAAAGTAAATGTATGTTACTTTACTGCTTTCCTACAGTCAATCCAGCTTTCGTGTGCGCAATTTTAGGTGTATCGAGACTAATTCCAGGTAATTTGCTTTTCACTTAGAATACTTATCTGCAAAAAGTAAATATTCTCTATACCTTTAGTTTGTGGAATAGATTGCTAAGGCAAAAGAGCCTAGGACAAAGTTTAGCAGAGATCTTAATGTACGGCTGGAGTGGTTCCATGCGATGAGTAATGGAGATCCTGACATTGATATTACTGACTCAGGGAATGAGAATTGTGTGCATGAAAGTGGTAACAATTCAGTAACAGAAAATGAAGTGTCAGAAAATATTGAATATGAATCGCAGGAAGAAGTAATTCAGTAGCATGTATTTCTTTTAGGGAAAGATGGAGTATCTAAATGGAGGAAAAGTAAATATCCTATCCATGTTAGAAAAAAGATCTTGTTATATTACTACACCTAAAAATGAAGCTCATACAACAAAGAAATAGATATTACAATGTCATTTTCAGATGAAAATGTTACACCCATTATTGCAAAATGTATTGATGCTAAATAAATTAATATTTACTTAAATGAAGTTCGTGGTAAATTTTCTAGGAAAAGGATTGGTTTTTAATATCCGTTTGGACCTCGGAGACATTCTAGAAAGAGTTTATCAAAGTTGTGAGGTAAGTCAGATGGCTGTGGATTAGAATCGTGCTACTTATGCATGAGTGAAAACTGATTCAGATTGTGCACTTGAGATGTCTGAGGTTAGATAGTATCCCTGATAGAGGTGTTTGTAGCAAGAATGACAAGTTGACGGCTATGAGAGAGGTACTGGAGCTGTTTACAAACACTTGCCTAAAATAATTACCACCTGTTGTATACCTTACTGAATATGTGTATTAAGTGTATTATATTTGGATTTAAATAAAACACTTCTAAAATCAGTCATATACACCATTCAAACTGTCCAAATACATCATTTATGTTGTGGAGGACACCTGTCATCCGCGCAAGTAACTGTGTCAGAAATTATCGTAGAGAACTGAGGATTAAACGTTAATAAGAATCACCCTGTATATAATACTTTAGAGTGCCATAATGTTGAAGTGTTGATTTTTGAAGATGTTCATTCTTTTCTTTATTGTGATTGTTCTAAGTGTGTTATGTGAAGTGAAATATTTTTTCAGGGATAAACTGGCTCCTGTCGATTTACGCCTGTACGGGGACGACGTGCTGTTTTATACATTTTATGCATTTGTCTCTGAAGCACTGCAAATACTGGCTGCTAATGAGCTGTAAGTAATTCACAAATGTGTGCTCTGCTTTTGGGATGGTATGAGAAATAGGTTTTAAGGTGCACTTCATGTTGTATTTGATTTTTTGTTATGATCTCTGATTGCCTTTGAAACATATTGTCTTGTTGGATCTCATTTTTTGTAGCAGCTGTTACCTGTAGTTTGACGACTTCTTGTGTGATGTTTTTTTTTACATTTTCTCTTGGGAATATTAATGTCTGTATTAAGCATTGTAATAAAAACAGAGTAGTTTCTTAATGATTATCCTAAAACAAAGAGGTGGTGCAGTGGTTAGCACACTGGACTTGCATTTGGGAGGAAAACTGTTCAAACCCACATTCGGCCATCCTGATTTAGGCTTTCCATATTTCCCTAAATCGCTTCAGGCAAATGCCGGGATGGTTCATTTGAAAGGGCATGGCTGATTTCCTTCTCTGTCCTTCCCTAACCCAATGGGACTGATGAGCTCACTGTTTGGTCTCTCCCCCATATCAACCAACCGACCTAAAACAGAATGAATGGTGAAAACTTGTTTTTCTTTTTCCGAATCCTATCATATTAAAAATGTAATAAGATCATTGTGAAATGGTTATTTGCTTAACAAGTGCAATAAAGTAACAATATGATTTTAGTAGTTGCATTAAATGTCATCCATTTCTTAACATTTTTCTACCATTTCTTTTATTATTTTATCCTGCACATACAAAAAAATCACAAGTAAAGTCATGTGAACAAGGTGCCTAGGAACCTATGATTATTGTGCAACCTTCTGTTAAAGATCTGTGATACAAGACAGTGCCAGGTGAGATATGTCATAGCACATTTAGCTCCATCTCGCTGCAAAAAATCATACATTATTACATGCTCCTTTAACTGAGAGTACAAGTTCTCAAAAATTTTAAGATAAACATCTGTATCGACATTGGTTTCAAAGAACATTGAACCAAATAATTCGACAGTCAAAGACCACACATGAAACTCGTTATCGTGAAGAGGAATTTGTGAACAGTGTGAGGATTTCTGGTGAACTGATAGTAATTAGCGTGGCTATTCACATGCCATTAAGGTGAAACTGACCTTCATTACTTGTACAATACAATTGCTGTCCCCTTGCACCACTCCTTTCTCTATAAGCTTGAAGTAATGCTCAAAAACATGAAACGTAAAAAACTTTCAGGTGTGATAACTAAAGTACAGAGTGACGAGATATACGTTTGACACCTGTCTGTTGTGAAAGCTGTCTGTCGTATCTTTTTCGGTAGTTTTTTCAGTGCTTCTGAAGCTGAAACTGAAGCCTCACATTTACACTCTGAGTAAGAGGCATTGCCACCAAACCATCATTTTATCAACTTCTGAATGCCACGTTTTGCAGGAAATTTGGAGTTCAGGAATCTTCGTGGAATAATTGCTTAAGTCTTCTTAAATGAGGCAGTATGGATTTAAACTTGAACTCTGCACACACCTTCATTCACAAAATATCGCACGCTTTACTTGAATGAATGACGAGAAGACATTAAAAGCACCTTCAAGTGAGAGCTGAATTTGTGGCAATTAATTTCCCCATCATGAGATTGGGCAAGTGAGAAACATTAAAATCATGCTCCTCACAGAGCAGAGCTGCTTTTATCTAGGATGTATTGTAGCGCCATCAATGTACCTGTGATAATATGTAATTTTTTATGGAGGGGCTGACAGAGGTAAGTAGTTACTTCTCAAGATAGTGTCTTCCTGATTATTTTTGTGTGGATTGTCTAGTTTGCAGATTGTTTGTGCATCTGAAAAGCTTGCAATATTTTTCTCCAGCAAACTGGAATAAACAACACTTGGCAATAACTATCATTTCCATTGTTTAAATGACTGCCATGTGGCAACAGAATACCATTTCCATTGTCACCCGGTAGCCTGTTCTGTGTAAATCGAAAACAAACTCAGTTTTCTGATGTTAATTGATATGTAAGTGTCAATGAAGCAAGTTAAAAGAACTTTGTAAAACAGATGACGGAGAAATGAAAGAGATACATGTTGATATTAATATTAATTGAAAGATATGAGAATGGGGGGAAACTGCTACAAAACTATAATTGCTGATTATGGTATTGGTATACAGGTTGTTCGGTTTTGGTACTGGAATGCAGACTGTTTGGCACATTAAAAAGAATTGGTAGAAAATACAGGATTTTGTCAGGAAATGGGATTCTAATTCTGAAGAACTATCTGCAAGAAAAAGCATGAAGAAATCTACATTTGATGAATGAGATACTGTTCTTTTGCAATGGCTTAGTCAAAAATGATCACAAGGTGTCATTGTTTAAGGTCGATGTGTGCCAAAAAAGCTAAATTTTGAAGCTGAGTTAGAGGGAGAATTTAATGCCTCATCTGGATGACTAACCAGAGTGAAAGATCACAGGATTCACAAACTTACAGTGCAAGAAGAGCGGCTTAATTCAAATGTTGCAGCAGCTGATTCCTTCTGGGAGAGTTCCAGAAATTTGTGCAAGAAAACAATTTCACACCATACCAGATGTATAATGCAGACAAAAGTGGTCTGTATTGGAAATGTCTAGCAACCAGAACCACTGCCTTTAAGAGCAAAGTTTGTACTCCTGGATATAAGTCATTTAAGGAATGCATAACAGTTTTTTGCACCACTAATGCTTCTGGGAACCAGAAAGTGAAACTAAAGTGCGCGTCATTTATGACAGCGGCCGAGTTTAGGTTTGTTCTGCGCATCTAACGTCACAAAACACAGTCAGCCAATGAACAGAGAACGATGTTGCCAGGGCTCGACTGCAGTACAGAGCATGGACGAGTGTCTTCAGTTTTAGAAACGTTCAGTCATAAATAAAGCAACTGAATGAAATCAATGTCTTGATAGCAGAATTTCTTTTATAGAAAGTTTGGAAAAAACATTCTTTATACCAATTGCTTCATATACTATTAATTAATTAAACCAAACAAGCAATAAGCCTCCTAATTCAGGCGATAGCAAGGAAAGGTGTTTGTATCATCCTCACTAATTGCTTTTTCGCAATAAAGCACAGCAGTAATTGTTTATTTCCTATTGTACTTCGACTAAACGTGAGTAATTCATAGTCATAACAGTGTTTGACGGTATTTTGCGTCCCAGTTTAAAGTCCTCCAGGATCTATATTGAATAATGAGCTGCGTTAGCGTAATGGTTAATGTGTTTGGCTGCTAAGCGAAAGGTTCAGAGTTCAATCCTTGTTCTGTGCTTAATATTTTCTTTATTTAAAAACAATATCGAAATGTCTTACTTCATGAATTTAATTCATTTGAAGGTAATTTTTGAAATTTCTAGTGGCAACTGAAATCAACCATACGGAAAGTATACACTATGGACTTTTACCTCTGCAAACTCTTAAAAATTTCGTGCAGTGGTTTACTACATTTAATGCTGCACCATAACTGCGTTGAACATCGAAACAAAATTAAGTCATTTATGGGGGGGAGGTATCAGTCAAGAAGATGTGTAAAATTCAAATTTTTGGGCCAAATAGTTTTTGTGAAATCGAATGATAAGTGAGTCAAAGCAGTCGGAACACCAGTGTCTGCACAGGCGAGCAGTGCAGTGATGACAAAATCGCGCACAGCGCGGAATGTGGGGAGCACGTCTCTGTAGCACCGAAAGGGTTAATGCGGCAGTGGTGGCTTTACTTCCCCTGCGCGCTCCCCCCAAACGTAAACGTAAGTTTGCTTGGCGCGCGCAACTGGCAACGCAGCATTCTCCTGCGTCTGGGCGGGCATGCGCGAACCGCCAAGGTTAAAGAATTGAACTATAGTAGTGATTGAAAAATCAATAAAACCTAGGTGTTCAAGAACGAGGGTTGGAAATTAAATAGTGCCAACTATTTATTCACAACCGATACAAAAGAGTTACATGTTTGCACCTGTTACTGTCCTTCAAAGTAGTCCCCAGCGTCGTGTAGAACCCATTGGCAGCGATGTGGAAGGCGTAGTATACCCTTAGCAGAGCCTGTTCTGTTGATGGTGCGAGTGGACCTGTCTAAAGTTATGGTGATTCTTGTGTACGACTGTGATGGTGTTATCCTAATGCATTACCAGGGTGTATATGACCCGGGACAACCGGAAGAAAACCGGGAAAAACCCGGGAATTTTTTAGAATTCCGGGATTTTTTTCATTTTTGTTCTCAGGCAATTTTTTGTTATTTTGACTGGTAAGAAATAATAATCTAACAAAGGATATTACTGCATCCCGATACAGCAGAATAATACTGCAGTAATAAAACATGAACGAGAGAAAAAAACTAAAATAAAACTTAAGTTGCAAAAGAAATGCGCCATGTACACAACAAAACACAGTGCTCATAGAAGCGTCGGCCAGTAGCAAAGTGTGTCAAAGGCTTTAGGAAGACTACGCAATGCTTCATGACAACAAATTGCCTCCGATGAGCATGACGTCATAACTGTTTACATTAGATTCGTGTGAGCAGTTGCGAGCGGGCCCATTGCATGCGCAGTTGATTTGCGCATGTACCTTCTCTCGCTTCTGGCTACAAAACTGTGGCTATTAGCTGTATAAGCAAGCAGCAAGATGCTATCCGGAAAAATTTTACTGGCGCACGCAAGCTGCCATATTCACAGGGAGCAAACAGCGGTATCTGCCCCGGGCAGCAATTTCAGTCAAGCATTAATCGCCTTGCAGAACAATGAAGTTATTTTTGTTTGTTTGCTAAAGAATTATGGCTGTATTAATCTTTTCGGCTGAGGCAGTCAATTTATTTGAAATGAAGTCCTTAATTCCACACTATTGGCTAGTTTCAACTGTTCGCTGCATTTCAAAAGAGCATGTTTTCATCTTACAGCACGTATGGTATTATGCCATAATAAAGAACCAAAAATAAGATAATACAGTACTGCTAGTCCAATAAAATTTACAACCGAATCTGGACATACGGATGGGCACTTTAAATTGAATTATGCATTTTAGTATGGTTCCCGAAATTTCTCTGATGTCTTGGTTCTTTTATCACACTTAGTTCATTTAAAAATCAACTATTTGAGGACAACCGTTCAGAAAAAATTTTGAGCCCAGAAGATCAGGCATTTAAGTCCGTATTAAAAATTTTAGTGGCACATTTGTGTGATGTATCCTAAAGTGTAACACGTGCATAAAAGATCAACGTTATACATGAAAGTTTAGCTTCTCTTGCAGCTTAATAGTCTCTGAGACCAATATTACATGTGAAAGCTCTGCTTTTCTTGAAGCAACACTATGTATATTAATTTACACCATTAACTTTTCCTATTTGTGTGTACACGCTACTTAACAGTGATAATGCTATTGGCTGAGTACATTGCGTGTCCTAAGCTCTGAATATCCGCTGTATTGGCTGGCGAGATCACGTGACATGAGGTATGAATGGCTTACAAAAGCGCATCGCAATCTCGATTTCAATGCTTCGGAAAGTAACATGAGGTGTTTGGTTGAATTTGAATTTATACTTTTGTAATACGAAAATAAGCAGCGTACATTATCTTTTTTTCTGAGTTTCGTTTTCTAAAGGGCTGAGAAATTCTACGCCGGTGTAGAAAACAATAACCATTCAGACGATTGATAAGTTTTACAGTTCCGAGGAAAAATATGTCACATAACACAGAAAAAGTGTATTTCCACCCGGGAGAAACTGTGTTTTTAACTGGGAAATCTGGGAATTTTTTTTCCTTGTCCGCGTATACACCCTGATTACGTTCCTCCACGGCAGACCGTCAATGCACAGTACTACTGTTTGTTTTTGGAGCATCACTTGCGACCAGGTTTATGAAAGAAGCGACGACACTCTGTGCGCAACCCACCCATTATTTTGCACAACAGTGCGCGGGCACATACAGCGCAAACTGTGGCTGTTCTGTTCGGGCGGTGGGACTGGGCAGTACTGTACCATTCACCATACTTCCCGGACTTAAGTCCTTGTGACTTTGACTTGATTCCGAAGATGAAGGAACCAGTTCATGACATTCGCTTCAGAACTGTTCAAGAGATACGACAGGTAGCAGACCGCTCCATTGGAACCATCAACAGAACAGGCTCTGCTAACGGTATACTACCCCTTCCACATCGCTGGCAACGGGCTCTACACAACACTGGTGACTACTTTGAAGGAAAGTAACAGGTGCAAACATGTAACTCTTTTGTGTCGGTTGTGGATAAATAGTTGCGACTACCTAAGTTCCAACCCTCGTATATCACAGCTGAGTGTCACCCTATGCATTATTACAACTGAAAAAGAGCATGAATGGATAGTGAAATTTTCAGAAACTGGTTTCACACACATTTTGTACCACAAGTTTGATGATCTCTAGAAGAGAAAGAATTGCCACAGAAGGCTGTTTTATTGCTTAATAATGCTTCTTCACAACCCAATGAGAGGATTCTCATATATGATGATGGTCTCATTGTAACCAAGTTTTTACTGCCTAATGTGATGGTCATTATAAAGCCAATGGACCAAGGCATAACTGAGTTGGTAACAACAACACTACACAGCTTGCCTACTGAGAATGCTTGTTAATGAGGATGATTTGGTGGTGCTATGGAAGAAGTTGACAATTCTGGATGCCATATGTAGGATTTCTGAAGTCAAGGGAAGAAAATTCTTCCAGACGTAGTAGAAAGCAATTTTCAGGGTTTCAGTAATGAAGAAATAACAACTGCACAAATAATGAATATGGCAACTGGGTTAAATGGCTTTGAAGATGTCAAAGAAGAAAACTTGAATGAGTGGATGAAGATCAGTGCCTGTGAACCTGGCTTCAAGTACACTAGTGGTGATGAAATTGTGGTCACTGCTTCACAACAAAACAAATAAGAGCACAGTGAATAGGAAAATGGAGGTGAAGACATGACCTTGACAGTCACTGTACTGCATTGCAATGTGTGGATACTTTTCTAGCTTATATGCCCAGAGGGGTTTTAGTATAATGTTATTACTGCTACAAGAAAAATTCAAACTGTCGTGCAAAAAACCAGTCAGTTGCTCTCAGAAGCAGTCTAATATCACAGACTATTCTAAGAAATAAACAGGCCTACAGTACCTACTCACAGAACTTGAACAAACTTTCAAACAATGAACACATGTTTGAAAATATCTCAATTATTCATGTTTTCTGATTATTCGTAGATCTTCTCCCCCACATTACCCTGAATAATCGGGGGTATACTGTAGTTTTTAAATATATATGACAGGTATCTTGAGAGACTATTGCCCATGATTGTCAAATTGTTGGTAGACTTTCTGATTACATGTGATTCATTTGTGTGGCAACAAGAATTCATAATTCCACATTTGAGTAATTTTTGGATTTGAAATTTCATTATACCTAGTTTATGAGGGGCAGTTGCTGCACATGCCTTGGAACATTCATTGATAACATCTGCCACAAGCAGTTACGGGCATTGACGTATGGCAGTTTAGTAGCTGAATTGAGGAGTCAGTGATGCATTAATGAAATGATTTTCTTCCAGTCACAGGAAAACTGAGTATTAGTTTCCATCCAGTATATTGGCAGTTCCTTAAAGAATCGAATTCCCTCATATAAAACAACTTCAAATGTCTGTTTACTTTACAAATGAGTTAATGTATTGAATATTTGAAGTTAAGCATGTAAGCGAGTAGTAGTTTAGAAAAGGTTTTAAACTATGTTTGAAGTTTGTTGTAAGTTGCTAAGTGCTTTCTTTACGAAATACTGAACGAATATAGTCTGGGTTATTTTTAAGCAAAATCTAGCTTTTCATCCATCTCATAAATCCTGAACTGTGTGTTGTACTATTATGTAATTGTGAAGGTACATTAAGTGGTACATACGGGTACTGTCTGGGAAAGTGTTGTAAATAGAGTTAGCAGTAAAGAAGAAACAGGTTAAAAGTCATGTGTTATGCAGTAGTTTTATTCCAAGACCAGCAAAAATGTAGTAAGTGATAAACTTTTTTCCTTTCACCATTTTCATAATTTTCTTGCTCTCATTCTGAAATGCGGGGTGAATACAGTCAGAGTAATTTGAGATGTACTCGTATATGCAGTTTCTGAATGTAATACTTGTCTCACGATGTACTTAGACCTTTGACATACGATTATACCGCTCGACAAGTAAATTATGACAGCATTTCAAATTTTTTGTTGCCACTGAGGACACCTAGATAGGCAGCCTGGAACTCGGGCAATGAATCGAGAACCACAAATCATCTTACTGTGTCAGTAATATAAATGTGATGACAATCTCAAATAACTTGTGGTCAGATTGTGAGCAGATCATATCGTCGGGGAAAAACGTGTTGTTTGCTGAGGTAGTATTCAACAGTGGAAAATCCTGGACGGAATGTAACAGTAATACGAAAAGGATAGTTGCTACTCACCATATAGTGGACACACCGAGTGGAAAGTAGGCACAACAAAAAGACTGTCAGACAACGAGCTTTCGGCCAACGAGGCCTTCGCCAGAGAGAGAACATACACACACGTGTTCACGCAAACACAGCTCACGCACAAATGAACACAGTTTCCGGCTGCCGAGACTACGTCGTGAGCAGCTGCATGTGATGGAAAACGCAACTGGGTGGTGGGAGTAAGGAGGAAACTGGGGCGGGGAGGGGGGGATAGCACGATAGGGATAGGGGTACGGGGATGGTAAAGTGCTGCTTCTGGGAGCATACAGGGACAAGCTGAAGAGAGGGTAGGGCAGCTAGGTGCAATTAGGAGGTTAGATTGAGGACAGGGGTAGAATAGAGGACTGTCTAATGCAGGGATGGGAACACGGAAGGAGCTAGAAGGTAAGGACAAAGACTAAGGAAAGTTGAGGCCAGGAGGGTTACAGGAACTAAGGTATATTGCAGGGAAAGTTCCCACCTGCACAATCCAGAAAAGCTGGTGTCAGTGAGAAGCATCCTGATGACACAAGCTGTGAAGCAGTCATCGAACTGAAGAACAGTGTGTCGGGTAGCGTGTTCAGCAACGGGGTGATCCACCTGTTTGTTGACCACAGGTCGTCACTGGTTGTTTGTGTGGACAGACAGCTTATCAGTTGTCGTGTCTGCGTAGAATGCAGCACAGTGGTTGCAGCTTAGCTTGATTGATTGATTGATTTCTTTATTAATCCATGTAACAATTTACATTGTGTGGATTTCGTCAGCAAAAATCGTATACAATACAATATACCTACAATTATACACATAAAATTAGTATTTACACACATTTTTGAGGTATCTTAAATTAGTTTTATATCCTTGTGTAATTTGTAATTTTCTTATAGTACTGTACAATTTTGGATTTCATATTATAATTATTTCCTCATTATTACAATGCAGGCTACTTTAATTACACTACATGTTTTAATTCAGATAGTCCATTACTCCCCCCATGAACCATGGACCTGGCCGTTGGTGGGGAGGCTTGCGTGCCTCAGCGATACAGATAGCCGTACCGTGGGTACAACCACAACGGAGGGGTATCTGTTGAGAGGCCAGACAAACGTGTGGTTCCTGAAGAGGGGCAGCAGCCTTTTCAGTAGTTGCAAGGGCAACAGTCTGGATGATTGACTGATCTGGCCTTGTAACAATAACCAAAACGGCCTTGCTGTGCTGTTACTGCAAACGGCTGAAAGCAAGGGGAAACTACGGCCGTAATTTTTCCCGAGGGCATGCAGCTTTACTGTATGATTAAATGATGATGGCGTCCTCTTGGGTAAAATACTCCGGAGGTAAAATAGTCCCCCATTCGGATCTCCGGGCGGGGACTACTCAAGAGGATGTCATTATCAGGAGAAAGAAAACTGGCGTTCTACGGATCGGAGCGTGGAATGTCAGGTCCCTTAATCGGGCAGGTAGGTTAGAAAATTTAAAAAGGGAAATGGATAGGTTAAAGTTAGATATAGTGGGAATTAGTGAAGTTCGGTGGCAGGAGGAACAAAACTTCTGGTCAGGTGACGACAGGGTTATAAACACAAAGTCAAATAGGGGTAATGCAGGAGTAGGTTTAATAATGAATAGGAAAATAGGAACGCGGGTAAGCTACTACAAACAGCTTAGTGAACGCATTATTGTGGCCAAGATAGATACGAAGCCCACACCTACTACAGTAGTTCAAGTTTATATGCCAACTAGCTCTGCAGATGACGAAGAAATTGAAGAAATGTATAATGAAATAAAAGAAATTATTCAGATAGTGAAGGGAGACGAAAATTTAATAGTCATGGGTGACTGGAATTCGAGTGTAGGAAAAGGGAGAGAAGGAAACGTAGTAGGTGAATATGGATTGGGGCTAAGAATTGAAAGAGGAAGCCGCCTGGTAGAATTTTGCACAGAGCACAACTTAATCATAGCTAACACTTGGTTTAAGAATCATGATAGAAGGTTGTATACATGGAAGAACCCTGGAGATACTAAAAGGTATCAGATAGATTATATAATGGTAAGACAGAGATTTAGGAACCAGGTTTAAAAATTGTAAGACATTTCCAGGGGCAGATGCGGACTCTGACCACAATCTATTGGTTATGACCTGTAGATTAAAACTGCAAAAAGGTGGGAATTTAAGGAGATGGGACCTGGATAAACTGAAAGAACCAGATGTTGTACAGAGTTTCAGGGAGAGCATAAGGGAACAATTGACAGGAATGGGGGAAAGAAATACAGTAGAAGAAGAATGGGTAGCTTTGAGGGATGAAGTAGTGAAGGCAGCAGAGGATCAAGTGGGTAAAAAGACGAGGGCTAGTAGAAATCCTTGGGTAACAGAAGAAATATTGAATTTAATTGATGAAAGGAGAAAATATAAAAATGCAGTAAATGAAGCAGGCAAAAAGTGATACAAACGTCTCAAAAATGAGATCGACAGGAAGTGCAAAATGGCTAAGCAGGGATGGCTAGAGGTCAAATGTAAGGATGTAGAGGCTTATCTCACTAGGGGTAAGATAGATACTGCCTACAGGAAAATTAAAGAGACCTTTGGAGATAAGAGAACCACTTGTATGAACATCAAGAGCTCAGATGGAAACCCAGTTCTAAGCAAAGAAGGGAAAGCAGAAAGGTGGAAGGAGTATATAGAGGGTCTATACAAGGGCGATGTACTTGAGGACAATATTATGGAAATGGAAGAGGATGTAGATGAAGATGAAATGGGAGATATGATACTGCATGAAGAGTTTGACAGAGCACTGAAAGACCTGAGTCGAAACAAGGCCCCCGGAGTAGACAACATTCCATTGGAACTACTGACGGCCTTGGGAGAGCCAGTCCTGACAAAACTATACCATCTGGTGAGCAAGATATATGAGACAGGCGAAATACCCTCAGACTTCAAGAAGAATATAATAATTCCAATCCCAAAGAAAGCAGGTGTTGACAGATGTGAGAATTACCGAACAATCAGTTTAATAAGCCACAGCTGCAAAGTATTAACACGAATTCTTTACAGACGAATGGAAAAACTAGTGGAAGCCGACCTCGGGGAAGATCAGTTTGGATTCTGTAGAAATACTGGAACACGTGAGGCAATACTGACCTTACGACTTATCTTAGAAGGAAGATTAAGGAAAGGCAAACCTATGTTTCTAGCATTTGTAGACTTAGAGAAAGCTTTTGACAATGTTGACTGGAATACTCTCTTTCAAATTCTAAAGGTGGCAGGTGTAAAATACAGGGAGCGAAAGGCTATTTACAATTTGTACAGAAACCAGATGGCAGTTATAAGAGTTGAGGGGCATGAAAGGGAAGCAGTGGTTGGGAAAGGAGTGAGACAGGGTTGTAGCATCTCCCCGATGTTATTCAATCTGTATATTGAGCAAGCAGTAAAGGAAACAAAAGAGAAATTCGGAGTAAGTATTAAAATCCATGGAGAAGAAGTAAAAACTTTGAGATTCGCCGATGACATTGTAATTCTGTCAGAGACAGCAAAGGACTTGGAAGAGCAGTTGAGCAGAATGGACAGTGTCATGAAAGGAGGATATAAGATGAACATCAACAAAAGCAAAACGAGGATAATGGAATGTAGTCAAATTAAATCGGGTGATGCTGAGGGAATTAGATTAGGAAATGAGACACTTAAAGTAGTAAAGGAGTTTTGCTATTTAGGGAGTAAAATAACTGATGATGGTCGAAGTAGAGAGGATATAAAATGTAGACTGGCAATGGCAAGGAAATCGTTTCTGAAGAAGAGAAATTTGTTAACATCGAGTATAGATTTAAGTGTCAGGAAGTCGTTTATGAAAGTATTTGTATGGAGTGTAGCCATGTATGGAAGTGAAACATGGACGATAACTAGTTTGGACAAGAAGAGAATAGAAGCTTTTGAAATGTGGTGCTACAGAAGAATGCTGAAGATAAGATGGGTAGATCACGTAACTAATGAGGAGGTATTGAATAGGATTGGGGAGAATAGAAGTTTGTGGCACAACTTGACTAGAAGAAGGGATCGGTTGGTAGGACATGTTTTGAGGCATCAAGGGATCACAAATTTAGCATTGGAGGGCAGCATGGAGGGTAAAAATCGTAGAGGGAGACCAAGAGATGAACACACTAAGCAGATTCAGAAGGATGTAGGTTGCAGTAGGTACTGGGAGATGAAGAAGCTTTCACAGGATACAGTAGCATGGAGAGCTGCATCAAACCAGTCTCAGGACTGAAGACCTCAACAACAACAACAACAAGGTTGTGTTCAAGCAGAATGGCTACACAGATAAATAGATCCATCGTGCTTTCCAGTTTGGACCTTTGCCTGCACCACCAGAAGATACCTGCAAATCGGTGGCTTTTCTGCCTTTTGCTGGGAGTATTTCCTCGAATATAGGAAGAATTCTGAAAAGATACCATATCAAAAGCATTTTTCGTCCGCCAGCCAAGATTAGAGCGCTCCTTGGCTCTGTAAAGGATGACTTGGGTTTGAGGAAGCCCGGTGTGTACAAGATCCCTTGCCACTGTGGGAAGGCTTATATTGGGCAGACAATCCGGACCATTCAGGACCGATGTGTTGAGCATCAGCGGCACACACGGCTACTTCAACCTGAGAAATCTGCAGTGGCGGAGGACTGTCTCACTGAGGGACACAGAATGCTCTATGACAAGACACAAATGGTTGCCCCTGCATCTCGCTATTGGGACTGTGTTTTAAAAGAATCCATAGAGATTCGTTTATCTGACAATCTTATTAATAGAGACAAGGGCTATCTTTTAAGTAAGACTTGGGACCCGGTGTTATCTGACATCAAAAAACAACGGTCTGTCGTTTCGATCATCGGAATTAAAAAGTTTTTAATTTTTGACAGCGATATCTCGATTTCGCCTATTTCCACCACTGGCGGCGCGGTATGTTTACTGCGCTAGAGGGCAGTTACGGCACCTTCTCGTGCACGCATTGTGGGTCTTCTGCGGCCTATATAGGGGCCGCAGCTTGTGCTAGGATGTCAGTTCCGGCGAGATCGTGCACCTGCACTCTCACCTGAAGATGGCGGCCAGTTGGACCGCGGAAATATTGTGTCATGAAGACGTTATGATCCGGCTGCATACCCGAGAAGAACATTATTTGGGGTGTATGCGTATGACAGCAGATCATTACTCAGGGATAGAAGAGGCATAGGCATAGAAGGGACAAGTGCATGCATGCACACACACAAGCATCCCCATCACATACCTGTCCCTAGTCCGATCCATTTTTGTCATCTCTACTGGATGCTTTCCTCAACTCCTTTTCACCACTTCTCTAATGGCCTTCCCTTCAGTCTCTTGCTCTACATCTTCATAGTGTGCATATTACTAGACATCTTCTTCTCATCCATTCTGTTAACATGTTCATGCCATTTTAATCTTTGTTTCTCAGTCTTATCTCACCAGTGTTTCTTGTTTGTTACACCTACCCAGCTTCTCGAAAACTTCATTTCACTTGGTTGCACCTCGCTTTTTTTCTTTTCCTCAGAACCCAGTTTCCTCCAGTGTACAAGGCAACTGGTATATAATATGTTTAGTACAGCACCTTTTTAACGTTTCTGTGGGACTTCTTTGTTGTTCGGTAACATTCCTCTCACACTTCTCGTGAGATTTAAGTTATCAGCTTGCCTAGCATGTTCGCTGATTTCTCTGTCGTATCTTCCATTTTTATATTTTATACTCCCCAGGTTTTGGAACTTTCCATCATTTTCTGCTGCTTCCCACTAAGTGTCAGGTATCATATACATCTGTCCTTTTTCCTTGTTGTGCCCCCTCATCCAGCAGTTATTTACATTAAATGTCAGGCCATTATCTTAAACAACTTCTGTACCTCATCCTCATTGATCGCCCACACCATCAAAACAAAGGAGAGTGCTCAATCCTCCAGGCATTCCAGTAAATAAACACAGAAGTCCTAATAGTGTCTGTGGAAGCACATATTAAATGTATCTCTGAACTTGGCAGCATCTATTGTTCACATTTCTCCTTAGAACACAAATTTGTCTGGGTTAAGTACTAGACCTCCATTTCCTAATCGTCTAATATCAGTATTGTAAAATTGTGGATGGAGATAGTTCAGTAAGGGAATGTAGTAATACTTAATAGTTAATTGTCTCATTTATTTTTTATTTTATTTGTGCATTTATTTATTTTGTCTTAAGCATATTGTGATTTGATCAATTTTTACGCTAGACACATTACACTTTCATTTACAATACATCATCAGTGGTGCTTCTGTAAATATAAAATTCATAAATCGTTTCTAAATTTTCCTGTTTATAGATTAATTACATTATCCTTTCTATATTTGATATACAGTGTTAATTATGCCTTTCTGCATATTCAAAAGCCAATATACTTTTCTCCTTGTGTTGTTAGCAAAGGTTGAAATAAAAAAGGGACTTCATTGCTCATTAACGCAACTTGATTTTTCTTTTTTCCTTTTTCTGCACTTACTTGTATCCTTTACACCTCATTTCATTTTTGTAAGAGTTACACGAAGACAGTTACAGCTTCCTTTGCACACTGTGCAGTTCGTTAGTGGATACAGGAGCAAGGAACAGATGCTGTTCGTGAACAGAGTATTCAGATACTAGTTTATTCGACATATAATATCGTGTAGTAAAAATAATACATAACTTTGTCGTCAAATTAGCAGTGTCAGTTGCTAACAGTTAATCTGATTGTAGAAATATATACAGATACAAGAGATTTATAAATCTGTCACAATTCGGCACAATGTCTATTCAGAAGATGTTGAGCCCTGGCCACTGTGAAAATCTGTAAATGTTACTCAGCTGGCAAACACACAAAACGGTCTCAGTGCACAAATGTGCACCCACCACCGGAGCTCCAGAGGGTGGGATGCTCGCATCTCGTGTACAGCGGTGTAACCGTTCGTGGCAGGATCCTTGTGCTGTGGTGGAGGATGTAGGAAACGTGGCAGCATAACTGGCAGCGCAGGTGTCGGAAAGTGCCACGGAGATGACTTGTACAAAGTTTTACAAAAGTGAAGTGCAAATAGTGCGAGAGCAGCAAAACAAAAAGTCTGTTTCTAAAAGCTGAAACGTCGGGACGCTCGAATGTCGATTTGTTAGGAAAAAAGTTTTTAATCTATAAATGGAAAAATTTAGAAACGTACTATATTATTATATTTACAGAACTATGACCGACGACACTTCGTACAAGAAACAAGCAAGACCTAGTTTCTTTCCAATGTAACTATAAAAAAAAAAACACAAAAGTGCTTCTTATACAAGTCCATAAAATTTTTTAATGCCATACCCCAAGATATCAGGGATCTTCCAATTCAACAATTCAAAAAAAAAGTAAAAGAATTTCTTCTTGAGCTCAGCATTTATGAAACTGATGAATTTTTAAGGGAGGCAAAGAATATACACTTTGTGATCAGTTTTTATATGCTTCTCTATATGAGTAAGTCTGTAATTGGCTAAATTTACTATGCAATATCAGTTTGTACCAGAAGTTTCTCTGTTTTGTATTTGTGTGAAGGTACCATAATTATTTGTGTAATATTGATATTGTGTAATATTTTTCTTGTTTTTGTAATTATTTGTGTAACATTTATACTGTGTAATATTGACTTTTGTAATGCCTCAGATGATCTCTGAGGTCTCTACAACAATAAAAATCAATCAATCAATAAATAAATACCATACGAGGCTGCACTTTTGCAGACAAGGGAAATGACCGCCAGATTATCGATCGGCGGAATTGTGTGTGCAGTTACCTGAGAGGCTGGCGGTTCCACATACAGCGACGAGTGTGGCTGCGGCAGACTTCACGCAGCTGGGCAATATTCGAGCCGTGGTCGTGGCAGGTGGTGGAGCGCGACCTGGACGTGGACGTGTCGCTGCTGGAGGGGCGGCCCTTCCCGCCCAAGTCGTACTGCGCGCGCAGTTCGGCCTCCGAAGCCGAGCGGGAGGTGCCGGGCGTCGGGGTGGTGCCGGGGCGCATCCGGCCCGGCGTCCCCCGCGCGCCGTTCCCGCAGCACTGCCACAGACAGGGGGCGCAGGCCGCCCGCCACCACCACTGCCACCGGACGCAGTTCGAGCGGCGGCAGGGCGAGTGCCCGGAGGACGGGCACCGGGAGGCGCACCTCGAGCTCGAACACTTCCGCGAGCGGCCGCAGCCGCAGCACCGGCACGAGTCGCAGCAGGATCTGCGGCAGCGTCGGCAGCTCGAGTTGCAGCAGCAGCAGCAGCAGCAGCAGCGCTGGCAGCACGAACTGCAGCAGCAGAGGCAGCTGGAGCAGCAGCAGCAGCACCACCACCACCACCACCACCCTCAGGGCCAGAGCCGACAGCTGTGCAACCACCACAGCTACCAGCAGCAGCAGAATCTCCACTTCCACCAGACGCTTCAGCTGCAGCTGCAGCAGCACAACCAGAACCAGCAGCAGGCGGTGCTTCCGAGTGACTACCACCACGCCCAAGCTGTGCACCGCCAGCTGCATGTGCAGTATCACCAGTTCGGCGGCAACGTAGTAGTGGGCCTGCCGCCGGTACACCACGGTGTTGCCGTGGCGGATGCCGCGGCAGACGGTCGGACGTCGGTCGTGGCGGCGGCGGCAGTACCTCCCGACTGCCGAGTCACGATATGAGTGCCCGGCTGCAATTCTGCACGCTTCTGTATGCCGGTGTCTGAATAATTGCCACAGTTCTGACTGTACGCTTGAGCTGTGGAAGATTCTCGGCTGTTATAGTGCCTCGTGGATAGGTAATGAATATGTTTGTTCGGATGGGCACCTTCTGTGGTGGGGTATATATCTCAATTATTATTCCTTTTTTCTGTCTTAAGTGATCTGCAATTTAATAATGTTCTGCAACGTACGTGTTTGCTTTTATTTACAGAGCGTCATTAATGGTGGTTCTATAATTATACTGTAAGTCGGACTTTCACATTTTGCCATTTATAGACTAAAAATAGTTTTTCCTTGTGAGATGGTGTACAGTATACTTACAGTGTTTGTTACACCTCTCAACTCATTCCAAAGTCTACTGGTTTTTCCCATGCCATCAGCAGAGGCTGAAGGGGGGTGAGGGGGAGGGGGAAGGGAGACCTCAGTTTGACTTTCACCGACCCCAATTTTTCAGCTTTTAGGAACTCACTTTTTGTTTTGATGTATTTGCATTTTGTGCACTTCATAAAACTTCCTACTACTGATCTTCGCACTGCATTTTACAAAAGTAAGTGTAGTGTAAAAACTACAAATGTAGCAAAAGAATGAGCAGGTTTCTAAAAGCCGTAGAATTTTCTTTTTCTCCTTCAACCTTTGGTAACAACAAGAGGAGGAACATGTTGACTTGAGAATACGTAAAAAGAATTATTTAACACTGTTTGCCAGATACATAAGGAAAAATGTTTTTAATCTATAAACAGAAAAATGTAGAACTATTTTACATTTACAGTACCCACACTTATGCTTTGTAAATAAAAGTGAAATGCTTCTGATGTATGAATCTATGAAACTGCTGTACACTTAAGACATAAAAAGCAAATAATAACTGAGGTAAGTAATTGCTACGTATTACTACATTCCCTTACTGAACTATCTCCGTCTACTTTCTCTGTAGTTCCTTTAGGAGAATTATCTCATCAATGCCTCGTGTGGAGGTTGTAGGCAAGTAGGTGACTGACCTAGTAAATGTATAGCCAAAATGTGAAAATGCTCAAAAAACACTTTCTCTAGTGATTACATTAACCAAATGCGCACACAAAAGCAATAGAGTGTGAAGAGGAATGTAAGTGGACTAGGGTGTGACACCAGGGTGTTTTGTTGTCCTGTTGTATGTGTGCTAGTGTCCTTTGCTAGTCATTAGTGTAGGAATACCAGTCTGAATTGATACCCAATGTCTTTCTTTAACTAGTTATAAATTCTTTCTTCCTTTGTGTGTGTGTGTGTGTGTGGGGGGGGGGGGGGGGGGGTGGTCTCACCTTTGCACAGAAAACTAAATGTTACACTTTCTTTTAATTTGCATAGTACCTGACAGTTGATGTTTGCTGTAAGCTCACATTTTAAACTTGACAAATAATGTATCAGATCTGTTGGCTTATTTCATTGTTGGAATATTCACACTTGAACAACTTCCGATATTGTTGCTAGATGTGTAATTAATATGAGCTGTTGGCAGCTTGGAAGGAAATACATGGCTTTTGTTCAAACATTTTTGCAATTTTTTCTGTATACTTTTCTAGTCCTGATAAGCTGCCAACAAATAATAATCGTATTTAATTCAAGGTTATCACATATTTTAGCGATATGTGTGTGGTGCTGACATGGAGGGACATTGTGCATCATAAAAGAATTACTTTTCAGCATATTTAGTTATTATGTATTGCTTACTGCTCATTTAATGCTCATGGCTTCTGTCAGCAGTTCAATTCGTTGTATTCTATTTTGAGGACTAGTCATGTCGATTTTTTACTAGTTTTCAGTGTGTGCCTCGGTCACTGACTAGTTGCGATAACATAAATTGCTCAGTCTCGATACGTAATAGAATGGAGATAGAGGAAAATAATATATGATAGTAGTATCGGCTTCTCTGAGTAACTGAATGGGAAAGAGGACTGTTGAATTTACAATAAGGCATACGCAAGAATAATGCGGAATAGTTTATCTCTAACTTTATTTCATAAATAAGAAGAAAAAGAATAATATTTAGTGATATGTAGGATATTGACTGTATATTCCATATTTTATGGTTTCTTGATAATGAGTCCTCTTTCAAATAAGAAACTGAAGGAACTTTCTCAGTATTCGTTTATCGTCATCGTATTTTCTCACATATCATCTCATATTTGAATGTAGACCACCAAAAGGCTCTCTCAGAATGTGCAATGTCTGTTCAGTACTGTTACTTTGCATTTGGCGGTTGTGTCTTCTGTGGTCAGATTTTGAGACAGCATTTTAAGAGACTTGTCGGCTAGTATTAAAGTACTGATCATAGGATGTCAAACTTGTGTTGTGTCCAGTTTATCTCTTCTGTACGGTAATGATAGGCAGAGCAGGGTTTAATCTTCAACCCGATTGTCTTTATTCTGTGAAAACTTTACAACAAACTGCAATTTACATATGAAAGTAGTTGGTTTAAATTTCCCTTCAGTACTCTTTAGGATAGTTACAGTTCATCAGATATTGTGCTATAAAATAAGGCATCTGCAGGTATGACATCAGTAAAACATTTCATCAGCAAAAACAACTCCTAAGTATGTAAACCATAGACTTTTTTGTGTATAAAAAAAAAAAAAGAAAAAAAACCTCCTGGCAGTCAATCTTTAAGTTTTTTTTAGACATGTGGAATATGAGATAAAGATCAGAACAAATCTTCCGTAGCTACTTGCATTCAAACTCTACCATATGGCAGATGAAATTAATTACCACCTCACAAAACTGCCATTTTTAAATGTAACTCCATGCAATAGTTGCAGCAGTACCCAAATATGTAACAGAGTTGTGGTCTAATTGATTTTTTGGAAGTGAATGTGAATCGTGGTGTTTCTTGCATGGTAGGCCAGTCACAATTTTCATACCTAAATAGTTCTAAATTAACTTTCAACCCTGCGTTTCAAGTTTCACTGTATCTGTTTTCACATTTCATTAGAGTCTGTGCTTGTAGCAGTTACTGGTGTGTTCGAAACAGAAGGCAAATGAAATTTTGTTCCTTGCTTTAGCAGTTAGAACAGAAGATTCTGGAATGAATATATAAGTTTTATTTTTATTCTTTTGATGAGTGGAAGCAGCACTCATGATAGTAGATGTGAAATCTGATTGTGCACAA
Organism: Schistocerca piceifrons; assembly: GCF_021461385.2. Taxonomy (NCBI): domain Eukaryota; kingdom Metazoa; phylum Arthropoda; class Insecta; order Orthoptera; family Acrididae; genus Schistocerca; species Schistocerca piceifrons. Next base: position 102,485,473 of record NC_060146.1, read on the forward strand.
TCAAGTTCCCCTTTCACATAAAGGAAACGCCAAATCACTAATTAGCTCTTACTGAAATGATAGCCAGTTTGGTCTGTTTGAACAGATATGTTTAATCTTGTTGGGTGTAGAAAATTGTAAGGCAAAGTAAAGAAATGTGTGTGTGTGAAGCACTTGGACTTCATATGAGAAGATGACATCAGGCCTGTAGTATGCTTTTGTTAATGTCAGTGTTTTGCAGGTGGTGTGTGTGTGTGTGTGTGTGTGTGTGTGTGTGTGTGTGTGTGTGTGTGAGTGAGAGAGAGCGAGAGAGAGAGAGAGAGAGAGAGAGAGAGAGAGAGAGAGAGAGAGAGAATATAACATTATTTTCCATTAATTATTAATATCACCAAGTGTTTTTGGGACCATGTTTTTTATTATTGCAATAACTATTAATCCTAGTACTAGTAGCTGCAGCATTATGAATGAATGAATGAACGAATGAATGAGTGAATGGAGTGAGTTTAATAAACTGTAGGAAATACTCAGTGTTTAATACCTGGAAATCTATTTTGTAAACAGAACTGTCTAAACTTCTGTTATGTGTATGCAGTTATATGTATGCAGTCATTTGTTAAAACTGAAATAGAAACAAAAAAATATATTTTCATACCTAGTCATAAATACAGTTTAAAAACAGAGAGATTGAATTTATAAGCACAATTTTTATCAATACAAAATAGAAAAAGGACTATATTAATTGTTTGTATAATGTTTCATATTTTAATACTTTGTGTAAAATCTGTGAATTCTGTTGTGTTGTGCAATATATCAGAATGCATCCTGATTGGACACATTAGCTTTACAGTTGCTTTAATAGGTATTTAATGTTGTGACGTTTACAGGCATATTTGCTCTGCTTATATGCTTTAATTTTTTTTTTAAATCTCAGTATCTCATATTAATGTAATCTAGAATTTCAAGAAAGTGATAATTACGTAGAAAGTGCAAGCAATATTTTCACTGTGAGAGAAATACTTTTACACCCCCTTGTTGTAGTAAATGGGGGATGGTGTATGCAAACATTTGGCTGTTTGCAGCTTCTAGAAAACTATAGTGTTGCAGTATGCCAGTTCTGTGATAATCCTAACCATTGCAGATATGTAACACTGTACAGTACCTGTATATTGTATTGTATTATTCCCACATAATTTTTTTGCCTTAGTGGTGTGTCTGGTGGCATTACGATGTATAAACATTGAACAGTGGCACTTCACACAAAAGTTACCCTAAATTTTTCTCTTATTACATATATCTGCATTCCACAACTCCTTGTTATTGGACTCTTCGACATATCTGTGCTTCATTTCTAGATATTTTTTGTATAAAAAAAAGGAAAAGTAAGGCTCTTCAGGAATAACATGGAAAACAATGTTTCATCAGAATGCATCCTGAGGTCAAACTGAATTTGTCCAAAAAAAAAGAAAAAATTATGAAGAAATCGACAAAAGAATAAATAATTAAGTATATGATACAGATAACTCTAGCTGCTATTTACATACCTGTAGCTTGTGTTTTTGTTATTACAGTATCAGCAGTTTCTTCTTATAATCATTTAGAACCTTACATCCTATATTATATTCACTGTGGCGAGTTGGGCTTTACAGGCCTACAAATAGCTAAAATCTTCGCATACTTAGTGTTTTATATTTATATTTAAATTGTGTTAACACAATTCATTTACTGTGTGACAACATATGTATCAAAAATTATCTGTTTTATGTTTGTTGAAAAGTATTAAATAGTTTTGTTTATGACCACAATTTCAGTTGGAATATTATTTCATGTTTTTTAGTGCAGCTGTGACTAGGCAGAGTGACAAAACTGTCTATGGAAAGAAAACCATACCCGTAACTTAATTGGTAACTGAAATAACTGCCAAGCTACAAGTCAGTTTTTATGCATTATTGCGTATAAAAATGGAACTGTCAACCTGACTGTAAACAGTTAATTATATATTCTCAAAAGACAAGATCAAACAATGGAAAATTCAGGATGGAATAACAATACATATTAGGATAGATAGCTACTCACTACATAGAGAAGGCGTGGAGCAATGCAGAAGTACGTTTAAAAGTAGACTGTTGGATATTATTAAGTTGTTGTACTAAGTCGAATAGCATTTAAAATGAGCTAAATATTTAGAAGGCCTTATTAGGACATATTGAGGGTAAGGAAGAAATTGCTAGTCAATGATTGGAGCAAGGACGCTTACCTACTAGATTTACTTGAGCAGTATATCCAATGTGGATAAGTTTGTTTTGGTGCTAGGAAGTGTTGGATACACATGTAGATTTTATTAATGTGTTCCGAAAGATTAAATAAGTTATTACGACCATGATATACACTGAAGCACCAAAGAAACTGAATAGGCATGTGTATTCAAATACATAGATAAGTAACCAGGCAAAATACAGAACTGCAGTCGGCAACACCTAAATAAGACATCATGTGTCTGGTGCAGTTGTTAGATTGGGTACTACTGTTGCAATGACAGGTTATCAAGATTTAAGTGAGTTTGAACGTGATGTTATAGTCAGTGTGTGAGCGATGGGACACAGCATCTCTGAGGTAGCAATAAAGTGGGGATTTTCCCATACGACCATTTCACAAGTGTACCATGAAATCAGGAATCCAGTAAAACCTCAAGTCTCCGACATTGCTGTGGCCGGAAAAAGATCCTGCAAGAATGGGACCAACGAAGACTGAAAAGAATCGCTCAATGTGACAGAAGTGCAACACATCCACAAATTGCTGCAGATTTCAGTGCTGGGCCATCAAGTGTCAGCGTGTGAACCATTCAATAAGATATCATCGATATGGGCTTTCAGAGCCGAAGGCCCACTCGTGTACCCTTGATGACTGCATGACACAAAACTTTACGCCTTGTCTGGGCCTGTCAACACCGACAATGGACTGTTGGTAACTGGAAATTTTTAGAAAACCTTTCAAATAATTTTTTGCTTGGGATGGAATTAAACATATATTGATTTTGAGGTATTATCCTAGGATAAGGGGTTATTGTGGAAGTAGACATTCAAGTTTGGTGGAATTTCTGCTCGAGTTGGAGGTAGTTTTGAATGACATTTGACAGCCGTATTCACTATTAAAAAAAGTGGGCAATCAGAACAAGTATTAAAGTTGGTAAACTGGCCCACTGAAAATCGAAGAGATGTGGATGAGAAAGGAAGAAGAATTTAAAAAAGTATAAGGCCAGAAGGGAACGGCAGAAAGAAGAAATGAGAACACTGTGTGCCTTTAGAGCAGTGGTTTTAAAAATGCAGTCTGATTCGGTTATTCTTGCAGCCTGCGGTTCTCAGCCGTATTTTCCAAGTGCGTCTGGAAAGTTCAGTGAATGATCTCAGAAAATAAATAAAACAAGAGTTATAAACAAAACAGCTTTACTGGCCTTTGAAGCAATCACCATCAGCCACAAACCCTTCTGATAATGGCTGTAAAGCTGTTGAAAGCTGTCAGCAAATGCTTCTCGTGGAATCATTCGAAGCACCGTGGTCACGCTCAACGTCTGCGAAGCATAAGCCTTTCTGGACCCAATAGAAGGCGGGCAAAGGAAGAGAGGTCTACTTGTCACAAATCTGGAGATAAAGACGGTGTTGTAGAACAATCACAATTCCACAAGAAGTGTTTGCTGACAGTTTGTAACAGCTTTACAGCCAGAACTATGTTGTATAAAATGAAACTTCCTGGCAGATTAAAACTGTGTGCCCGACCGAGACTCGAACTCGGGACCTTTGCCTTTCGCGGGCAAGTGCTCTACCAACTGAGCTACCGAAGCAAGACTCACGCCCGGTCCTCACAGCTTTACTTCTGCCAGTATCTCGTCTCCGATCTTCCAAACTTTACAGAAGCTCTCCTGCAAACCTTGCAGAACTAACACTCCTGAAAGAAAGGATACTGCGGAGACATGGCTTAGCCACAGCCTGGGGGATGTTTCCAGAATGAGACTTTCATTCTGCAGCGGAGTGTGCGCTGATATGAAACTTCCTGGCAGATATAAAATGGTTATTACTTTGAGGCCAGTAAAGGTATTTTGTCTGTAACTTTTTGTTTCCTTTATTTCCCGAGATCACTCACTGAACTTCTGATGCACCTTGTATAATAATATTCATCTATAGCTGGGTTCACGAATGAGGCAGTAGAGTTTAGGCTTATTCTACACACCTGCGTCTCACATTCTGTGACAGCTAATGAGCAGTAGTGTTCCGAGTGCTCTGCCGTGATTTTCGTAACAAATATGAACATTAAACATGATGGTAGCAAGTTATTTAGTGAATTTTTATTCATTTGTTGCCAGTTGTCATAGCTAATAGTGGTGTTAAGCGACAAATTTTACGTAAGCAAGTGAGAGACACGATTTCCAGAATACACGGTTTCTTTGAGCGCAATGCCTCAAGAATCATGAAAGAAGGTCATATACATGGAAGAACCGTGGAGACACTAGAAGGTATCAGATAGATTATATAATGGTAAGACAGAGATTTAGGAACCAGGTTTTAAATTGTAAGACATTTCCAGAGGCAGATCTATTGGTTATGAACTGTATATTAAAACTGAAGAAACTGCAAAAAGGTGGGACTTTAAGGAGATGGGACCTTGATAAACTGACTAAACCAGAGCTTCTGGAGAGTTTCGGGGAGAGCATAAGGGAAAAATTGACAGGAATGGGGGAAATAAATACAGTAGAAGAATGGGTAGCTCTGAGGGATGAAGTAGCGAAGGCAGCAGATGATCAAGTAGGTAAAAAGACGAGGGCTAGTAGAAATCCTTGGGTAACAGAAGAAATTTTGAATTTAATTGATGAAAGGAGAAAATATAAAAATGCAGTAAATGAAGCAGGCAAAAAGTAATACAAACGTCTCAAAAATGAGATCGACAGGAAGTGCAAAACTGCTAAGCAGGGATGGCTAGAGGACAAATGTAAGGATGTAGAGGCTTATCTCACTAGGGGTAAGATAGATACTGCCTACAGGAAAATTAGAGAGACCTTTGGAGAAAAGAGAACCACTTGTATGAATATCAAGAGCTCAGATGGGAACCCAGTTTTAAGCAAAGAAGGGAAAGCAGAAAGGTGGAAGGAGTATATAGAGGGTCTATACAAGGGCGATGTACTTGAGGACAATATTATGGAAATGGAAGAGGATGTAGATGAAGATGAAATGGGAGATATGATACTGCATGAAGAGTTTGACAGAGCACTGAAAGACCTGAGTCGAAACAAGGCCCCGGGAGTAGACAACATTCCATTAGAACTACTGACGGCCTCGGGAGAGCCAGTCCTGACAAAACTCTACCATCTGGTGAGCAAGATATATGAGACAGCCGAAATACCCTCAGACTTCAAGAAGAATATAATAATTCCAATCCCAAAGAAAGCAGGTGTTGACAGATGTGAAAATTACCGAACTATCAATTTAATAAGTCACAGCTGCAAAATAATAACGCGAATTCTTTACAGACGAATGGAAAAACTGGTAGAAGTCGACCTTGGGGAAGATCAGTGTCGATTCCGTAGAAATGTTGGAACACGTGGGGCAATACTGACCTTACGCCTTATCTTAGAAGAAAGATTAAGGAAAGGCAAACCTATGTTTCTAGCATTTGTAGACTTAGAGAAAGCTTTTGACAATGTTGACTGGAATACTCTCTTTCAGATTCTGAAGCTGGCAGGGGTAAAATACAGGGAGCGAAAGGCTATTTACAATTTGTACAAAACCCAGATGGCAGTTATAAGAATTGAGAGGCATGAAAGGGAAGCAGTGGTTGGGAAGGGAGTGAGATAGGGTTATACCCTATCCCCGATGTTATTCAGTCTGTATATTGAGCAAGCAGTAGAGGAAACAAAAGAAAAATTCAGAGTAGGTATTAAAACCCATGGAGAAGAAATAAAAACTTTTGAGGTTCGCCGATGACATTGTAATTCTGTCAGAGACAGGAAAGGACGTGGAAGAGCAGTTGAATGGAATGGACAGTGTCTTGAAAGGAGGATATAAGATGAACATCAGCAAAAGCAAAACAAGGATCATGGAATGTAGTCGAATTAATTCGGCTGTACCTGAGGGAATTAGATTAGGAAACGAGACACTTAAAGTAGTAAAGGAGTTTTGCTATTTAGGGAGTAAAGTAACTGATGATGGTTGAAGTAGAGAGGATATAAAATGTAGACTGGCAATGGCAAGGAAATCGTTTCTGAAGAAGAGAAATTTGTTAACATCGAGTATAGATTTAAGTGTCAGGATGTCGTTTATGAAAGTATTTGTATGGAGTGTAGCCATGTATGGAAGTGAAACATGGACGATAAATAGTTTGGACAAGAAGAGAATAGAAGCTTTTGAAATGTGGTGCTACAGAAGAATGCTGAAGATTAGATGGGTAGATCACATAACTAATGAGGAGGTACCGAATAGAATAGGGGAGAAGAGGAGTTTGTGGCACAACTTGACAAGAAGAAGGGACCGGTTGGTAGGGCATGTTCTGAGGCATCAAGGGATCACAAATGTAGCATTGGAGGGCAGCGTGGAGGGTAAAAGTCGTAGTGGGAGACCAAGAGATGAATACACTAAGCGGATTCAGAAGGATGTAGGTTGCAGTAAGTACTGGGAGATGAAGCAGCTTTCACAGGATAGAGTAGCATGGAGAGCTGCATCAAACCAGTCGCAGGACTGAAGAACACAACAACAACAACATTCTAAAAAGAAAGTGCATATTTTATATTGTTGATAATGATGCGATAAGAGGGTTACACTATTTTGTATTGGGTGGGTCGTAATAGTTTTATTGGACAGTGATTTACAAATTTTTGCTTTGTGATGCTGTTATCACTGTATAACTGTTAGTACATTTCTGACAGTTATATATGTATCATATACCTTCAGTTCATGTGTACAACTCAATGCATCTGATATGTGTCTTTATTTGTAACCTGTGGATAGTTTTGTGAAGCGCCATGGCAGTGCTGTTACTATACTGTGTGATTTCATATCATTTGTTTCACAGGTATCTGAGGACAGTTTGTCCTGAAATACTCAATATTAAAATCATTCATTCACCAGCTGATGATTGAGAATGTGAGCAGCCATATTCCGATTATACGATACGGTCATGAGTTTCCTCTTAGACTTTTATCACATCTACAGTTAACTAAGTATTTAGCGGTTATGTAATTTTTGATGTCATAGATTTCCACAGTGAGGAACCAGAGTCACTTTCCAGGTCCTGTGGAGTGATGCTGGTGATGTCCATTCTGTAGGACTGACAAACTCAAATATCTCGAATCAAGTAGCCCCCACTCCCTCCTACAGGGAGGAATACTGGGGTGAGGGGTAGGAAGGGTTTCTATCTTTGTGGTCTATCGTCTTCCATTCTTTGACTGTGGTCAACTCAGTTATTATTTTCCTTTTCTTTTTATTTCTTTACTCAAGAGACTAATTATATGTAAATCCAAGTTTATATATGCAGTGGTGTCACCTTTCTCTTTTCTGTACTGTTTGAAACTGTTTTAAAGCTCCTTGGCAATGCAACTTGGTAAGCTCCCCCGAGGTAAACTTCCTGTGGCCATAGGATGTGCAAGGACATGAGGTCTGTCTGGCCAGTTGTAAGGACTTTCTTGCCACTGCAGCCGAGTCGTGTATGGTTACTTGTGACCCCACTGTTCGAAGCATTTCGATTATTGAAATCGCATTCTGTGATGAACCGTTACTTTTATTGTGGATTTGTGTTGAGGACGCCTAAACAACCACAGGAGCTGGAGTGTCGTGCTCTTGTGAGCAATAGTTTCAAGAGTTATTAGCATTTTAACTGATGTCTGGTTAAAATTGAGTTCAACTGCAGATTAAAGCTATGACCACAAAATTTGGTATGGGTGTTTAATTATACAGGGTATCCCAAAAAGAATGACCCGATTTTAACTTGTAATTATAATATTGAAACAAATGTCACTAGGTAACTGAAACAGCTCTAGATGTAATCGGCACGGTCTAGAGTTTCAGAAAAAAATCCACTAGATGTCGCTATGAGTGCTAACCTGGAGCGTGCAGCCAGTCTCGCGCAATATTGCGTCCGCGCAACGGAAGGCATATTGTGTTATTGAATTTAGTCATACTCAGTCAGTGATCACAGTTCAGCAGCAATTTCATATCCAATTTCGTGCTAAACTACCATCACCAAAGAACATTCAACGGTGGTATAAAGAGTTTGAAGAAACAGGGTGCCTCTGTAAAGGCAAAAGTCCTGGCCGGCCACACCTTCCTGAACAAACAGTGGAACGAATCCGACGAGCATTTGAGTGGAGCCCCTGCAAGTCTACGCGTCATGCTAGCTGTTACTGCGCATGACAGTGTGGCGTGTGTTACGGCGTTGTTTAGCCCTCAAACCATACTGGTTACAACTGATACAAGCTCTTCGAGATACTGACAAAGTGAAGCGAGTGGACTTTAGCAATGCTATTCTGGAGGACATGGAAGATGACACTTTTATGTCACGGTTGATATTCAGCGATGAGGCAACTTTCCGTATTAGCGGTAAGGTTCGCTGTCATAATGTGCATATATGGGGGCTCGAAAATCTCATGAAACAATTGAACACGAACGTGATCCACCAAAAGTGGATGTTTTTTTGTGCTGTTTTGCAAAGCAAGGTTTATGGACCCTACTTTTTTGAGGAAGAAACCATAACAGGACAATCATATCTTGCAATGCTACGGAACTGGTTATTCCCACAACCTGACTGACAATTTCGTCTATCAGCAAGATGGAGCACCACCACACTGGCACAACAATGTGCGCAGTTTCCTCAATGCCAATGTGCCTCAACATTGGATAGAGTGTACAGGACCGAGAGACCAGGCTTTACACTCTTGGCCTCCGAGGTCCCCTGACTTAACACCATGTGATTTCTTCCTGTGGGGATATGTTAAACAATGTGTTTAAGTTCCTCCCTTGCCTCGTGACATTGATGAACTAAAAACCAGTATATCAGCTGCTGTAGCTTCAGTGACAGAAGACACCTTACGCTCAGTTTGGGATGAATTCGGCTATCGGCTAGATGTCGTTCGTGCAACGAATGGAGGACATATTGAACATTTATTATGGATTTTTATAAACTCCTGTCTTTTCTGAGTAATTTAGTATGCAGTTTGTTGGTGTTAATACCTTCTTCCTAATAATTCTATTTAAAATCGGGTCATTCTTTTTGGGACACCCTGTACATTATATTTATTGGATTAGTGCCGTAATGTAATTGGAGTAGTAGTTGATTGCTGTAGATTACCTTGTATAAATTTTGATGGGGTCAAAATTATTAATGGGATTGCATAAGTCCGTGCAAATAGTGAAGCTGTGCCACATTTTAGGTCCTACAGACTAATAACTCTGGGCGTACACGATAGGTTATAGCTGGTACCAGAGTGAGACTCAGGGTTCCATCTTGAAGGTGTTAATTGTGTAAACTATTCTGATATGTATAAACTTTTGTGAGCGTGCTGGATTTTGAAGATTCTACTATTACAGCAATTGACATATTTCTGTGTGGCACACAGAACTTTTTCATAAGCCTTCTGTTCTGTTCTGTAAAAACGTCTTGTGGCAGCACTAGCGTCTTTCTCACAGTTACACGCACTAGTGTTTTTGGCTGAGCAAACATTTTATTAACTTCTATTACTTTTCATTCATCAACTGATGGGATGTTATGATTTTGATACATCTATATCTACATCTGCGTACATACTCCACAATCCACTATACTGTGCATGGCAAAGGGTATCCTGTAACACTAGTAGTTATTTCCTTTCCTGTTCCACTCGCAATTAGAGCAACTGTCTATATGCCTCCATATGAGCCCTAATTACTCTTAACTCATCTTCGTGGTCCTTAAGCGGAATATATGTTGGCAGCAGTAGAATCATTCTACAACCACCTTCAAATGTCTGTTCTCTAAATTTTCCCGAAAAGAACATTGCCTCCAGGGATTCCCATTTGAGTGCCTGAAACACTTTCGTAACACTTGCATGTTTGAACCTACCAATGACAACTCTAGCAGCCCACCTTTGAATTCTTTCAATGTCTTCCTTTAATCCGACGTAGTGCAGATCCCAAACACTTGAGCAGTAAGCAAGAAGAGGTCGCAGTAACATCCAATATGCAGTCTCCTCTACAGATGAACCACACTTTCCAAAACTTCTCCCAATAAACAGAAGTCAACCATTTGTTTTCCATACCACAGTTCTCACTTGCTCATTCCATTTCATATCATTTTGCAATGTGTGTTGTTGTTGTTTGAGTCATCAGTCTTTTGACTGGTTGGATGCAGCCCGCCATGAATTTGTCTCCTTGCCAATCTCTTCATCTCAGAGTAGCACATGCATCCTACATCCCCAACTATTTACTGGATGTATTCCAGTCTCTTGTCTTCCTTTACAATTTTTGCCTTCTACAGCTCCCTCTAGTACAATGGATGTCATTCCATTGATGTCTTAACTGATGTCCTGTCATCCTGTCCCTTCGCCTTGTCAGTATTTTCCACATATTCCTTTCCTCTTTGATTCTGCACAGAACCTCCTCATTCCTTACCTTATCAGCTCACTTAATTTTCACCGTTCATCTGTAACACCATATCTCAATGCTTCGATTCTCTTCTGTTCCAGTTTTCCCACAGTCCATGTTTCACTACCATACAATGCTGTGCTACAAACGTACATTCTCAGAAATTTCTTCCTCAAATTAAGGCCTATGTTTGATATGAGTAGACTTCTCCTGACCAGGAATGCCCTTTTTGGCAGTGCTACTCTGCTTTTGATGTTCTTGCTCTGTCTGTCACTGGTTATTTTGCTGCCTAGGTGGCAGAACACTGTAACGTCTTCTACTTCCTGACCATCAATCCTGATGGTAAGTTTCTTGCTGTTCTCATTTCTGCTACTTCTCATTATTTTCATCTTTCTTCGATTTACTCTCAATCCGTATTCTGTACTTATTAGACTGTTCATCCATTCAGCAGGTCCTGTAATTCTTCTTCACTTTCACTCAGGATAGCAATTTCATCTGTGAATCATGTCATTGATGTCCTTTCACCTTGAATTTTAATTCCACTCCTGACCCTTTCTTATTTTCATCATTGGTTCTTCGATGTGCAGATTGAACAGTAGGGATGAAAGACCACATCCCTGTCTTACACTCTTTTTAATCTGAGCACCTCATTCTTGGTCGTCCACTCTTATTATCCCCTCGTGGCTGTCATATATATTGTATATTACCCATCTCTCCCTATAGCACACCCATATTTTTCTCAGAATTTTGAACATCTTGCACTATTTTAGATTGTCGAACATTTTTTCCAGGTCAACAAATTGTATGAACGTGTCTCGATTTTTCTTTAGTCTTGCTTTCATTATCAACCATAATGTCCGAATTGCCTCTCTCATGCGTTTACCTTTCCTGAAGCCAAACTGATCGTCGTCTAACACATCCTCAATTTTCTTTTCCATTCTTCTGTATATTTTTCGTGTCAGCAACTTGATGCATGAGCTGATTGTGGGATAATTTTCACACTTATCTGCTCTAGCAGTCCTCGAATTCTGTGGGTGGTATGTCGCCAGATTCATTCATTCTACACACCGTGAATAGTCATCTTGTTGCCACTTCCCTCACTGATTTTAGAAATTCTGATGGAATGTTATCTATTCCTTCTGCCTTATTTGATCTTAAGTCCTCCAAAGCTCTTTGAAATTCTGAGTCTATTACTGGATACCCTGTGTCTTCTGAATCGACTCCTGTGTCATCTTCTGTCACATCAGACAAATCTTCCCCTCAGAGAGGCCTTCAGTGTACTCTTTTCACCTATCCGCACTCTCCTCTGCATTTAACAGTGGAATTTCAGTTGCACTTGTAATGTTACCACCCTTGCTTTTAATGTCACTGGATGCCATTTTCAGTTTCCTATATGCTGAGTCAATCCTTCCCACAGTCATTTCTTTTTCAATTTCTTCACATTTTTCACACAGCCATTTCATCTTAGCTTCTCTGCACCTCCTATTTATTTCATTCCTCTGCGACTTCTGTTTCTGTATTGCTACATTTCCCTGAACATTTTTGTACTTCCTTCTTTCATCGATTAACTGAATTATTTCTTCTGTTACCCATAGTTTCATCGCAGTTACCTTCTTTGTACTTATGTTTGTCTTTCCAACTTTTGTGATTGCCTTTTTTTAGAGTTGTTCATTCCTCTTCAGCTGTACTGCCTACAGAGCTATTCTGAAAGTCTTAGAGAACTTCAAGCACATCTCATCATTCTAAGTACTTCCATATCCCACTTATTTGCATAGTGATTCTTCCTGACTAATCTCTTAAACTTTAGTCTGCTCTTCATCGCTACCATATTGTGATCCGAGTCTACATCGGCTCCTTGGTACACCTTACAATCCAGTATCTGATTTCAGCATCTCTGTCTGACCATGATGTAATCTGACTGAAACCTTCCCTTATGACCCAGCCTTTTTCAATTATACCTTCACCTCTCATGATTCTTGAACAGAGTATTCACTATTCTTAGCTGAAATTTATTACAGAACTCAATAAGTCTTTTTCTCTCTCATTCCTTGTCCCAACGTGTATTCGCCTGCAACCTTTTCTTCTAGACCTTCCCCTCAACTGCATTCCAGTCCCTCAAGACTATTAGATTTTCATCTCCCTTTACGTACTGTATTACCCTTCCAATATCCTCATATACTTTCTCTATCTCCTTATCTTTAGCCTGCGATGTCAGCATGTATACCAGAACTATTGTTGTCGATTCTGATGAGAATAGCCCTATCACTGAACTGTTCACAGTAACATACTCTTTGCCCTGCCTTCCTATTCATAGCAAATCCTACTCCCATTATACAATTTTCTGCTGCCGTTGATATTACTCTGTACTCATCTAACCAGAAATCCTTGTCTTCTTTTCATTTCACTTCATTGACCCTTACTATATCTAGATTGAGCCTTTGTGTTTCCCTTTTCAGATTTTCTAGCTTCCCTACCATGTTCAAGCTTCTGACATCCCATGCCCTGACTCGCAGAATGTTATCCTTTGTTGATTATTCAGTCTTTTTCTCATGGTCACCTCCCTTTTCGCAGTCCTCTCCTGGAGATCCGAATGGGGACTAGTCCGAAATCTTTTGCCAACGGAGAGCTCATCATGACACTTTCTCAATTACAGTCCACGTGTCCTGTGGAGACACATTATTTGTCTTTAATGAAGTGGTTTCCATTGCATTCTGCACCCTCATGCCATTGATCGTTGCCAATTCTTCCGCCTTTAGGGGCAGTTTCCTGCCACTAGGACAAGAGTGTACCCTGAACCTCCATCAGCTCTTCCGCTGTCTTTGCCGAGGCCATTGGCGGAATGAGAATGACTTTTTATGCCAGAAGTCTTTGGCTGCCAATGCCAATTATTAATCAAAATTTAAGTGGTAGCAGTTTTCAAACCCGAACCAAGGACGTTTTGATCACTAATAAAAGACGTTACCCCAAAACCATGTGTATTTAAACAATGTGACTGTGTCAAGCAGAACACTACTAATGCTGTATCCAAACATTACAGGTTTTTTTTCCATTCATCCTCAGTAACTTAGCTATTTTTACATTCAGAGCCAGCTGTAGTTCAGCACACAAACTAAAAATTTTGTCTAAGTCATTGCGTGTCCTCTTCACTCAACCTCGACTCTTTCCTGTACACTACAGCACAATCGGCAAACAACTGCAGATTGCTGCCCACCCTGTCCAACAGATCATTTATGTGTATAGAAAATAAGAGCAGTACTATTTTGCTATCCTGGGCCGCTCCTTGACGATACCATTGTCTGTGATGAACACTCAGTATTGAGGAAACCATACTGGGTTCTCATACTTAAGGAGGCTTCAAGCAACTCACATATGTGGGATCTTTTCCATATGCTCGTACCTTCTTTAACAGTTTGTAGAGTGGCACCGTGTCAAATGCATTCTAGAAATCTTAACATAGGGAATCTGCCTGCTGCTCTTCATCCATAGTACACAGCATATTGTGAGTAAAAGGGCAGGCTGAGTTTCACATGAGCGATGCTTTCTAAAGCTGCGTTGATTTGTGGAAAGAAGGTTCTCAATGTCAAAGAAAATTTATTATATTCAAACTGAGAATATGTTTAAGGGTTCTGCAGCAAACCAACATTAGGGATATTGGTCTGTAATTTTGCAGGTCTGTTCTTTTACCCTTCGTATATACAGGAGTCACCTGTATATTTTTCCAGTTGCTTGGGGCTTTGTGCTGACTGAGAAAACCACAGTGAATGCAAGCTAAGTAAGGGGCCATTGCCATAGAGTACTTCGCGAGACTGCCTGTCTGTAACCCATTGCAATGAATCCATTTATGTCCCAGTCTGTAATCGGTATGTTAATACTTCCTCAAACTAGTATTGCACGATCTGAGTACTTATGTGTTACTGACTGTAGGCTTTCTTTGAATAACTCTAGAACTGTCACAGTGGATTCAGATGGCCAGTAAAAACATCCACCAATTAACTTGGTTTCACTTAGACTTGTTATATGCAACCATATAACTTCACTGTCACAATCAACCTCGGCCTCTATCAAGACAATACTTCTGTCAGCTGCAGGGAACACTCCCCATCCTACGGCATCTAATCTGTCATTCTGAAATAAGTTTAATGATTTTCTAAATATCTCAGAGCTTTCCACTTTGGGTTTCAGCCTGCCCTTGGTCCCAAGAATAATTTGAGTGCAAGAACCTTCCTGGAAGGAAGTAAATTCGGGAACCTCGTTACGAATACTTACTGATACAATTTTGACGATCAAATTACCTTTACTCTGAACACTGTCTGACTGCCCTTCTTTTATCGACTGGCAAGTGTTTATCAGCGTACCTCAGACCGCCACCTAGCCTAAAAAAACACCACGTGCCCTCCACAAGTACTCTGCTGTCCGAATAATTGCTTCCTTTTAGTGCATCTAACCTTTCAAGGGGAGTCCTACAGATTCCCACCCGATACTGCAGGTCTAGAAATCTGTAGCCACGACTGTTACAGAGTCAATAAAGTCTTCGGTCGTAACCCTCCACTCGGCTCCAAACTGAAGGACCTCGATGAACTCTGGGAACAATGCTGCAAATTACGAGCCTCGCGCGCACACCACGTGCTAGGCCAGCAGCCTTCACCACCTCCGCCAGTCACCTGTGTCAACTGAGCATGTCCTCAGAACCCATGTGACAGGCGTTTTTGGTGCCAGCATGAACCCCAACTTGCAGACAATTGCACCCCACACGCTCGATAGCTGCAGGCGAGGCAGTCTCCACATCTCGGATTAGGCCTCCTGGCAGACATACTGAGTCTACAACGGCTTTCATTCCAGCCCCGAACACTATTTTCCCAAGGTGTTCCATAGTGCAGCTAGTGCTGGAGCTCCCGATACCTGGCAAGCCCCTGCCCACGTGTAGCTGCTCGGACCCTGCTGAAGGAAACACCACCCACTCACTCACAGGGCACTGTCACAACTGGTATCAGTAATTTACTGTGCATTAATGTATTAGAGAGCACTGGAGTGGGACGACAAACGTACCTGTGTGCAGACCCGTGCACTTGTCAGAGGGCTTCGCCACCAGCTGCCACCGGCACTGGCCCACGCCGCCGCTCACAAGCAGCAAGTGCAGGAGCCAGTGCGTCTGGCCCAGCCACAGCAGCTGACGTCAGGTGCTCCGTCCGCAGCTGCCGACGATGATGCTGCTGTTCTGCCTACCTCTTCGGCTCGCCCTGGTAATCTTACTCTCTGATCCTGCAACAGACAGAGTTGAACATAAATGATTACAGGTGTGGTGACAGTTACCTCATTTTCTTTGCACTGAACAATAACTCCGCAAAGACCTCACTCGGTGCACGTACACGCGGTACTGTCACGTCCTGAACGTGAGTGGCACTCGCGATTGGGTGACAGGTTTCAACAAAGAGGCAGATTGTCAGCTGCCATAATGAGTAGTTGTCTTTACCTGAGTATTTTCTTAAAACTTGCCTTTTTGCAAAATGTAAGACTCAGAATAAGTGCTGAAATGACACACTACGATTGCTTTACAACTGCTGATCTCATTCACAAAGTGGTATCAACTCTTGATGTACTCGGTCTAAGAAGTTCCTCGCTGAACAACCAGTATTCCATGAGATGGGCTGCAACTACCGTAGAAATTCTGTGTAACCTTCTCTGGTCAGTGCCTTTGTCTGGTCTGTAGTGCTATAGCGAGAACAAATGCAGTTAATAGAACATAGTACTTTGTAGAGAGACATTAGATACAATGAAGTACAGATTTAGTGTAACAATGAACACATTGACTGGACACCAGTAATACACGTTACAGAACAGGCCGAACACTCGTCTGGGGCCACGTAAATAATACTGTTTCTTTGCCAGCTGACAAGAGTACGCCATGGGACCTTTATAAGGAGTCACTGAAAGGAAGGCCAGGTGGGTGGCGAGAACCGAGGACACATTGTAGTGCTGTTTCCCAACTGTGGAGTTCTGAGAAACTGGTGACTGGCAGAAGAATCTAGATGGTGTCTCTGGTGAAACAGGCACCGAGGTCACGGCTGTCGTGTCGTACAGCACGCTCTGCGACAGGATATTGTGTGTCACCTGCATACACCCTCTGCCTACACCTGTTCGTCCTGATCCTTTTGTGTGGGCGCTTCCTTGCCACCATTTGGTGAGTTGATCAATTAAATTACATGAACAAGTTATTTGATATTGCTAGGAAAGCTGCAATAAAAGAGATTATACAGAATAAGACACACTATTTCCTCAAAAGCAAAGAAAATATGTCTTTTCTTTTAGTATGTCAGGAGCTGGTCTGAAGACAGCAGCTAACAAAACCGACATGGGGAAGCGAGAGGAAAAATGCAGAAAAAGGGGAGCTCGGTAAGAAGAAATGAATTTATCCACAAAAGGAGTCACAATCATCCTTTCTTTCACTATGTCATCATCATGTTTGTCATCTACTGAAACTGATGACAAAGACGAATACGGACCATCCAAATCATTAAGTACATCTTCGACATCACCACCTGCAGATGTTCCCTCCGTACCACCAAATGTACACGTAAACATATTCTAGTCACCTAAAGTTGTTATCATTTTGGATAGAGTCAATCTTCCACATGACGAAGCAGTATTTGTAACTGAAGCCATTGTATAATGTTTCCGATTTAACTGTGTCTAAAACTTCAGTCAGGAGGCCGAGACCAAATTGCTGTCCTCCTTACTGGAAACAGACAAGAAAAGCTTGTGAATCTCAGGCTCAGGCATGCAGAAATTTAATTAAAGAGTGGAATTGGTGTCAAACATTACCAAGGACTTGTGTTCGATACTACAGCTAGTAACACTGGGCATCAAAAAGTACATGTACAAAGATCCGAGAAACTTTCGGTACAGAGTCAGTGCAGATTGTTTGCCATCACCATGTTCTGGAAATCATATTATCAGATGTATTTTCCAACATCACTGAAAGGGTAGTTGCCACTCAACCATACAGCAGAGATGCTGAGTCATGGATAAGCACGACAAAATTATTGTCTAACAGAGCTTTCGGTTAAAAACTAAACACTAAACACACACACCACACACACACACACACACACACACACACACACACACACACAGTCTCTGGTTGCCAAGGGCAGCTGCAAGCAACAGTGCATGATAGGAGATGCACACTCGATGCCGGGGTTAAGGAAGATGCTTGGGAGGGGAAGGGGGGGCATAGCTGGGTTGGGGTAAGGCACGGTAAAGCACTGCTGGTGGGAGCATACAGAGACAAGGGGGGAAGAGAGTAGGGCAGCTAGGTGCAACCGGGAGATCAGACGGAGTGCAGGGTAGGCCGGGACGAGTGGGGAGGGGGTAGGCAGGGGGGGCAGCAACCTCATATCTCTGCTATATGGTGAGTAGCAACTACCCTTTTCATAATACTGTCATTATTCCATCCCAGATTTTCCATTATCAGATCTATTTTCCTGTATTTTTGCTACATCTACAAGTCCAGAAACAACGTTTCAAACATTTTCAACAAAAATGGTCTTCAGTTAATCACTCTAATTATCCCACAGCACTGGATGTACTGTTTGCGGATATAGTAATGAAAAAATTGCTGAACGAAATGCTGGATTACTTACCACATCCTCTACAAGTTCAACAACCAAGAGATGATTATAAAGAATTCTTAGAATTATCCTTATTGTTCCTTGGCGGTGCAAGTCATTTCGATCTCCTGCTCCCGTGCATCACGCTCACTGTACCGCAAAATGCTTTTGTGCACTGAAATTATTTCTCTTCCAATATCAGTTTAAATTAACACAATAAGAAATCCAGAATACAACTGACTTGGGAGTGGAATGAAGCACATATTAGTATCTGAAGTCCTTAAAATAGTATTAGACTTACTTCTCTCCTCGAGAATTACCGCGACAAAACTGTAGCTAGTAACGCGTATAAGGCTCTTTGCAGGAACCTTTGGTTTCTCTCTGAGCACTTGGTTGCCCTAGCTTTCTTTTATGATGGAGTAAAAACAGAGAAAGGAAAACATGGTGAAAAACTTGCAATGCCCACAAATATTTGGTACTTCTTATTGATACAAGATAATGAATCAGTTGAAAGAGTTGGAAGACCTGAAATTACAGAATATTGTGAAAGAAAGAAGAATGAAATCAGCATCTTTTCTACAATTATCTCCTACAGAAAGCTACATCATCTGGTATTCAAAGAGCTTCTTCACCACTGCTCTCAGATGGAAGTAGTAAATGACACAGCAGAACGCACTATTGGCCTGATCCGAAACTACAATGGAACGCTGGTGAAGGATGACGAGCAGAAACTGTTTCTTCTTCAAATTATTTCCAAACACAGAAAAGACCTCTACCTCTTCAGAAGTTGCTCTCATGTCACAATTTGCACATTCATCAAGAGAGAGATTTTTTTCCTCGTATTACAAAACTTTTGTGCCCTTGAGCGATCTCTGAAAGAAGATTTTTTTTTATAAAATTTTGTGTTATCTCACTTCTATACATAAATGCACAATATAAGCCTAGTGGAATATGAAATTTGAAACCTCGGTATTTTTTGACCACTCAACTGACTGTATTCGTCGGTTGTGGACTGCAGACTGAAATTGAAGAAATTGCATGAAGGTAGAAATTTAAAGATGTGAGACTGGGATAAATTACAAGAATCAAGTGTTCTTGTTAGTTAATGCAACAACTGACTGAAATAGGTCAAAAGAATACAACAGAAGATGGACAGGTAGTTTTGAAGGACTAAATAGTGAACACAGCAGAAGGCAAAACAGACAAAAAGGCAAAACCCATTAAAAATCCATGGGTATGTGATACTAAATTTAACTGATTAGAGGAGGAAGTGTGAGAAAGCAGCAAATGAAGCAGGCTAATGTTAATACAGTCCAAAAAATGAGATGGATAGGAAGTCCAAAAGGCTAGAGGACAAGTGGAAGCTGTAGGCAAAAATAAATTCCACCTATTCAAAAATTAAGAGAGATATCTGAGAAAAGAAGAGCAGCTGCATAAATACCAAGAACTCAGATGGCAAGCCAGTATCAAGCAGCGATGGAAAAAGCTGAAAGGTGGAAGTAATATGCAGAATGTGTACATGGAGGGAATATTACAGAAACTGAAAATAAATAAATGAAGATGAGGTGGGAGACATGATACTGTGAGAAGAATTCGGCAGAGCACTGAAAGAGTTAAGTAGAAAGAATGCCCTCACAACAGACGACATTCTCTCAGAATTATCGAGGTCATAAGGAGAGCCAGCCACGACAAAGTTATTGCACCTGGTGCACACAACAATAGGGTGCAAAAGTGACATCGGACTTCAAGGGGAATTTAATAATTCCTATTCCAAAGAAGGTAGGTGGTCAGTCTAGTGGTTATTAACAAACAATAGATACAAAAAGGAATGATCAGAAAGTACTGATACAAATTAGTCTCAGAATAATGGAAGAATCGCTAGAAGCCATCCTCGAGGAATGTTAGTTTGGGTTGCGATGAAACATAAGAATGTGCCAAATAATACTGACCAGACGACTTATGTTGAAAGGTAAACTGAAAATAGGTGATACCACATTTACAGTATCTGTAGATTTTGGGGAGATTTGATGATGCAGCTTGGAATACACTCTTTAAAAATTCCCAAAGAAACGGGTAAAATACAGGGAACTGAAAGTTATCTTCAAGTTGTATATAAAAAAAAAACTGTGATTATAGCAGAGTAAGGACACAGAAAGGGTCAAGAAGGGAGTGAGACTCACTCCAATATTCAATCTGTACATTAAACGAGCAGTAATGAAACACAAGGAGAAAATGGGGAAGGGTATAAAAGTTTAGGAAGAAGTGGCAAAAAATGAAGTTCGCTTACAATACGTTAATTCTGTCAGAGTTGGCAAACGACTTTGAAGACCAGTTGATCAAAATGGATAGCATCTTAAAGGAAGGTTAAAAATGAATAATATGGAAAGATAAACATGGGACTGGATTAGGAAATTAGGCACTAAAAGTAGTCGCAGATTTTTGCTATTTAGGCAGTGAAAGAACTGACAATGGTGAAAATAGAGAGAGTATAAAATGAAGACTAGCAACAGCAAGGAGAGCATTTTTGGGAAAAATTGTTGACATCAAATGTTAAGTTTAAATTAAGGAAGTCTTATCCAAAGGTATTTGTCTGGAGTGTACATGCACTGCGAACAGTTCAGACTAGTAAAGAATAGAAGCTTTCAAAACGTAGTGCTGCAGAATTATGTTGACAATTGGGTAGGACAAATAATTAATGAGGAAATACTGAAGTGGACTGGAGAGAAAGTAAATTTACAGCACAACTCACGTAATACGAGGGATCAGTTGACAGGACACGTATGGAGGCATCGGGGACTCGTTGCCTCGGTAAAGGGGGGCAGTGTGCGGGGTTAAACTTTTAGACGGAGAAGCAGGCTCGAATATGGCTGTCAGCAGCTCTAAGCAGATACAGGTTGCACTTTTTATATGGAAACTGTGAGGCACACAGTAGGATTGATGCAGAGAGCTGCACTGAACTGGGCTTTGGATGGAAGACAGAAACGACGTCGACAAAGCTGACGATACTGAAGCAAGATGTTCGGGCAACTTCCACTGTGACATTTCTGTTTCATCTGCTCTGCATTTGTTATCGTGTGCTCTTACAGTGATGAACTGCCTGTCATATTACTTGTCAATAAAATGACCTTGCCTTGAGGGTGTGTCATTTTTCCAGCAGTGTATACTGTTCACTGGATAAACCAGTTTCAACATTTACATATTTCTCAGAAGCCCTGCAAAAGAAGAAACTACACGCAACAACAAATTTGTTAACATTTCATTAACAAACTAAATAAACAGTTATTTATTTGGATAGAGAAAATATCTACTCACCGGGTGGCGGCAGAGCAAACACGTAAAAGGCTGTTGTGATTGGCAAGCTTTTGGAGCCAGTGGCTCCTTCTTCAGGCAGAAGGGTTGAAGGGGAAGGAAGAAGGGTGAAGCAAAAGGACTGGAGAGGTCTAGAAAAAGAGGTAGAGTTTGGTAAAGTAGCCCAGAATTGCGGGTCAGGGGAGACTTATTGTACAGATAAGAAGGAAAGCCTTTCCTTCTCATCCCATATGGTAAATCGCCCAGGACCCGCAGTTCTGGATGGACTTTCCTTTTCATCCCATACAGTAAGTCTTCCTGACCTGAGGTTCTGGGTGAATTTCCCAAAATCTACCCATTTTCCTAGACCTCTCCAGCCCTTTTCCTTCACCCTTCAACCCTTCTGCCTGAAGGAGCCACTGGCTCCAGAAGCTTGCCAATCACAACAGCTTTTTTTGTGTGTGTTCTACTGCTGCTTGGCGAGTAGCTTTTTTATCTATCCAATTAAAGACTTTCATCAATAATTGGTTGTTATCATTGTTATAAATAAACAATTAACTAAACTACTTAAATTAAAAGTGGTACCATATAGCTTCTTGACTGATGGTATTATAAGTATGCACTGAGAGTCAACTTATCCCCAGGTAGCCTACTAGAGGACCAAACAATACTACCCCATGCAAGTCTTTCCACAGCTTGCTTAACTGTAGAAGCTAATAACATACGATTCGGACCTCCGTAACAGCTACTCGTGTTGCTTCACAACTGAAGTTTCACGTTGTGAACTACTCATTTTTAATTTAAGTGGAAGCAGAATGTTTCAGCTGACTTCCTCCATTGCTCAAGATTCTTCTCAATTTCCTCGACATTATCAGACACAATGACTGCATCATTTGTATGCAAAAGGTTCCACAATGTTTGTTTCTCTAACTCTGCAGTTACATAATTCATTATAATGTAGAACAATAAAGATCTCAGTGTGCCTCTGTGATGGAAAACAGCTTAACATCAAAGTTCTGCAATTTTTAACCAAATGACTTTGTAAATTACTTTCTGTACACACAGTACAAGCTCACATCCCTCTCCACCATACTGCCCAACAGAATTCTCTAAGAGCTCACTCACTGTCTCAGTAAATTTCACGCCCACTCAAAATGTAGCATTTTTAATCTGACCACCTCCATTATCGTAACCATTGATTTGTGAGTGCATTGTGTGTGTAAATCTTGTGTCACCTTTTACCTTTGGTGCAAAAAATGGGGAGAGAAAGGAGGTTGTCGAGAGTGATCAGAAAGAGCAAACAGCCCCATTTGGGACATATACTGCATAGCAAATGCCTATAACAAAGAAAAGGGAAAGTGGAAGGAATGAGACAAAGAGGTAGGAGGAGATTTGAAATGATGGAGGACATCTGTACAAGCAGATGAAGAAAAGTGCTCAGGACAGGACACAGACTCCAATTGAAACCTGACAAGACAGGTACACTACACAGGACAAACCAGAACTCGACAAACTTTCAGAGGTCCTTCAGGGTTTCCTTCTGAGCACTTTGGCATAAGATATCCACCGTCTCCAGCAGGTCGTTACCGAGTTATTGAATTTCATTTGGTTTCTCGGCAGATTAGCTTAGTATCTGTATTGCACTGAAAATACCAGCACAATACTGCAAGCATCGAAGATGTACTCTGTACTTTTTGTTTGGAAATGAACGACATACTTGCCCTGTTTACTCTCTCGTTTGCAGTTCGCACTCAGTGCTGCTCACAAGGTTTCTCTTTCTGGTACTGTTAGTCACTTGTAAAAAGTGAGACACGCAGCAGTACGAATACATTGCTGACTAAGAGTGTACTGATGTGCAACTCCTGTACTGTTTTACTCTATGCAAATGAGAAGAACTGTGACACTACTCTGAGCCAGCTCTGCAGGGACTGCAGCTGTGTCGCTGTTTCTTCTGAGAGGTGCTGCATTTATCTGCATTTTTTATGTCGTAGATTTTGGCGTGTGCATATTATACACTTTTTCATTGGTGTGTGGGTCTTTTCGTGGAACTGAATGTAATACGAGTTACAAACCAAATAAATTTTACTTTCACTGTTACTCTGTAATGAGCTGCTGGAAACTGTGAGTCCATGCTACCAAAATAATGTGACAGAACCCATGAACAGCCTCCACAAATTTGTCAGAGTTCTAGTACATCCTGTACGATTTCTGAAACAGTGAACATTGTGAGGCAATCACTTTCACTTTACATCAAATATACTTAGACCCCTAAAACTTTGCCCTCGGCATACGTGTTTCAGGTTGGCACATAACAGCTTATCGAGTTAAGAATGAGAAGTGCGAGCTAATGGAGATGTGGTGCAAACCGATTCTGGCACAGTAATCGAGTCAAAGCCCCCGCATTGCCGGCTTAGCTTTGTGTGTACGTAAAACCGATGGGTGTCGTGTTTAGTATCTAGCAAATACTTGTGTTGTACTGTGCTTTAGAAAATTCTGTTATGTGGAAAATGCCGCAGAAAAGAGTTCGATTGCCGAGTTATAATGCTTTGCATCAACGTGTGCTGCTAGACAGTCATGCACTCGAGTTACAATGGATGAAACTTTTTCTTTTTAATATTTGTAGCTTTTCACTCACTATTTTGAAGTGATAGTGGCGAAGTTCCAACTCCCCATTCTCACTGTTGGAAGAATCCTCACTGAACGTCTTTGTCACTGTCATCAGTGAGACACAAAGTTCGCTCTTCATAGTCACACTGGTACCTTCCGTTCTCTGTGCTGCTCGAATAACTTTTTCGCAGAGCTTGACCCTTATCCTCAGTGAGGCTGCACCCACAGTTGCAAGTGCTTCACGCAACAGCCTTTCCAGCTCTCTTATCGTGAAGGAATCTGTGTTATTCCTTATGTACGCCTTCACACCACTCTGTACCAACTCGATGAGGTCGAAATGGCATGATATGATGGCACCCTTATTACAGTATGGTGCTGCTCCATGGCAATTTTCTCTACTATGTATTCAGGCATGGTAGGCTTATTTTCTTTAACACTCAAATATAACAGAAGATTCGTCATGCTGACATCTGCAGCAATATTTTTCCCCTGCAAGCACTGCACCGTAACTTATTTGCAGTAATTTGTTGTTGGGGCTTTGTTCAGTGTCACTGAAGTGGAGCCCTGTCCATTACAATTGTTGTAGGGACAAAAAACTGTGTTAAAATGTTCCTGAACCGCTCAGTGTATTGTGAGTTGTCTGTGCCTATACGGTAATCACATGTGTTTTTGGACTAAAAAACAAACTGCTTCAGACATAAAACCATTGGAAGAACTTGCAGGGACCATAATTAATCCAATTCCTCTTCATGATGGCTGATGACCACTACTGCTTGGAGCGTCAACCATCCAGCATTTACTGACAGCTTGCCCAGCATTAACCCATGTTTTATGTAACTATATTGTGGAATAAGTGTCCTTATCCATAATTTTGTGCAAGAATGCATTAGCCATTACAATGTGTGCCTTTTCTAACAGGAATTTCCGTCCATTTAGAGCTATGTAACAGAAACACATTGTTTTCAACACAACCTTTAGTGACTTTTCCCAACACTGAAAAGTTCACTTTTTTACGTATAAATCTGCCTGTGAACTGCATTAGCCTGGGAGACTCGAAATCGGTGACAGGATGAGAGTGCTTTTTCGTCTGTCCAGGAGTCACTAAAAATACATTATCTGATTCAAATGCCTTGGAATGGTTACGCTCAAGTGTACATTTCTCAAATTTTGCAGTAACACTCCCTTCACTACTACTGTTCTTGCAATAATTCCAAGAGATTTTGATGCGTGTTCCACTACTTTATGGGCAGCAACTGATGGCTGTATGTAAGTACTTACATACAGTTTCTACTGCTCATAATACTCACAAGTGCTCTGTAATTACTCCAGTGTCTGGCTGTTTAGTGGCACATGTCAATGCAAAGGATTGTCACTAGGCGAATGAACTCTTTTCATGGCATTTGTTAAGTAACATAATTTTCTAAAGCACAGAACAATGGAAGCACTTGGTTGAAATGAACCACATCACACATTGTTAAAAGTACACACAAAAATAAAACCCACAACGTGGGAGCTTTGACAACACAACATGAAGCGATTACTGCACTGGGATTGGTTTGTGCCTCACGCCTGGTGGTTTGCACTTTTAATTCTTCACTTGTTAAACTGTTACACTGCCAACCTGAAACACACATATTGAGTGCAAAGTTTCAGCAGCCTCTGTCAACATCAGATAATGTATTTTCAGTGACTCCTGGACAGAAGGAAAAGCACCCTCATCCTAACACCAATTTATTTTATATCCAGACTGATGCAATTTGCAGGCAGATTTATGCTTAAAAGAAAGTGAACTTTTCAGGGGTGGAAAAAGTCACTAAAAGTTGTGCTGAAAAGTATCTGTTTCCATTATGTAGCACTAGATGGTAGGAAAGTCCTGGTAGAAAAGGCACATATTCAAATGGCGAAAATCATATTTTTGCACAAAATTGTGGACAAGGACATTTATTCCACAATATATGCAGATAAAATGTTGGTTAATGCCGAGCAAGCTGCCAGTAAATGTTGGACGGATGATGCTCCAAGAAGTAGTGGTCATCAGCCATCAGGAAGAGGAACTGGATTAACTATGGTCCCTGCAGGTTCTTCCAAGAGTTTTTATACCTGAAGCAGTTTTAGTTTTTCGGTCCAAAAACACATGCGATTACCGTATAGGCACGGACAACTCACAATACACTGAGCGGTTCAGGAACATTTTAAAACAGTTTTTTGTCCCTACAACAATTGTAATGGACAGGGCTCCACTTCAGTGACACTGAACAAAGCCCCAACAACAAATGACCACAAATAAGTTACAGTGCAGCGGTTACAGGGGAAAAATATTGCTGCAGATACCAGCGTGACAAAGCTTCTGTTATATTTGCTCGCTAAAGAAAATAAGCCTATGATGCCTGAATACATAGTAGACAAAATTGCCATGGAGCAGCACCATACTGTATTAAGGGTGCCATCATATCACTGCCATTTCGACCTCATCGAGTTGGTGCAGAGTGGTGTGAAGATGTACATAAGGAATAACACAGATTCCTTCACGATAAGAGAGCTGGAAACGCTGTTGCGTGAAGCACTTGCAACTGTGGGTGCAGCCTCACTGAGGATAAGGGTCAAGCTCTGAAAAAAAGTTATTCAAGCAGCACAGAGAACGGAAGGTACCGGTGTGACTACAAAGAGCGAACAATTTGTCTCAGTGATGACGACGGCGAAGACGGTTGGTAAGGATTCTGGCAACATTGAGAATGGGGAGTTGGATGGAACTTTTCCACTGTCACTGCAAATCGCTGAGTGAAAACCTACAAATATTAGTTATTTATTGCATCATTGTCATAATAAAACCTGTAGTGAGAAGTTACAATCTCGGTTATTACTTATTTTGTAAACTATGTGCTTGTTTTCAAGATACTGGTCGTCATCAATTGATTATTTGCTGTATTTCTTTGGTACTTTGCTGCTGTGGTAGTGACTCAAAAACAAATTTTTGTATGTACTGTTATTGCTTGACAGCTTATATTTAGTAGAGGGAACAGTAATCTGTATCGTGTACAGAGGCCGGTGTTGCAGCATTGCTAGTGCAGTGTAGCTCATGTGTGGGCTCACCTGAGACAGAATCATCAAGACATTCCAGGGACGAGCTCCCCCCACTTGTTGAGCAGCTGTTGGCTGCCTCAGGCTGGGTCAAACATGACATTCTCACATTATTCTCCTTCACGAATAGTACAGCTAGGAATGAAATAAATAAATTCCGAGAAGCTATTTTGTGTAGAAATATTTATATGAGGAAGGTCAACACAAGAGAGGGGACAATTGGGAGGGAGTACGCGCATGACGAGGTGGTACGGGTGAACAGCAGTAGCGGCGTTTAACTAAGGGACAACTGGCTGTACGTGACTGACGTGTAGGCAACTTTTGCATCCAGTGCAGGCAAAACTCAAAGATGTACTGGGGTAGTTGCAAACAGCAATTAGGTAGATAAATTTACATATTAAGTCACATAATACATTTATCTACTTTCTCTTTGTTTGATTATCTACTTTAGATTTACTTTCTTTCCATCTAGGCACATTTTCTCCATATATACTCGCTATTGAGTTTTATTGTATAATTTATTATTTTGCACATAAGAGATTCAGTAGAAAAGCGTATACTATTCTGTAGAGAATTTTACATGTACTGATGAATCATTTGAACTGCTTTAATCACACAAGAGTAACCTTTATGCTGACAATAATGTACGTACACACACACACACACACACACACACACACACACACACACACACACACACACACACGACAAAAAATTAAAATTAAATAATCTCACAAGTCTGTTCACACACTGCACATCCACATAAGGCCATGCAAAAATCTTGATTGCACCACATAACACTACTGTACATATAGGTACCGTACACTACACGTATTGTATACCAACGCTAGGTCTATGAGACATAATCCAGATTCCAGAAGAAACACTATGAATGGAACACTGAGAATGACGTGCTCGGATCAATAAGTCTAACGAAGCGAGCACACAGCAATTGGATTCTTATAATTCTTTACATTTATCGTACAGTGACTTCACAACTCCAATGTTAAATACCACAAAATAGTTTGATATGATTCTAAAAAAATTCTGGAGAAACTCCACTTTCTAGTTTTCCAGCTATTTTTAATATTCTAATGCAAGTTCAGTTTTTCTGTACAGGCCTGTGTTGTAGAAAGCTCACTTGCCATGGAATCTTTCACCCTAACTGGCTGTCTTATGATGAACTGTAGTTCCCTACTGCATTCCTCTGTGTATCTGTATTATTAGAAAACTATGGTCCTACTACCAGTTTAATAGAAGACTGCTTATTAAATCATTCATTTGCCACTGAAATTCTAGTAATTTGTCCATCTACAGAAAGTGGCGGTGGTTTCAAAATGTGTCACAAACTTTTAGATATGTCATTGTTCTGATTTTCCTGTCTGTCTTTAGACAACAGTGTGCTTCAAAGAGTGAGGAAAATAAAAAATAACAGCCTTACCGTCCCCGACTCTGGCAGCAAATATGAACTAAGCACACTTAGTGTCTCCATGCACTATCAGAATAAAACAAACCTGCAACTGTTTACATATTTCATGCTGCCTTGTCAACCACAAATTGTTTAAATATGCAGTGTTCAATACACTGCAGTTAGTTTTCCAACAAATTCTTTAACTAAATAAATAAACCATATTCCAAACACTGCCTTGGGGCATTATTATTATATTATATTATATGTGCAATTATATATCCTCACATGAATATTTCCCTTCTGTTACTTACTTAATGAGTTATAGATGAAGTTTCAGTTTTGCAATTCAAACCCCTCTCAATAAATAACTTTTTACTCTGCTCACATCACGAGACATTAGAGCTCCACCGCTGGGCAAAGTTTCCCTCCAGACTTCTCCAGGCATTCCAGTCACAGGCTACAAGCATCCCTGTCTTTACTGCACATCTCCTGAACTTCCATCACCCAGCCTGGAGTGTTCCCTTGTCTCACTTCTCTATACAGACTGCAGCAGAGAACTCTCTCAGCTGGTCTGTCACACATTCTCTGGGTCTCACCTCCTGCAAACCTCCACTTACTTCATATACGCCTCCCAGTCCAGTCTCCACCCCGATCCAACTTTGTGCATTTCTCTATCTCTCCCAGCAATTTCCACTATACGTTAATGCTGCTACCAGAGTGACCCTCAGCCTTTTTAATGCCTTACACATTAAAAATTGGTATCTGTCTGCCGTTAGTCTCAACTTGCATTATTTGAAAATATATAATAAAATACATTACAATTTGTGGACTCTAATTCATGTCAGTCTGTGAGATTGAGTATCAGGTCACAGTATTTACACAAGTACTGACTAAATGCACTACCTGATCAAAAGGACCTGGTCGCTACAAGGCAAAGTGGAACTGACCACTAGACTTCCCGAGAGCTGGGCTCGCCAGCATAAAAGGAGGTGGATTGTACTGTGTTGCCAGCAGAGAAGCAGAGTGGGTCCATCAGTGACACACTTCGGCACTTGTTAAGCTGCCAAAGTCAGCTGTTGGCGATGGGACTCTGAAGTGGAATTACGACACAATGACCTCAGCTATACGGAGGCTAGGCAGATTCGGGAAAGTGGTTAGAAAAAATCTCACGAAATAAGTCAACGGAATCATTCTCAAGTTAAAAGTCCAGCTAGCACATCGATTGTGCACAGAGAGAGAAAAAGAACCGTGTACAACAGTTTAGCAGCTGCTCAAAACCCGTGTATTTCTGTCGACAACATTAAGCCGTGGCTGAGGTCGTGCGAACGACAGCACCGACGGACAATGGGCGTCCAGGAGCGAGTGACTCAGAAGGACCATTTGTGCCGTACCTTAGGAGCTGAAGGAAGTGTTTCGGGTCTGCCGAGTGCCCGGAGATCGCCGCATAATGTCACACGTAGTGCCTACAGTTACGTACAGACAGATTGATATTACAATGTGCAGATGCTTTCTGTGGTTAGGGTGAGATCCCCTCAGTGCACTTTATGAAACAGCAATTGTGGAAGTATATGAACATATCCGACAGCATCGTGAATCGTGTAGAGTAGAGGACAGTCGAGAGACGATAAGTGACTGTACTGGCACAACAGCAGCTCCTGTCATAAAGCAGAATCAGGTGCATTACAGCACATTACATGAACACAGATTGGTCACTTGTAAATAATGTTTTATTTCCAAATAAATTCTGAGACGTTATAAAGACAGGAGTAAATAACGTGAAAAACAAGTAGAAGAGAGGATGGCAGTTTGCAACATTTCATCAGACATGTAACCCAGTTTTCTTTTTTTATCTGACCTAAGTGCCAAGAGAGTAATACTTCTGACAAATTACAAAAGGCATCGCCATGTTATTCATTTTATAAACACAGTGCTTAGCCACTCTTTCGACGAAGCTAGCATCTGATTAAATCGAGCTTCAAACATGACGGAAACAATAAATACTGCTAAAAATTTTCAACAGTACACGAAAGAAGTGACGTCTGCTCATCTTAGAAATTAATTCTAAAACAAGTAATCAGCAAATCCTGGAACAGCTTTTACAATGTACTGAAGTCCTTACACATTGAATATACTGAAATTACTGCTATATTGACAGAAAAAATTGTGCTTACAGATCACAGGAATACTATAATAATGTAGCAACAACAATAGTGAATTTCAGTAAATCATTTAAAGGGGGCCAAAGACGAATTACGAGGCAGGAGAATGTTTGATAGATGGGGCAAAGGAAATTTCTGCTGGTCCTACAGAAGTGCAGAAGGAAGACAAACCGACGGCTCAGGCGACAGACTGGAGTGGAAGACGTACTGGGAACGAAGTGGAGGTGGGATCAATACTCAGACAGGAGAGTGTGTCAGATAAAGTGTGGGGGAATTATTTGCTGGGCTCCTTGTATAGGCGTGAGGTGACAGCTGTTGTCCCAGCAGCACCACACAGGGGTACAACATCTGTTGTTGGTGTATTACTTTTACGAGTTTCAAACAGAGGCAACTTGTTTTAATTTACCTTTATGTGGAGTAGTTTAATTTTGTAAATTTCTCACACATAATTTGCTCATTAGGCACAGTTTTGAATTTTCGTAACTGTCTGGTGTAGAGGTCCGCCACCTTTCGTGCAGATAGGAACTGCGACCGGTGTATTCGGATGCGGGCCCAGTCGGCGACCCTCAACTCGCAGCTCCAGGTGGCCGGCAGGCTCTGTTCATGCAGTCGGACGCCTTCACATACGGGCTTCACTCCGGGGTGGGCAGACCCGCAGATCTGAGGGGCACCGAGCACGTCTCACACATCTCCCTGTCACTTCACTACTGTGGCCACCGCAGCCATTCCCTGACCCAGGGTCACCTCCCACCTGCGGTAGAGTGAACGGCCATTCTGAGGGACGGCAGGCGGCCGAAGACTTTCAAGGGAATGACTGAAAGGCCTGACAGATGGGAGTTTTAGAAATGTACTGTAGCTGATGAGATTCCGAACCGGATGCACTCACTCACCTCGTCACAGAGGAAGCCTCTAGCTCACGACGTCCGGTCTTTCACAGAGTGTGGGATTATCGGTAGTCGGTAGCTCTGATGTGGCCCCTTAGGAACGCGGCAGGCAGGGAGAATATGTGCATTCTGTGAGGACACTGCCGACAGTCATCCCAGATGTGGAGCAGGTCCTTCTGGATGCCACAAAGAGCACTATTTGCAGCCCACAGCAGGTGGTGACTTACGTCAGTACTGACGCCACATATCACTTCAGATCTGAAGAAATTTTGGCCCAGCACTGTCGACAGGACCGATCGCAGACCTCCACTATGTAGCCGAACCTGGAGTCCGAGACAAAAGCCTCACACAGTTCTACAATCATGTAGGCTGCAGATTCTTGGACTAGCACCAAAGAGTGGCCGGTATCAATTGCTCTCAAAGGTCACGGTTCACTACATGTAGGAGGCAACTGTACAGGTAGTGTTGAGTGGGCCGAATGGTTTTTTATGTTAGAGGAACCCGGGAAGGAACAAAATGGGCTCCACTCTCAAATGGTACATGCCTAAGAGCAATAGAGTATACCTGGAAACTGTATGTGTCATTGTAACAAAATATTGTGGTTATAATGGGAAAAAACCTCAGCCCATAGCGCTAATAGAAAGCACTGATGGTTAAATCGTCACAGGTACCAAAAGCGGGTTGAAGCTGGAGGTTAGGTCACACAGAATTTTCTCATAGGACCCAATGGGTTCACAAAGGAGAGATTAAATACAATTCATCACAATGTGTTTCTTGCTGTTGGTAGCAGTTTATCTTGTAGCGTAATTGAAATAGTTCCTGTTGAGTTAGTATAGATAGAGGTTACATGTGACCAGAACAAATTAATAACTGGTTCCTTTCATCAATGCCAACTGATTACACACCTGTTAAAATGTTCAAAGTTAAATTGAGTCTCATTTCAAATAGGTACTCCACTCATGCAATCATATTTGTTGGTGATTTAAATCTACCCTCAATATGTCAGTGAAAACAAATGTTCAAATCCAGTGGTAGTTACAAAACATCGTCCAAAACTGTATGAAATGCTTTCTCCAAAATTTATTTTGAGCCCACTCAATGTGTAGAGACTACTAAAAATATACTCAACCTCAAGGCAACAAATAAAACTGAGCAAATAGAGAGTATCGCAACAAAAATAGGAAAAAAGATGTTTGTACTGAGACTGAATAGCTTAATATCGAGATCCACCAAAAGTAAATACAATATATATATGTCTTTAACAAACCAAATAAAAACTCACTTTACATCATTCTTGGAGAGTGTCTCTCCAAACTAAGGATGTAAGTGTAGATTAGAAGTGACTTAAATTCAAAGGAATAGTACCGACAGCAGTTGAGAGAGATATGCCAAATAAGTTAACAAGCAACGCAAATGACCCTCTGTGGTACACAAAACAGGCCAGACCCCTGCAGCAGAAGCAATGGAAAGAGAATAGAAAATTTAATGGAACACAAATTCCCCAACAATGGTGAAATTTTACAAAAGCTCTAAATTTAGCACAGATTTCAGTGTGAGGTGCTTTCAATTTTCCACAATGAAACTGTCTTGAAATCTGGCAGAAAATCATCTAACACACACCAGCCATAAGTAGTGTCATCATTGTGTGACTGTGATGGTAATGTTACCAATAACAGTTCCACTTACACAATTTACAAAATACCATTTTCTTAATCTCCTTCACCAAAGAAGATGTAATAAATTCCAGAATTCAAACTAAGAGCTGCTGCCTACATCAGTAACATATAAGCAGATATGCTCAGTATAGTGAAACAACTCTTATCACTTAATAAACTCAAGTTTTCACATCCAGCTAGTATACCAGATATATACTGTTTCAAGTAAGCTGAAAAAATAGCTCCATATAAAGCAACCATATACAACTGCTAACTCAATGAAAGATCAGTACCTAAAGACAGAAAGATTGCACAAATCACACCATTACTCAAGAAACGGAATACGAGTAATCCACTGAGTTACAGATCCGAAGTAGGATTTTGCAGCATTTACAGAATTTGAACATTACCTCAAAGAAAACAATCTGTTGACATATAATCAGCATGGGTCCAGTAAACATCATCCATGTGCAATGCAACTAGCTCTTTATTCACCTGAAGTAATGACAGAGGCTCTCAGGTTAATTCCAGACATCTGGGTTTCCTGAGGGCTTTTGATACCAGTCCACACAAGCACAACTTCTAATTTAATAGCATGCCTACAGAGCAGCGTATCAGTCGTGCAACAGGGTTTGTGAGTTCCAGACAGGAAGGTCACAGTTCGTAGTAGCACACGGTACATCATTGAGTAGAACTGCAGTGTTACCTGGTGTCCCTGAAGAAAGTGTTACAGGCTCTCTGCTATTCTTAATCTATATAAATGATTTAGGAGACAATCTGAGCAGCCCTTAGACTGTTTGTTTATTTATTTGTTTGTTTGTCCATATAAATCTCTTTTTCAGTACATATATTGAACACAGGATATTGCACAGGAAACCTTTTTAGCTATTGGTTTTTCAAATGTCAAACATTCAGTTTTTAAATTTTTATGACAAATTGAATCTAAACAGTTAATAATTACAAATTTTTGAAATACTGTATATTTAAAATGTGGTGTCACCGCCAGACACCGCACTTGCTAGGTGGTAGCCTTTAAATCGGCCGCGGTCCATTAGTATACGTCGGACCCGCATGTCGCCACTGTCAGTGATTGCAGACCGAGCGCCGCCACACAGCAGGTCTAGAGAGACGTACTAGCACTCGCCCCAGTTGTACAGCCGACTTTGCCAGAGATGGATCACTGACAACTACACTCTCATTTGCCGAGACGATAGTTAGCATAGCCTTCAGCTACGTCATTTGCTATGACTTAGCAAGGCGCCATAGCATTGGATATTATTTTATATTGTGGTTATAACATGTACCATCAAGAGAGATGTTCTACAATTATGGATTAAAGTTAAGTATTTATCAACTACGTACTTTATTTGCTACTATTAATTCCTTTAACTGTTCCAGATCTCGCGCCAGTCGGCGTGTAATTAAACGCGTGCATTTCGGCCTCCTCTAGCAACACTGTGTTGGCTCTTCTGCCAACACTTCATAAAACTTATTTCACAAATTACATTTTTTCTTGCATAAGATACCTTGAGATTGAATAGTAGCAGTTTTTCAGAAGGTAGGCTGTCACAGACTTTTTAAAGCTTCATAGTTCATGAAGAGATTTTATATGTCTTGGTAATCTGTTGTAAAGTTTTGTTCCTGCATGATATACACCTTTCTGGCATGATGTGGTGTTACAATGATTAACATGTATGTCACTGTCTGACCTGGTACTGTAATCATGGACACTTTTGTTTTGAGGAAAAAGGTTTTTCTTTTCTCAGTATGCTTTTTTCTGACATCCATGACTACTTCCAGTATATAAATGCAGGGAAGGGGTAGGGTCTTTAGATCTTTAAAGAAAGGTTTGCATGGTTTTCTGCTGCTCACTTGTTTCATTATTCTTATAATTGCCTTTTGTTTCCTGAAAACTGTTATGGCCTGGTGTACATTTCCCCAGAAAATGATACCATACTTCAGTATTGAATGTACATGAGCAAAGTATACAGCTCTAACTGTTTCTGCACTAGTATTGTTGTAGAGAATTCTTACTACATAGCTCATTTTTGCTAGTTTTGAATTTAGGGATGTGATATGGGTGCTCCATTTAAGATTTTCCTGGATATGAATCCCAAGAAATTTAGTTTCATTGACAGCACTAATGTTTTGGTTATCTATGCACATTACAGGTTGTGCTGGATTTTTATTTTGATCAGTGTGGAAATTCATGACTACTGCTTTTTGGGGATTTACTATTAGCCTGTTTCTGGTAAAGCATTCAGACACTCCTTTTGTAATATCTTTTGCAGATGTAGTAAGATTTTCTTCTTTATTCCCTTCAATCAACAGACTGGTGTCATCTGCAAACAGTACTGGTTCAGTATCCCTAAGGTGTGATGGGAAATCATTAATGTAGACCAAAAACAGAAAGGAGCTTAAAATGGAGCCCTGTGGAACACCATGACTTAGTCCACACGGTTCTGGAATGTGTACCTGGAGTTCATTTCCTTCCATGTACTTAATTTCAGTTACCTGAGAGCGATATTCCAAATATGATTTAATCTACTGATTTGGCACACCTCTTACACCAAACCATTCAAGCTTCCTCAGGAGTATAGAATGATCAATCACATCAAAAGCTTTTGTTAGGTCCAAGAATAAATCAGAGATATTTCTGTGGATGTCCACTGCATTTAAGACCTGGTCTATCAGGCTGAAAGTGGCTGTTTCAATTGATCGCTGTGGTCTGAAGCCATGTTGACATCCAGAAATAATATTATTCTTGTCGAAGAATGTAATTAGTTTTAAAAGGAACACTTTTTCAATAATTTTTGAAAACCCTGACAACAGAGATACAGGCCTATAGTTACCCATACATTTATGATCACCTTTTTTATATAGGGATATTACTTTTGCCATTTTCAGTTGCCGAGGGAAGACACCACATGATAATGATGAATTGCATATGTCCAATAAAGGCGAAAGTATTTGTCTTGCAGTTATTTTTATAATATAACCTGGAATATCATCAATACCAGTTGAATACTTCACGCTTCAGTGAATTAACGGTATTTAGAAGCTCTGTTGGGCTTATTGGACTGAGGAACATGGATATATTATTTATTTCAATAGATGAAAGTCCTTTCCATGTTGTATTAGGTGGATTTCCAAATTTTTCCTTCACTAATTTTCGAGCAACAGTTGCATAATAAGAATTGAAACTGTTTGCAACTGCCCTAGGGTCAGTGACATTCTTGCCATCATGTGATATCACAATATTTTTGTGAGTTGTCTTCTTCCCCTGGTAATCTTACTCTCTGATCCTGCAACAGACAGAGTTGAACATAAATGATTACAGGTGTGGTGACAGTTACCTCATTTTCTTTGCACTGAACAATAACTCCGCAAAGACCTCACTCGGTGCACGTACACGCGGTACTGTCACGTCCTGAACGTGAGTGGCACTCGCGATTGGGTGACAGGTTTCAACAAAGAGGCAGATTGTCAGCTGCCATAATGAGTAGTTGTCTGTACCTGAGTATTTTCTTAAAACTTGCCTTTTTGCAAAATGTAAGTTTCAGAATAAGTGCTGAAATGACACACTACGATTGCTTTACAACTGCTGATCTCATTCACAAAGTGGTATCAACTCTTGATGTACTCGGTCTAAGAAGTTCCTCGCTGAACAACCAGTATTCCATGAGGTGGGCTGCAACTACCGTAGAAATTCTGTGTAACCTTCTCTGGTCAGTGCCTTTGTCTGGTCTGTAGTGCTATAGCGAGAACAAATGCAGTTAATAGAACGTAGTACTTTGTAGAGAAACACATTAGATACGATGAAGTACAGATTTAGTGTAACAATGAACACATTGACTGGACACCAGTAATACACGTTACAGAACAGGCCGAACACTCGTCTGGGGCCACGTAAATAATACTGTTTCCTTGCCAGCTGACAAGAGTACGCCATGGGACCTTTATAAGGAGTCACTGAAAGGAAGGCCAGGTGGGTGGCGAGAACTGAGGACACATT
The DNA here is from genome assembly GCF_021461385.2 of Schistocerca piceifrons. NCBI lineage: Eukaryota > Metazoa > Arthropoda > Insecta > Orthoptera > Acrididae > Schistocerca > Schistocerca piceifrons. The sequence continues at coordinate 102,522,751 of NC_060146.1, forward strand.
GTAGTGCTGTTTCCCAACTGTGGAGTTCTGAGAAACTGGTGACTGGCAGAAGAATCTAGATGGTGTGTCTGGTGAAACAGGCACCGAGGTCACGGCTGTCATGTCGTACAGCACGCTCTGCGACAGGATATTGTGTGTCACCTGCATACACCCTCTGCCTACACCTGTTCGTCCTGATCCTTTTGTGTGGGCGCTTCCTTGCCACCATTTGGTGAGTTGATCAATTAAATTACATGAACAAGTTATTTGATATTGCTAGGAAAGCTGCAATAAAAGAGATTATACAGAAGAAGACACACTATTTCCTCAAAAGCAAAGAAAATATGTCTTTTCTTTTAGTATGTCAGGAGCTGGTCTGAAGACAGCAGCTAACAACACCAACATGAGGAAGCGAGAGGAAAAATGTAGAATAAGGGAGCTCGGTAAGAAGAAATGAATTTATCCACAAAAGGAGTCACAATCATCCTTTCTTTCACTATGTCATCATCATGTTTGTCATCTACTGAAACTGATGACAAAGACGAATACGGACCATCCAAATCATTAAGTACATCTTAGACATCACCACCTGCAGATGTTCCCTCCGTACCACTAAATGTACACGTAAACATATTCGAGTCACCTAAAGTTGTTATCATTTTGGATAGAGTCAATCTTCCACATGACGAAGCAGTATTTGTAACTGAAGCCAGTGTATAATGTTTCCGATTTAACTATGTCTAAAACTTCAGTCAGAAGGCCGAGACCAATCAAAATAAAAAGGTGACCAAATTGCTGTCCTCCTTACTGGAAACAGACAAGAAAAGCTTGTGAATCTCAGGCTCAGGCATGCAGAAATTTAATTAAAGAGTGGAATTGGTGTCAAACATTACCAAGGACTTGTGTTCGATACTACAGCTAGTAACACTGGGCATCAAAAAGTACATGTACAAAGATCCGAGAAACTTTCGGTACAGAGTCAGTGCAGATTGTTTGCCATCACCATGTTCTGGAAATCATATTATCAGATGTATTTTCCAACATCACTGAAAGGGTAGTTGCCACTCAACCATACAGCAGAGATGCTGAGTCGTGGATAAGCACGACAAAAATATTGTCTAACAGAGCTTTCGGTCAAAGACTAAACACACACACACACACACACACACACACACACACACACACACACACACAAACACAGTCTCTGGTTGCCAAGGGCAGCTGCAAGCAACAGTGCATGATAGGAGATGCACACTCGATGCCGGGGTTAAGGAAGATGCTTGGGAGGGGAAGGGGGGGCATAGCTGGGTTGGGGTAAGGCACGGTAAAGCACTGCTGGTGGGAGCATACAGAGACAAGGCGGGAAGAGAGTAGGGCAGCTAGGTGCAACCGGGAGATCAGACGGAGTGCAGGGTAGGCCGGGACGAGTGGGGAGGGGGTAGGCAGGGGGGGCAGCAACCTCATATCTCTGCTATATGGTGAGTAGCAACTACCCTTTTCATAATACTGTCATTATTCCATCCCAGATTTTCCATTATCAGATCTATTTTCCTGTATTTTTGCTACATCTACAAGTCCAGAAACAACGTTTTCAAACATTTTCAACAAAAATGGTCTTCAATTAATCACTCTAATTATCCCACAGCACTGGATGTACTGTTTGCGGATACAGTAAAGAAAAAATTTCAGAACGAAATGCTGGATTACTTACCACATCCTCTACAAGTTCAACAACCAAGAGATGATTATAAAGAATTCTTAGAATTATCCTTATTGTTCCTTGGCGGTGCAAGTCATTTCGATCTCCTGCTCCCGTGCATCACGCTCACTGTACCGCAAAATGCTTTTGTGCACTGAAATTATTTCTCTTCCAATATCAGTTTAAATTAACACAATAAGAAATCCAGAATACAACTGACTTGGGAGTGGAATGAAGCACATATTAGTATCTGAAGTCCTTAAAATGGTATTAGACTTACTTCTCTCCTTGAGAATTACCGCGACAAAACTGTAGCTAGTAAAGCGTATAAGGCTCTTTGCAGGAACCTTTGGTTTCTCTCTGAGCACTTGGTTGCCCTAGCTTTCTTTTATGATGGAGTAAAAACAGAGAAAGGAAAACATGGTGAAAAACTTGCAATGCCCACAAATATTTGGTACTTCTTATTGATACAAGATAATGAATTAGTTGAAAGAGTTGGAAGACCTGAAATTACAGAATATTGTGAAAGAAAGAAGAATGAAATCAGCATCTTTTCTACAGTTATCTCCTACAGAAAGCTACATCATCTGGTATTCAAAGAGCTTCTTCACCACTGCTCTCAGATGGAAGTAGTAAATGACACAGCAGAACGCACTATTGGCCTGACCCAAAACTACAATGGAACGCTGGTGAAGGATGAGGAGCAGGAACTGTTTCTTCTTCAAATTATTTCCAAACACTGAAAAGACCTCTACCTCTTCAGAAGTTGCTCTCGTGTCACAATTTGCACATTCATCAAGAGAGAGATTTTTTTCCTCGTATTACAAAACTTTTGTGCCCTTGAGCGATCTCTGAAAGAAGATTTTTTTTTTATAAAATTTTGTGTTATCTCATTTCTATACATAAATGCACAATATAAGCCTCGTGGAATATGAAATTTGAAACCTCGGTATTTTTTGACCACTCAACTGACTGTATTCGTCGGTTGTGGACTGCAGACTGAAATTGAAGAAATTGCATGAAGGTAGAAATTTAAAGATGTGAGACTGGGATAAATTACAAGAATCAAGTGTTCTTGTTAGTTAATGCAACAACTGACTGAAATAGGTCAAAAGAATACAACAGAAGATGGACAGGTAGTTTTGATGAACTAAATAGTGAACACAGCAGAAGGCAAAACAGACAAAAAGGCAAAACCCATTAAAAATCCATGGGTATGTGATACTAAATTTAACTGATTAAAGGAGGAAGTGTGAGAAAGCAGCAAATGAAGCAGGCTAATGTTAATACAGTCCAAAAAATGAGATGGATAGGAAGTCCAAAAGGCTAGAGGACAAGTGGAAGCTGTAGGCAAAAATAAATTCCACCTATTCAAAAATTAAGAGAGATATCTGAGAAAAGAAGAGCAGCTGCATAAATACCAAGAACTCAGATGGCAAGCCAGTATCAAGCAGCGATGGAAAAAGCTGAAAGGTGGAAGTAATATGCAGAATGTGTACATGGAGGGAATATTACAGAAACTGAAAATAAATAAATGAAGATGAGGTGGGAGACATGATACTGTGAGAAGAATTCGGCAGAGCACTGAAAGAGTTAAGTAGAAAGAATGCCCTCACAACAGACGACATTCTCTCAGAATTATCGAGGTCATAAGGAGAGCCAGCCACGGCAAAGTTATTGCACCTGGTGCACACAACAATAGGGTGCAAAAGTGACATCGGACTTCAAGGGGAATTTAATAATTCCTATTCCAAAGAAGGTAGGTGGTCAGTCTAGTGGTTATTAACAAACAATAGATACAAAAAGGAATGATCAGAAAGTACTGATACAAATTAGTCTCAGAATAATGGAAGAATCGCTAGAAGCCATCCTCGAGGAATGTTAGTTTGAGTTGCGATAAAACATAAGAATGTGCCAAATAATACTGACCAGACGACTTATGTTGAAAGGTAAACTGAAAAAAGGTGATACCACATTTACAGTATCTGTAGATTTCGGGGAGATTTGATGATGCAGCCTGGAATACACTCTTTAAAAATTCCCAAAGAAACGGGTAAAATACAGGGAACTGAAAGTTATCTTCAAGTTGTATATAAAAAAAAACTGTGATTATAGCAGAGTAAGGACACAGAAAGGGTCAAGAAGGGAGTGAGACTCACTCCAATATTCAATCTGTACATTAAACGAGCAGTAATGGAACACAAGGAGAAAATGGGGAAGGGTATAAAAGTTTAGGAAGAAGTGGCAAAAAATGAAGTTCGCTTACAATACTGTAATTCTGTCAGAGTTGGCAAACGACTTTGAAGACCAGTTGATCAAAATGGATAACATCTTAAAGGAAGGTTAAAAATGAATAATATGGAAAGATAAACATGGGACTGGATTAGGAAATTAGGCACTAAAAGTAGTCGCAGATTTTTGCTATTTAGGCAGTGAAAGAACTGACAATGGTGAAAATAGAGAGAGTATAAAATGAAGACTAGCAACAGCAAGGAGAGCATTTTTGGGAAAAATTGTTGACATCAAATGTTAAGTTTAAATTAAGGAAGTCTTATCCAAAGGTATTTGTCTGGAGTGTACATGCACTGCGAACAGTTCAGACTAGTAAAGAATAGAAGCTTTCAAAACGTAGTGCTACAGAATTATGTTGACAATTGGGTAGGACAAATAATTAATGAGGAAATACTGAAGTGGACTGGAGAGAAAGTAAATTTACAGCACAACTCACGTAATACGAGGGATCAGTTGACAGGACACGTATGGAGGCATCGGGGACTCGTTGCCTCGGTAAAGGGGGGCAGTGTGCGGGGTTAAACTTTTAGACGGAGACGCAGGCTCGAATATGGCTGTCGGCAGCTCTAAGCAGATACAGGTTGCACTTTTTATATGGAAACTGTGAGGCACACAGTAGGATTGATGCAGAGAGCTGCACTGAACTGGGCTTTGGATGGAAGACAGAAACGACGGCGACAAAGCTGACGATACTGAAGCAAGATGTTCTGGCAGCTTCCACTGTGACATTTCTGTTCCATCTGCTCTGCATTTGTTATCATGTGCTCTTACAGTGATGAACTGCCTGTCATATTACTTGTCAATAAAATGACCTTGCCTTGAGGGTGTGTCATTTTTCCAGCAGTGTATACTGTTCACTGGATAAACCAGTTTCAACATTTACATATTTCTCAGAAGCCCTGCAAAAGAAGAAACTCCACGCAACAACAAATTTGTTAACATTTCATTAACAAACTAAATAAACAGTTATTTATTTGGATAGAGAAAATATCTACTCACCGGGTGGCAGCAGAGCAAACACGTAAAAGGCTGTTGTGATTGGCAAGCTTTTGGAGCCAGTGGCTCCTTCTTCAGGCAGAAGGGTTGAAGGGGAAGGAAGAAGGGTGAAGCAAAAGGACTGGAGAGGTCTAGAAAAAGAGGTAGAGTTTGGTAAAGTAGCCCAGAATTGCGGGTCAGGGGAGACTTATTGTACAGATAAGAAGGAAAGCCTTTCCTTCTCATCCCATATGGTAAATCGCCCAGGACCCGCAGTTCTGGATGGGCTTTCCTTTTCATCCCATACAGTAAGTCTCCCTGACCTGAGGTTCTGGGTGAATTTCCCAAAATCTACCCATTGTCCAAGACCTCTCCAGTCCTTTTCCTTCACCCTTCAACCCTTCTGCCTGAAGGAGCCACTGGCTCCAGAAGCTTGCCAATCACAACAGCTTTTTATGTGTGTGTTCTACTGCTGCTTGGCGAGTAGCTTTTTTATCTATCCAATTAAAGACTTTCATCAATAATTGGTTGTTATCATTGTTATAAATAAACAATTAACTAAACTACATAAATTAAAAGTGGTACCATATAGCTTCTTGACTGATGGTATTATAAGTATGCACTGAGAGTCAACTTATCCCCAGGTAGCCTACTAGAGGACCGAACAATACTACCCCATGCAAGTCTTTCCACAGCTTGCTTAACTGTAGAAGCTAATAACATTTGATTCGTACGAACCATTGCCGACCTCCGTAACAGCTACTCGTGTTGCTTCACAACTGAAGTTTCACGTTGTGAACTACTCATTTTTAATTTAAGTGGAAGCAGAATGTTTCAGCTGACTTCCTCCATTGCTCAAGATTCTTCTCAATTTCCTCGACATTATCAGACACAATGACTGCATCATTAGTATGCAAAAGGTTCCACAATGTTTGTTTCTCTAACTCTGCAGTTACATAATTCATTATAATGTAGAACAATAAAGATCTCAGTGTGCCTCTGTGATGGAAAACAGCTTAACATCAAAGTTCTGCAATTTTTAACCAAATGACTTTGTAAATTACTTTCTGTCCACACAGTACAAGCTCACATCCCTCTCCACCATACTGCCCAACAGAATTCTCTAAGAGCTCACTCACTGTCTCAGTAAATTTCACGCCCACTCAAAATGTAGCATTTTTAATCTGACCACCTCTCGTTATCGTAACCATTGATTTGTGAGTGCATTGTGTGTGTAAATCTTGTGTCACCTTTTACCTTTGGTGCAAAAAATGGGGAGAGAAAGGAGGTTGTCGAGAGTGATCAGAAAGAGCAAACAGCCCCATTTGGGACATATACTGCATAGCAAATGCCTATAACAAAGAAAAGGGAAAGTGGAAGGAATGAGACAAAGAGGTAGGAGGAGACTTGAAATGATGGAGGACATCTGTACAAGCAGATGAAGAAAAGTGCTCAGGACAGGACACAGACTCCAATTGAAACCTGACAAGACAGGTACACTATACAGGACGAACCAGAACTCGACAAACTTTCAGAGGTCCTTCAGGGTTTCCTTCTGAGCACTTTGGCATAAGATATCCACCGTCTCCAGCAGGTCGTTACCGAGTTATTGAATTTCATTTGGTTTCTCGGCAGATTAGCTTAGTATCTGTATTGCACTGAAAATACCAGCACAATACTGCAAGCATCGAAGATGTGCTCTGTACTTTTTGTTTGGAAATGAACGACATACTTGCCCTGTTTACTCTCTCGTTTGCAGTTCGCACTCAGTGCTGCTCACAAGGTTTCTCTTTCTGGTACTGTTAGTCACTTGTGAAAAGTGAGACACGCAGCAGTACGAATACATTGCTGACTAAGAGTGTACTGATGTGCAACTCCTGTACTGTTTTACTCAATGCAAATGAGAAGAACTGTGACACTACTCTGAGCCAGTTCTGCAGGGACTGCAGATGTGTTGCTGTTTCTTCTGAGAGGTGCTGCATTTATCTGCATTTTTTATGTCGTAGATTTTGGCGTGTGCATATTATACACATTTTCATTGGCGTGTGGGTCTTTTCGTGGAATTGAATGTAATACGAGTTACAAACCAAATAAATTTTACTTTCACTGTTACTCTGTAACGAGCTGCTGGAAACTGTGAGTCCATGCTGCCAAAATAATGTGACAGAACCCATGAACAGCCTCCACAAATTTGTCAGAGTTCTAGTACATCCTGTACGATTTCTGAAACAGTGAACATTGTGAGGCAATCAATTTCACTTTACGTCAAATATACTTAGACCCCTAAAACTTTGCCCTCGGCATACGTGTTTCAGGTTGGCACATAACAGCTTATCGAGTTAAGAATGAGAAGTGCGAGCTAATGCAGATGCGGTGCAAAACGATTCTGGCACAGTAATCGAGTCAAAGCGCCTGCATTGCCGGCTTAGCTTTGTGTGTACGTAAAACCGATGGGTGTCGTGTTTAGTTTCTAGCAAATACTTGTGTTGTACTGTGCTTTAGAAAATTATGTTATGTGGAAAATGCCGCAGGAAAGAGTTCGATTGCCGAGTTATAATGCTTTGCATCAACGTGTGCTGCTAGACAGTCATGCACTCGAGTTACAATGGATGAAACTTTTTCTTTTTAATATTTGTAGCTTTTCACTCACTATTTTGAAGTGATAGTGGCGAAGTTCCAACTCCCCATTCTCACTGTTGGAAGAATCCTCACTGAACGTCTTTGTCACTGTCATCAGTGAGACACAAAGTTCGCTCTTCATAGTCACACTGGTACCTTCCGTTCTCTGTGCTGCTCGAATAACTTTTTCGCAGAGCTTGACCCTTATCCTCAGTGAGGCTGCACCCACAGTTGCAAGTGCTTCACGCAACAGCCTTTCCAGCTCTCTTATCGTGAAGGAATCTGTGTTATTCCTTATGTACGCCTTCACACCGCTCTGTACCAACTCGATGAGGTCGAAATGGCATGATATGATGGCACCCTTATTACAGTATGGTGCTGCTCCATGGCAATTTTCTCTACTATGTATTCAGGCATGGTAGGCTTATTTTCTTTAACACTCAAATATAACAGAAGATTCGTCATGCTGACATCTGCAGCAATATTTTTCCCCTGCAAGCACTGCACCGTAACTTATTTGCAGTAATTTGTTGTTGGGGCTTTGTTCAGTGTCACTGAAGTGGAGCCCTGTCCATTACAATTGTTGTAGGGACAAAAAACTGTGTTAAAATGTTCCTGAACCGCTCAGTGTATTGTGAGTTGTCTGTGCCTATACGGTAATCACATGTGTTTTTGGACTAAAAAACAAACTGCTTCAGACATAAAACCATTGGAAGAACTTGCAGGGACCATAATTAATCCAATTCCTCTTCATGATGGCTGATGACCACTACTGCTTGGAGCATCAACCATCCAGCATTTACTGACAGCTTGCCCAGTATTAACCCATGTTTTGTGTAACTATATTGTGGAATAAGTGTCCTTATCCATAATTTTGTGCAAGAATACATTAGCCATTACAATGTGTGCCTTTTCTAACAGGAATTTCCGTCCATTTAGAGCTATGTAACGGAAACACATTGTTTTCAGCACAATCTTTAGTGAGTTTTCCCAACACTGAAAAGTTCACTTTTTTACGTATAAGTCTGCCTGTGAACTGCATTAGCCTGGGAGACTCGAAATCGGTGACAGGATGAGAGTGCTTTTTCGTTTGTCCAGGAGTCACTAAAAATACATTATCTGATTCAGATGCCTTGGAATGGTTACGCTCAAGTGTACATTTCTCAAATTTTGCAGTAACACTCCCTTCACTACTACTGTTCTTGCAATAATTCCAAGAGATTTTGATGCGTGTTCCACTACTTTATGGGCAGCAACTGATGGCTGTATGTAAGTACTTACATACAGTTTATACTGCTCATAATACTCACAAGTGCTCTGTAATTACTCCAGTGTCTGGCTGTTTAGTGGCACATGTCAATGCAAAGGATTGTCACTAGGCGAATGAACTCTTTTCATGGCATTTGTTAAGTAACATAATTTTCTAAAGCACAGAACAATGGAAGCACTTGGTTGAAATGAACCACATCACACATTGTTAAAAGTACACACACAAATAAAACCCACAACGTGGGAGCTTTGACAACACAACATGAAGCGATTACTGCACTGGGATTGGTTTGTGCCTCACGCCTGGTGGTTTGCACTTTTGATTCTTCACTTGTTAAACTGTTACACTGCCAACCTGAAACACACACATTGAGTGCAAAGTTTCAGCAGCCTCTGTCGACATCAGATAATGTATTTTCAGTGACTCCTAGACAGAAGGAAAAGCACCCTCATCCTAACACCAATTTATTTTATATCCAGACTGATGCAATTTGCAGGCAGATTTATGCTTAAAAGAAAGTGAACTTTTCAGGGGTGGAAAAAGTCACTAAAAGTTGTGCTGAAAAGTATCTGTTTCCATTATGTAGCACTAGATGGTAGGAAAGTCCTGGTAGAAAAGGCACATATTCAAATGGCGAAAATCATATTTTTGCACAAAATTGTGGACAAGGACATTTATTCCACAATATACGCAGATAAAATGTTGGTTAATGCCGAGCAAGCTGCCAGTAAATGTTGGACAGATGATGCTCCAAGAAGTAGTGGTCATCAGCCATCAGGAAGAGGAACTGGATTAACTATGGTCCCTGCAGGTTCTTCCAAGAGTTTTTATACCTGATGCAGTTTTAGTTTTTCGGTCCAAAAACATATGTGATTACCGTATAGGCACGGACAACTCACAATACACTGAGCGGTTCAGGAACATTTTAAAACAGTTTTTTGTCCCTACAACAATTGTAATGGACAGGGCTCCACTTCAGTGCCACTGAACAAAGCCCCAACAACAAATGACCACAAATAAGTTACAGTGCAGCGGTTACAGGGGAAAAATATTGCTGCAGATACCAGCGTGACAAAGCTTCTGTTATATTTGCTCGCTAAAGAAAATAAGCCTATGATGCCTGAATACATAGTAGACAAAATTGCCATGGAGCAGCACCATACTGTAATAAGGGTGCCATCATATCACTGCCATTTCAACCTCATCGAGTTGGTGCAGAGTGGTGTGAAGATGTACATAAGGAATAACACAGATTCCTTGACGATAAGAGAGCTGGAAACGCTGTTGCGTGAAGCACTTGCAACTGTGGGTGCAGCCTCACTGAGGATAAGGGACAAGCTCTGAAAAAAAGTTATTCAAGCAGCACAGAGAACGGAAGGTACCAGTGTGACTACAAAGAGCGAACAATTTGTCTCAGTGATGACGACGGCGAAGACGGTTGGTAAGGATTCTGGCAACATTGAGAATGGGGAGTTGGATGGAACTTTTCCACTGTCACTGCAAATCGCTGAGTGAAAACCTACAAGTATTAGTTATTTATTGCATCATTGTCATAATAAAACCTGTAGTGAGAAGTTACAATCTCGGTTATTACTTATTTTGTAAACTATGTACTTGTTTTCAAGATACTGGTCGTCATCAATTGATTATTTGCTGTATTTCTTTGGTACTTTGCTGCTGTGGTAGTGACTCAAAAACAAATTTTTATATGTACTGTTATTGCTTGACAGCTTATATTTAGTAGAGGGAACAGTAATCTGTATCGTGTACAGAGGCCGGTGTTGCAGCATTGCTAGTGCAGTGTAGCTCATGTGTGGGCTCACCTGAGACAGAATCATCAAGACATTCCAGGGACGAGCTCCCCCCACTTGTCGAGCAGCTGTTGGCTGCATCAGGCTGGGTCAAACATGACATTCTCACATTATTCTCCTTCACGAATAGTACAGCTAGGAATGAAATAAATAAATTCCGAGAAGCTATTTTGTGTAGAAATATTTATATGAGGAAGGTCAACACAAGAGAGGGGACAATTGGGAGGGAGTACGCGCATGACGAGGTGGTACGGGTGAACAGCAGTAGCGGCGTTTAACTAAGGGACAACTGGCTGTACGTGACTGACGTGTAGGCAACTTTTGCATCCAGTGCAGGCAAAACTCAAAGATGTACTGGGGTAGTTGCAAACAGCAATTAGGTAGATAAATTTACATATTAAGTCACATAATACATTTATCTACTTTCTCTTTGTTTGATTATCTACTTTAGATTTACTTTCTTTCCATCTAGGCACATTTTCTCCATATATACTTGCTATTGAGTTTTATTGTATAATTTATTATTTTGCACATAAGAGATTCAGTAGAAAAGCGTATACTATTCTGTAGAGAATTTTACATGTACTGATGAATCATTTGAACTGCTTTAATCACACAAGAGTAACATTTATGCTGACAATAATGTACGTACACACACACACACACACACACACACACACACACACGACAAAAAATTAAAATTAAATAATCTCACAAGTCTGTTCACACACTGCACATCCACATAAGGCCATGCAAAAATCTTGATTGCACCACATAACACTACTGTACATATAGGTACTGTACACTACACGTATTGTATACCAACACTAGGTCTATGAGACATAATCCAGATTCCAGAAGAAACACTATGAATGGAACACTGAGAATGACGTGCTCGGATCAATAAGTCTAACGAAGCGAGCACACAGCAATTGGATTCTTGTAATTCTTTACATTTATCGTACAGTGACTTCACAACTCCAATGTTAAATACCACAAAATAGTTTGATATGATTCTAAAAAAATTCTGGAGAAACTCCACTTTCTAGTTTTCCAGCTATTTTTAATATTCTAATGCAAGTTCAGTTTTTCTGTACAGGCCTGTGTTGTAGAAAGCTCACTTGCCATGGAATCTTTCACCCTAACTGGCTGTCTTATGATGAACTGTAGTTCTCTACTGCATTCCTCTGTGTATCTGTATTATTAGAAAACAATGGTCCTACTACCAGTTTAATAGAAGACTGCTTATTAAATCATTCATTTGCCACTGAAATTCTAGTAATTTGTCCATCTACAGAAAGTGGCGGTGGTTTCAAAATGTGTCACAAACTTTTAGATATGTCATTGTTCTGATTTTCCCGTCTGTCTTTAGACAACAGTGTGCTTCAAAGAGTGAGGAAAATAAAAAATAACAGCCTTACCGTCCCCGACTCTGGCAGCAAATATGAACTAAGCACACTTAGTGTCTCCATGCACTATCAGAGTAAAACAAACCTGCAACTGTTTACATATTTCATGCTGCCTTGTCAACCACAAATTGTTTAAATATGCAGTGTTCGATACACTGCAGTTAGTTTTCCAACAAATTCTTTAACTAAATAAATAAACCATATTCCAAACACTGCCTTGGGGCATTATTATTATATTATATTATATGTGCAATTATATATCCTCACATGAATATTTCCCTTCTGTTACTTACTTAATGAGTTATAGATGAAGTTTCAGTTTTGCAATTCAAACCCCTCTCAATAAATAACTTTTTACTCTGCTCACATCACGAGACATTAGAGCTCCACCGCTGGGCAAAGTTTCCCTCCAGACTTCTCCAGGCATTCCAGTCACAGGCTACAAGCATCCCTGTCTTTACTGCACATCTCCTGAACTTCCATCACCCAGCCTGGAGTGTTCCCTTGTCTCACTTCTCTATACAGACTGCAGCAGAGAACTCTCTCAGCTGGTCTGTCACACATTCTCTGGGTCTCACCTCCTGCAAACCTCCACTTACTTCATATACGCCTCCCAGTCCAGTCTCCACCCCGATCCAACTTTGTGCATTTCTCTATCTCTCCCAGCAATTTCCACTATACGTTAATGCTGCTACCAGAGTGACCCTCAGCCTTTTTAATGCCTTACACATTTAAAATTGGTATCTGTCTGCCGTTAGTCTCAACTTGCATTATTTGAAAATATATAATAAAATACATTACAATTTGTGGACTCTAATTCATGTCAGTCTGTGAGATTGAGTATCAGGTCACAGTATTTACACAAGTACTGACTAAATGCACTACCTGATCAAAAGGACCTGGTCGCTACAAGGCAAAGTGGAACTGACCACTAGACTTCCCGAGAGCTGGGCTCTCCAGCATAAAAGGAGGTGGGTTGTACTGTGTTGCCAGCAGAGAAGCAGAGTGGGTCCATCAGTGACACACTTCGGCACTTGTTAAGCTGCCAAAGTCAGCTGTTGGCGATGGGACTCTGAAGTGGAATTACGACACAATGACCTCAGCTATACGGAGGCTAGGCAGATTCGCGAAAGTGGTTAGAAAAAATCTCACAAAATAAGTCAACGGAATCATTCTCAAGTTAAAAGTCCAGCTAGCACATCGATTGTGCACAGAGAGAGAAAAAGAACCGTGTACAACAGTTTAGCAGCTGCTCAAAACCCGTGTATTTCTGTCGACAACATTAAGCCGTGGCTGAGATCGTGCGAACGACAGCACCGACGGACAATGGGCGTCCAGGAGCGAGTGACTCAGAAGGACCATTTGTGCCGTACCTTAGGAGCGGATGGAAGTGTTTCAGGTCTGCCGAGTGCCCGGAGATCGCCGCATAATGTCACATGTAGTGCCTACAGTTACGTACAGACAGATTGATATTACAATGTGCAGAAGCTTTCTGTGGTTAGGGTGAGATCCCCTCAGTGCACTTTATGAAACAGCAATTGTGGAAGTATATGAACATATCCGACAGCATCGTGAATCGCGTAGAGTAGAGGACAGTCGAGAGACGATAAGTGACTGTACTGGCACAACAGCAGCTCCTGTCATAAAGCAGAATCAGGTGCATTACAGCACATTACATGAACACAGATTGGTCTCTTGTAAATAATGTTTTATTTCCAAATAAATTCTGAGACGTTATAAAGACAGGAGTAAATAACGTGAAAAACAAGTAGAAGAGAGGATGGCAGTTTGCAACATTTCATCAGACATGTAACCCAGTTTTCTTTTTTTATCTGACCTAAGTGCCAAGAGAGTAATACTTCTGACAAATTACAAAAGGCATCGCCATGTTATTCATTTTATAAACACAGTGCTTAGCCACTCTTTCGACGAAGCTAGCATCTGATTAAATCGAGCTTCAAACATGACGGAAACAATAAATACTGCTAAAAATTTTCAACAGTACACGAAAGAAGTGACGTCTGCTCATCTTAGAAATTAATTCTAAAACAAGTAATCAGCAAATCCTGGAACAGCTTTTACAATGTACTGAAGTCCTTACACATTGAATATACTGAAATTACTGCTATATTGACAGAAAAAATTGTGCTTACAGATCACAGGAATACTATAATAATGTAGCAACAACAATAGTGAATTTCAGTAAATCATTTAAAGGGGGCCAAAGACAAATTACGAGGCAGGAGAATGTTTGATAGATGGGGCAAAGGAAATTTCTGCTGGTCCTACAGAAGTGCAGAAGGAAGACAAACCGACGGCTCGGGCAACAGACTGGAGTGGAAGACGTACTGGGAACGAAGTGGAGGTGGGATCAATACTCAGAAAGGAGAGTGTGTCAGATAAAGTGTGGGGGAATTATTTGCTGGGCTCCTTGTATAGGCGTGAGGTGACAGCTGTTGTCCCAGCAGCACCACACAGGGGTACAACATCTGTTGTTGGTGTATTACTTTTACGAGTTTCAAACAGAGGCAACTTATTTTAATTTACCTTTATGTGGAGTAGTTTAATTTTGTAAATTTCTCACACATAATTTGCTCATTAGGTACAGTTTTGAATTTTCGTAACTGTCTAGTGTAGAGGTCCGCCACCTTTCATGCAGATAGGAACTGCGACCGGTGTATTCGGACTGTGTGACTGTGTGGTGTCCGATATCCAGTCACGAAATGATCGGTGCGATACTCTCTGATGGCACTGTGGGTACCGAATGGTGTGTGAAGGTTTTGGCAGATGATTTCATCCCAATTATCCAAAGTGACAAGATGTGGTTCGTGCGAGACGGAGCTAGACCCCGTCGAAGCGGGAGACTGTTGGATGTCATGGAGAAGCACTCTGGGGACTGCATTCTGGTTCTGGAGTACACAGAGGTCACAGGCACTGACCTCGATTGGCTGCAATATTCTCCGGATCAGAACACGTGCGACTCCTTTCTGTGGGGCTATATTAAAGACGAGGTATACAGCGAGAACCACAAAACTGTTGCCGAGCTGAAAATATACATTCAGGAGGTCATAGACAACACCGACATTCCAACACTTCAGCTGACAAGAGTACGCCATGGGACCTTTATAAGGAGTCACTGAAAGGAAGGCCAGGTGGGTGGCGAGAACCAAGGACACATTGTAGTGCTGTTTCCCAACTGTGGAGTTCTGAGAAACTGGTGACTGGCAGAAGAATCTAGATGGTGTGTCTGGTGAAACAGGCACCGAGGTCACGGCTGTCGTGTCGTACAGCACGCTCTGCGACAGGATATTGTGTGTCACCTGCATACACCCTCTGCCTACACCTGTTCGTCCTGATCCTTTTGTGTGGGCGCTTCCTTGCCACCATTTGGTGAGTTGATCAATTAAATTACATGAACAAGTTATTTGATATTGCTAGGAAAGCTGCAATAAAAGAGATTATACAGAAGAAGACACACTATTTCCTCAAAAGCAAAGAAAATATGTCTTTTCTTTTAGTATGTCAGGAGCTGGTCTGAAGACAGCAGCTAACAAAACTAACATGAGGAAGCGAGAGGAAAAATGTAGAATAAGGGAGCTCGGTAAGAAGAAATGAATTTATCCACAAAAGGAGTCACAATCATCCTTTCTTTCACTATGTCATCATCATGTTTGTCATCTACTGAAACTGATGACAAAGACGAATACGGACCATCCAAATCATTAAGTACATCTTCGACATCACCACCTGCAGATGTTCCCTCCGTACCACCAAATGTACACGTAAACATATTCGAGTCACCTAAAGTTGTTATCATTTTGGATAGAGTCAATCTTCCACATGACGAAGCAGTATTTGTAACTGAAGCCATTGTATAATGTTTCCGATTTAACTATGTCTAAAACTTCAGTCAGGAGGCGAGACCAATCAAAATAAAAAGTTGACCAAATTGCTGTCCTCCTTACTGGAAACAGACAAGAAAAGCTTGTGAATCTCAGGCTCAGGCATGCAGAAATTTAATTAAAGAGTGGAATTGGTGTCAAACATTACCAAGGACTTGTGTTCGATACTACAGCTAGTAACACTGCGCATCAAAAAGTACATGTACAAAGATCCGAGAAACTTTCGGTACAGAGTCAGTGCAGATTGTTTGCGATCACCATGTTCTGGAAATCATATTATCAGATGTATTTTCCAACATCACTGAAAGGGTAGTTGCCACTCAACCATACAGCAGAGATGCTGAGTCGTGGATAAGCACGACAAAAATATTGTCTAACAGAGATTTCTGTCAAAGACTAAACACACACACACACACACACACACACACACACACACACACACACACACACAGTCTCTGGTTGCCAAGGGCAGCTGCAAGCAACAGTGCATGATAGGAGATGCACACTGGATGCCGGGGTTAAGGAAGATGCTTGGGAGGGGAAAGGGGGCATAGCTGGGTTGGGGTAAGGCACGGTAAAGCACTGCTGGTGGGAGCATACAGAGACAAGGCGGGAAGAGAGTAGGGCAGCTAGGTGCAACCGGGAGATCAGACGGAGTGCAGGGTAGGCCGGGACGAGTGGGGAGGGGGTAGGCAGGGGGGGCAGCAACCTCACATCTCTGCTATATGGTGAGTAGCAACTACCCTTTTCATAATACTGTCATTATTCCATCCCAGATTTTCCATTATCAGATCTATTTTCCTGTATTTTTGCTACATCTACAAGTCCAGAAACAACGTTTTCAAACATTTTCAACAAAAATGGTCTTCAATTAATCACTCTAATTATCCCACAGCACTGAATGTACTGTTTGCGGATACAGTAATGAAAAAATTGCAGAACGAAATGCTGGATTACTTACCACATCCTCTACAAGTTCAACAACCAAGAGATGATTATAAAGAATTCTTAGAATTATCCTTATTGTTCCTTGGCGGTGCAAGTCATTTCGATCTCCTGCTCCCGTGCATCACGCTCACTGTACCGCAAAATGCTTTTGTGCACTGAAATTATTTCTCTTCCAATATCAGTTTAAATTAACACAATAAGAAATCCAGAATACAACTGACTTGGGAGTGGAATGAAGCACATATTAATATCTGAAGTCCTTAAAATGGTATTAGACTTACTTCTCTCCTCGAGAATTACCGCGACAAAACTGTAGCTAGTAAAGCGTATAAGGCTCTTTGCAGGAACCTTTGGTTTCTCTCTGAGCACTTGGTTGCCCTAGCTTTCTTTTATGATGGAGTAAAAACAGAGAAAGGAAAACATGGTGAAAAACTTGCAATGCCCACAAATATTTGGTACTTCTTATTGATACAAGATAATGAATCAGTTGAAAGAGTTGGAAGACCTGAAATTACAGAATACTGTGAAAGAAAGAAGAATGAAATCAGCATCTTTTCTACAGTTATCTCCTACAGAAAGCTACATCATCTGGTATTCAAAGAGCTTCTTCACCACTGCTCTCAGATGGAAGTAGTAAATGACACAGCAGAACGCACTATTGGCCTGATCCAAAACTACAATGGAATGCTGGTGAAGGATGAGGAGCAGGAACTGTTTCTTCTTCAAATTATTTCCAAACACTGAAAAGACCTCTACCTCTTCAGAAGTTGCTCACGTGTCACAATTTGCACATTCATCAAGAGAGAGATTTTTTTCCTCGTATTACATAACTTTTGTGCCCTTGAGCGATCTCTGAAAGAAGATTTTTTTTTTATAAAATTTTGTGTTATCTCACTTCTATACATAAATGCACAATATAAGCCTAGTGGAATATGAAATTTGAAACCTCGGTATTTTTGGACCACTCAACTGACTGAAACTGAAGAAATTGCATGAAGGTGGAAATTTAAAGATGTGAGACTGGGATAAATTACAAGAATCAAGTGTTCTTGTTAGTTAATGCAACAACTGACTGAAATAGGTCAAAAGAATACAACAGAAGATGGACAGGTAGTTTTGAAGGACTAAGTAGTGAACACAGCAGAAGGCAAAACAGACAAAAAGGCAAAACCCATTAAAAATCCATGGGTATGTGATACTAAATTTAACTGATTAGAGGAGGAAGTGTGAGAAAGCAGCAAATGAAGCAGGCTAATGTTAATACAGTCCAAAAAATGAGATGGATAGGAAGTCCAAAAGGCTAGAGGACAAGTGGAAGCTGTAGGCAAAAATAAATTCCACCTATTCAAAAATTAAGAGAGATATCTGAGAAAAGAAGAGCAGCTGCATAAATACCAAGAACTCAGATGGCAAGCCAGTATCAAGCAGCGATGGAAAAAGCTGAAAGGTGGAAGTAATATGCAGAATGTGTACATGGAGGGAATATTACAGAAACTGAAAATAAATAAATGAAGATGAGGTGGGAGACATGATACTGTGAGAAGAATTCGGCAGAGCACTGAAAGAGTTAAGTAGAAAGAATGCCCTCACAACAGACAACATTCTCTCAGAATTATCGAGGTCATAAGGAGAGCCAGCCACGGCAAAGTTATTGCACCTGGTGCACACAACAATAGGGTGCAAAAGTGACATCGGACTTCAAGGGGAATTTAATAATTCCTATTCCAAAGAAGGTAGGTGGTCAGTCTAGTGGTTATTAACAAACAATAGATACAAAAAGGAATGATCAGAAAGTACTGATACAAATTAGTCTCAGAATAATGGAAGAATCGCTAGAAGCCATCCTCGAGGAATGTTAGTTTGGATTGCGATGAAACATAAGAATGTGCCAAATAATACTGACCAGACGACTTATGTTGAAAGGTAAACTGAAAAAAGGTGATACCACGTTTACAGTATCTGTAGATTTCGGGGAGATTTGATGATGCAGCCTGGATTACACTCTTTAAAAATTCCCAAAGAAACGGGTAAAATACAGGGAACTGAAAGTTATCTTCAAGTTGTATATAAAAAAAAAAAACTGTGATTATAGCAGAGTAAGGACACAGAAAGGGTCAAGAAGGGAGTGAGACTCACTCCAATATTCAATCTGTACATTAAACGAGCAGTAATGGAACACAAGGAGAAAATGGGGAAGGGTATAAAAGTTTAGGAAGAAGTGGCAAAAAATGAAGTTCGCTTACAATACTGTAATTCTGTCAGAGTTGGCAAACGACTTTGAAGACCAGTTGATCAAAATGGATAGCATCTTAAAGGAAGGTTAAAAATGAATAATATGGAAAGATAAACATGGGACTGGATTAGGAAATTAGGCACTAAAAGTAGTCGCAGATTTTTGCTATTTAGGCAGTGAAAGAACTGACAATGGTGAAAATAGAGAGAGTATAAAATGAAGACTAGCAACAGCAAGAAAAGCATTTTTGGGAAAAATTGTTGACATCAAATGTTAAGTTTAAATTAAGGAAGTCTTATCCAAAGGTATTTGTCTGGAGTGTACATGCACTGCGAACAGTTCAGACTAGTAAAGAATAGAAGCTTTCAAAACGTAGTGCTACAGAATTATGTTGACAATTGGGTAGGACAAATAATTAATGAGGAAATACTGAAGTGGACTGGAGAGAAAGTAAATTTACAGCACAACTCACGTAATACGAGGGATCAGTTGACAGGACACGTATGGAGGCATCGGGGACTCGTTGCCTCGGTAAAGGGGGGCAGTGTGCGGGGTTAAACTTTTAGACGGAGACGCAGGCTCGAATATGGCTGTCGGCAGCTCTAAGCAGATACAGGTTGCACTTTTTATATGGAAACTGTGAGGCACACAGTAGGATTGATGCAGAGAGCTGCACTGAACTGGGCTTTGGATGGAAGACAGAAACGACGTCGACAAAGCTGACGATACTGAAGCAAGATGTTCGGGCAACTTCCACTGTGACATTTCTGTTTCATCTGCTCTGCATTTGTTATCATGTGCTCTTACAGTGATGAACTGCCTGTCATATTACTTGTCAATAAAATGACCTTGCCTTGAAGGTGTGTCATTTTTCCAGCAGTGTATACTGTTCACTGGATAAACCAGTTTCAACATTTACATATTTCTCAGAAGCCCTGCAAAAGAAGAAACTCCACGCAACAACAAATTTGTTAACATTTCATTAACAAACTAAATAAACAGTTATTTATTTGGATAGAGAAAATATCTACTCACCGGGTGGCGGCAGAGCAAACACGTAAAAGGCTGTTGTGATTGGCAAGCTTTTGGAGCCAGTGGCTCCTTCTTCAGGCAGAAGGGTTGAAGGGGAAGGAAGAAGGGTGAAGCAAAAGGACTGGAGAGGTCTAGAAAAAGAGGTAGAGTTTGGTAAAGTAGCCCAGAATTGCGGGTCAGGGGAGACTTATTGTACAGATAAGAAGGAAAGCCTTTCCTTCTCATCCCATATGGTAAATCGCCCAGGACCCGCAGTTCTGGATGGGCTTTCCTTTTCATCCCATACAGTAAGTCTCCCTGACCTGAGGTTCTGGGTGAATTTCCCAAAATCTACCCATTTTCCAAGACCTCTCCAGTCCTTTTCCTTCACCCTTCAACCCTTCTGCCTGAAAGAGCCACTGGCTCCAGAAGCTTGCCAATCACAACAGCTTTTTATGTGTGTGTTCTACTGCTGCTTGGCGAGTAGCTTTTCTATCTATCCAATTAAAGACTTTCATCAATAATTGGTTGTTATCATTGTTATAAATAAACAATTAACTAAACTACATAAATTAAAAGTGGTACCATATAGCTTCTTGACTGATGGTATTATAAGTATGCACTGAGAGTCAACTTATCCCCAGGTAGCCTACTAGAGGACCGAACAATACTACCCCATGCAAGTCTTTCCACAGCTTGCTTAACTGTAGAAGCTAATAACATTTGATTCGTACGAACCATTGCCGACCTCCGTAACAGCTACTCGTGTTGCTTCACAACTGAAGTTTCACGTTGTGAACTACTCATTTTTAATTTAAGTGGAAGCAGAATGTTTCAGCTGACTTCCTCCATTGCTCAAGATTCTTCTCAATTTCCTCGACATTATCAGACACAATGACTGCATCATTAGTATGCAAAAGGTTCCACAATGTTTGTTTCTCTAACTCTGCAGTTACATAATTCATTATAATGTAGAACAATAAAGATCTCAGTGTGCCTCTGTGATGGAAAACAGCTTAACATCAAAGTTCTGCAATTTTTAACCAAATGACTTTGTAAATTACTTTCTGTCCACACAGTACAAGCTCACATCCCTCTCCACCATACTGCCCAACAGAATTCTCTAAGAGCTCACTCACTGTCTCAGTAAATTTCACGCCCACTCAAAATGTAGCATTTTTAATCTGACCACCTCTCATTATCGTAACCATTGATTTGTGAGTGCATTGTGTGTGTAAATCTTGTGTCACCTTTTACCTTTGGTGCAAAAAATGGGGAGAGAAAGGAGGTTGTCGAGAGTGATCAGAAAGAGCAAACAGCCCCATTTGGGACATATACTGCATAGCAAATGCCTATAACAAAGAAAAGGGAAAGTGGAAGGAATGAGACAAAGAGGTAGGAGGAGACTTGAAATGATGGAGGACATCTGTACAAGCAGATGAAGAAAAGTGCTCAGGACAGGACACAGACTCCAATTGAAACCTGACAAGACAGGTACACTATACAGGACGAACCAGAACTCGACAAACTTTCAGAGGTCCTTCAGGGTTTCCTTCTGAGCACTTTGGCATAAGATATCCACCGTCTCCAGCAGGTCGTTACCGAGTTATTGAATTTCATTTGGTTTCTCGGCAGATTAGCTTAGTATCTGTATTGCACTGAAAATACCAGCACAATACTGCAAGCATCGAAGATGTACTCTGTACTTTTTGTTTGGAAATGAACGACATACTTGCCCTGTTTACTCTCTCGTTTGCAGTTCGCACTCAGTGCAGCTCACAAGGTTTCCCTTTCTGGTACTGTTAGTCACTTGTGAAAAGTGAGACACGCAGCAGTACGAATACATTGCTGACTAAGAGTGTACTGATGTGCAACTCCTGTACTGTTTTACTCAATGCAAATGAGAAGAACTGTGACACTACTCTGAGCCAGTTCTGCAGGGACTGCAGCTGTGTCGCTGTTTCTTCTGAGAGGTGCTGCATTTATCTGCATTTTTTATGTCGTAGATTTTGGCGTGTGCGTATTATACACTTTTTCATTGGCGTGTGGGTCTTTTCGTGGAACTGAATGTAATACGAGTTACAAACCAAATAAATTTTACTTTCACTGTTACTCTGTAACGAGCTGCTGGAAACTGTGAGTCCATGCTGCCAAAATAATGTGACAGAACCCATGAACAGCCTCCACAAATTTGTCAGAGTTCTAGTACATCCTGTACGATTTCTGAAACAGTGAACATTGTGAGGCAATCAATTTCACTTTACGTCAAATATACTTAGACCCCTAAAACTTTGCCCTCGGCATACATGTTTCAGGTTGGCACATAACAGCTTATCGAGTTAAGAATGAGAAGTGCGAGCTAATGGAGATGCGGTGCAAACCGATTCTGGCACAGTAATCGAGTCAAAGCGCCTGCATTGCCGGCTTAGCTTTGTGTGTACGTAAAACCGATGGGTGTCGTGTTTAGTTTCTAGCAAATACTTGTGTTGTACTGTGCTTTAGAAAATTCTGTTATGTGGAAAATGCCGCAGGAAAGAGTTCGATTGCCGAGTTATAATGCTTTGCATCAACGTGTGCTGCTAGACAGTCATGCACTCGAGTTACAATGGATGAAACTTTTTCTTTTTAATATTTGTAGCTTTTCACTCACTATTTTGAAGTGATAGTGGTGAAGTTCCAACTCCCCATTCTCACTGTTGGAAGAATCCTCACTGAACGTCTTTGTCACTGTCATCAGTGAGACACAAAGTTCGCTCTTCATAGTCACACTGGTACCTTCCGTTCTCTGTGCTGCTCGAATAACTTTTTCGCAGTGCTTGACCCTCATCCTCAGTGAGGCTGCACCCACAGTTGCAAGTGCTTCACGCAACAGCCTTTCCAGCTCTCTTATCGTGAAGGAATCTGTGTTATTCCTTATGTATGCCTTCATACCACTCTGTACCAACTCGATGAGGTCGAAATGGCATGATATGATGGCACCCTTATTACAGTATGGTGCTGCTCCATGGCAATTTTCTCTACTATGTATTCAGGCATGGTAGGCTTATTTTCTTTAACACTCAAATATAACAGAAGATTCGTCATGCTGACATCTGCAGCAATATTTTTCCCCTGCAAGCACTGCACCGTAACTTATTTGCAGTAATTTGTTGTTGGGGCTTTGTTCAGTGTCACTGAAGTGGAGCCCTGTCCATTACAATTGTTGTAGGGACAAAAAACTGTGTTAAAATGTTCCTGAACCGCTCAGTGTATTGTGAGTTGTCTGTGCCTATACGGTAATCACATGTGTTTTTGGACTAAAAAACAAACTGCTTCAGACATAAAACCATTGGAAGAACTTGCAGGGACCATAATTAATCCAATTCCTCTTCATGATGGCTGATGACTACTACTGCTTGGAGCGTCAACCATCCAGCATTTACTGACAGCTTGCCCAGCATTAACCCATGTTTTATGTAACTATATTGTGGAATAAGTGTCCTTATCCATAATTTTGTGCAAGAATACATTAGCCATTACAATGTGTGCCTTTTCTAACAGGAATTTCCGTCCATTTAGAGCTATGTAACGGAAACACATTGTTTTCAGCACAATCTTTAGTGACTTTTCCCAACACTGAAAAGTTCACTTTTTTACGTATAAATCTGCCTGTGAACTGCATTAGCCTGGGAGACTCGAAATCGGTGACAG
Source organism: Schistocerca piceifrons (assembly GCF_021461385.2). Classification (NCBI taxonomy): domain Eukaryota; kingdom Metazoa; phylum Arthropoda; class Insecta; order Orthoptera; family Acrididae; genus Schistocerca; species Schistocerca piceifrons. The sequence continues at coordinate 102,546,589 of NC_060146.1, forward strand.
GATGAGAGTGCTTTTTCGTTTGTCCAGGAGTCACTAAAAATACATTATCTGATTCAGATGCCTTGGAATGGTTACGCTCAAGTGTACATTTCTCAAATTTTGCAGTAACACTCCCTTCACTACTACTGTTCTTGCAATAATTCCAAGAGATTTTGATGCGTGTTCCACTACTTTATGGGCAGCAACTGATGGCTGTATGTAAGTACTTACATACAGTTTCTACTGCTCATAATACTCACAAGTGCTCTGTAATTACTCCAGTGTCTGGCTGTTTAGTGGCACATGTCAATGCAAAGGATTGTCACTAGGCGAATGAACTCTTTTCATGGCATTTGTTAAGTAACATAATTTTCTAAAGCACAGAACAATGGAAGCACTTGGTTGAAATGAGCCACATCACACATTGTTAAAAGTACACACAAAAGTAAAACCCACAACGTGGGAGCTTTGACAACACAACATGAAGCGATTACTGCACTAGGATTGGTTTGTGCCTCACGCCTGGTGGTTTGCACTTTTAATTCTTCACTTGTTAAACTGTTACACTGCCAACCTGAAACACACACATTGAGTGCAAAGTTTCAGCAGCCTCTGTCGACATCAGATAATGTATTTTCAGTGACTCCGGGACAGAAGGAAAAGCACCCTCATCCTAACACCAATTTATTTTATATCCAGACTGATGCAATTTGCAGGCAGATTTATGCTTAAAAGAAAGTGAACTTTTCAGGGGTGGGAAAAGTCACTAAAAGTTGTGCTGAAAAGTATCTGTTTCCATTATGTAGCACTAGATGGTAGGAAAGTCCTGGTAGAAAAGGCACATATTCAAATGGCGAAAATCATATTTTTGCACAAAATTGTGGACAAGGACATTTATTCCACAATATACGCAGATAAAATGTTGGTTAATGCCGAGCAAGCTGCCAGTAAATGTTGGACGGATGATGCTCCAAGAAGTAGTGGTCATCAGCCATCAGGAAGAGGAACTGGATTAACTATGGTCCCTGCAGGTTCTTCCAAGAGTTTTTATACCTGAAGCAGTTTTAGTTTTTCGGTCCAAAAACACATGCGATTACCGTATAGGCACGGACAACTCACAATACACTGAGCGGTTCAGGAACATTTTAAAACAGTTTTTTGTCCCTACAACAATTGTAATGGACAGGGCTCCACTTCAGTGACACTGAACAAAGCCCCAACAACAAATGACCACAAATAAGTTACAGTGCAGCGGTTACAGGGGAAAAATATTGCTGCAGATACCAGCGTGACAAAGCTTCTGTTATATTTGCTCGCTAAAGAAAATAAGCCTATGATGCCTGAATACATAGTAGACAAAATTGCCATGGAGCAGCACCATACTGTAATAAGGGTGCCATCATATCACTGCCATTTCAACCTCATCGAGTTGGTGCAGAGTGGTGTGAAGATGTACATAAGGAATAACACAGATTCCTTCACGATAAGAGAGCTGGAAACGCTGTTGCGTGAAGCACTTGCAACTGTGGGTGCAGCCTCACTGAGGATAAGGGTCAAGCTCTGAAAAAAAGTTATTCAAGCAGCACAGAGAACGGAAGGTACCAGTGTGACTACAAAGAGCGAACAATTTGTCTCAGTGATGACGACGGCGAAGACGGTTGGTAAGGATTCTGGCAATATTGAGAATGGGGAGTTGGATGGAACTTTTCCACTGTCACTGCAAATCGCTGAGTGAAAACCTACAAATATTAGTTATTTATTGCATCATTGTCATAATAAAACCTGTAGTGAGAAGTTACAATCTCGGTTATTACTTATTTTGTAAACTATGTACTTGTTTTTAAGATACTGGTCGTCATCAATTGATTATTTGCTGTATTTCTTTGGTACTTTGCTGCTGTGGTAGTGACTCAAAAACAAATTTTTATATATACTGTTACTGCTTGACAGCTTATATTTAGTAGAGGGAACAGTAATCTGTATCGTGTACAGAGGCCGGTGTTGCAGCATTGCTAGTGCAGTGTAGCTCATGTGTGGGCTCACCTGAGACAGAATCATCAAGACATTCAAGGGACGAGCTCCCCCCACTTGTCGAGCAGCTGTTGGCTGCCTCAGGCTGGGTCAAACATGACATTCTCACATTATTCTCCTTCACGAATAGTACAGCTAGGAATGAAATAAATAAATTCCAAGAAGCTATTTTGTGTAGAAATATTTATATAAGGAAGGTCAACACAAGAGAGGGGACAATTGGGAGGGAGTACGCGCATGACGAGGTGGTACGGAAGAACAGCAGTAGCGGCGGTGTGGAAAAAGATGGAGACTGTGTGAACACTGAAGTGTTGTGTCTCTAAATAAGATCGTATGAAATTGTAACTTTATTTCATTTGTTATCATTAACAATAATAATAGTGAAAACTATATTTTGGCTGAATCGTTTAACTAAGGGACAACTGGCTGTATGTGACTGACGTGTAGGCAACTTTTGCATCCAGTGCAGGCAAAACTCAAAGATGTACGGGGTAGTTGCAAACAGCAATTAGGTAGATAAATTTACATATTAAGTAACATAATACATTTATCTACTTTCTCTTTGTTTGATTATCTACTTTAGATTTACTTTCTTTCCATCTAGGCACATTTTCTCCATATATACTTGCTATTGAGTTTTATTGTATAATTTATTATTTTGCACATAAGAGATTCAGTAGAAAAGCGTATACTATTCTGTAGAGAATTTTACATGTCCTGATGAATCATTTGAACTGCTTTAATCACACAAGAGTAACCTTTATGCTGACAATAATGTACGTACACACACACACACACACACACACACACACACACACACACGACAAAAAATTAAAATTAAATAATCTCACAAGTCTGTTCACACACTACACATCCACATAAGGCCATGCAAAAATCTTGATTGCACCACATAACACTACTGTACATATAGGTACTGTACACTACACGTATTGTATACCAACACTAGGTCTATGAGACATAATCCAGATTCCAGAAGAAACACTATGAATGGAACACTGAGAATGACATGCTCGGATCAATAAGTCTAACGAAGCGAGCACACAGCAATTGGATTCTTGTAATTCTTTACATTTATCGTACAGTGACTTCACAACTCCAATGTTAAATACCACAAAATAGTTTGATATGATTCTAAAAAATTCTGGAGAAACTCCACTTTCTAGTTTTCCAGCTATTTTTAATATTCTAATGCAAGTTCAGTTTTTCTGTACAGGCCTGTGTTGTAGAAAGCTCACTTGCCATGGAATCTTTCACCCTAACTGGCTGTCTTATGATGAATTGTAATTCTCTACTGCATTCCTCTGTGTATCTGTATTATTAGAAAACAATGGTCCTACTACCAGTTTAATAGAAGACTGCTTATTAAATCATTCATTTGCCACTGAAATTCTAGTAATTTGTCCATCTACAGAAAGTGGCGGTGGTTTCAAAATGTGTCACAAACTTTTAGATATGTCATTGTTCTGATTTTCCCGTCTGTCTTTAGACAACAGTGTGCTTCAAAGAGTGAGGAAAATAAAAAATAACAGCCTTACCGTCCCCGACTCTGGCAGCAAATATGAACTAAGCACACTTAGTGTCTCCATGCACTATCAGAATAAAACAAACCTGCAACTGTTTACATATTTCATGCTGCCTTGTCAACCACAAATTGTTTAAATATGCAGTGTTCGATACACTGCAGTTAGTTTTCCAACAAATTCTTTAACTAAATAAATAAACCATATTCCAAACACTGCCTTGGGGTATTATTATTATATTATATTATATGTGCAATTATATATCCTCACATGAATATTTCCCTTCAGTTACTTACTTAATGAGTTATAGATGAAGTTTCAGTTTTGCAATTCAAACCCCTCTCAATAAATAACTTTTTACTCTGCTCACATCACGAGACATTAGAGCTCCACCGCTGGGCAAAGTTTCCATCCAGACTTCTCCAGGCATTCCAGTCACAGGCTACAAGCATCCCTGTCTTTACTGCACATCTCCTGAACTTCCATCGCCCAGCCTGGAGTGTTCCCTTGTCTCACGTCTCTATACAGACTGCAGCAGAGAACTCTCTCAGCTGGTCTGTCACACATTCTCTGGGTCTCACCTCCTGCAAACCTCCACTTACTTCATATACGCCTCCCAGTCCAGTCTCCACCCCGATCCAACTTTGTGCATTTCTCTCTCTCTCCCAGCAATTTCCACTATACGTTAATGCTGCTACCAGAGTGACCCTCAGCCTTTTTAATGCCTTACACATTAAAAATTGGTATCTGTCTGCTGTTAGTCTCAACCTGCATTATTTGAAAATATATAATAAAATACATTACAATTTGTGGACTCTAATTCATGTCAGTCTGTGAGATTGAGTATCAGGTCACAGTATTTACACAAGTACTGACTAAATGCACTACCTGATCAAAAGGACCTGGTCGCTACAAGACAAAGTGGAACTGACCACTAGACTTCCTGAGAGCTGGGCTCTCCAGCATAAAAGGAGTTGGGTTGTACTGTGTTGCCAGCAGAGAAGCAGAGTGGGTCCATCAGTGACACACTTCGGCACTTGTTAAGCTGCCAAAGTCAGCTGTTGGCAATGGGACTCTGAAGTGGAATTACGACACAATGACCTCAGCTATACGGAGGCTAGGCAGATTCGGGAAAGTGGTTAGAAAAAATCTCATGAAATAAGTCAACGGAATCATTCTCAAGTTAAAAGTCCAGCTAGCACATCGATTGTGCACAGAGAGAGAAAAAGAACCGTGTACAACAGTTTAGCAGCTGCTCAAAACCCGTGTATTTCTGTCGACAACATTAAGCTGTGGCTGAGGTCGTGCGAACGACAGCACCGACGGACAATGGGCGCCCAGGAGCGAGTGACTCAGAAGGACCATTTGTGCCGTACCTTAGGAGCTGAAGGAAGTGTTTCGGGTCTGCCGAGTGCCCGGAGATCGCCGCATAATGTCACATGTAGTGCCTACAGTTACGTACAGACAGATTGATATTACAATGTGCAGATTCTTTCTGTGGTTAGGGTGAGATCCCCTCAGTGCACTTTATGAAACAGCAATTGTGGAAGTATATGAACATATCCGACAGCATCGTGAATCGCGTAGAGTAGAGGACAGTCGAGAGATGATAAGTGACTGTACTGGCACAACAGCAGCTCCTGTCATAAAGCAGAATCAGGTGCATTACAGCACATTACATGAACACAGATTGGTCTCTTGTAAATAATGTTTTATTTCCAAATAAATTCTGAGACGTTATAAAGACAGGAGTAAATAACGTGAAAAACAAGTAGAAGAGAGGATGGCAGTTTGCAACATTTCATCAGACATGTAACCCAGTTTTCTTTTTTTATCTGACCTAAGTGCCAAGAGAGTAATACTTCTGACAAATTACAAAAGGCATCGCCATGTTATTCATTTTATAAACACAGTGCTTAGCCACTCTTTCGACGAAGCTAGCATCTGATTAAATCGAGCTTCAAACATGACGGAAACAATAAATACTGCTAAAAATTTTCAACAGTACACGAAAGAAGTGACGTCTGCTCATCTTAGAAATTAATTCTAAAACAAGTAGTCAGCAAATCCTGGAACAGCTTTTACAATGTACTGAAGTCCTTACACATTGAATATACTGAAATTACTGCTATATTGACAGAAAAAATTGTGCTTACAGATCACAGGAATACTATAATAATGTAGCAACAATAATAGTGAATTTCAGTAAATCATTTAAAGGGGGCCAAAGACGAATTACGAGGCAGGAGAATGTTTGATAGATGGGGCAAAGGAAATTTCTGCTGGTCCTACAGAAGTGCAGAAGGAAGACAAACCGACGGCTCGGGCAACAGACTGGAGTGGAAGACGTACTGGGAACGAAGTGGAGGTGGGATCAATACTCAGACAGGAGAGTGTGTCAGATAAAGTGTGGGGGAATTATTTGCTGGGCTCCTTGTATAGGCGTGAGGTGACAGCTGTTGTCCCAGCAGCACCACACAGGGGTACAACATCTGTTGTTGGTGTATTACTTTTACGAGTTTCAAACAGAGGCAACTTATTTTAATTTACCTTTATGTGGAGTAGTTTAATTTTGTAAATTTCTCACACATAATTTGCTCATTAGGTACAGTTTTGAATTTTCGTAACTGTCTAGTGTAGAGGTCTGCCACCTTTCGTGCAGATAGGAACTGCGACCGGTGTATTCGGATTCGGGCCCAGTCGGCGACCCTCAACTCGCAGCTCCAGGTGGCCGGCAGGCTCTGTTCATGCAGCCGGACGCCTTCACATACGGGCTTCACTCCGGGGTGGGCAGACCCGCAGATCTGAGGGGCACCGAGCACGTCTCACACATCTCCCTGTCACTTCACTACTGTGGCCACCGCAGCCATTCCCTGACCCAGGGTCACCTCCCACCTGCGGTAGAGTGGACGGCCATTCTGAGGGACGGCAGGCGGCCGAAGACTTTCAAGGGAATGACTGAAAGGCCTGACAGATGGGAGTTTTAGAAACGTACTGTAGCTGACGAGATCCCGAACCGGATGCACTTACTCACCTCGTCACAGAGGAAGCCTCTAGCTCACGACGTCCGGTCTTTCACAGAGTGTGGGATTATCGGTAGTCGGTAGCTCTGATGTGGCCCCTTAGGAACGCGGCAGGCAGGGAGAATATGTGCATTCTGTGAGCACACTGCCGACAGTCATCCCAGATGTGGAGCAGGTCCTTCTGGATGCCACAAAGAGCACTATTTGCAGCCCACAGCAGGTGGTGACTTACGTCAGTACTAACGCCACATATCACTTCAGATCTGAAGAAATTTTGGCCCAGCACCATCGACAGGACCGATCGCAGACCTCCACTATGTAGCCGAACCTGGAGTCCGAGACGAAAGCCTCACACAGTTCTGCAATCATGTAGGCTGCAGATTCTGGACTAGCACCAAAGAGTGGCCGGTATCAATTGCTCTCAAAGGTCACGGTTCACTACATGTAGGAGGCAACTGTACAGGTAGTGTTGAGTGGGCCGAATGGTTTTTTATGTTAGAGGAACCTGGGAAGGAACAAAATGGGCTCCACTCTCAAATGGTACATGCCTAAGAGCAATAGAGTATACCTGGAAACTGTATGTGTCATTGTAACAAAATATTGTGGTTATAATGGGAAAAAACCTCAGCCCATAGCGCTAATAGAAAGCACTGATGGTTAAATCGTCACAGGTACCAAAAGCAGGTTGAAGCTGGAGGTTAGGTCACACAGAATTTTCTCATAGGACCCAATGGGTTCACAAAGGAGAGATTAAATACAATTCATCACAATGTGTTTCTTGCTGTTAGTAGCAGTTTATCTTGTAGCGTAATTGAAATAGTTCCTGTTGAGTTAGTATAGATAGAGGTTACATGTGACCAGAACAAATTAATAACTGGTTCCTTTCATCAATGCCAACTGATTACACACCTGTTAAAATGTTCAAAGTTAAATTGAGTCTCATTTCAAATAGGTACTCCACTCATGCAATCATATTTGTTGGTGATTTAAATCTACCCTCAATATGTCAGTGAAAACAAATGTTCAAATCCAGTGGTAGTTACAAAACATCGTCCAAAACTGTATGAAATGCTTTCTCCAAAATTTATTTTGAGCCCACTCAATGTGTAGAGACTACTAAAAATATACTCAACCTCAAGGCAACAAATAAAACTGAGCAAATAGAGAGTATCACAACAAAAATAGGAAAAAAGATGTTTGTACTGAGACTGAATAGCTTAATATCCAGATCCACCAAAAGTAAATACAATATATATATGTCTTTATCAAACCAAATAAAAACTCACTTTACATCATTCTTGGAGAGTGTCTCTCCAAACTAATGATGTAAGTGTAGATTAGAAGTGACTTAAATTCAAAGGAATAATACCGACAGCAGTAGAGAGAAATATGCCAAATAAGTTAACAAGCAACGCAAATGACCCTCTGTGGTACACAAAACAGGCCAGACCCCTGCAGCAGAAGCAATGGAAAGAGAATAGAAAATTTAATGGAACACAAATTCCCCAACAATGGTGAAATTTTACAAAAGCTCTAAATTTAGCACAGATTTCAGTGTGAGGTGCTTTCAATTTTCCACAATGAAACTGTCTTGAAATCTGGCAGAAAATCATCTAACACACACCAGCCATAAGTAGTGTCATCATTGTGTGACTGTGATGGTAATGTTACCAATAACAGTTCCACTTACACAATTTACAAAATACCATTTTCTTAATCTCCTTCACCAAAGAAGATGTAATAAATTCCAGAATTCAAACTAAGAGCTGCTGCCTACATCAGTAACATATAAGCAGATATGCTCAGTATAGTGAAACAACTCTTATCACTTAATAAACTCAAGTTTTCACATCCAGCTAGTATACCAGATATATACTGTTTCAAATAAGCTGAAAAAATAGCTCCATATAAAGCAACCGTATACAACTGCTAACTCAATGAAAGATCAGTACCTAAAGACAGAAAGATTGCACAAATCACACCATTACTCAAGTAATCCACTGAGTTACAGATCCGAAGTAGGATTTTGCAGCATTTACTGAATTTGAACATTACCTCAAAGAAAACAATCTGTTGACATATAATCAGCATGGGTCCAGTAAACATCATCCATGTGCAATGCAACTAGCTCTTTATTCACCTGAAGTAATGACAGAGGCTCTCAGGTTAATTCCAGACATCTGGGTTTCCTGAGGGCTTTTGATACCAGTCCACACAAGCACAACTTCTAATTTAATAGCATGCCTACAGAGCAGCGTCTCAGTCGTGCAACAGGGTTTGTGAGTTCCAGACAGGAAGGTCACAGTTCGTAGTAGCACACGGTACATCATTGAGTAGAACTGCAGTGTTACCTGGTGTCCCTGAAGAAAGTGTTACAGGCTCTCTGCTATTCTTAATCTATATAAATGATTTAGGAGACAATCTGAGCAGCCCTTAGACTGTTTGTTTATTTATTTGTTTGTTTGTCCATATAAATCTCTTTTTCAGTACATATATTGAACACAGGATATTGCACAGAAAACCTTTTTAGCTATTGGTTTTTCAAATGTCAAACATTCAGTTTTTAAATTTTTATGACAAATTGAATCTAAACAGTTAATAATTACAAATTTTTGAAATACTGTATATTTAAAATGTGGTGTCACCGCCAGACACCACACTTGCTAGGTGGTAGCCTTTAAATCGGCCGCAGTCCATTAGTATACGTCGGACCCGCATGTCGCCAATGTCAGTGATTGCAGACCGTGCGCCGCCACACAGCAGGTCTAGAGAGACGTACTAGCACTCGCCCCAGTTGTACAGCCGACTTTGCCAGAGATGGATCACTGACAACTACACTCTCATTTGCCGAGACGATAGTTAGCATAGCCTTCAGCTACGTCATTTGCTACGACCTAGCAAGGCGCCATAGCATTGGATATTATTTTATATTGTGGTTATAACATGTACCATCAAGAGAGATGTTCTACAATTATGGATTAAAGTTAAGTATTATATCAACTACGTACTTTATTTGCTACTATTAATTCCTTTAACTGTTCCAGATCTCGCGCCAGTCGGCGTGTAATTAAACGCGTGCATTTCGGCCTCCTCTAGCAACACTGTGTTGGCTCTTCTGCCAACACTTCATAAAACTTATTTCACAAATTACATTTTTTCTTGCATAAGATACCTTGAGATTGAATAGTAGCAGTTTTTCAGAAGGTAGGCTGTCACAGACTTTTTAAAGCTTCATAGTTCATGAAGAGATTTTATGTCTTGGTAATCTGTTGTAAAGTTTTGTTCCTGCATGATATACACCTTTCTGGCATAATGTGGTGTTACAATGATTAACATGTATGTCACTGTCTGACCTGGTACTGTAATCATGGACACTTTTGTTTTGAGGAAAAAGGTTTTTCTTTTCTCAGTATGCTTTTTTCTGACATCCATGACTACTTCCAGTATATAAATGCAGGGAAGGGGTAGGGTCTTTAGATCTTTAAAGAAAGGTTTGCATGGTTTTCTGCTGCTCACTTGTTTCATTATTCTTATAATTGCCTTTTGTTTCCTGAAAACTGTTATGGCCTGGTGTACATTTCCCCAGAAAATGATACCATACTTCAGTATTGAATGTACATGAGCAAAGTATACAGCTCTAACTGTTTCTGCACTAGTATTGTTGTAGAGAATTCTTACTACATAGCTCATTTTTGCTAGTTTTGAATTTAGGGATGTGATATGGGTGCTCCATTTAAGATTTTCCTGGATATGAATCCCAAGAAATTTAGTTTCATTGACAGCACTAATGTTTTGGTTATCTATGCACATTACAGGTTGTGCTGGATTTTTATTTTGATCAGTGTGGAAATTCATGACTACTGCTTTTTGGGGATTTACTATTAGCCTGTTTCTGGTAAAGCATTCAGACACTCCTTTTGTAATATCTTTTGCAGATGTAGTAAGATTTTCTTCTTTATTCCCTTCAATCAACAGACTGGTGTCATCTGCAAACAGTACTGGTTCAGTATCCCTAAAGTGTGATGGGAAATCATTAATGTAGACCAAAAACAGAAAGGAGCTTAAAATGGAGCCCTGTGGAACACCATGACTTAGTCCACACGGTTCTGGAATGTGTACCTGGAGTTCATTTCCTTCCATGTACTTAATTTCAGTTACCTGAGAGCAATATTTCAAATATGATTTAGTCTACTGATTTGGCACACCTCTTACACCAAACCATTCAAGCTTCCTCAGGAGTATAGAATGATCAATCACATCAAAAGCTTTTGTTAGGTCCAAGAATAAATCAGAGATATTTCTGTGGATGTCCACTGCATTTAAGACCTGGTCTATCAGGCTGAAAGTGGCTGTTTCAATTGATCGCTGTGGTCTGAAGCCATGTTGACATCCAGAAATAATATTATTCTTGTCGAAGAATGTAATTAGTTTTAAAAGGAACACTTTTTCAATAATTTTTGAAAACCCTGACAACAGAGATACAGGCCTATAGTTACCCATACATTTATGATCACCTTTTTTATATAGGGATATTACTTTTGCCATTTTCAGTTGCCGAGGGAAGACACCACATGATAATGATGAATTGCATATGTCCAATAAAGGCGAAAGTATTTGTCTTGCAGTTATTTTTATAATATAACCTGGAATATCATCAATACCAGTTGAATACTTCATGCTTCAGTGAATTAATGGTATTTAGAAGCTCTGTTGGGCTTATTGGACTGAGGAACATGGATATATTATTTATTTCAATAGATGAAAATCCTTTCCATGTTGTATTAGGTGGATTTCCAAATTTTTCCTTCACTAATTTTCGAGCAACAGTTGCATAATAAGAATTGAAACTGTTTGCAACTGCCCTAGGGTCAGTGACATTCTTGCCATCATGTGATATCACAATATTTTTGTGAGTTGTCTTCTTCCCCGTAAGATCCTGCACAGCTTTCCACATGGACTTAGTTTTATTGGATGACTTCATAATATATTTGTCATTTTCCTTAATTTTTGCCTCTTTTATGGCATGTTTCAAAACTAGCTTTGATTATTTGAAAAAAAATAATAAATTCTGGACTGCTGTGAGTTTTTGACTGCATAAAAAGTTCCCGCTTCCTTTTACAAGATACTCTAATGCCTGATGTAATCCAGTTTTTGAATCTATCTGTGCTTTTGGAAATCACTTTCCTTTGTAGAAAACCTATGTCAAAGTTATGCTTGAAAATCTTCAAAAAATTTTCCATCTTTTCGTTGGAAATAGAGGTATCATATACTTCTCTCCAAGATTGTTCGCTGATTAGGTACTGGAAGTATTCAACATTTTTCCTACTATAAATCCTTTTATGGATAACATTTTCTATACTGGTCGAAATGTGATTTACAGATATGGCCAGTAATTGTGAATGGTGGTCACTTCTGGTGATGCTGTCATTTACCCTCTAGTTAAAGTCCTCACAAGGCCAAAACCAATTGCATTATCTAACAGTGGCAATTCACCTTATATAATGGAATGAGTGAGGGCATGCAAAGGAGTACTGAAAGAAATCCATTAAATATTGGTTATGCAATAAATGACACATATCTATAGGCTGCCAATTTAGTGAAGTACCTGAGGATTACAAAAAACTTAAATTAGAATAATAACATAGATAATACCATTGGGGAATGTGAACCATAACTGCATACTATTGGCAGAATACTTGGAAGATGCAACAAGCCTGCAAGAGAGACTGTTTAATCTATGCTGTTCCATCCTCTGCTATAGTATTGCTGTGAAGTATGGGATTACAGTCTTTACAGTGTAACAGAAGCAGTAATGTAGACGTAAACAGATGGGTGAGGCAACAGATTGGAGTGGCACACTTAATGGGAAAAATGTCAAGTGGGCATACATGCAAGCAGGAGAATGTGTAACATGTGGGGGCGAGAAAGTCCTGTGCCACATTTCCTACAGCGAAGTGGGGAAACACTGACAACACAGAAGAAACTTTAGGAGTGATATGCTCGTTTGTTGGGCATTACAAAGCACTGATGTCATCCGAGATAACATCGCCATAACTTCTGAATGGTTTATGTTAGGATCTACAAACTGCACGATTGGCTGTGGGGTGTGACGGTTTCGTTTAGCAACGAAACCCACTTTAATGTGGATGGGATCTCAATAAGCAAATTTTGCTCATTTGGAGGACTGAGAAAATACGCATTTAGCGATCGAGAAGTCTCATCACCCTCATCAGGTGACTGTGTGGTGTCCGATATCCAGTCACGAAATGATCGGTGCGATACTCTCTGACGGCACTGTGGCTACCGAATGGTATGTGAAGGTTTTGGCAGATGATTTCATCCCAATTATCCAAAGTGACAAGATGTGGTTCGTGCGAGACGGAGCTAGACCCCGTCGAAGCGGGAGACTGTTGGATGTCATGGAGAAGCAGTCTGGGGACTGCATTCTGGTTCTGGAGTACACAGAGGTCACAGGCACTGACCTCGATTGGCTGCAATATTCTCCGGATCAGAACACGTGCGACTCCTTTTTGTGGGGCTATATTAAAGATGAGGTATACAGCGACAACCACAAAACTGTTGCCGAGCTGAAAATATACATTCAGGAGGTCATAGACAACACCGACATTCCAACACTTCAGCAGGTCGTGCAGAACTCCGCTATTCATCTGTGCCACATCGTCACTAATGGTGGCAGGCATACTGAACGTGTCACACCCTAAATCCGAATATCTGCAGTGGCATTTGCATGTTGAATAAAGTATGTGCATGCCATAGTTTGTAAATAATTTATGTTTATTTTCACATAATTCAATAATTGTCACCCTGTATTTTTTGTTGTTGTTGTGGTTGGTTTGATGCAGCACTCCACGCTACAGTACCCTATCCTGTGCAAGCTTATGCCTCAGAACATGTCCTACCAACCGATCCCTTCTTCTAGTCAAGCTGTGCCACAAATTCCTCTTCTCCCCAATTCTATTCAGTACCTCCTCATTAGTTACATGATCTATTCATCTAATCTTCTGCATTCCTCTGTAGCACTACATTTTTTCCCTTCTTGTCTAAACTATTTATCGTCCATGTTTCGCTTCCGTACATGGCTACACTCCATACAAATACTTTCAGAAAAGACTTCCTGACACTTAAATCAATGCTTGATGTTAACAAATTTCTCTGCTTCAGAAATGCTTTCCTTGCCATTGCCAGTCTACATTTTATATCCTCTCTACTTCGACCATCAATTATTTTGAACCTCAAACAGCAACTTCATCTACTATTTGAAGTGTCTCATTTCCTAATCTAATTCCCTCAGCATCACCTGATTTAATTCTACTACATTCCATTATCCTTGTTTTGCTTTTGTTTATGTTTGTCTCATAGTCTCCTTTCAAGACACTGTCCATTCTGTTCCAACTGCTCTTTCAGGTCCTCTGCTGTCTCTGACAGAATTACGTCATCGGCAAACTTCAAAGTTTTCATTTCTTCTCCATGGATCTTAATTCCTACTCTGAATTTTTCTTTTGTTTTCTTTACTGCTTGCTCAATATTCAGATTGAACAACATCAGCGATAGGCTACAACCCTGTCTTACTCACTTCTCAGCCACTGCTTCTCTTTTGTGTGCCTCGACTCTTTATAACTGCCATCCGGTTTCTATATAAATTGTAAATAGCCTTTCGTTCCCTGTATTTGACCCCTACAACCTTCAGAATTTGAAAGACAGTACTCCAGTCAACATTGTCAAAAGCCTTCTCTAAGTCTACAAATGCTAGAAACATAGATTTGCCTTTTCTTAATCTACCTTCTACAGTAAGTTGCAGGGTCAGTATTGTCACAGTCTAACATGTTAGATATGTATGTTAGACTGTGGTATTGCTTCATGTGTTCAAATACTTCTATGGAATCCGAACTGATCTTCCCTGAGATCAGCTTCTAGCAGTTTTTCCATTCGTCTGTAAAGAGTTCGTGTTAGTATTTTGCAGCCATGACTTATTAAACTGATAGTTCTGTAATTTTCACACCCGTCAACACCTGCTTTCTTTGGGATTGGAATTATTATATTCTCCTTGAAGTCTGAGGGTATTTCACCTGTCTTATACATCTTGCTCACCATCTACATGGATACTCTGCAAATCACATTTAAGTGCCTTCACAGTTCCTGATTATTTCAATCTTGCATAGCTCACAGAAAGAACGAACACTTATTTCTTTCAGTACAAGCTCCGATTTCCCTTTTTTTATCGTGGTGATTGTTTCTCCCTCTGTAGGTCAGTGTCAACAAAATATTTTCGCATTTGGAGGAGAAAGCTGGTCATTGGAATTTCGTGAGAAGATTCCGTCGTAACAAAAAACGCCTTTCTTTTAATGATGTCCAGCCCAAATCCTGTATCATTTCAGTGACACTCTCTCCCATATTTCGCGATAATACAAAATGTGCTGCCCTTCTTTGAACTTTTTTGATGCACTCCGTCAGTCCTATCTGGTAAGGATCCACAATGTGCAGCAGTATTCTAAAAGAGGACAGTCAAGCATAGTGTAGGCAGTCTCCTTAGTAGATCTGTCACATTTTCTAAGTGTCCTGGCAATAAAACGCAGTCTTTGGTTAGCCTTCCCCACAAGATTTTCTATGTGCTCCTTTCGTTTTAAATTGTTCGTGATTGTAATACCTAGGTACTTAGTTAAATTTACGGCTTTTCAATTAGACTGAGTTATCATGTAACTGAAGTTCAACAAATTCCTTTTAGCACTCATGTGGATGACCTCACATTTTTCGTTATTTAGGGTCAACTGCCAATTTTCACACCATTCAGATATCTTTTCTAAATCGTTTTGCAATTTGTTTTGATCTTCTGGTGACTTTATTAGTTGATAAACAACATCGTCATCTCTAAACAACCGAAGAGGACTGCTCAGATTATCTCCCAAATCGTTTATGTAGATATCGAACAGCAAAGGGCCTATAACACTATCTTGGGGAACGCCAGGAATGACTTCTGTTTTACTCGATGACTTTCCATCAATTACTATGAACTGTGACCTCTCTGACAGGAAATCACAAATCCAGTGATGTGACTGAGATGATATTCCATAAGCATGCAATTTCACTACAAGCCGCTTGTGTGGTTCAGTGTCAAAAGCCTTCCGGGAATACAGAAATACGGAATCGATCTGAAATCCCTTGTCAATAGCATTCAGCACTTCGTGCAAGTAAAGAGCTAGTTGTGTTTCACAAGAACGCTGTTTTCTAAACCCATGTTGACTGTGTGTCAATAGACAGTTTTCTTCGAACACAATATACATTCCAAAATCCTGCTGCATATCAACGTTAACGATATGAGCCTGTAATTAAGTAGATTACTCCTACTACCTTTCTAGAATATTGGCATCACCTGCGCAACTTTCCAGTCTTTGGGTACAGATCTTTCGTCGAGTGAACGGTTGTATATGATTACTAAGTATCTAAGTATGGAGCTAATGCATCAGCATACTCCGAAAGGAGCCTAATTGGTATTGATTGATTGATTGATTGATTTTTATTGTTGTAGAGACCTCAGAGATCATCTGAGGCATTACAAAAGTCAATATTACACAGTATAAATGTTACACAAGTAATTACAAAAACAAGAAAAATATTACACAATATAAATATTACACAAATAATTATGGTACCTTCACACAAATACAAAACAGAGAAACTTCTGGTAGAAATTGATATTGCATAGTAAATTTAGCCAATTACAGACTTACTCATATATAGATGCATATAAAAACTGATCACGAAGTGTATATTCTTTGCCTCCCTTAAAAATTCATCAGTTTCATAAATGCTGAGCTCAAGAAGAAATTCTTTTACTTTTTTTTTGAATTGTTGAATTGGAAGATCCCTGATATGTTGGCATTAAAAAATTTTGTGGACTTGTATAAGAAGCACTTTTGCGTTTTTTTTATAGTTACATCGGAAAGAAACTAGGTCCTGCTTGTTTCTTGTGTTATAATTATGTCGCATGTCATACTGTTGATAACTTGGATAGTTTTCCTTAATATGCATTACACACTGTAGTATAAATATTGACGGCAGGGTCATACTCTGTAATTTTTTTAAAGCTTGGCCTACAGTGAGCTCTGGGTACCAAGCTACATATCAGTCTTATTGCCTTCTTTTGTAGTTTGAAGACATTAGCTGCCTTGCTTTGATGTCCCCACAGTATTGTACCATAGGAAATGTGACTGTGTATTACAGCAAAATAAACCACTTTAAGTACTGGCATGTTTAGACAAATACGCAGCTTCCTTAGAGCAAATATTCCTTTGCTAATGCTGCTTCCCACTTTTTCTATATGGCTACCCCAGGATAATGTTGAATCAATTGAGATTCCAAGGAAATAAACAGCATTTGAGCTCTGCTCAAGTTCAGTCTTATTATTCCACGATACATAGAGGTCTTGTATTTTTTTTTCGGTTGACACAGAAGGAATTAGCTTTACACCAATTTTCAACTTTGACAGTGCACTGGTCTGCTTCATATTTCACCTTCTGTGCTGTTTCTGCAGTAATACAGACTGCAAGATCATCTCCAAATAAGTAAGTCCTAGTTGACGGCCCAACTATGTTACATGGCAAGTCATTTATATAAATAATAAATAGAATTGGGCCAAGTACATAACCTTGTGGGACACCCATGCCCACAGGTAAGTAATCTGATTCTGCACCATTAAAAACCACCTTCTGCACTCTATTACTTAGATAAGATTTTATCAGTTCCAGAGCACTTCCTGTAAAGCCATAGAATTGCAGTTTGTTCAATAAGATTTCATGAGACATAGTGTCAAAAGCTCTTGATAAATCAAAGAGTTATTCTGAACGACTAGCTTTCTTTCTAGTTGCTTCACACACTGTGTTAAAAGTGATAAGGCAGATTTAACAGTTCGTAACCCTGATCTGAAACCAAATTGACTATCAGTGAAGATTTTTTTTTCTTCAAAGTTTTTTACTATTTGATTATTTAATATAGCTTCTATCACTTTAGACAAGATTGGCACAATTGAAACAGGCCTAAAATTATCACAACTTGAGAGGCTGCCTTTTTTGTGTATTGGAGTGACTTTAACAAACTTTAGTGCCTTTGGGAACTAAGCCTCCAAAATACATGTATTTACTACATGTGTTATCAATTCTGGCAGTTGAACTGAATCACACTTTAACATGGCTGAACTTAAACCATAAACGTCATTACTAAAACTGCTCTTCATTTTCCTCAGTATATTAGTAACATCCTGTACCTTGACCAGTTTAAAGCTAAATGTACTTTCAGGCTTTGTGGTGTTTCTCAGGTAGTATTTATGGTCAGTGGCTATATTGGAAGTGCCAATCACCTTTATCATTTCTTGCACCTTCTCAGGGAAGAATGTATTTAACTGTGCAGTATTCAGATAACTGCTTTCAGCCTGTGAAGTCATTTTCCTGTTGCACGGATTGTTAATGATATTCCACATTGCACGTGTCTTATTTTCAGATGTTAGTATTATATCTTCATTTTTTTTTACACCTAGCTTCCTTTAAGGCCTGTCTTAATCTTTTCTTTTTCACTGTGAGCAAGTCTTTAAATACTTGAGAACCTGTACTTCTATACCAGTCATAATATTGATGACACTCCCTCTTGATCTTCAACACCTTTTCATTCTTGACCTTATTTACTCTAAGTGCCTTTTTATTATTTAGTAACTTAATGGGATAGGACATCTTAGCATATACAGAAAGAGTAGATATGAGTTCTTCCACCTTTCTGTCTATTGCATGTTCTCGATAAACCTGCAACCAATTACTTTTATCAATATGAGAATTAAACATATTTTGATTATCATAACTGATCACACATACTTTCTTTCCTGCCATGTGCACTGAGTCAGTGTTACAATTTCTTGTTATAACTGTTCTAACAAGGGAACCTCCGCATCGCACCCCCTTCAGATTTAGTTAGAAGTTAGCAGAGTGGATAGGCCTTGAAAAACTGAACACAGATCAATCGAGAAAACAGGAAGAAGTTATGTGGAACTATGAAAAAAATAAGCAAAATACACAAACTGAGTAGTCCATGTGAGATAAGCAATATCAAGGAGAGTCCACGCGTAGGAACGTCGTGGTCCCGTGGTTAGCGTGAGCTGATGTGAAACGAGAGGTCCTTGGTTCAAGTCTTCCCTCGAGTGAAAATTTTAATTTTTTGTTTTCAGAGAATTATATCTGTCCGTCCGATGGGATCACTTTTTTGGGAGTGATAATCACACCCACAAGGAAACCTAAATCGGGCAAGATAGAGGAATCTTTTTACCCATTTGCCAAGTGTACAAGTTAGGTGGGTCGACAACATATTACTGTCATATGACGCACATGCCGTCACGAGTATCGTATAGAGTATATCAGACGTGTTTTCCTGTGGAGGAATCGGTTGACCTATGACCTCGTGATCAAATGTTCTCGGTTCCCATCGGAGAGGCACGTCCTTTCGTCTACTAATCGCACGGTTTTGCGGTGTGGTCACAAAACACAGACACTAAACTTATTACAGTGAACAGAGACGTCAATGAACGAACGGACAGATCATAACTTTGCGAAAATAAAGAAAGTAAATTTTTCACTCGAGGGAGGACTCGAACCAAGGACCTCTGGTTCCGCAGCTGCTCACGCTAACCACGGGACCACGGCGCTCCTGAACTTCCGTCGTCCATGTTGTTGCCTATGTTGCGCAAGGACTACTCAGTTTGCATATTTTGCTAATTTTTTTCATAGTTCCGCACAACTTCTTCCTGTTTTCTCGATTGATCTGTGTTCAGTTTTTCAAGGCCTATCCACTGTGCCAACTTATAACTAAATTTGAGGGGGGTGTGATTGGGAGGTTCCCTTGTAAGAAGTAGTGCCAGTGGTCAGATACTCGGGTCTTAGTTACCTTTGACTTGAGATGCATTAAAGTGATTAATGGAAAATCTCACGTAAAGATGTGAAACAAATACTAACAAAGAGATAGAGGGGCTGGCCAGTACTTACCTCAGCTCAGTACAGCCGACAGATACACAAAAAACAGAACCGAAAATTTTCGGTTCTGTTTTTTGTGTATCTATTGGCTGTACTGAGCTGAGGTAAGTACTGGCCCGCCCCTCTATCTCTTTGTTAGTATGCATTAACTCATTTGATACAACTATATTGTCAAGACAGGTACCAGTACCTTTATAATGTGGCCTTGTTATTTCAGTGGTTGTAATATAAAGACCAAAAGAATTTAATAAATTATTTACATATGAGTTATAGATAGTGGACAACTGAAAATTCAAATTGAAATCTCCACAGATTAGTATCCTACACTTATACTTGCAGACTGTCTCACATAAAGACACTAACTTGTTAACAAAATCATCTGTTGAATTGCCTCCAATCTTAGTTGAGTACAAAGCTACAACTATTAAATTTAAATCTGTTAGGTCTGGACCAGAAGACTTGCTTTTATTAAGTGATTTAAGTTGCTTCACTACTCTGAGGATATTTACTTCTACGTTACTCATGATGCCAGCTGTTCTCGATTCGAATTCTCGAATATTTACATCATCTTATTTTGTGAAGGCTTTTCGAAAGGCTGTGTTTAGTAACTCTGCTTTCGCAGCACTGTTTTGGATAGTACGAGGTGCATTCAAGTTCTAAGGCCTCCGATTTTTTTTCTCCGGACTGGAAAGAGGTAGAAACATGCGCATTGTTTTAAAATGAGACCGCGTTCGTTGTCAGTACATCCCAGAGATGGCAGCACCGTACGGCAGATGGAATTTTACCGCCAGCGGCGAGAATGAGAATTGTTTTAAATAGTTAAAATGGTGACGTTTTCCTTACTTGAACAGCGTGCAATCATTCGTTTTCTGAATTTGCGTGGTGTGAAACCAATTGAAATTCATCGACAGTTGAAGGAGACATGTGGTGATGGAGTTATGGATGTGTCGAAAGCGCGTTCGTGGGTGCGACAGTTTAATGAAGGCAGAACATTGTGTGACAACAAACCGAAACAACCTCGGGCTCGCACAAGCCGGTCTGACAACACAATCGAGAAAGTGGAGAGAATTGTTTTGGGGGATTGCCGAATGACTGTTGAACAGATCACCTCCAGAGTTGGCATTTCTGTGGGTTCTGTGCACACAATCCTGCATGACGACCTGAAAATGCGAAAAGTGTCATCCAGGTGGGTGCCACGAATGCTGACGGACGACCACACAGCTGCCTGTGTGGCATGTTGCCGAGCAATGTTGACGCGCAACGACAGCACGAATGGGATTTTCGTTTCGTCGGTTGTGACAATGGATGAGACGTGGATGCCATTTTTCAATCCAGAAACAAAGCGCCAGTCTGCTCAATGGAAGCACACAGATTCACCACCACCAAAATAATTTCGGGTAGCCGCCAGTGCTGAAAAAATGATGGTGTCCATGTTCTGGGACAGCGAGGGCGTAATCCTCACCCATTGCGTTCCAAAGGGCACTATGGTAACAGGTGCATCCCACGAAAATGTTTTGAAGAACAAATTCCTTCCTGCACTGCAACAAAAACGTCCGGGAAGGGCTGCGCGTGTGCTGTTTCACCGAGACAACGCACCCGCACATCGAGCTAACGTTACGCAACAACTTCTTCGTGATAACAACTTTGAAGTGATTCCTCATGCTCCCTACTCACCTGACCTGGCTCCTAGTGACTTTTTCCAACAATGAAAGACACTCTCCGTGGCCGCACATTCACCAGCCGTGCTGCTATTGCCTCAGCGATTTTCCAGTGGTCAAAACAGACTCCTAAAGAAGCCTTCGTCGCTGCCATGGAATCATGGCGTCAGCGTTGTGGAAAATGTGTACGTCTGCAGGGCGATTACGTCGAGAAGTAACGCCAGTTTCATCGATTTCGGGTGAGTAGTTAATTAGAAAAAAAATCGGAGGCCTTAGAACTTGAATGCACCTCGTATCTCCATTGCTATAGCGCAGAGAAAGCATTGATTGTTTCTTGCCGCTAACATACTTCAAATACGACCAGGATCCCTCTGGATTTTCTGCCAAGTTTCGAGAGAAAGTTTCGTTGTGGAAACTGTTATAAGCATCTCGCATTGAAGTCCGCGGTAAATTTCAAGCTTCTATAAAAGATCGCCAATCTTGGGGATTTTGTGTCTGTTTAAATTTGGCATGTTTGTTTCGGTGATTCTGCAACATTGTTCTAACCCGCTTTGTGTACCAAGGAGGATCAACTCCATCATTTCTTAATTTATTTGGTATAAACCTCTCAATTGCTGCCGATACTATCTCTCTGAATTCGAGCCACATCTGGTCTACACTTTTATTATTAATTTGGAATGAGTGGAGATTGTCTCTCAGGAAGGCGTCAAGTGAATTTTTATCTGCTTTTTTGAATAGGTATATATTTCGTATATTTTTGGATGATATGTGGATTACAATATTCAGTCTCGCTACGACAACCCTGTGTTCACTAATCCCTGTATTGGTTTTGATGCTCGTTATTAGCTCAGGGTTATTTGTTGCTAAGAGGTCAAGTGTGTTTTCACAATCTTACTATTCGCGAGGGCTCTTGAACTAACTGCTCAAAATAATTTTCAGAGATTGCGTTTAGCACAATTTCGGATGATATTTTATGTGTACCTCCGGAGTTAAACATGTATTTTCGCCAACATACTGAGGGTAAATTAAAGTCACAACCAACTATAATCGTATGAGTAGAGTACGTGTTTAAAATCAAACTCAACCTTTCAGCAACTGTATCACCTGAATTGGGAGGTCGGTAAAAGGATCCAATTATTGTATTCCGGTTGCCAACAATGACCTCTGCCCATACTAACTCCAGGAAGTATCTACCTCAGTTTTTCAACAAGTTCAACTACATCTAACAGCAACAAACACGCCACCGCCAACCGTGTTTAGCCCATCCTTTCGGGACACTGTTAGGTTCTTCTCGAAAGTTTCGGCTGAGCTTATACCCGGCTTTAGCCAGCTATCAGTGCCCATAATGATTTGAGCATCAGTGCTTTCTATTAGCGCTTGGAGCTCTGTTACTTTCCCAACACAGCTAAAACAATTTACGACTGTTATACCAATGATTTCTGTATCTACATTCTCCCTGTGTTCGGCCTGCACCCTTTGTGGCAAGCCCTTCTTGTGTTTTCCCAAGACCCTCTAACCAAAAAACTGCCCAATCCACGCCACACAGCCCCTGCTACCCGTGTAGCTGCCTCCTGCGTATAGTGGACACCTGACCTATTCAGCAGAACCCGAAACCCAACCGCCCATTGGCGCAAGTCAAGGAATCTGCAGCCTGGTGCTAGAGTTCTGTCAGAGCTGTTTATCCCAAGGCTATTAATTCTAATGGAATGTTGTCTACTCCTGGGGCCTTGTTTCGGCTCAGGTCTTTCAGTGATCTGTCAAACTCTTCACGCAGTATCGTATCTCCCATTTCATCTTCATCTACATCCTCTTTCATTGCCATAATATTGTCCTCAAGAACATCGTCCCTGTATAGACCCTCTATATACTACTTCCACCTTTCTGCTATCCCTTCTTTGCTTAGAACTGGGTTTCCATCTGAGCTCTTGATATTCATGCAAGTGATTCTCTTTTCTCCAAAGGTCTCTTTAATTTTCCTGTAGGCAGTATCTATCTTATCCCTCGTGAGATAAGCCTCTACATCATTACATTTGTCCTCTAGCCATCCCTGTAGCCATTTTCCACTTCCTGTCGATCTCATTTTTGAGACATTTGTATTCCTTTTTGCCTGCTTCATTTACTGCATTTTTGTATTTTCTCCTTTCATCATTTAAATTCAGTATCTCTTCTGTTACCCAAGGATTTCTACTACAGGGTGTATACACAGACAAGGAAGAAAAATTCCCGGATTTTTCTCGGTTAAAAATACACTTCCTCCCAGATGAAAACACGCTTTTTCCGTGTTAAGTGACGGTTTATTTTCCCTTGAATGGTTAAGGTTTTGATACACGGGCGTAGAATTTCTCGGGCATTTTAGAATACGAAACTCAGAGAAAAAGATACGTTTTGGAAATATCTTTGATGTACAGCAACATGTAAGTTGCGTATTTTCGTACTACGAAAGTACACCTTGGAATTCCACCAAACACCGCACGTTACTTTCCGAATCACTGAAATCGAGATTGCGATGCGTTTCTGTAAGACAGTCATAGCTCATTTCAAGTTCAAATGGCTCTGAGCACTATGCGACTTAACTTCTGAGGTCATCAGTTGCCTAGAACTTCGAACTAATTAAGCCTAACTAACCTAAGGACATCACACACATCCATGCCCGAGGCAGGATTCGAACCTGCGACCATAGCGGTAGCTCAGCTCCAGACTGTAGCGCCTAGAACCGCACGGCCACTCCGGCTGGCCTCATTTCAAGTGATCTCGGAGCCGATGACAGCGGATATTCAGAGCACAGGACACGTTACGTAGCACGAACACACAAACAGGGAAAGTTAATAGTTTAAATTAATGTACATAGTGCTGCTACAAGAAAAGCAAAGCTTTCACATACACTCCTGGAAATGGAAAAAAGAACACATTGACACCGGTGTGTCAGACCCACCATACTTGCTCCGGACACTGCGAGAGGGCTGTACAAGCAATGATCACACGCACGGCACAGCGGACACACCAGGAACCGCGGTGTTGGCCGTCGAATGGCGCTAGCTGCGCAGCATTTGTGCACCGCCGCCGTCAGTGTCAGCCAGTTTGCCGTGGCATACGGAGCTCCATCGCAGTCTTTAACACTGGTAGCATGCCGGGACAGCGTGGACGTGAACCGTATGTGCAGTTGACGGACTTTGAGCGAGGGCGATAGTGGGCATGCGGGAGGCCGGGTGGACGTACCGCCGAATTGCTAAACACGTGGGGCGTGAGGTCTCCACAGTACATCGATGTTGTCGCCAGTGGTCGGCGGAAGGTGCACGTGCCCGTCGACCTGGGACCGGACCGCAGCGACGCACGGATGCACGCCAAGACCGTAGGATCCTACGCAGTGCCGTAGGGGACCGCACCGCCACTTCCCAGCAAATTAGGGACACTGTTGCTCCTGGGGTATCGGCGAGGACCATTCGCAACCGTCTCCATGAAGCTGGGCTACGGTCCCGCACACCGTTAGGCCGTCTTCCGCTCACGCCCCAACATCGTGCAGCCCGCCTCCAGTGGTGTCGCGACAGGCGTGAATGGAGGGACGAATGGAGACGTGTCGTCTTCAGCGATGAGAGTCGCTTCTGCCTTGGTGCCAATGATGGTCGTATGCGTGTTTGGCGCCGTGCAGGTGAGCGCCACAATCAGGACTGCATACGACCGAGGCACACAGGGCCAACACCCGGCATCATGGTGTGGGGAGCGATCTCCTACACTGGCCGTACACCACTGGTGATCGTCGAGGGGACACTGAATAGTGCACGGTACATCCAAACCGTCATCGAACCCATCGTTCTACCATTCCTAGACCGGCAAGGGAACTTGCTGTTCCAACAGGACAATGCACGTCCGCATGTATCCCGTGCCACCCAACGTGCTCTAGACGGTGTAAGTCAACTACCCTGGCCAGCAAGATCTCCGGATCTGTCCCCCATTGAGCATGTTTGTGACTGGATGAAGCGTCGTCTCACGCGGTCTGCACGTCCAGCACGAACGCTGGTCCAACTGAGGCGCCAGGTGGAAATGGCATGGCAAGCCGTTCCACAGGATTACATCCAGCATCTCTACGATCGTCTCCATGGGAGAATAGCAGCCTGCCTTGCTGCGAAAGGTGGATATACACTGTACTAGTGCCGACATTGTGCATGCTCTGTTGCCTGTGTCTATGTGCCTGTGGTTCTGTCAGTGTGATCATGTGATGTATCTGACCCCAGGAATGTGTCAATAAAGTTTCCCCTTCCTGGGACAATGAATTCACGGTGTTCTTATTTCAATTTCCAGGAGTGTATGATATTGGTCTCTAAGGTTAATAAGCTGCAAGAGAAGCTAAGATTTCGCATATAATGTTGATCTTTTTTGCGCGTGTTACACTTTAATGTATATCACACAAATGTGCCAGCAACATTTTTAATAATGACATAAATGTCTGATCTTCAGGGTTCGAAATTATTCTAATCGGCTCGTCATCAAAGAGCTGATTTTTAAATGAGAGTCACGTGCTCTGTGATTTAAGAAATTCATGGTACATTCTCGCACATAGTTCAACTTACGTAGAAGGATATTTACTTCGAAAGTAACGCTTTTCAAACCACCATTCGCAATATTTTCCCGCGACATGTTAGAAATAGGTTCGTTTCAGCACTTGCGCCGCGTGGAATAAGCCAAGCGGTCTAAGGCGCTGCTGTCATGGACTGTGCGGCTGTTCCCGGCGGAGGTTCGAATCCTAACTCGGGCATGCCTGTGTGTGTTTGTCCTTAGGATGATTTAGGTTCAGTAGTGTGTAAGCTTAGGGACTGATGACCTTAGCAGTTAAGTCCCCTAAGATTTCACATACATTCAGCAGTTGTCAGAGAGCGCAGATAACAGGCGACACTGCGCTTGAGCAACTACCGTGACACAGGGAGCCCTTATGTACGTACGCGTAAAACATTGAAAGATCATACATTACGTCATAACAGAAACAAGACATCAGAAGATACATACTCAAGAGCATCGGAATTTCGTGAACCATACGAAAATGTGCACATTTAAAGTGCACATTTGTATGACCAGATTCCCAACGAAGTAGACCTCGACCTGATATTAAGCTTTTCAGTGTGGTTTTCAGGATGTAAATTTTCTTGGAGAACCAGTACTGTGTTATATTACGTTTGGTTATTTATTATGGCGTAATGCCATATGTGCTAAAAGATGAAAACGTTCACTTGAAATGCAGTGAACAGTTGAAACTAGCTCTGTGGAATTAAACGTTTCGTTTCAAATACATTGGCTGCCTCTGCGGAAAAATGTTAATAAAAGTCAAATTTCTTTAGCAAACAGACAAAAATAATTTCATTGTTCTGTAAGGCGATTAATGTTTGACAGTCAGGAAGGTGGAAATAAAATGAAATCTGAAACTAATGACATATTTTAGTCTTCTGTGATTATGTGGATGTATTTTAATTCACTTGATAGCTCCCTGCCACAGATATCCGTTTTGTTTTCATGTGACGTGAGAGTAAACGAAGGGGAAACAGCAAAATCGCTAAATGTAAACACGGGTCACGTAGAGACTACCCACTGTAACTCAGACTGCTCTGCGCATCAGCCTCGGAGCTACGATATTTGCGAACTAGGTCAATACTAAAAAACAATCGAATTTTCAAAAATATGTTCATCTTGTTGCGCACGTCTTTCTGAAAAGTCTGAAACACAAAACATATGTGTTCGAGGAAATGTAAGACATGTTATTTGGTCGTAAGTGTGCCAAAGTGCAGCGCCACGCCTCTTCATAAAGCATTCTTCTACCGCACGTCACAGTATTTCGCTCTGTGGAATTGAAACGTGTATTTTTGTAATGGATGCCATCGAATTATATTCAGGACAGTGGAAATTGAAATGTCCTGTAGTGCCTCTCTTGCTCCCAGTCGGCCGGTTTGATATCCTACCCCTCTTTTCCTTTTTTTTTTTTTTTTTTTTTTAAAAAAAAAAGAACCGGCAATTAGTAGCGGATGGGATTATTTGTAATCGGGAGAACAAGAACTCTTCAGGAAATGTGCACTCTTTATTGCCTATTAGCTAATAACTTGCTGTTATGTGTGACTAAATTAAATATAGGATACATAAAACCAATAAAGAAAAGAGACAAGCAAGAAAGTACACATTTCTTCAATTCACAGCTCCCAGCATTTTTTTCTCTCTAATCTTGCTACAGCTTTACATGGTGTGCTTTCCTTTCTGCGAAAGAATCTATTACCTCATCAAAGCTCGTCAAACGTTTCGCTACATGAAAAATCGAAATGTCGTTATCTAATACTGAGAAAGCTGTTAACACAAATAATACCTAAGGCTGGTGTGGTTTCCCGACCTGATTACGTCTATTTTGTCACTGTCTGCTAGATAAAACAAAATAGGGCTTTCTAATTTTGGAGCAATTTTGTAACACACACCAAATAAACGAGGCTGTTTTGGCACAAATGGTCATTTTTATAACACGACATAATATAATTCACAAAGTACCAATATCAAATGCCTATTAGGCCTACTACAAGCAAAAAGCTTTATGTTAGGAAATAGTTTCACATTTCATTCATACGCACCAACTTCTCAAACGTGAGATGGAAAAGTAGTATTAAGAAATTTTTCATGGTGTATACGTGGACAAGGGAAAAAAATTCCCGGATTTCCCAGTTAAAAACACACTTTCTCCCAAGTGAAAATGGATTTTTTTCCGTATTAAGCGACAGTATACTCTTCCTCGGCACTGGAAAACTCATCAATCCTCTGAACGTTTATGGTTTTCTATACCGACATAGAATTTCCTGGCACTCTAGGAAACGAGACTAATGGGAGGGGGGAACATGTTTTGAAAGACCTTTGATGTGCAGCGCAAGACGTACGCTGCATATTTTCGAATTACGAAGGTATAGATTTCAATTCCGCCAAACAGCGCATGTCACTTTCCGAAACATTGAAATCGAGATTATGATGGGCTTTTGTAACCCAGTAATTGCTCATGTCACGTGATCTCGTCAGCTGATGACAGCATAGGACACGTGATGTAGTCAGCCAATAGCAAGATCACTCCTAAGTAGCGCGAACACACAAATAAGAAAAGTTAATGGTTTAAATTAATATATGTAGCATTCGCAGATAATATTGGTCTCAAAGATTAATAAGCTGCAAGAAAAGTCAAGCTTCCACGTATAATGTTGATCTTTTTTGCGCGTGTTACACTTTAAGACACATCACATAAATGCGCAAGTAAAATTTTTAATAACGACGTAAATTTCTGATCTTCTGGGCTCGAAATTCTTCTAAATGGTCGTCCTCAAAAAGTTGACTTTTAAATCAGAGTTAAACACACTGTGATTTAAGAAATTCATCGTACATAGTTCATCTTGTGCAAAAGGAAATTTGCTTTGAATGGAACTCTTTTCAAACCACCATCCACAATATTTTCCCGCGACCTGTTAGAAATAGGTTCGTTTCAGCAGTTGCAAGAGAGCGCCAGATAACAGGCGTCACCGAACTTGCGCAGCTACGATGACGCAGGAAGCCCATATATACGTTCGTACGTGTAAAAAAAAAAAATTGGCTCTCAGCACTATGGGACTTCACTTCTAAGGTCATCAGTCACCTAGAACTTAGAAGTACTTAAACTTAACGAACCTAAGGGCATCACACACATCCATGCCCGTAGCAGGATTCGAACCTGCGACCGTAGCGGTCTCGCTGTTCCCAGACGGTAGCGCCTAGAACCGCTCGACCACCCCGGCCGGCCGTACGTGTAAAACATTAAAAGATCTTGCATTATGTCATAAACGAAACAAGACATCATCAGAGGATACTTAAAAAGCGTCGGAATTTCATGATCCATACTAAAAGACATAATTCGGCTTAAAATGCACACTCGTATGTAATAAATTTTCTTGGAGTACCAATACCGTATTATCTCATGTTTGGTTCTTTATTCTGGCATAATGCCATACGTGCACTTTAACTGTAGTGAACAGTTGAAACTAGCCAATAGTGTGAAATTAAATACTTCGTTTCAAATAAATTGACTGCCTGAGCAGAAACGATGAATCAAAGCCAAATCTCTACAGAAAACCGGCAAAAATAACTTCATTGTTCCGCAAGGCGATTAATGCTTGACTGTCAGAAAGGTGGAAATAATATCTGAAACTAATAACATATTTTGGCCATCAGTAACTATACGAACGTATTTTAACAAAATACACAAAAATCCATTTTGTTCTCATTTAACGTGAGAGCAACAAACGAAGAAGAAACAACAAAATCACTGAACGTAAACATAGGTCACGTGGAGACGACCCAGCCCTCCACCACAACTCAGACTGCTCTGTGCATCAGCCCCGGATCTACGATATTTCCGAATCGGGGCAATATTAAGTAGTGGCGCCCAGCCACACTTCTGTAACCAGAAGCGGGAGAAGATACTACTCATACGGGACTCAACTGCGCATGTTATGAAGCATTTCAGTCTTCCTAAAGCCTTTGACACACTTTGCTGTTGGCAGACGCTTGTATGAGCACTGTTTTGTTGTTGTATATGGCGCATTTCCGTGCCAATGTAAGTTTTATTTTCGTTTTTTTTCTCTTGTTCATGGTTTGTTGCTGCAGTAGTATTCTGCAGTAGCGGGATACAGTAACATCCATTGTTAGTGTATTGATTCTTACCAGTCAAAATCACAAAAATTTAACTGAAAAATTCCCGGAATTCTAAAAAATTTCTGAGTTTTTCCCGATTTTCTCCCGGATGAACAAATTTTCAGGTTTTTCTCGGATCTCCCGGTTCGTATACACCCTGTATATAACAGGTCCAATTCCACATTTGCACAGATGCGGCCTTAGAATATGAAGAGCCCAAAACATAAAAAAACAACACTTAACTCCACTCAGGTGTGAAGAAGCCTTAACTTGTGTGCCGGACCAAGATTCGAAATCGGGACCTCTATCATCTGGGCTTCTGTAAAGCTTAGAAGGTGGAGATGAGATACTGGCAGAAGTAAAGCTGTGAGGACGGGGCGTGAGTCTTGCTTGGGTAGCTCAGATGGTAGAGCACTTGCCCGCGAAAGGCAAAGGACCCGAGTTCAAGTCTCTGCCAGGAAGTTTCATATCAGCGCACACTCCGCTGCAGAGTGAAAATCTCATTCTAAAGAGGAGTTATCGCATAAAACAAATGCTAAGAAAAGCAAATGCCATGCTCACTCTACTGAGAGAAACTTAAGGAAATGATACTTGTACAAGAAACAAGTAGCTTACAAAACACTTGTTCAATCAATTCTTGAGTAATGTTCATCAGTATGCGACCCTTACAAAGTATGATTAATAACAGAGTGATGGAAAATCCAATGAGTATTCCCATGTTCCATTACGGCATTGCTTAGTAAGCACAAAAGCGTTTTGTGGATGCTCAACAAACTCCAGTAACAGATACTACACCATAGGTGTTTTACATCATGGAGAGGTTTACAAGTGAAATTTCGACAGTGTGTGTGTTCCACACGGACTGGAAAACATACTATCTCACCTCGTGAAATAACCCTGACAAGAAAATTAGAGCTCAAACTACAATCATTCTTTCCTTGCAGCATTTCTGAATGGAACAGGGAAGGAGTGTAGAGAGAGTGGTAGCAGAAGTACTCTCTGACACACACACACACACACACACACACACACACACACACACACACACACACACACACACACACACACACACACCCCAAGTGGCTTGCAGAGGATAGATACACATCTAGAGGGTTCAGTATTCCACATACTAACTTTTTGCTTACTTACTTGGGTCATTTAGACTAGCAGCACTGTGGAAGTCGAAGGCCAAAGCAGGTACACAATCGACTGCCTTCAGGATTTCAGGGACAAACAGCACAAACAGAACTTCAAACAATATCTAGTTGGGGACTCTCCAAGTCTATTACTTCATTTTGTTTACTTGGAAATTTAAAGGTATTAAATTATTCTACAACAATCATGTTAGTGAACTAGGTCCATGGTTAAATAATCTTTACATTCTTTTTCCCCATCACGTTTGATTAATTAGCAGAATTAATGTGATGTGGTGTTGTGTTCTTTTGCTTCTGGAAGGAATTTGCTACTGTTCCACACTGTCATTTAGTAAATAAAATATGGACTTACTAAGTATTGGGCCACATTTGTGAGTTCAGGACTTCCTTCCAGATGCAGTTCAACATATACTAGCGGATAATGCTGGAGCTCTGTGAGGTTATTCACAGATGATGTGGTTATCCCAAGCATTGTGTGGTATCGATTGGTACATGTAGAGTGTATTTATATTCAGTTTGGCAGAGGTATTACAGCTGTCTCCCCTTTGACGTTATTTTTTGTTTCTTGTGATTAGGAGGGGGAGGGGGGGGGGAGGGAGGGAGGGGGAGATTAGACCCACAAACTCTTGCCTCTACCAGCTGGATAGTAGTGCTTTAAGTTAAGTAATGTTGACCGTATGATGCGTGCTACAGCGGAGCGCCACTGATTAATCGGGAACTATTAATCAGTCCTATTTGGTGAATCCAGTAAGCTTTTGAGGTTTAAGGTGAGTTTCACAAGCCCTAATTTATTCCTCACTATACCTGCTCATTAACTACTCATTTAAACCTTGCACTCTTATTGCTACATCTTGAGCACATTACGTTTTAAGGCATTTTACTTATCAGTATGAACTGTTGAGCCTTTCTGTTGATTCACAGTCATTAGCTAACAGCTCACTGAGAAACTTGCTTGCTTGTTCCCAGTTGGCTGTGATTGCCACCTACTGTATTTCTCAGTATATCTTGTATTTTGGGCAATTGTACATTTATTTAAGGATCATGTTTCTGCTGGTGAGTGTCAGTTGGAAGTCACATTTAAATTTTATACCTTCCCAGCTTTGCTTGTATTTTGGGGGACTGTATTTTTATTGCTGAAGGAAATTTTACTAAGGCATATACATTGTAAGGGCTTTTCAATAGCCACAATTAGCGGTGTGACTTGCTCTCCTCTCTGTATTTTGGATGGGTGTTATCCATTTGTGTACCGTGTCACCCATGTTTGGGAATTTTAAGTACATTTAGTGGCAGTCATTGAAATTCATTTTACAGATACTATATTTTTTGTTGAACCTGCTTGCAACCATGCCTAATTGGTGTGACTTCTTACTTGTCTATTCCCGATTTCAAGCTCTGCTCTTAATGGTATAAATGGTTTGAGTTTATTATTGTAAATTTTACTTATAATATTATGGTTAAGCAGTAAGGTCTAATACAGGAAACAACAAATTAGAAAATTTGTGGGGTCCATCTTGTGTGTTTTTCCTTAAAGTTATCCCAATCCTTGTGAGGTATCAATTATAACAAGTTAGCAAGGTGGGTCGCATAAAAGGAAAACATTTTCAGTTATCTATGACCTTTCTCCCATCATACACTACAACAGGTTTTTCTGTTTTTAACCCCCAATGCAAACAGATGGATGTTACAT
This sequence comes from Schistocerca piceifrons, assembly GCF_021461385.2. Taxonomy (NCBI): domain Eukaryota; kingdom Metazoa; phylum Arthropoda; class Insecta; order Orthoptera; family Acrididae; genus Schistocerca; species Schistocerca piceifrons. Next base: position 102,579,354 of record NC_060146.1, read on the forward strand.
GTTTAACGCATATGGCTGTAGCATCATATCTCCCAGATGAAAGATTAGATTTCAGTGGAGGTTGTTTATTTTTTTTGTTTAAAAGCCATTTTAATCTGGATGGCTATTACCTATGTTCCATAAAATGCTGTTCAGCCATTTAAATTTATTGAGGTAAATGGAGTAAAAATGTTTTCCACCAGTGCACTTTCTTGGTATAGGCCTACACTACACAATACACGAGAGCTATATCAAGTTCGACAACTTGCAGTAGTATGCAGTACTGACTCGTGCACAAACCATTATGCAAAATGTTCATTCGGAATGCTTGTCCAAGGACAGTGATCATGTTCCTAATTTGCTGCTTCTCGCCCTTTCTTTAACTACTTATGCCAGAAAGACACACAAGACCTCTACAGTTTCCCGAACTGTACACTATCACTGAAAAACTTCCACCACTAACTCATTCACAAGCAAGAAAGTAAGTAATGCATTGTGCAACATGCAGGTGCACCTGTTGCTCCGGCATAATGAGCACTTGTAATTAACTGGATGGGAAGGTGAACTGGTTGGCTCTCCCCAGCTTACTGGAAGTGTTAGCCCAGTCCTACCAACCAAAGACACACAGAATAAACAGTCAGTTCATATTTGATCTACCCTCTTACCTGTGATGCTCAGATGAAATTGCTCTCATGTACTTTTACATTGCATATCAATGCATTTAGTAGTTTCTGTGTTGTGCCACATGTTCATAAGGCACGGTCACCACACAGAAGACACGGCCACTGCCTTCTCAAGCACCGTGTGCCAATGCTACAGTGGCAGCAGCGCAGCATACTTCAAATTGCTCACAGTGGGGGGTCCACATGATTAAGTGAAGTCGCTGTGACAGAAGGAGAGTCATCTGGTGGGCCTCCTGGAATACAGAACAGGTCTCCTCTCTGTCACGATCCTGTTCTGTGATACTGTTTACGGGAGATGAACTTTAGCTACAGACCCGGACACGAGTGATTACACCAAGTTAGGTTTCACCTCAACTTGAGAATAAAACTTCAAAGTCGTAATTAACTCTGACATTCCATTTGGTAGTTTGTACCTTAGACAACATTCTGTATACAATCAGTTGCAAATGCTAGAGATTTTGTGTACTGCTAGCGTGGCAAGGGCGCATGTCCAATTGTTACTATTCTTTGGTGTATCGAGAGACCGTAGAAATACAAAGGCACAAAAGTAGTTTTAACAGAAAAGGTACAGGAGTCAAATTAAAAAATATGTGGGCATCTGTGCTACTTAAAACAGCGGCAACTCTCCCACAGTTCAAGCTCCGTGCTACATCAGTGCAACTCCACAATGTTACACAGCAGTCTGCTGACATCATGAACCGACCATTGCACAGTTACATATAAACAGTTTGGCTTATTGAGCTCTTTTATATTTGAAAATATTAACTCTTTCATTATAGACAGATGTCTCCAACGTTACGAGATGAAATGTTAGGCAATAATGAGAGTCTCCCACCACAGCCTACTTCCCTTATTACAAAAAATCCCCAAGGATCCACATGCAACTGTTTCTAGTTGAGTATAGCTTGGCCCCTCTCGGTTTTATTTATTTAAAGACCTTTTAAATAAGCACAGTAGGATGACATCCAACTTACAACTGGAGAAATAATGATCAACCCTGCATCAATAAAAATGCTGACAGCTGCATTTGGGGAAACTACTGCCTCGAATGGTTACTGTGTTCTTTGGCTGTACTTGGTCACGTGAGAAACACAATCACCTCAAGCTGAACCTTTCACATCACACCTGAAATGAGAGGCCTTCAAAATTATATCTTGCGACTGAGCTGACCACATAACAGCATCACCATGACCAATCCACATCACATACAAGAGCGCTGGATGTCTGACGAGCTTGCTCAAAGAACTTTCAGATATGTACCCCGGCGACATATTCGACAACTGCCACGGCACAAGACATTACCCAGCTTCTCAAATTGTTTGAACACTTCATACAGTGGGAGAAAAACATTTTTATTAGTAATAGATAAATGCAGTTAGTATGAACAATCAAGGGGCACTCTGATAACTATTTTGTACTGATTTGTTCGAGTTGTGTGGGGTTATTTTGTGTGGATCCTTCCCAAGCAAGTGCAACAACAGTCTGACCATGTATTACCTAATGCCATGTCACAACAAAGACCCACATGCACAGGCTGACAGGCCACGGTATCTAAGGAACTAGCATAACTACTATGTGTAAATAATGTAATTGACTTTTATATAACTGCTCTCATCAAAAAGAGATTGCCCACTTTTACACACCAAATATAGTGCAATTCAAAAAGAGTACCCATTAGAAACAGATATAACTGATAAATACACAGCATGACAGAATTACAGAGAACATAAAAGAAAATGGCTGATGCCACAGAAAAGGCATTGTGTGTGTGTGTGTGTGTGTGTGTGTGTGTGTGTGTGTGTGTGTGTGTGTGTGTGCGCGCGCGCGTTCGCGCGTGCGCTGTTAGTTCTGTCACCACATCACAGTGCAGTGCTGGGAAGATTTCATCCACAATACAATCTAGCACCTCAAAATCCCAACACCACACGCAGGTGGCATCAACACTCTGCAAACAGGGAAAAATCAAAAGGATAGAGTACCAGCCCGCAATGTGTGTCAGTACAAAATGTTAGGATGACAGCCCACTGGTAACGAGGAGATGGGCTTGCACCCTCTTGTTTTGGCCCATCTAGTGGTGATCTAAAGTTCTACAGCTGAAACTTTAAAATGTGTTCTGTGACTGAGGGCACATATAGGCAAAGAAACTGTAACTATATTTCTAAAGCAATAATCACAACTTTATATTAGGAGTCCTAACAAAACCCAAAAGTGTGTCTTTCATTCATCTCTACCCAAACTGTTACTGAAGATTGTCTCAAAGTGCTTGTACTGTATACTACAAAGCAATGAATTATGAAGAGTCCATCCTCTTACGACTGTGGGTAGGTGTTTTATACCAGTACTGTAGGAATGCGACTGCTTTGTAATGATGTACCTGAGGCTACAGATGGCTTGCCAGCGTGTACACCTGTGTTTGAGAAAACTGCAGCCAGACTGTGGCTCGATCTTTTGAATACAGTGATGTGGCCCAATCTGTGTCGAGGCTGGTCACCAAAATGTTAATAACAAAGTTAATCAGACCATACAGGTGGTCTGATTTTTAGTTAGTGAATTGTGCACCATTATATGTGTCTGACTTACATCCCTGTGGAGTATATCATAATTTGAGATGTAATTATAAAGCCAGAGTTGTACTCCCTACAGTACCATCAGTATTACAAAACAATACATTTTTATTGTATTTTACTAAAACATACATTTCAAGTATTCAACAGTACAATTAATGATTAAACCATCTGCAACTTATAAATAGTTTAAAACTGGTTTTTTTTATGCTAAATATGTCTAATACAGTAATAATGGTAAAACAAACTTTAAAAGTGGGTTACAGTAAAAACTTTGCTCAAGATAACTGAGATTATTCTAAGGTGCAAACTATTGTCACCCAATCATTGGGTTTGTCTACAAAGTTGAATTCACTGTTTAATTTGTAAACTGTCCATTGAATCAAAAATAATAGCATATTTAATACCAGTTTTCTTGATTATGAACCAGTTTAAATACAATCGAATTAAACACATACAACAACACTGAATAAAAAATGACAGAACACTTCAAAAAGTCTTCTCTTTCACTGACAACTGTTGCATGATAAAGAGCAAAACAAGTAACAATAGTACTACTACTTTCTTATTAAAATCACGCTATTAAGCTTGCAAAATATTAGTTTCCAAGCAGTTCAGTTTTTCGTTTTCACAGTTTCTGTAATAAAATAAAAATATAAAAGCATAGCACATACTGCTATGACACAGCAAAGAAGCTCCTTTTCTGTTCACAATACACAGTCATAAACCACTGAGCACCGACATGTCTACAGCTTTGCTGAATTTAAAATACAGAGTTTGTAACACTATAATGTCCAAAATGCTGAAAACTAAATCATATTAGTCACCAATCTATCATTAGAAAACAATATACATTTATGAGTGAAGGAGACTGTCTTAAAATACACAAAACTGAACAAAGTGAAGGGTAAAAACAGCACTTAAAAATGTACACAAGGAATTAGAAGTCACTGTCATCGTCTACAATGTAGTTTGCAGCTTTCCTTGGTCGACTGGGCTTCGTCTTTGGAGCTACTCTTTCCACTTCCATTTCAAGATCGTTGTCCGAGGCCGCCTTTTTTATTTCTGTAACACAGAAGTATGACCATGAACCTGTTACATTATGCAGTCCTCAGAATGAAATAAATTTATTGTGTATTCTATACAAGTGAAAATCTTATACCATAGTTTCTTTGTTGCCCTATATAGAAAAATAAAAGGTAGTGGGGGATAAAATATCAGGACCGAAGGATTACCTACAACTTTTACAGAAACCAGACCACAAGTATACGAAAAGGAAGCAGACTGGCAATAGTGATAAAGAAATTTCTGGTAGCTGTGGTAACTAGCAGACAAACTGGGAAGTGCCACGACATTCTGTAAAAGTAACATCTGCCCTCTCCAGGGGACACCACTTTGATAAAGCACTGTCCGTGCGGGTGGAGAGGCTTGCGTATCCACGTGAAGCTGAGAGCTATGCCGAAGGTAGAGGAACTACTACCAGAAAGGCCTCAGCCGATGGATCAGACAGTGTGTCCCACAACTTCCCATCTTCCCTATCCATTTCTAGTCCTACCCAATTCTCGTGGGACCCATATGGACACGATTAAAGAAAACATAATAGAAAAACAAACTGAGACCTCAGATATCACAACATTGAGATCAGTACCAATGGAAGGCACTCCCACTACTGAATCAGGGTCTAGACCTGAGCCAGAAGTGGGAACTGCAACCAAGAAGCTAGACCAGATAAAGATCAAAGGCTTGTCTGGGGCCCAGAGGAGGAAACTACTCAGGGAACAGAAGAAAAAGGAAGGGAAAGAATGGCTTCCTAATGACAAGTGAAGGGAATTAAAGGGACTTGAACGTAAGACCCCCAGGATGAAACTGTCTCAGGTTGAAAGACAGGTAGCAAGTGGATAAAGGAGGAATTATAGACTCCCTCCTCCCTGGCTAAGCAGGTCCAGAAAAAATGGAGGCAACAAATAGGGAAACAGACCTATAGTACTTCAGTCTCTGTTTTTTGGATAGCAGTTATCCAGGAAGGTTATCCACATGTGGCCATCACCTTGCAGCAGGAGGAACTATTGCAGATGGCCCTCTTTGAGAAGACTGGGGGGGACGGGGACGACACTGGCCCAGGACCCACCTTCAGGAGTGTCCCTCTAGATCGTTGTGCCCTCAATTTTGTCTGTGAGGGGGTGCCCACATTAGAATGGCTCAAGGACTAGGTGCCCATGATATCCCCGTGGGAAGATGCAAAGCTGCTGGTTAAAACGGCAGCGGAGCTTCTTAAGACTGCAAAGATATCAATATGGGTACCTAAGTTCCTTAAGGAAGTCTCTCCTAAGACTGTTCGGGAAAATAGGGCCCTGAACCCAAAAGTCTCAACAGAAGATTGGAGAGTGATCAACCAGGAGGACGAACCCTGGTAGTGGAGGTCAGAGAGAAGTCCCCCCTGGAAGGAACAGGACCTGAAATTGTTTTTAGGGTTCTCGCAGGTTACCGTCAGTGTTCTCAAAGGTGGCAGCAAGACGGAGACTGGAGGTGCTGCAGATTAGTCTGCCGCACAGTAAAGGGCCATCTACTGCCCCGAGTCGCTGCCTGGGGAGGCAAGAAGTGGACGTGGTCCTGATACAAGAACCCTATTTATATAAAGGGGGTGTATCAGGCATCGGTGGCACTGAAGGTAAGCTGATTTATGCTAGAAATCTAAGAAACTTCAGAACATGCATCTATGTAATAAATGAAATGTCTTTCATGTCAATGATGGATTTCTGCTCTAGGGACTTATTGACCATTAAAATGCAATAATGTGAGGAAGGTATCATGAGGGAAATTGTTTTGGCCTCAGCATACCTTCCTTACGAAGACAGCTCTCCTCCTCCCTCGGAGGTGAGGAGACCGGTAGAGACTTGCCATCGGCAAGGTGACCAACTGCTGGTGGGATGCGTGCCAATGCCCTCAACCTAGTGTGGGGCACCAAGGACGCCAACAGTAGAGGTGAGTACCTTCTTGAATTCCTTTTAGCTAACAACTTAGAGGTCCTGAATAGGGGCAATGAACCTACATTCAGGAATAGCAGAAGGGAACAAGTAATTGACACAACCTTTAGTTCCATGATGAAGGGCAGCCATGTCAAACAATGGCATGTGATGTTGGAGCCAGCTTCATCGGACCACGTATACATTAAATTCAAGGTTGAAATGGGAATCAGACAGACCGTGACCTATAGGGATCCCAGGAAAACGGACTGGGAGACATATAGCAGGGACCTCGACTTAGGCTTATCGAAAATTAAAACCTCGATACAGAATCCAGTATAATTTGAGGAAGTAGCAGAGGGTGTTACCTCTGCCATAGTGACCTCATGTCACGACAACTGCACAATCACCAAGTAGTGCACAAACAGGAGTGTGCCTTTGTGGAATAACTTTGAAACGCAAAGAAAACAGGTACAGAGTGCGTTTAATACTGCGAGACAAAGGACAATGGGCTAAATATCGTGAGGCCCTCGTCAACTACAATCTAGCGATCAGACAAGCAAAGAAGGCATCCTGGAAGGCATTCTGTGAGGAAGTGTAGAGTACAGCTGCACAAGCCAGACTTCACAAGATTCTCACTAGAGTACCAACCAATCCAAGAGGTACGTTAAGGAAGGAGACTGGAGAATATACAAAGACAACACACGAGACACTGGAACTGCTCCTCAAAACTCGCTTTCCTCAATATGCTCTGCCGGACAACACAGTCCGGAATGTGATCCCGGAGAGAAAATGGTTCTCAGGCACTCAAAGAGAGGACTGGGAATCGGCCAAGGAGTGTGTGAACTTTAATAAAATCCAGTGGGCGGTGGGAACATTCCAACCGTTCACGTCACCTGGGCCAAATGGAAATTTTCCATCTCTCCTGCAACAGGCAGAAGGAGAGCTCATAAGAGCCCTATGCATGCTATTCAGAGTTAGCCTAGCAGTATGAATCATTCCCAATGCTTGGAGGGAAGTGAAGGTTATCTTCAATCCAAAGCCAGGGAGAACTGATCATATCAAGGCCACGGATATGAGACCAATCGGTCTGTCCTCTATCATTCTCGAAACATTGGAAAACTCAGGTTAATGTATATGTTGGAGAGAGGAGACTAAGTAGGGCCCCTCTACATTCAAACCAACACGGATATCAACACACACATCAACCAGGTAAATCATGCGAGTCAGCTCTCCACCAACTTGCTAGGAAGGTGGAGAAAGCCCTTCACTTCCAAGAAATAGCCCTCTGCATCTTCCTGGATATCAAGGGGGCCTTTGGTAACACTACCTGCAGCAGAGGTGCATGACCTGGGGACCACTATATGCAGGTGGACCAGGGCCACGCTCAGTGGAAGGAAAGTAGAGGCTACCGTGATGAATGAAAAGATAGTAATTACCACCACTAAAGGCTGCCCACAAGTAGTAGTTTTGTCCCTTCTATTGTGGAATCTAGTGGTGAATGAACTCATTGAGGAATTAAATTTTAGACAATGCTTCTGTCAAGGATACGCAGATGACCTTGTCATAGTAATACTTGGCAAATTTACTGACAAGGTTAGAAATATGGCACAAGGAAGTTTGGACATTGTGCAAAATTTGTGCAACAAACAGGATCCGAGGGTTAATCCTAAGAAGACTGTTTGCCATTTACGAAGAGACATATTCGACACTCAAAATGGCTCTGAGCACTATGCGACTCAACTGCTGAGGTCATCAGTCGCCTAGAACTTAGAACTAATTAAACCTAACTAACTTAAGGACAGCACACAACACCCAGCCATCACGAGGCAGAGAAAATCCCTGACCCCGCCGGGAATCGAACCCGGGAACCCGGGCGTGGGAAGCGAGAACGCTACCGCACGACCACGAGATGCGGGCTTCGACACTCAAGTTGGAATCTAAAGCTCTTCAATAAAACTCTACGTGAGAAGGGGATAGTGAAATATCTAGGGGTAACCTTAGATGAGAAGCTGACATGGACCCCTCACATTAAGAGTATCTGCTCCAAGGCAAGAAGTACTCTAGTGACTACTAGAAGGGCTTGTGGCAAAAACTGGGGCCTAAGCCCCAGGGGTATGCACTGGACATACACCACAGTGGTCAGACCTAGGATTTCCTACAGGGCCGTAGTGTGGTGGAAGACAGTAGAACAGCAGGTTGCAGCTAAGCAGATTGCTAAGGTGCAGCGATCGGCCTCCTTAGCCATAACATGCAGAATTAGCAGCACACCAACCGCTGGAGTGGAAGCCGTGCTGGACGTGTCTCCACTACACCTTTGGGTCAAGAAGGAGGCAGCAGCTGGGGTGCACAGACTTGAAACTGGCAAGAACTGTGTCTCATTCAGATATCCAGAATGACACACTAATACAGTGAGTGAGGTAAATATAGGAGTGGATGGGGAAATGCCTGCCGACATTATAACAACTCCCAACTGCTTCAACAAGCCTTACAACATAATAATTGGAAGTAGGGAGCAGTGGGGAAAAAACAGTTTGACACTGCTCGGGGGCCATCGTTTGGTTCACCGATGGGTCGAAAACAGACTAAGGCGTTGGGGCAGGGGTGTACGGGGTTCAGCCAAGACTGGAGAGAATCATCTCTCTAGGAAATCTGGCCTCTGTATTCCAAGCTGAAATTACTGCACTCGGGGCATGTGTGGAGGAGAATATGCGTAGGTGCTACAAGGACCATGGCATCTACATCTATTCAGACAGCCAGGCAGCCCTGAAATCATTGGCAGCTCATGCAACAAGATCTAAGATTGTTGCAGAATGCCACAGGGCTCTAGTGGAGCTAGGGGGAAGCAATAGGGTAAACCTAGTGCGGATCCCTGGCCACTCGGGGATCTGTGGCAAGAACAAGCCGACAGATTGGTTAGGATGGGGGCAACAACTCCATTTATTGGATCGGAACCTGTCCTGACTATCACCAAGGCTATGATCAAATTAGAACTATGGAACTGGCTTAGGAAACAGCATGTAGAATATTGGACCAAGGTTCATAAACAAAACCATGGTAAGGTAATGATGCCCAAGCCATGTTTTAAAAGAAGCTCTGTAATCCTGGAATTGAACAGGAAAGAGATCAAACCTCTGACTGGACTGATGACCGGTCATGGGAATTTCTAAAAACACCTACACACAATGGGTATAACAGAAGAGGACCCTAAATGTAGGATCTGTGATGAGTGTGAAGAAACTGCATCACACCTTATCTTCGAATGCATGGTATTGGAGAGTAACTAGACTTGAAGAAATTGTGTCTAACAAAGAACTGGTAAAGGGACACTCTGCACTATTTGAGGGCATTGGTTGGCTTTACTAGGTATACAGGGAGCGATACCGCACAATAAACAGTTTCGGTGCGGGCAGTGGCGGGTTAGACCTTAGCTGTTTTAGCTTCCCTGTTAAAATCAAATCAACAGCATCTGCACTGTCAATATTATTTCAACGAACACTCCTGGAATGCTACTACTCTTTACATGAAATTAAAAGCAAGCAGATTAGCAACCTAGTCAATAAAAAAAAAGTCGAAGGAGAAGAGGTTTCTATATTACACACACTTGGGTTGCAAGAATGGTCAGTGATGAACTTCTCTTTAATAGCTGAAGTGGCGTTAAGAAAGGAATCACCACTGCAAGCGACAGATGTCACAGTGTACTACGCGAGTCTGAACGGAGTGATCTCTCAGAAAAACTGATGTTTGGCTCTCATATGGCAGGTTGCTATGACAATGCTTTACAAGTATGATAGGTGGATCGAAGAGAGATGTACACAGTGATGGGGATACTGGACAACACAAGATGACCAAAGCTGTAACAGCCTTTCCACAATGAATGCCTGCTATTCCTCGTGTTCACTAACAAGGAACCCCTTGAGTGCAAGGTTGCAAGTTCAATCTTTATTTGAAAGTGTTCTGTCAACAGTTCCAACAGAAAAAGTATTAGTTGCTAATGACTCCCCATGTGCATCAGGAGAGTGACAAAATGAGTGTCCGGAAGGTGCAGAGATCGACCTCTAATGGGATGTATGTATCAACAAGTCACAAAATAGACTTTGTCAACATTCGAGAATGTTCAAAACAAACCATTAACGTGCACCATTAACACCAAATGAAAAGTAACATGCCACATGGATCACAAAGGTTCACACCCCAAGATCAAAAACATTCCTTGGGAGTTATAAACTGTTTAGGACATTCAGCCAAGTATCCACTATTAGAGAATGCATATAGAATCAAACCGTTTTAACAGGGTAATGAGAACTGATGGAATGCGACGGCATGCAACTGAATGCCAAACAGTCTGTTGTGGAGCTTATCACAAAACTGGCTGTCCTTTTAAAGCATAGCTGCAGATAGAGTGATAATATATTTTATAGGCACAGAAAAAGCAAACATCCAGAGGCTGAATTTGTCCAGTGGTTTCAAGTGGTATGAAACGCAATGTCAAACATTTTTCAGAAGACATAGTTTGCTCCCAAACACTCCTGCTTGCTGTGACGTAAATATTCCCTACTTCCCTTGCAAGATTGATTGATTGAGACGGGTTATGGGAATATAATTGAGAGGGGACTAAACTGGGAGGTCATCAGACTCACACTTCTGGAGTGAGTGACAGAAGAAAAAGAATCTGCGAAAAGTGGACGGATACAGTAAGAGGAGTCAAATTATAAAATAATTAACAGTAAAACACACAGTAAAGGCATATTATGTGGGACCAAATGGAAAAAACGGAAAAAGGGAGGGTGGCAGGGCCATGGGGTCACAGACCGAGAAGACTGTAAAAGAAGTCAGAACCACAACCAACCCGCCCCTGCTCCAAGGCTAAAGGACAACCTTGTATCTGAAAACAAACACCAATTTCACGGAGGAAACCTAGGACAAGTTCACCATCCGTGGTTCATCTGCTAACATGAAATGTAGGGAATTGGGAAAACTATACTTAACACAAAGGGCCGAAAGAAGGGGACATTCCATCAATATGTGAGATATCTTCAACTGGCTCCACGACCACATTTTGGGGGTGGGTCATTACATAAGAGGAAACAATGTGTGAGCTGGTTATGACCAATGAGTAAACAGCATAAAACAGTGGCTACTCCTGAGAGGAACGCAAGGAAGAGCACCGAACTGCAGAGATTCCTTAATCGTGCGCAGTTTATTATTATGAGAAGTAGTGCTTCAGATGGCCTTCCAGTTATGGGCAATGAGAGATTTGATGTAGATCCACATATCCGCAGTTGGAATCTTGAAAGGAAATGTGGTAAGTATCTGCTTCTCTAACCAAACGATCAGCCAGTTCATTGCTTGGGATGCCTACATGATTTGGGACCCAGATAAAGACGACTGAACAGGCGGCATGCTCGAGGGTAGAGAGAAGGTCGTGGATAGCAGATACCAAATGGTGACAAGAGTAGCATCGGTCAATAGCCTGCAGGCTACTCATGGAGTCTGAACAAATTATAACACTGTGGAGGAAGGCCTGAGGAACAAAAAGGAGGGCCCCGTGAATGGCTAGAAGCTCTGGTGTGAACACACTACATGACCCCGGTAATAAATGGTGTTCGAAGCCAGTGAGAGACATGAAAGCATATCCACCTTATCGATAGTCTTAGAACCATCAGTGTAAAAGATTGTGACATCCTTGCAAAGTTCCAGGGTGCCACCGACAAGATGCTGGAAAACCGCAGGAGCGACAGAGACCCTAGGACCCTGGAATAGACAAGTCCTAATCTGTGGTCTAGGCACCATCCAAGGGGTGGTGTGGGGGAAAGACACATGGTGCAGACCAGTGAGAGGAGATGGAGATCCAGACGGGGGGAAGTGAGATGCACGCCAACGAGCAACCCCACCCACAGGCGGGTGTTAGGAGGGATACATACATCACTGACGAAGAATGCAAGGTACACAGGACGGTCACAGAATTGGCGAATGGCAATTGCATAGGAAACAAGGAGTTGGCTCTGTCAGATGTGTAGAGTTGGAATCCCCGCTTCTGTGAGGAGCCTATTAACAGCATTAGTGCGAAAAGCACCAATAGCCAGATGCACCCCACAATGATGGACATAGTCAAGGAGTATCAAAGCAGGAGGAGCCGATGAGCCATAAACGTGACCACCATAATCTAGCCTGGAAAGACCAGGGCACAGAAAAGACTGAGAAAAGTGGAACAGTCTACACCAAGATGTGTGGGCCAGGAGGCAGACAGCATTAAGCTTCCGCTTATATGTAGTCTTTAGGTGGTGAATGTGGGGCACCTATGTCAGCTTGTTATCAAAAATGAGCCCCAAGAACAGGACTGTGCTACAACGTCGAGGAGCTGGTTGCGTAAATAAGGTTCTAGATCGGGGTGTACTGTCGGTTGACAACAAAAATGCGTAACCCGCGTTTTGGAAGGAGGAAACTGGCTGTTGCCCACGTAGAGGCCCATCAGATGGCGCCTCAGAGCTGGCACTCAGCAGAAGCTACTGAGTGGGAGCTCCACCAGATGCAAAAATCGTCCATGTACAATGCTGGGGTAACCAGAGGCCCAGCAGGGGTCACAAGGCCATTGAAGGCAATGAGGAAGAGTGTGAAACTTAGCACAGAACCCTGTGGGATACCATTCTCCTGAACCTGAGGGAGACAGAGTGAAGTGCCAACTCGAACCTGGAAGAGCCGGTCATATAAAAACTCACGGATAGAAATCTGAAGGGGAGCACGGAAGCCCCATTCGTGGAGGGTAACTAAAATGTGATGGCACCAAGCCATGTCATATGCCTTATGTAGGTCAAAGAAGACCACAACAAGGTGCTGGCGGGGAGTAAAAGCCTGTCAGATGGCTTATTCCAATCAGAGTGAATAGTCAGTTGATCACCCTGCCCGGAAGCCACACTGATATGGGGGACAAAAGGCCCCGAGATTTGAGTAACCAACAAAATCTGAAGTTGACCATCCTTTCGAGCAGTTTACGAAGTACATTCGTCAGGCTAATTGGGCAATGGGTGTGAAGCAACGTTGGGTTTTTCCCGGACAGCGTAATTTTACTGTCTCGTCATTGTGAAGGAGAAGCACCTGTGAGCCAAATGTGGTTGAAGACCTCAGAGACGTCTGGAAGGGGTGGGAGGGGGGAGGGGGGGGGGGGGGTGTCGTCGGCAAAGTGTGTTGAGAGGTGTTCTGTGAGGACCAATGGATCAGTGCATAGAGCACCTTGGTATTTCAGAGCCTGGACAGTTGACTGTTGCTGGCAGCCCAGAAGGCTACGGAGCCTGGACTAAACCTGCGATGATGAGGCATACGTCCCCAGGGAGGAAACATAGCACTCCGAGCATTCCTTTTTACTCTGCTTAATACGGTAACGAGTCTTAGCACAGAGATGCTTAAAAGTGAGGAGGTTGGTGTGTGAAGGGTGTCACTTAAATCAGTGCAGCGCCCATCAGCGGTCCTGGACAGCGACTGCAACAACCATGGTCCACCACGGTACCAGTCGACGACAAGGAGGATCTATGGAAAGGGAGACAGTAGTGCCAGCAGCATGAAGAATAGCGGCAGAGATGCCTTGCATGACTACATCAATGGAATTCGAGACGGAGGTGTCAAAGTGGACAGCAGACATATATAAAGGCCAATTGGCCCTGCAGAATGCCCAACATGGGGGGGCTGTCTGCCTGGTGGCAGCAGGGGAACAATAGAATCGCCGGAAAGTTGTCACTGTCCGAAAGATCACTGTGGGATGATCTATGTAGGGAAGCCACAAGGGCAGGAGATGAGATCGTTAGATCGATAGAGAAAGTGTCATGAGCAGCACTGAATTTGGTATAGGAACCATCATTCAGGAGACACAAATTGTGGTCCATGATGTGTGGTCAATTAGGGTACCCCTACCTGTTGAAGTGACACTCCCCCACAGTGGATGGTGCGCATTGAAGTCCTGAAGGAGGCTAAATGGGAATGGGAGTTGTTGGGTTAAGGTACACAGTGCAATGTAAGCAAGTGGTCTACCTGGTGGGAGGTAGACATTGCAAATGGTGATTGCTGGAGTCATCTGCATTCTAACTGCTATCCCTTCCAATTTGGAACCTAGGGGGAATCCAGTCACTAATGACATCAGAGCAACCCAAAGCGCAGACCCCACCAGATGCTACCCCGGGGCCAGCATGGTTCTGATAGAACACCTAATAACCACAAAAAGCTGGAGAGTTGTCATCACGGAAATGCGTTTCTTGAAGAACGAGAGAGAATGCAGAATACGAGGAGACGAGCCTGCATTTCCGATAGGTGACAATAGTATCCGTTGCAATTCAGTGATGACCATGTAGCTTGAGTCCAAGGTAGACATGAAGCCAAGAAGGACATCAGGTCATTTGGTCAGTTGTAGTCACCGACAAGGATGGGGTGACATCTATAAATAAGATGTCAGACTCAGTTTGCGAGGGGCGATATGGCACCTCCGGGCACCTTGTCATGGGAGTTATATTCTCCTCCCCCTCCTCCTCCCCGGGCAGGGCACAAGGGAAGTACAGGCTTCTGCAAGATCTGGAACTGAAAGAGAGGCCACCTTGAGCTGCACAGATGGTATGTCTCATGGCCGAGTGTGTCTTGTGGCCTGAGATGCTGGGGAGGAACCCGATCGCCGGCAGATGCTGAAGAAGGGGGGCACTTCTTCGGCTGGGGAGGGGGAATGGCTCCCTGATGGGAGGTCATGGGAACTGGAGGTGAGGGGAAGGGGAGAGTGAGACAGGGCTGAGGAAAGCAAGTAACAGACGCACAAGTTGAATACAGTGACACTGGATGGAATGTGTGACACTTTTGATGAGCCTCAGCGTAAGACAGGTGAACCACGGACTTTTATTCTTTGATCTTCTTTCCTCTCTTGTAATCTGGGCAATCCGGCGAGCGAGGGGAGTGGCAGTCAAGCACAACTAGCACACAGACGGCAGAACACAGGGGCTTCCCTCAGGGAGTGGGCGGCCAGTCACCACACAAAGTGTCCGCCATACAGCGGGAAGGCACAACCACCAAAAGCTCTGAATAGGTGGAGGGATGTACGGCTTCACATCACACCTGCAGCACATAACCTTGACCTTCTTTGGGAGGGTATCCCCCTAAAGCCAGAATGAAGGTGCTAGTATCGGTGCCGTTGTCTTTGCAGCCCTTCTCCACACGTTGAACAAAATGAATGCCACGCCAGAATAGCCCGGAGTTCATCAGTTTGCAGGATGAGGTCCTTATGAGAAATTACTGCCTGGCCCATATTCAGAGAATGGTGAGTAGTGATAGACATCAAGATGGAGTCCAGCCGCATCTTACTAAGAGACTCCACTTCACCAAACTTGTCCTTTATATTCTCCACAAAAAACAATGGCTTGGTGGTGGTGAATGTGTCCCCATCCATCCTAGTACAGATGAGGTAACTGGGAAAGGGTTTCATCACAAGATGGCAAGCCTGGCCCTCCTCCCACGGTGTGGCCACAGAAGGGAAGGTTGGTCATACGAAGCAGCATTCAAGGATCCTTCACCATTCAAAGAGACGGCTGTTTGCAGCTCGATACACTGTGTGCCAAGCATCCGCCCCGATACCACCCACTCTGACCAGGGGCTCTCCCTACGGGCGCCACCCAGTCACACCGAGGACCGCCTGGCAAGACAGCCGTTGCCGGGAGCTCCAATGCTCCATGAAGATATGCAACCACTCCTTGGCATACTTGGGGAGGGAACACCTCAGGTATTAGTAGCGTAATCCCTGTGTTCTCAGGGGCTCAGTGATATGGGTACATTGCAGCCCCACCACATGGACTGGCTAATGTGTCGGTGACCCAGCAGGGTGGAAGGAGGCTACAGTGGTGACGGAAGGGGAGAGAGGAATCCACACTGTAGATGCTAGGGAGGGAATTCTTCCCATATTGCTCACACTAAAAGAACTAAATTTTGAAGGGGAGGTCAAACCTCGAGTGGGGAGCTAATTGCCACAAAGGATGAAAGAACAAAATTGCAGCCAATACAGGAAACCAGGTGGATAGCCAAGTCGACAAAATTCTGAACACCCAGAGAGCGGAAGGAGGTAGCAATGGGGAAGGAGTGGGGATAGGGAGGGAGGAGGCAGGGTGAAGGAAATTCAGCCAGGGAATGAAGAATGGGCCACAATAGCTCAGGGCCCCACGTGCGCCACGCACAACTCACGAAAGAACCGTGAACCCCCTAGAGGGCCCTTGCGAGGTCACACACAAGAAAGAACTGTAGGGTGCAGAGCACCTCCAACTTGTTGCAGCATAACAAAAGGCTTTCCATTAATTTACCAACCAGATTAACAGTTGGCATATTTGTATATGAATGTATCGAGGCATTGATGTCGGTTGATGTTGCTTGGCACCTCTGATTTTCAGGGTACCTCTAATCTGCATTTCCTCTTCAAGCCCCAATTGGTCAGAGATGAGAACAAATTACTTACTGAATGACGGGATAAGATTATCTTATCTACAAACTTTCAGGCTAACTCCACAGTTTGCTGTGCCACATGAAGTTGATGTTTTGTTTGAAATTTCATTACCTTACCCCTTCCAATTCAGTAGCACAGTTTGCAGTTGTGCAAATATCCGCTGCTTCCCCCTAGATCATTGTAATCTACATCATATGCAATTTGATGTGCATAACATACAAGATCAGGTCACACATAGCCTGTAGACCGTATTACCATCCTTGCAACACGCAAACCTCAGTTTCTTGAAGATTGTTCCTCGTCTTTAATATCCATAGTTCTTGTGGACTACACACATTGCTGCAGACTTATTCGAAATCGGTTCATAGATGTTTTTTACTGTGCTGCGAATGATCTTCCACATACATAGTTATGTTCAGTACTTGTTCCTCTGCCAATGATAGTCCTCCATTATGTTTCACCAGTGACAGCATTTGAGGCGGCCTGTCTGATAAGGATCATCATCATCATCATCATCTACATGGCTCTACACCTGTTTCAGTGTAACTTTCACTTGCTGAACACTTGTCGTCGTCATTGTACTCTTCAAGTACATTGTCCATACAGCTGAGTGTACACAACACCACGCATTCCTCTTATTTATCTTGCACAAATGCTAGTATTTCATCTGTCACTTTTTCTCACACTGGGAAATTCCTTGGGTTACTTTTCGATGAAATGTCAACTTCGGCAACTGTTGTAGATATAATGCAAGTTTTGCTTTGTTATTGCTGCCACTGCTCTGCTTCGTATCAACACCACTAGCACTGTAGCACTCTTGAGTTACTGACTAAGCAGTTCAACTATGCTCTGTAGCCTCATGCTGTGCTCACCATTGGATACCTGCAGTCCCACCCCACTTACCATTAGCAGCCAATATTGTGGTTGCATGTTTGACAGTATGTGGAGTATCTAACGCTGTGAACATAATTGGCCAAACACTTGCTAAAGGTGTATGGAGACTATACAGTAAGTATGTCATATGAGTAACATGACACGGATGGTGCCTACAGAGTTTTTCAGTAGCTATCGAAAGGGTATACACGACAAGCCACAGCCTGCTCAAACCACCTCACCTGCGATCCCTCACAATGAAGAGGGTCTATAGATGCATCTGTTTCAGTCTGCAGATTACTACAATGAAACTGTGTGCACACCTGAATTTTGGCTGTAATGCCATGGACAAAATGTTACACACACACACACACACACACACACACACACACACACACACACACACACACACACTGTTATTGCGAATTGTGTGCCAGATGGGTTCTGGAGATGCTTAAGAACAGAGTGGAAATTTGTTCAGATCTGCTGACCAATACAAGGCAGAACAATTTTCTGAACATTCAGTTCCAGTGTCAAGTAGCTCGTTTGCTCACATACCAGCACGAATGAACACTGTACTGCCTCATATTTTGTTGATCTCTGTATCAGAGTGGTCAGCGTGGGTAACTGCAACGCGGAGGATCTGGGTTCGATTCCCGGAACTGCCAGGGATGTTTCTTCAGTGGGAGGACTAGAATGGGCTGCACCCTTCCCTTCTGAAGCTAACTGACAAGGTACTCAACTGAAGAGTCGTTGCTGCAGATTACAAAAATGACACCAGCCACGAGAGTGGTGTGCTGACCCCATGCCCCTCCATACTGCATTCAGTGATATCGCTGGCAGAGGATAACGAGGTGGCTGCTTAGTACCAATCAGCCCACTGGAGCCCGTGGGTGGTATTTGGGTAATTTCACTTTTTTTACCTGTCTGATAGAGATTGGCACTCTCAGCCTGTTAACCACACAATTTGGTTAACAATATTGTGTAGTAAGATCAACTACATGTTAAATACTGTTAGCTTCTACACCTAACAGTAAGTGTGAGTGGTATTGAAAGTTAATTGTCATCCTAAAAAAATGAAGTTCCACAATTTTTTTTTAGTCTGCAGGTAAATGTTCGCAATCCCAGACACGCTGAAATTCTTCCCACAACCACACACTGCTAGAGCTGCCAAATCAAAATGAGAAACCCTTCAGGGTGTGTACACAGACAAGGCAAAAACTTTCAGGATTATTTCCTGGATATCCCAGTTAAAAAACACTTTTCCTAGTGTGAAAACACACTTTCATATTAAGTCACAGTAAGTTTCCATAGATTTTCCCTCTGAACTGTAAAACTTATCAATCCTTTGAATGGTGAACGTTTAATACACCAGCATAGAGCACTTTAGGAAATGGAAAAAAAAGAGTTTTGGAAAGACCTTTGATATGCAGCAACATATATGCTGCATATTTTTGCATTAAAAAAAGAAGTATACATTCTAATTCCACTAAACGGGGCACGTTAGCTTCTGGAGCACTGAAATCGAGATTGCGATGTCTTTTTGTAAGCCAATCACACCTCATGTCATGTGATTTTGCCAGCTGATAACAGATATTCGGAGCATAGGATACATGTCGTCAGCCAATAGCAGTATCACTTAAGTAGCGCGAACACATGAAGAGGAAAAGTTAATGTTGTTACAAGGAAAGCTAAGCGTTCACATGTAATATTGGTCTTTTTTTTGCATTTGTTACACATCACACAAATGTGCCAGTAAAATTAAAAACAATGACAAATGTGTGTTCAGCAGGACTCTAATTATTCTACAAGGCCATTCCTCAAAGTGCTAAGTTTCAAACACACTGTGATTTAAGAAATTCATCCCACATAACATAATTCACCTTCGATAAAAGGAAATTTAATTTGAAAGAAACACTTTTCAAAACACCATTAGCAATATTTTCCCCAAGACCTGTAAGAAATAGGTTCATTTTAACGGCTGCCAGAGAGCGCCAAGAAACAGGCATTATTGCACGTGTGCACCTGTGACGATGTAGGAAGCCCATATATTTTATGTCTAAAGCATTAAGAGATCTTGCGTTACGTGATGATGGAACAAGACATCAGAGGATACGTCAATATCATAGGAATTTCGTAAACTGTGCTAAAATGCATAATTTGGCTTTAAGCGGACATTGGATTGTCCAGATTCACAACAAAGTAGATCCCACCTGATATTAAGGTTTTCAGTGTGGTTTCCGGGGTGTAAATTTTCTTGGAGTACCAGTGCTGTACTATCTCTTGCTTGGTTCTTTGTTATGGCATGATGCCAGAAGGTGAAAATGTGCACTTTAAATTAGGAAACTATTGGAACTAGTCAATACTCTGGAATGAAACACTTCATTTCAAATAGATTGAGTGCTTCAACAGAAAAGATTAATAAAAGCCAAATTTCTTTACCGACAAAAAGTAACTTCATTGTTCTGCAAGGCGATTAATGATCTACTGCCAAAAACCTGGAAATAAAATAATAAAACTGAAACTAATCATATTCCTTCTGTAATTAAGTGAATGTATTTTAATTCACTTGATACCTCCCGGCCACAAAAATCGATTTTGTTTTCATTTGATGTGAGAGCCGTAAACTTAGAGGAAACAGCGAAATCACTAAATGTAAATAAGAATCACTTTGAGACTACCCCCTCTCCACTATACTAACAACTCAGTGCATGCACACATCTGGCAGCTAGTACGTGCCAGAAATATTTTTCTCATTAGCATCTGGCTGCTACTGTCGATACAGCTAACAGCTACACTTCAAGTAGCAGGAAGCAGGAGAAAGCACTGCTCATACAACACTCAGCTGCACATGCTACTGAGCCCGCTGGCAACTGCTCAAACAAGCCTAATGTAAACAGTTGTGATGCCGCACTCATAGAAACCAGTTAATTGTTACTAATTATTGCACAGTCGTTGTCGTCCTAAGGTCTTAGACATTTTGCTGTTGGTGAACACTTAGTTCACGGTGTTTTGTTGTTGTAAACTGTATTTTACCTTTGCAACTAAAGTGTCTCTCTCTCTCTCATTTTATTGTTGCAGTATTACTCTGCAGTAGTGGGATACAGTAATATTCTTTGTTGGAGTATCAGTTCTTAGCAGTGAAAAATACAAAAATTTAACCAAAAACTAAAACAATGAAAAATTCCCGAGTTCCCTGGTTTTCTCCCAGATGAAATAATTCTCGGGTTTTTCCCGGTTGTCCAGGAGCGTATACAACTTCCATCTCCACTTCACCCATGGGCTGTGTTACTTTGCTTCACCTCTGGAATATTTAACCCAAGAGAACATCATTTAACCACAAACTACAGCTGCATGTCCTCGAGAAAAATTACAGCTGTTTCCTCTTGGTTTTAGCTGTTCACAGGACCAGCACAGCAAGGCCATTTTTTTGCGTGGCCTCTCAACAGATACCCCTCCATTATGTTTGCACCTACAGTACAGCTACCCGTAATGCCGAGGCACCTATGGCAAAATCCACGGTTCATGGGTGGGTGGAGTGGGAGGGTGATAATTAACACACTGCAATTACACTTTGTACAAAACAAAATATAGAAGCCTAATAACACACTGACAGCAAAATATAATTACAATGACTATGGGTAAATGTGGTTCATAGTTCTTAAACAACTTATCTGAAAATTAATACTTACCCTGAGGCTTGCTCGTCGATGGGCCATCCGAATCAGAGATCCTTGCAACTTTTTTCTTCTTTGGTTTAGCTGCCTTTTTTTTCTTCACTTCAAACTCACTGTCCGTATCACTGACAATGATTTTCTCAATGTCCGAGTCAGAGACAGATATCCTTTTAACTGCTTTCTTCTTTTGTTTAGCCTCTTTCTTTGTCTTCTCTTTGGGCTCTCTGATTGAACTGCTCACCACATTTTCTCCCCTGCAAAACATACCACTGCATTTAGATCACTTTTAATCTGATTTCACATCATGCACGTCATCTAATCACTAACAAGAATCCATTTTTTAATACAACTACAGGCAATTTCTGAACAATAAGGATAGAAGCTGAAGTAATGCATCAAGATTTGGGCTGACACTGTTTACTAGATGCTAGATGTGCTATCCACTACACCACCTGGCCAATTTGGCTGACAAGTCCGGGCCTTGGCAGAAATTTCAGTTCACAGCTACATATTCTATCCTGATGTAGATAAGGCTGAGACTCAATGTGACTCCAGGAAAATGTAATTACAGAAGATCAATTTCTGAATGGTTATACAGCGCTGCCAACAGGTCACTTATCTGTAGTAACTTTCAGTAACTACTACTTGTTAGAAGTCAGCAGGTCATTTTATTCAATCTGAGGCAAGTTGGATGGGTTTGTGAGAGCAAGAGCATAAAATAACCACCAGAAAATCAGCAGCAAGTGTCAGTGATGCTGTAAGCACCGCAAGAGCATTGCCGTTGGATACTGATTGTGATCAGTTAGTGGATGAATGGAAGCTTTTCCAGTTGGGTGTCATTGTAAGTTGTGAGTGTGTTCTGCTTCAACACAATATCCAACTGACAGTTACTGGAACCAATCCATCAATACGAAGTGCACAACAACTGAAATATTCTCAGATAAGTACAGTGGTGAAATGAGCTCTGCCTCATGGGAATGCTGAGACCAAAAGGGGCTTTTCTGCATAAAGAAGATATATTATAAAGGAACTGACATTGCTCTCACATAGTAAAAGATAAAATGAAATTTTATGACAACAAACTGGAAAAAGTTTGTATGACAACAGTTGGTTTCTTTGGACAGTGTGCATACAATATCAGATAAACCTAGAAGAAAGAATTAAAAAATATAAAGAGGGAAAGAGAGCAGCTGGAAGGTGGTGGCCAACAAAAGCTTTCAACTGAGAAAAACCAGATTTCATCATGTGAGGAAATAATAAAAAAAAAAAAAAAAAAAAAAGGCAGCAGGAACAGGAATTATTATTGACTGTCAGTCATAGCACCCTTAAATCCAATGCTATCAACTCACATGAAGCTGTCATCAGCGGTGTTCAATTCTGCATCCACATGTGGGACAATTTCGCTCTCCTGCACCAAGATATTATCATGCAGCTCCAGTTCTTCATCACTTTTTCCTTCTTCTTCATCGCTGTCACTGAATGTGAACTTCGCCTTTGCCGCTGGAGCAACAAATAAGAGACATCCCACACTATTTACAAAATATAAAATATATATATATAACAAAAATAAATCAATATATATTATAAAATTAAGTGTACGATGTGCATTCTGCTAAAGCTCAGAAACGATACCTGGTACGAACAAGGGAGTTATATGGTGTGTAGCCATCCCCTAGTCATGAAGGTGGTATCAATTTTTATCTGAATGGTGGGCTTTTGAAGATATAAGAGCTGGGAAGGTTCGCCCTCTATAATTTTCTAAAATATTGCAGAACATTTGAGAGTATTCAAGAGCATTCCATAACATTCCAGAATGTTTCACAATTATAAGCGATGTTCTGAAAAGTTCAGGAATAGTCCTGAACATTTGTGAAGAATCCATGATGTTTGGGAACATCCTAAATCATTTTAGAACATTTCACGAGACACACTAATGTTGTGGAATCTTCTGGAACATTGTGGACCATTCTGGGCCTTTTTGGTATGTTCTGGAATTTGCCACTAGTGAGGCTACCCTCTGGTAGGAATATACAAAGCAAGACCAGTCGTGTGTTCGAACATCAGTTTCTTATCAGTAACGAACTGAAGAACCAAAAAATTAGTGGAATGAGTGAACAAAAACAGACAGTGAAGTGTGACAAAATCATTTTACGCCATACTTTAAAGTTTATCCCTTCATTTCAACTACCACACAATCTCATACCAACTCCCTGAGCAAAGCTGGGCACCACAGCTACTTGCCTATACAAAAACAAGTTTCACCTGTAATGGGGGCATCCTGTGGTGGTGAAAGCAAGCAGTTATGATCTTGCAGTAATTGCTGTCTCTGCCTGGTGGTAGAAACAGTACAGCAACATTTAAAGTTGGAAGGCTGAGTGCCAGTCATTCGCAACATTGAACACAGGAGACCCACAACATGAGACCACCAGACATAGCAAAACCCAGTAAGGCTCAGTCAGTGGGTGGTAGCCAATGTCCTGTGGTGACATACCATCCCTACTTTCCTCCACCCACATCTGTTACTAGTCAGCAAGATACTGCACCACCTCAAACAACTTTCACACCTTTGCCTGTCCTACATCTCTTTTAACTTTGAATCCCAACACGTCAATAATATGAACTATGATTACAAACGTTAACAAATCAGTCAAGAAGGCTAAGGGAGTGTTTCTGCTAGATAGAGCGGACAGTTGTTAGCATCTCATTTATACAGTGAACTGACATCACTTAGTTCCAGTAAGATGGATGCAGAGGGATTATGGGCGAAGATACACTATGCGACAAAAAGTATCCGGACATCTGGCTGAAAATGAGTTGCTAGTTCATGGTGCCCTCCCTTGGTAATGCTGAAATTCAATATGGTGTTGTCCCACCCTTAGCCTTGATGACGGCTTCCACTCTCGCAGGCATACGTTCAATCAGGTGCCCTGACACAAAGTCGGTCTTCCAAAACAACCCAAAGGTTTTCTATAGGATTCAGGTCAGGATTCTGTGCAGGCCAGTCCATTACAGGAATGTTATTGTCATGTAACGATTCCACCACAGGCCGTGCATTATTAACAGGTGCTCGATCGTGTTTAAAGATGCAAGCGCCACCCCCGAACTGATCTTCAACAGTGGGAAGCAAGAAGGTGGTTAAAATATCAATTAGGCCTGTGCTGTAATAGTGCCACGCAAAACAATAATGGGTGCAAGCCCCCTCCATGAAAAACATGAGTACACCATAACACCACTGCCTCCGAATTTTACTGTTGGCACTACACACACTGGCAGAAGACGTTCACCAGGCATTCACCATACCTACATCCTACCGTCAGATTGCCATATTGTGTACCGTGATTCGGCACTGCTCATTATGTTTTTCCACTGTTCAATCGTCCAATGTTTACACTCCTTACACAAAGCAAAGTGTCGTTTGGCATTTACCGGCACGATGTGCGGCTTCTGAGCAGCCGCTCGACAACGAAATCCAAGTTTTCTCACCTCCCGTCTAACTGTCATAGTACTTGCAGTGGATCCTGATACAGTTTGGAATTCCTGTGTGACTGCCTGGTTAGATGTCTGCCTATTACACATTACGACCCTCTGACTGTCGGCGGTCTCTGTCAGTCAACAGACGAGGCCAGCCTGTATGCTTTTTAGCTGCATGTGTCCCTTCACATTTCCACTTCACTATCACATTGGAAAATGTGTACCTAGGGATGTCTAGGAGTGTGGAAATCTCACATACAGACGTGTGACACAAGTGACACCCAATCATCCGACCACGTTTGAAGTCTGCGAGTTCCGCTTAGCACCCCATTCTGCTCTCTCACGCTGTCTAATGATTACTGAGGTCGCTCATATGGAGTACCTGGCAGCAGGTGACAGCACAATGCACCTAATATGAAAAACTTATTTTTTGGGGGATGTGCCAATACTTTTGATCACATAGATTAAGCGGACTGTAAATTGTGCTTTGGAGAGTTATGTGCCTAGTAAGTGGACAGAAGATTGGGAAGGCCAAACATGGTTTAGTAACAAAATTATGAAGATGCTGTTGCACTCAGTTCAAAAGGGAACGCACAATTGGTGACAAGCAAAGTTTATTAGAGATTTGGGTATCTGTGAGAAGATGTAGTGTGAAGCATACAGCAATTACCACAGCCACACCTTACAAGTTCTGTCAGAGAACCCAAGAAAATTGTGGTCCTAAGTAAAACCACTAAGAGGGTCTAAGGCTTTCATTCAGTCCCTTTGGCCAATCTGGTGTGGCAGCTGAAGATAGTAAAACAAAAGCCAAAGTTTTAAATTACACATTCAAGGACTTACTCACACAGGAGAATCATGCAAACACACCATCATTTGACCGTCTGACAGACGTCTGCATGGACAACACTGTACAGAAACCGCAAGATCTGGAAACAAATGAATCACCATGTCTGGCTTGAATACCAGAAAGATTTTCCACAGAGTACTCTACAGCATTGGCACCTTACCTAGCCTGCATTTATCATGAATCTCACCCAGGTAAAGGTCACTTGTGACTGGTAAAAGGTCCATGTATATAAGAATGGTAAACGAACAAACCTGCAAAATCATAGACCAATATCCCTAACTTTGGTTTGCTGCAGAATCCTTGAATATATTCTCAGTTCAAATACATTCAACTTCCTTGAGACTGAGAAGCTTATGCCCACGAATTGGCACATTTTTAGAAAGCATCGCTCATGCTAAACTCAGCTTGCACTTTTCTCACATGATGTACTGTAAATTATGGATGAAGGGCGGCACGCAGATTCCGTATTTCTAGATTTGTCGAAAGCATTTGACATAGTGCCCCATTGCAAGCTGTAAACGAAGATATGAGTATATGGCTGAAGTTCACAATTATGTGAGTGGCTCGAAGACTTCTTACGGAACAGGATCCACTATTTGCCTCCAACAGAGAGGATTCATCAGAGACAAGGGTATCGTCAGGAGTGCCCCCCCTCTCCCTCTACGGACAAGGTGAGCAGCAATCTGTTTGCTGACAACACTGTGGTGTACAGTAAGTTATCGAAGTTGAGTGACTGTAGGAAGATATGACTTGGACAAACTCTCTAGTCAGTGTGACAAATGGTAGCTATCTTTAAATCTGGAGAAAATGTAAATTAATGCTGATGAGTAGGACAAACAAACATGTAATTTTCGGACAAAATATTACTACTGTTCTGCTCGACACAGTCAAGTTGTTTCCATATCTGGGCATAACAACACAGAGATAGATGAAATGGAATGAGCATATGAGAACTATGGTGGGGAAGGTGAATGGTCGACTTGTTTATTTAGTGTTTCAGGAAATAGTGGTTCGCGTGTAAAGGAGACCGCATATAGGATGCTGGTGCAATCTATTCTAGAGTACTGCTCAAATGTTTGGGATCCATACCAGGTCGGATTGAAGGGAGTCATCGAAGCAGTTCACAAGCGGGCTGCTAGATTTGTTGCCGATAGATTCGAACAACACATAAGTGCTACAGAGGTGCTTTGGACACTATGAGTGGAATCTCTATAGGGAAGGCGACATTATTTTTGATAAACACTATTAAAAAAAAGTTTAGAGAGCCGGCATTTGAAGCTGACTGCCAAATGATTCTAATGCTGCCAACATATATTGCATGTAAGGACTATGGAGATAAGATACATGAAATTATGGCTCACATGCAGGCACACAGACAGTTTTTTTTCTCTCTATTTGTAATTAGAACAGGAAAGGAAATTACAAGTAGTGTTACAGGGTACACTCTACCACACACCGTACTGTGGTTTGCAGAGTATCAATGTACATGTAGACATTTTATCCTCTATCCTTGATAAAACCTCCTGGTACATCTATGCCAACATGCCAATCTTCTCTTCATCTCTTGACACTGTTCATCATTTGAAAGGCAATTTTGACCACTGCGTAGTCATTGTTACACAAAGCAAACTGTATCAAAAAAGAAGTACTTGCAGTGTGTATACACTGACAAGAAAAAAATCCCAGATTTTTCCAGATTTCCTGGTTAAAAAACACACTGTCCCCTATATCAGGATGTATACGCGGACAAGGAAAAAAATTCCCAGATTTTCCAGTTAAAAATACTTTCTTCCAGATGAAAACATACTTTTTCCCTGTTAACCGACAGTCCTAAATGTCTGATCTTCTGGGCTCGAAATTCATCTAAATGACTCTTCATCAGAGTTTATTTTTAAATGAGAGTCAAACGCTCTGTGATTTAAGAAATTCATCGAACATTCTCAACTTGCGTAAAAGGAAATTTACTTTGATAGCAACACTTTTCAAACCACCATTCTGAATATTTTCCCGCGACCTATTTGAAATAGGTTCATTTCTGCAGTTGCCAGAGAGGGCCAGATGAGGGGGGTCACCGCACTCGCGCAGCTATGATGTCGTAGGGAGCCCGTATGTTCATACATGTAAAACATTAGAAGATCTTACATTATGTCATAAAAGAAACACGACATCAGAGAATACCAAAAGCATTGGAATTTCGTGACCCATACTAAAATGCGCACATTTAAAGTGCACATTTGTATGTCTAGACTCCCAGTGAAGGAGGCCACGACCTGATATTAAGCTTTTTAATGTAGTTTTTGGGATGTAAATGTTCTTTGAGTACCAGTACTATGTTATCTCATGTTTGGTTCTTTATTATGGCATAATGCCATACGTGCTATAAGTTGAAAACATGCAGTTGAAATGCAGCGAACAGTGTGTGGAATTAAACAATTCGTTTCAAATATATTGTCTGCCTCAGTGGAAAGGATAAATAAAAGAAAATTTCTGTAGCAAACTGACAAAAGTAACTTCATTGTTCTGCAAGGCAATTAGTGCTTGGTGGAAATAAAATAAAATCTGCAACTAACAACACATTTTACCCTTCTGTAATTATATGAATGTATATTAATTCACTTGATAGCCCCCAGCCACAGAAATCTGTTTTGTTTTCATTTGACGCGAGAGCAGTAAACTAAGAGGACACAGCAAATCACTAAATGTAAACATGGATCATGTGGAGACTACCCACTTCCCCAATATAACTCAGACTGCTCTGCGCATCAGCCCCGGATCTACGATATTTTGGAACCGGGGTAATGCCCCGCCACTCCCTCGAGCATTTGAGGTAGGAAGTCAAAAAATCGAAAAATCAAATTTTCAAAAATATATTCATTTTGTAGCGCACATCTTTCTGAAGAGTCTAATGCATAAAACATGTGTGTTCGAGGAAATGTAAGATATGTTATTTGACTGTAAGTGTGCCGAAGTGCAGTGCCACACCTCTTCACACAGCATTGTCCTATTGCACATCACTGTATTTTGCTCTGTGGAATTGAAATGTGTATATTTTGTAATGGATGCCATCAAAACATATTCAGGACAGTGGAAATTAAAATGTCCTGTGGTGCCTCTCATGCTTACAGTTGGCCAGTTTGACATTCTGTCCTCCTCCTAAAAACCTCTTCAGAATATTTGCACTCTTTATTCCCTATCAGCTAACAACTTCCTGCTTTGTGTGACAAAATTAAATATAGAATACATAAAACCAGTAAAGACATGAGACAATCAAGACAACACACATATCTTCAATCCTTAGCTCCTAGAATTTTTTTTTCCTCTCTAATCCTGCTACAGCTTTACATGGTGTGCTTTCCTTTTTGCAAAAGAATAGCTTACCTCAAAGTTCGTCAAACGTTTGCTACATGAAAAATCAAAATGTCGTTGTCTAATACTGAAAAAGCTATTAATACAAACAGGACCCAAGGCTGGTGTGGTTTCTTGATCTGATTACATCTATATTGTCACACTCTGCTAGATAAAACAAAATAAGCCTTTCTAATACTGCAACAGTTGTAACACACACCAAATAAACAAGACTGTTTTGGCACAAATGGTCATTTTTATAACACGACATAATATAATTCACGAAGTGCCAATATCAAATGCCTATTAAGCCTACTACAAGCAAAAAGCTTTACTTTAGGAAATAGTTTCACACTTCATTCATGTGCTCCAGTTCCTCAAACATGAAATCTATAAGTAGTGGCACGAAATTTTTATACAAACTGAATTGTCATATTGTTCCATAATTTGTGTGATTTCCCCGTTTCTTCTCCTTCCTCATTCTAACTAAGAATTTTGCTGTCCTTAATTCTGTAACTATTCCTTCAATGTCAAAGCTTATTCGCCGGTTAACTTCACTAACTCTGCCATAATCACCGGCTTAATTATCCTGCGATTATTCTCCGGTTAGGCGTTGTTACATGATCGTACAACGCATTTTCTGTGCTACTTCCAAAAAAGAACTTAAAGCTGCTGCTAGCTGGGGACTGTACAACTGGCCCTTACTAGTATAGCGATCTGGCCAAAAATTCTGTCAAAATTTCATTTTCTTGGATATATCAAGAAGGTAATATATAATCGCTGACTGCAGTGGCCGAGCGGTTCTAGGCACTTCAGTCTGGAACCGCGCGACCGCTACGGTCACAGGTTCGAATCCTGCCTCAGGCATGGATGTGTGTGATGTTCTTAGGTTAGTTAGGTTTAAGTAGTTCTAAGTTCTAGGGGACTGATGACCTCAGGTTTTAAGTCCCAAAGTGCTCAGACATTTTAATACGTAATCTTTCTTACCTGTTATTTGTTCATTTCCACTCTGGTAGTCTGAATCTATGGATTTAGCTAGTAATTATAACAACGCCCATCATTCGCAAACCCAGTCAACCACACAATCAGGCAGCAGTTGGCATTCATCCATTCGGAATTACCTCGCTCAGCTTGTATAGCCCCTTTTGTCTGTAGGAAAGTTTGTTTCTACATGAGACGAGGATTCCCCTGACAGAGACAACATGTACACTATGTACGCATTCAAAAATCAACTAACGATTCATTCAGAAATTAACTTAGAATGTGTTCAAAAATGTTCAAAAATCGACAGCGATGCGTTTCAAAGTCATATGAATAATCGATAGACTCAGTTGATAGCTCCCGTCCACAGAAATTCGTTCTGTTTTCATTTGACGTAAGAGCAGTAAACGAAGAGAAAACAAACAAAATCACTAACATGGGTCACGTGGAGACTACACACTTCCCCACTATAGCTCAGACTGCTCTGCACATCAGCCCCGGATCTACAATATTTCCGAACCGGGGCAATACTTCCTACCAAAATTGGTGTCAGATCCGACATCTTTTTTGCTTTCAATTGCCACAGGGAACAGTGCTAGTGTTGGGTGGCTACATGCTAGAGTTATCCTATTAGGCAGTAGTTCGGAGGACAGTGGTGTGGAAAGGTTAGTCTTTGACCTTAAATTTGTCCCATAATTTAACAATATTATGAAAAGGAAAGTTTCCGCTCACCATACAGCACAGATGCTAAGTCACAGATAGGCAACAAAAAGACTGTTAGAGCTTTCGTCAGAAACATGACGCGCACAGCTCACACACACACACACACACACACGACTGTCATCTCAGCAACTGTAGCCACATTGCAAGCAGCAGCAACGGTGCACGATGGGAGTGACGACTGGGTGGGGGTAAGGAGGAGGCTGAGGTGGGGAAGAGCAGGAATAGTAGGGTAGGGATGGCAGAGAATGCAGTGCTGCCGGGGAGTGCGCAGGGACAAGGTGGACAGAGGGTAGGGCACGGCAGCTATGTTCCGTCAGGAGGTTAGACGGAGGGCAGAGGGGAGTGGGGGAGGGTTGGGGGTTGGTGGAAAAGGAGAGAAGTAAAAAGACTGAATGCAATGGTGGAATGAGGGCTGTGCAGTGCTGGAATGGGAACAGGGAGGCTGGATGGGTGAGGACAATGGCTAATGAAGGTTGAGGTCAGGAGGGTCACGGGAACATAGGATATATTACAGGGAAGTTCCCACCTGCGCAATTCAGAAAAGTTGGTGTTCGTGGGAAGGCACAGGTTGTGAATCAGTCATTGAAATGATGGATGTCATGTGTGGCAGTGAGCTCAGCAGCCGGGTGGTCCCCTCATTTCTTGGCCACAGTTTGTTGGTTTTTTAATTGATTGCATTCCCTGCATCACTCCATATTTTGCGTGCTATTTCCTTTCTGATGCACACACTCACTCACTGACTGATCTCATTGTGATGTCACGGCAATTTTAGTGAGGTCTACTTCCTCAGATTCCATTCCTGTGTAATAAAGCCGATTTCTGAAATACCTTTTTGCAAAATAAGCTGTAGACGATAAGCTGCGAGTCTTTTCATCACAGCTAGTTAAAGTATCTGAACATTCATTACTATTCTAATTATTAATTTTACTTATATTTGTTTAAGGTTTTAAATCATCCGACATACATATGAGATTTATATTTTTTTGTTTTATCATTTCACATACATGTATTTTTTAATTGTAAATAATAACTATTATTATGATAGAAAGTAATTATAATAATGATAATTTGTAAAGAAATTTATAACATGTGATTTTTTTTTTACACCAAGCCCATAAAATGAACGAAATTTTTCATTTTTCAAAATTAATTGATGGTGATAAGTTAGTTTGCAGCAACTCTTGGATTTCTGTGCCAGTATGGGCTTAAACATAAGAACATTCACCGGTATACTTGGGAAAGCAGGGGAACCAGATCTGTCATTGACTATATAATAACAGATCAGGAATTCAGGAAGGCTGTGAGGGACACACGTGTATTCAGGGGATTCTTTGATGACACTGATCATTATTTAATCTGCAGTGAAATTGGGATTGCGAGGCCGAAAGTGCAGGAGGTCAGGTCCATATGTGAGAGAATAAGAGTGGAGAAACTTCAGGATAAGGAAATCAGGCACAAGTACATAACAGCGATCTCAGAAAGGTACCAGTTAGTTGAATGTAGTCAATTACAGTCACTGGAAAAGGAATGGACAAGGTACAGGGACACAGTACTAGAAGTGGCTAAAGAATGTCTTGGAACAGTAGTGTGTAAAAGTAGGAGGAAGCAAACAGCTTGGTGGAATGACACAGTCAAGGCAGCCTGTAAAAGGAAAAAGAAGGCGTATAAAAAATGGCTACATACTAGAACTCAGGTAGACAGAGAAAGTTATGTTGAAGAAAGAAACAAAGCCAAACAGATAATTGCAGCATCCAAGAAGAAATCTTGGGGAGACTTTGGAAACAGGTTGGAGACATTGGGATAAGCTGCTGGAAAACCATTCTGGAGTGTAATTAGCAGTCTTCGAAAGGGAGGTAAGAAGGAAATGACAAGTATTTTGGACAGGTCAGGAAAACTGCTGGTGAATCCTGTGGATGCCTTGGGCAGATGAAGGGAATATTTTGAAGAGTTGCTCAATGTAGGTGAAAATACTATCAGTAATGTTTCAGATTTCGAGGTAGAATGGGATAGGAAAGATGATGGAAATAGGATCACGTTTGAGGAAGTGGAGAAAATGGTCAATAGATTGCAGTGCAATAAAGCAGCTGGGGTGGGTGAAATTAAGTCGGAACTCATCAAGTACAGTGGAATGTCAGGTCTTAAATGGCTACACAGGATAATTGAAATGGCCTGGGAGTCGGGACAGGTTCCATCAGACTGGACAAAAGCAGTAATCACACCAATCTTTAAACATGGAAACAGAAAAGATTGTAACAACTACAGAGGTATCTCTTTAATCAGCGTTGTGGGTAAAATCTTCTCAGGTATTGTTGAAAGGAAAGTGCGAGTATTAGTTGAGGAGCAATTGGATGAAAATCAGTGTGGGTTTAGGCCTCTTAGAGGTTGTCAGGACCAGATCTGTAGCTTACGACAAATAATGGAGAAGTGTTATGAGTGGAACAGGGAATTGTATCTATGCTTTATAGATCTAGAAAAGGCATATGACCGGGTTCCTAGGAGGAAGTAATTGTCTGTTCTATGAGATTATGGAATAGGAGGCAAACTTTTGCAAGCAATTAAAGGTCTTTACATGGATAGTTAGGCAGCAGTTAGAGTTGACGGTAAACCGAGTTCATGGTTCAGAGTAGTTTCAGGGGTAAGACAAGGCTGCAACCTGTCTCCACTGTTGTTCATATTATTTATGGATCATATGTTGAAAACGATAGACTGGCTGGGTGAGATTAAGATATGTGAACACAAAATAAGCAGTCTTGCATATGCGGATGACTTAGTTGTGATGGCAGATTCGATTGAAAGTTTGCAGAGTAATATTTCAGAGCTAGATCAGAAATATAAGGACTATGGTATGAAGATTAGCATCTCCAAAACGAAAGTAATGTCAGTGGGAAAGAAATATAAACGGATTGAGTGCCAAATAGGAGGAACAAAGTTAGAACAGGTGGACGGTTTCAAGTACTTAGGATGCATATTCTCACAGGATGGCAACATAGTGAAAGAACTGGAAGCGAGGTGTAGCAAGGCTAATGCAGTGAGCGCTCAGCTACGATCTACTCTCTTCTGCAAGAAGGAAGTCAGTACCAAGACTAAGTTATCTGTGCACCATTCAATCTTTCGACCAACTTTGTTGTATGGGGGCGAAAGCTGGGTGGATTCAGGTTACCTTATCAAAAAGGTTGAGGTTACGGATATGAAAGTAGCTAGGATGATTGCAGGTACTAGTAGATGGGAACAATGGCAGGAGGGTGTCCACAATGAGGAAATCAAAGAAAAACTGGGAATGAACTCTATAGATATAGCAGTCAGGGCGAACAGGCTTAGATGGTGGGGTCATGTTACACGCATGGGAGAAGCAAGGTTACCCAAGAGACTCATGGGTTCAGCAGTAGAGGGTAGGAGGAGTCGGGGCAGACCAAGGAGAAGGTACCTGGATTCAGTTAAGAATGATTTTGAAGTAATAGGTTTAACATCAGAAGAGGCACCAATGTTAGCACTGAATAGGGGATCATGGAGGAATTTTATAAGGGGGGCTATGCTCCAGACTGAACGCTGAAAGGCATAATCAGTCTTAAATGATGATGATGGTGATAAGTTAATTTGCAAAATTTCAAATTACTAAAAAACGCTGATTTACAGTTTTGAAGAATGTTAATTATGTATCAGCTTTTGTATGAAAAATATTTTTTTATACATCACCATTTTGAAGATATTCCCTCTGAAGCTAAAATGCCAAATTACCTTTCGAGACACATTTGCACTTAAAAGTTAAACTGGGCAGAAACAAAACATACATGTTTCACTATTCCCTACTCAAAATCTGTTTTGCTGAATTTATTTAACTTTGTGCAGGTATGCTTGTGTTGTGAATCCATTGTTTTTTAGGCGAACAGCTAGCTCCTTGACACCTAAACTGTGGGACAAACACTGATGGTGGCTCCCTTATGCTCTGAAAAACATTCATGTGGGCATGTGTGGGTCCAGTGGAGGTTGTGCAAAGCACCATGATGGCCAAGGAATATCATACACTGGTTGCAGACCACATACACCCCTTCATGACAATCATTTTTCTCGACAGCAGTGGCATTTTCCATTAAGATAATGCACCATGTCACAAGGCCAGAAGAGTCAGTGGTTTGATGAACACGGTGGCAATTTCCAAGACATTTGGGATGTGACAAAGTAGAGTCACTCATCCCGCACCTCCTCAAAATGTACGGTAATTAGGCGGCGTGCGTGTGCACGCGTGCAGTTCTGGTGCCAATCCCCTCCAGCCATAAGAGACCGCAGGCCCACCTTTTATAACATGTGTAGCAAGGATCATAATGGTGAAATATCTCTTTCAAACAACAGGTTTACTTTCATTAATGGGGCTAGTGACTATTGGGTTCTGTGTCATGTGGAAATTATGTAACAGCCTCTTGACAACTTGTTCCTCAAAATTATTGAAATGTCTATCATTCTCCTTCCACACATTTCCCGGAATAGAGAAGCCTTGGAAAGTAGCTGTAGACACATTTCCCTTCCCACCGTCTATTCTCTTTATTATCCAATAGGAAACGCCAGTGGCTAGTGTCACCTTCTCAACCACACTTTTTAATGGGATTTTTACTCACCCACTGCCTCTTGCCCCTTCCAACATAAAATTCTATGACACTGCATGATTCAAATCACTTACCTGCACCTGCTGTGCACAGGGACTCTGATGCCCTACTACTCAGAACACAGAGGGCAATGAGAACACTCCAAGTACTTGGGGTGGCATGTGGCAGCACAGCACGCGGCACACTACTGAAGCAGCTGCCCCTTCGGAACAGAGCAGTGGACTCACCCAGTGACCAGGACGAGACTGCGTTTCTGGGCAGGGGCCACATTATCCTGTGTGATCTCTAGTAGGGGTGTATATACCTACTACCACTACCAGTGACGAAAATACAAAAAATATGCAACCAGATGGAACTTATTCAGGATTGTTAGGAGGGTGAAAATCATGCAGTGATGAACATAAGGAAAGAGAAGGAAAAGCAGTAGAACCTAGAACAGGCACTGGAGGAACAGAATGATGCAGGGCATTAACTGGTATAATTTTGTCTGGAGCACAATTTGACTGTTGTTTAAGAGTTGTGAAAGAAGATTGTATACAAGTAAGAGATCTTTAAGACCAGAAGGTTCCAAACAGATTAAATAATGGTAAGAATGAGATTCAAAACCTGATTTAAATTGCGAAACTGCTGATTATAACTGAATACACGGGTGGCTACTCAAACTTGGAAAAAAGGATTCCCTGAATTCTGAGTGTGAAGAGGCAGATTTCCGGGAGCAGGTGGGGGCAGTATACCGCAATAATTACTTTTCTTTCCTCCCAGCTGAGCTGTATACCAGCCACACACAGTACTTAAACTGCAGTTTTTAAACACTGCTAATTTATTTGGAACAATAGTTATATAATTAACATTCTCAGATATTAAGTATTTTAAAATTTGAGATTTATAAAACTCAATAAAATTCAATTTCAGTACTAGGTGAAAAATGCACAATTCCTCGAGTCTTCCCCGATTTTTCCAGGTAAAATGTTGTTCCCTGAGGATTCCAGGTTTTCCAGAAGAATTGCCACCCTCACTCATTGCAGAACAGTAGAAAATTGGAGATGGAACCAGGGTACACAGAAAACCAGAGATTGTCTAGTTTCTCAGATAGCATTAAGCATCAACTGACAATCAGGGGACAGCAACACAGTAGAAGCCAAATAGGTCGATTGGAGAGATGTAATAGTGAAAACGTGAACACTATTCACAGATTACGTATTGGGCTTGTTCCAAATGACCAACTGCTGCATGTAGAATAGCAGTAGTAACAATGTACAATAGCGCGACACGTGATCAGTGTGTCACCAATCCTTCCAGCAAATGAATCTGGATGATGCCACCACTTTTTTGTACGAGCAGCTCCTGAACTGGATTCAGAAAGGATTAGTGAACCCCGTACCAAGCCTCCCAACCACATAAAAAAAAAATCTGAGGAAGTACTAAGAATCAAACCCAGGCCCTTATGCACTGAAGACTACAGAGGCTGCCTAACACAAGAAATATAGAATTTAATTGATGGAAGGAGTAAGTATAAAAATTTGATAAGTGAATAAGCAAAAGGGAGTATAAAGTCTGAAAATGAGTGACAAGTGTATACGGCAAATTAGGAATGGCTACAGGAGAAGTGAAGAACCGGCCAAGTGCACATGAATATGGGAAAGGCAGATGACATGGATATTATGATAAAGGAAATCTTTGGAGGAAGGACAAGCACTACTATGTATATCAAAAGCTCAGGTGGGCAAGCTAAGAAGGAAAGAATGAAAATGGAAGGAATATGTAGAAGGGATGTACGACGACAAGAAATGCAAAATACGTTCAGGCTTCAACAATTAATTGCAATTCCAAAGAAGACAGGTATGAATACTAAAGGACAATCAGCATGGTAAGTTCTGCCTGCAAAATACTTTCACAGATTCCTTATACAAAAGCAGAAGAACCATTAGAAGTCAACCACTGGGAAGGTCAGTTAAGAAGGAATGAAAATTACTGCACTACTTCACTCAGTAACTTCATTTTGGGGTGTGGAGAAATGTTGGCATACACAAGGCAAAACTGCCCTTACCACTACTTCAGAAGACAGGTTGAAGACAGGCGCACTACACTTAGAGTACCTGTAGAGTTAGAGATTTTGACAATGCTGAATGGAAAACACTTTTCAAAATACTGAAAGTAGCACAGATAAAATACAGGTAATGGAAGGATATCTACAACTTGTAACAAAAAGACTGAAGTCTTAAGAGTCAAAGGATATCAAAGGGAAGCAGTAGTGGAGAAGAGTGAGACAGGATTGTAACTTATCTTTGATGGTATTCAACCTCTACATTGTGCAAGGTTTAGCAAAGGAGATCAAGGACAAATTTGGAAAAGGAATTTAAGTTCAGGTACAAAGAAGTTAAAATCCTGAGCTTCATCAAAAAAGTTTTGTCAGATACTGTAAACGACTTTGAAAATATGTTGACCAGAAGGTATGATGTCTCAAAAAAGAGGTAATAGTATGAACTTCATGGAAAGGAGGGGATATAAAATGCATGCTGACAGGAAGTAAAGCTTTTCTGGGTACTTTAATACTCGATATAATTTAAGCCTTTTTCTGAAATGGTTTGCCTGAAGTGAGAGAATACTGGAGTGAAGCATGGATAACTATCATGTGGAGACAAGAAGAGAACAGATACGTTTGAAATGTGATGCTATGAAAGAATGCTAAAGATAAGATGAGTAGATCAGGTAACTAATGGAAATATATTAACTAAGCTGATCATGAATAAAGATGTGGCATAACTTTACTAACAGAAGGGGTAGTTTGATATTACACATACAGAGCTATTCAGAATAGTTGGCTTGATGATGTGGGAAAGGGTAAAAATAATGACCAATGTCATGTCATTTAAAGTACCCAAGTCCAGCAAATGCTTTTGAATGTCTTCTTCATGTCAGAGTCCACAGATTATTCACAATACAGCTGGTGAAGACAGAGACAGTGACATTTACTGCTCACCTGCCGTCCTACGTGCCGTCGTCCTCTGCGCTGCAGGGGGAGAGATGTTCTCTGGCGAGGACTCACTCGCTGAATACACAGAGGCATCTGTCTCTTCACTATCTGAATCCACAAACTTTCTCTTCTTCTTAGGAGACCCCTTGCTTTTACCCTTGAAAGTCAGCTTTGTTTGTTTCAACGTCTCTGCGTAGACAAATGAAAAAGTTACATTATAAAAACTTACAATTCAGTGGACAAAACTTTACTGATAATTCACAGTTAAGCACACGAACCTTTGCGTTTCTCCTTGAGTTTCTTTTCCAGCTGTTCTGGGGCTACTCCTACTCGTTCCTGCAGTGGTCTGGCATCCACACCATCATCAGGAGTATCCTCATCTTTCTTTCCTTGCTGGAAATAATTTTTTCTAGCTGTAAAAACACTTTCTACAAAAAACTGCAATTCACAGGCTGCAACTACTCTGCAGGCGTTACCCACAACAGTTTTTCTGCACGATTAAGGACACCTCTGCATTTTACACCATTTCAGAGTGACACTTATATCTGAGATAACACTGAGTTAATCTGGCACTGGATAATTGTCATCCGCTACATGAAGTGTAATAATGTAAGATGGGAGTTTTCACACTTCTGTACTCCCCACGTTAAGTAATTACAGGTTAAAACACTTGGTAACAGTAACATAATCTGTATCACCAGATCCCAGTTGCACATTGCCATTTTTTGCCACATATCTTTTTCCTCCGAGCTGAATATTTGATGTCAACGACCCAGATACTGAGCAATCTAAGAAAATAATTTTCCTACTTTTGTTAATATTCTTTGCAATACTGCG
The DNA here is from genome assembly GCF_021461385.2 of Schistocerca piceifrons. Lineage (NCBI taxonomy): Eukaryota > Metazoa > Arthropoda > Insecta > Orthoptera > Acrididae > Schistocerca > Schistocerca piceifrons. The sequence continues at coordinate 102,618,325 of NC_060146.1, forward strand.
GCTATAATAGCCTTGCAATCAGTAATGTCACCTTCCAAGATAGTCAATTCAAAAAGCCCACGTCTAAGTCACTAGCATGTGACCTTGCAAGTTTGTTACCCAAATTATCTGTGACCATGTCACAATGAATACTTGTACACTAGGGCAGAAAGCATTTAATACAGTAGTGTTTGATTGGTTGGTTGGTTGGTTGGTTGAGGTTAAAGGGACCAAACAGCTAGGTCATCAGTCCCTTGTTTCAAATAGACTCCATTCTGCTAACGGGACACCTCAGAAAAGTCAGAACAAGAAAACGGAAAAAGGGGAAACGTAAAAGGGCAGTCACGTTGTCAATAGTAAAAACAAATGAGGGAAGTTGGCAAGAGAACGAACCCAACACTATGCTGAAGCAGCATAGGCAAGACCACCTGTGACTTAAAAGGTACAACTGCTATAATGCAGAAAGTACGTATGGGAATAGAAAAACTAACCAAGCCTTAAAAAGAAGGGGTAAAAACAGAGTAAAAGGGAAAGAAAAGAGGATTCCGGTCAGGGAGGTGAATCGGGAATCTCTGAACACTGCCTACAGTGGGAGACACCCAAACACTCACCGCCCTGCCCCAACACCAGAGGGAGATGAAAAACTTTAAAACTGAGAATAAAAACCACTCTCCCGGAGGAAACCTAGAACCAGAGAGACCATCCGGGAATCGTCAGCCAACATCAAAGGTAAAGTGTGGGGGAGTCTGTACTTAGCACGCAGAGCCAAAAGAAGGGGGCATTCAACCAAAATGTGGGCCACTGACTGGAAGGCTCCACAACCACATAGCGGGGGTGGCTCATCACGCAAAAGGAAACCATGGGTCAGCCTGGTATGGCCAATGCGGAGACGACACAGTGTGGTCGAATCCTTGCGGGAGAGGCGAAAGGAAGAACGCCATGGGCCTGGATTCACTTTAATGGCACGAAGTTTATTAGACAGTGGAGTAGCCTCCCAAGAATTGGCCCATGACTGTGCAAAGTGGGATTTGATGTGAAGCCGTAAATCCGCTGCAGGAGGGGTTACAGGAAACGGGGGGTAAGTAACTGCTCCCCCAGCCAAACGATCAGCGAGCTCATTACCCGGGATACCCACATGGCCCGGGACCCATAGGAAGTCAATGGAACAAGCAGCACGGTGAAGATCAGCGAGATGGTCATGGATGGCAGAGACCAAGGGATGGCGCGAAAAACACCGGTCAATAGCAAGAAGGCCACTCATCGAGTCCGTACATAACAAAACGCGGTTGTGTTGGGATTGTTTAATAAAGGTAAGGGCCCGGGAAATTGCCATCAATTCCGCAGTAAACACCCCACATGTAGGTGGCAGCAGATGACTTTCCGTTCCAACAGAGGATGTGAAGGCATACCCAACACAATCAGCAGATTTAGAGCCATCAGTGTAAAAAACAACAGCATCCCGAAACTCCCATAAAATCTGGCGGAAAAAGGAACGGAACACCACCGGGCGGATGGAATCTTTCGGACCGCGGCGGAGATCCATCCGAATTCGAGGCCGAGGAACTAACCAAGGAGGGGTGGAGGGGAGGGAGCGAGGAAGACAGGACAAAGAAGGAAGCCGAAAATCACGGTTAAGAGACGCAAGGCGCAGTCCAACCGGTAAACCCGCCCGAGGGCGGGAGTCAGGCGGGCGACGTCCATGGTCTGGGAAGAGGATAGAATAGGAAGGATGAGCGGGAGAAGAACGGATAGTAAGGGCATAAGACACCAGAAGCTGGGACCGCCGAACAGAAAGGGGGGGGATCCCAGCTTCAACCAGGAGACTATCAACAGGGCTAGTAGGGAAGGCACCGGTGACCAAACGGATACCACGATGGTGGACCGGATCCAGCACGTGCAGCGTGGAAGGAGCAGCTGAACCATAAACTTGACAACCATAGTCCAAACGTGACAGAACTAGAGCACGATAAAGACGGAGGAGGAGGGAACGGTCCGCACCCCAAGAGGAGTGGGCAAGGAAGCGAAGGACATTGAGTTTACGGAAACATCCTACCTTCAGGAGTCTGATATGGGGCAGCCAAGTGAGCTTGTTGTCGAAAAGAAGACCTAGGAAACGAAACTGTGGAACCACAGGCAATCTTTGTGCAGCGAGATAGAGCTCTGGATCAGGGTGGACCGTAGTACGGCGACAGAAGTGGACCACCCACGATTTTAAAGGAGAGAATTGAAACCCGTGTGAGAGGGTCCATGCAGAGGCACGCCGTATAGCCACCTGGAGCTGCCGTTCTGCAGATGGCATCGAGGAGGAACTAACCCAAATGCAGAAATCGTCCACATACAGGGCAGGGGCGACCAAGGGACCGACAGAGGCCACAAGTCCATCGATAGCAATGAGGAAAAGAAGGACACTCAAGACAGAACCCTGTGGGATGCCCGTCTCCTGGGTCCGTGGAGAACTAAAAGCAGTACCAACTCGAACTCTGAATGACCGATGGATCAGGAACTGGCGGATAAAAATCTGGAGTGGGCCCCGAAGGCCCCACTGATGAAGGGTTAGTAAGATGTGATGGCGCCAGGCCGTGTCATAGGCCTTGCGAAGGTCAAAAAACACTGCAACCAAATGGCGGCGCTGGGAAAAAGCCTGCCGAACTGCGGATTCCAAGCGAAGTAAATGATCGATTGGAGATCGTCCCTCTCGAAAGCCACACTGGTAAGGGGACAATAGATCCCGAGATTCGAGGACCCAAGTGAGCCGACGGGCTACCAGCCGTTCAAGTAACTTACAACCAACATTGGTCAAACTAATGGGCCGATAGCTGTCAACAGATAGGGGATTCTGACCAGGCTTAAGGACAGGAACCACAATGCTATCCCTCCACTGAGAAGGGAAGTCACCCTGGAGCCAGATACGGTTAAACACCCGAAGAAGATGGTGCCGTTGTGGAGCACTGAGATGTTGAAGCAGCTGGTTATGAATGGAATCTGGGCCAGGGGCCGTATCGTGAGAAGAAGATAGAGCAGAAAGAAATTCCCATTCAGTGAAAGGTTCGTTGTAAGATTCTGACTCACAAGTGGTGAAACATAAGGTGACAGCTTCAGCCTGCTGTTTTTGATGAAGGAAAGCAGCTGGATAGGAGGCCGACGCTGATGCCACTGCAAAATGGGTCGCAAGATGTTCTGCGAGAACTAATGGGTCCGTACAAATGCCATCTGGGAGGTGAAGGCCTGGGAGGGTGGAGTGCCGATGGCAACCTTGGAGAGAGCGAAGTGTAGCTCATACCCGTGACAGGGGGACAGTGGAACCAAGGGAAGAAACGAATCGTTCCCAACATATCCGCTTGCTCTGTTTGATTAAATAACGGGCTTTAGCGCGAAGGCGCTTAAAGGTAGAAAGGCTGGCTACAGATGGGTGCCTCTTAAAGTGTTGCAAAGCTCGACGGCGATCACGGATGGCAATGGCAATGGCCGTACTCCACCACGGGACTTGCCGACGACGAAATTGTCCAGATGAGCGCGGGACAGCAAGGTTAGCAGCGCGAACAATCGCGTCACACACGTCACGTAGGACGTCATCAATACAACCCGACAAAGAGGGAGAAAACTCGACCTGTGCAGTATATAGAGGCCAATCGGCGCGGTGGAAAGACCAATGAGGTAACCTCTCCATCGGGGAGCGGGAAGGGAGCGTGATAATCAACGGGAAATGGTCACTGTCACAAAGGTCGTCGTGTGGCGACCAGTGTAATGAAGGGAGGAGAGAGGGAGAAGAAAGAGAAAGATCAATGGCAGAAAAGGTCCCATGACCAGCACTGAAATGAGTAGGGGAGCCATCATTAAGAAGGCACAGGTCGTGGTCTGCAATAAATTGGTCTATAAGAAGACCTCGTCTAGATGGAAAGGCACTGCCCCACAAAGGATGATGAGCATTAAAATCCCCAAGGAGGAGGAAGGGAGGAGGAAGTTGCTGAAGAAGGGTGGTTAAGGCAGCAGGTGTAAGAGTCCTGTCAGGAGGGAGATAAAGATTGCATACTGTGACTGCAGAGTCTAAGTGGACCCTAACAGCAACCGCTTCCAATGTAGTTTGGAGAGGAATCCACGTGCTAGCAATGTCTGTACGGACCAACGTACAAACGCCACCAGAAGCCCGCAAGGGTCCGACCCGATTTCGACAGAAAACACGGAACCCACGGAGGGTCGGTGAGTGAGCATCAGTAAAATGAGATTCCTGTAGAACCACACAAGCTGCTGAGTAGGACGAAAGAAGGGATTTCAATTCCGGAAGGTGACGATAGTAGCCATTACAATTCCATTGGAGAACCACAGAACGATGGTTTAAATGAGGGCTGAACACGCTAAATCCAGTCATACCGCCGGGTCCCCACCCGTCACCGACAAGGAGGGGGCGACATCCATAAACGACAGGTCAGAGTCCGGTTGTGAAGTCGGGGAAGGGACCTCCGGTGACACCAGAGGCTCTTTGTCCCGGGACTTATGTTTCTTCTTCTTTTCAGGCTGAGATCGAGGAGGGCTGTGTGGCATAATGGAGCCAGCTGCAGCAAGATCAGGAACAGAAAGAGACCGGGCGACCTGGGGGCCTATAGACCGCGGCTCTCGCGGTCGCCGCGCTGCAGCAGACCTTTGACCTGGAAGGTGCCGGGAAGGGGCATCCCGGGAGAGGCGCCCTTGACCGGCAGACGCCGAAGGAGTGGGACACTTCTCCGGCTGGGGAGGGGGAGCAGCGCCCAGAGGAGAAGGTGTGGGAGCCGCAGGGGAGGGGGGAAGGAGAGGGGTCCGGGATGGGGGTAAGGAAGGGGGAGGAAGGGATGAAGATGTAACCAAGGCGTAACTAGATGTCGTGGACACAGGGTGCAATCGTGCATATTTCTTACGGGCCTCTGTGTAGCTTAAACGATCAAGGGACTTATACTCTTGTATCTTTTTTTCTTTCTTATAGACTGGGCAATCTGCTGAACGTGGAGAATGACTACCATGACAATTTACACATGCAGGAGGGGGAACACAGGGACTCCCCTCATGGAGTGGACGTCCACAGTCACCACAGAGAGGGTCCTGGGAACAGCGAGAAGACATGTGGCCAAAACGCAAGCACTTAAAACACCGCATAGGAGGTGGGATGTACGGCTTCACATCACAGCGATAGACCATAATCTTCACTTTCTCAGGAAGGGTATCCCCTTCAAAGGCCAGGATAAAGGCACCAGTATCAATACGATTATCTTTAGGACCCTTCTGAACACGCCGAACAAAGTGAACACCCCGCCGTCCGAGATTGTCCCGAAGTTCCTCATCAGTTTGAAGGATGAGGTCTCTGTGAAAAATCACACCTTGTACCATATTTAGAGACTGGTGAGGGGTAATGGACACGGGAATTGTGCCAAGATGGGTACAGGCACGAAGGGCCGCAGATTGGGCAGCCGAAACAGTTTTTATCAGCAACGAACCCGACCGCATCTTGCTCAGGGAGTCCACTTCGCCGAACTTGTCTTCAATGTGTTCCACAAAGAATAAAGGTTTGACACTGGTGAAAGTATCTCCATCAGTCCTGGTGCAAACTAGATAACGGGGGAAAGGTTTTGCCCCTAGACGACGGGCCTGACCCTCCTCCCAGGGGGTAGCCATGGAAGGGAAGGCCGAAGGGGCAAGAGAAGCAGCACTTGAGGAATCAGTACCACGCAGAGAGACGGCCGCAGAAGAGCGGCCAGAGTTTTGGACCCGTATGCGTTTCATCTGCATAGCGTCCGCCCTGATACCACCCACTCCGATCAGGGGCTCTCCTCACGGGCGCCACCCAGCCACAGCAAGGGCCGTCTGGCACGGCGGCCATTGCCGGGAGTTCCGATGCTCCAGGATGACGAGCAACCACTCCAAGGCATGCATGAGGAGGTCACAGCTCAGGTATCAGAAGTGTGATCCCTGTGTGTTCAGGGGGCTCAACCAAAAGGGTACATAGCGACCCCACCACACGGGCTGGCTACCGTGCTGGCTATGCACCCTAGCATCAGACAACGACGTAAAAGAAAAGGTGGAATGTACTAGGAGGGCACACGTCGGAGACACTAGGTAAGGTGCTCTTCCCCAAATGGCTCACACTACGGAAGAGAAATTTTGGAATGGAGGTCAAACCCCAGAGGGGGACCAAGGAATGCCAAAAGGAGGAGATGATTACGCAACAAAGCCGGAGTGTAAAACCAACAGAACCAGGAGGATAGCGGGGGCCAACATAAGCAAGTACACCAATACAGGGAGAGGAGAGGGCGAGGGGAAAGGGGTATGGAAGGGAAAGGAGGGGAAGGGAAAGGAAATGCAGCCCGGGAGAGAGAGAAGGCTGCAATGGCTCGGGGCCCCGTGCTCGCCACGCACGTATCCACAAAAGAGTTGTGGACCCCCTGGGGGGAGTAGTGTTTGATTTGTAAATAAAATGTTTCCTTTGAATCTTGGTACCCACTGCTGTCAATGGAAACAACCTACTGCCTCGTACTGAGTGCAGTGATTTAATATGACGGAGACACAGTTTGAAGCAATTTTAAATCTTAATTGCTTAGGTTTGATATATCTTAAGTCACACATTTCAGTTATTAATATATTTGAATTTATAATTAATATGCTTTAAAAAGAAACCTCAAATTAAAAATCTGGAAACATTCTGAATTCAGAAAATATAAATGGCAGCTGAACATATCTGCATGGATAAATTTCACCATTGTGAAATCTCAGCCCCAAGGGCAACAGACAAGTCTGACCATTACATTGTAAAGATCAAAATAAATGACTGCTATGGTAAAGAAGAATTCTACAAATAAAAGCACAAGAAAATTCAACCAAACCAAATTAATAAATATGGAGTACTACAAATTAAAATTTATTAAAGAATTAGGTCCAATAAGTCCAAGGAAGAGCACAATCACCCAGTTTAGGAAAGACTCCAAAGCTTTGATACCCCAATCCCAAATGTTAGAATAAATTTATAACTAATAAAACAAAGGAATTTGAAACTTAACAGTCCACTGAAACCCATTTGAAACACTTATTTTACGATCCAATTTGAAATAAATAGGAATCACTGATTTAAACAAAAGGTAGTGGTATAGGTAAACATATACTTCTAAAATTGTTATAATGAAACTGGTTACTAAATTATAATTTTATTGAAGTTTATAGGTCCTGCAATTGGTAGGAATATTTAGGATTAATGTAATTAGGTGAAATCTGGAACAAATGATCGAGTACAATTGAAAGAATTTTTTAAAATTTTTTTTTTTTAAAACTAAGATGGTTTTGTGTTAAAACAGTATCGAAGTTAAACCCTGTGGTATTTAAAGAAGAAACCAACTGAGAGAATCAAAATTGATTAGAAAATTAAAATGTAATTAGTGAAAATGTTGTAAGTGGCGTGTTTTGTCAATAATGAATAAAAGACCTATTCTGCCACATTCAGTGAAGCTGCATTATTAGCAAATAGTAGTCAAAATGAAAGAACCCAGCAGGCGGGAAATTTCACAAATTCCACCCATAAAATTGGACAAGCAATACTTTTTAAAAACGCACTAGAAGTAATAGAAAAAATTTCAAGCAAAAGTTCAACTCAAATTCTAAACTGAAGGAAACACTTCATGGCATTTGCTTCACAACTGCTACCAAATCGTCAGGCAATAGACCGTACCACTCTAGCTGTCAACACAACTGGCACAGCTAAGAGTATCCTACGACTTCCACATCGCTGGCAACGGGTTATACACAATGCTGGTGACTACTATGAAGGTCAGTGAAACTTTCAAACACGTATCTGTTTTGTATGAGCTGTAAATAAATACTCGCCACTATTGAAGTTCCAACCCTCATAGTTATGTATGAATAGGGCTGCAGTTATTGAATCTGAAACAGTGAGAAGTTTAACCCAGCCTGAAGGGTCAAAGGGAAGCTGGTGACTTATTTCAACTACGTTTTGTCAGTTTACAATATTATGAAAAAGATAGTTGCTACTCACCATATAGCAGATATGCCGACTCACAGACAGGCACAAGGAAGAGATTCTCAGAATGTGACACACACACACACACACACACACACACACACACACACGTGCACACTCACCACTGTCCGGCTACTGAAGCCCGAGTATTTCTGACAAAGATCTAGTTCGCAGAAAACTCGCTTTCTGAGACTTTTTGTTGTGCCTATCTGTGACTCAGCATCTCTACTATATGACGAGTAGCAACTGTACTTTTCATAATATTGTTACATTCCATCCTGGGTTTTCCATAATTTGATTTTGATAGTTCATCTGCATAGATAACAAATACAGGCCCATCAATTAACATTTCCTAAAAATCTTCGGAGCAGTACATCTTTTATTTGTACACACCCCCTGACACAGAGTGTGGGTGGATCCCCACTGCAACTGCACACGACATATCGCACATCACAGAAGCTCCAAGGGGCAAGATTTAAGGTATATTGCCCCATCAGAAACTGTTTGGTGCGTCACAACAACAAAATCCAGGCCATGAGCTTATGTTCAAGTTTTTGTTTCTCTCTTCCTGTAAGTGTGAATTTCCTATTGTGAACCAGCATAAACAGTAAATTCAGCGACTTTTAGAGAAACTTAACAAACGTAAGTAAAATATAAACTTTTTTGTTTCTGTTGGTACGGCTGTATCCAAGTTCCCACTATACTTGGGGAGGGGGGGACCATTTCTAATGGGAGAGCTGGCCATTCCACACTCCCAACCAGTTTGTCAGTAGCATTTGTGATGTCTGAGCAACAGGTACACTCAACCATTGCACAATGCACGATTATAAAATTTCTTGCTTGTGAAGGAGATCAAGCAACAATTTTTTAGAGATGGATGCCACAGTTCACGAAAAAATTTCGATGACTCATGTTTAGTTGGCATAGAGTTCAGGGAGGACAAGAACTAGTACAAAAATCAGTAACACGATCGCCGTCCTCGAACCAGCATTATGGATGAAAACATTCACACAGTCAAGACATTGTTTAAGAAAACCAACAGGTGAGTGCATCCAAAATTGCAGAATAGGTTGAAATAAGTTGCAGGAGCTATCAAATAATCATCAGAAATTACCTGAAGTTCAGGAAAGTTTGTGCTATGTGGGTCCCCCACCTTTTACTGCAGATCAGAAGTTGGGAGTTTGCAGGTCTGGGAGATGTTTACAGCAAGGTTTTGCAAAGAAGAAAAATTTCTTAGACGGATCCTGACCTGCGACGACATGTGCATCCACCACTACAATCCAGAACAAAAACTAACCAGTATGGTGTGGCAGAGGAAAGGGGGGAGAGCGTCAGTGTAAACCAAGAATCTAATGTCAGCTGCCACCGTTCTTCCTACCATCTTCAACCGCAGTCATTTTGTTAATTGATATTTCACTTTAATGATGCACAATGAATGCTGATTACAACTGTGAGCTGTCAAACTGGGTGAGGGCTGGATATTGCTGCAAAAGACAAGAGCTATTTGAGAGGCCATCATCCTCCACGACAATGCCAGGCCCCACAATGCAGCTGTAACTGACTCGAAACTTCAATAAGTGCACTGAACTGAATTTCATCATCCTCCCTACACTCCAAGGCTTATCAACTTGTGGTGCTTTTTTTGGGTGCTGACAGAAGCTCTACAAGGGCAACAGTTTGATAATGAGATGGGCATGGAGGGATACTAGTACAATTGCCTACTGACAACCAGTTTCATTCTCCACTGCTTGGGACAAAAAAAAATCTTCCTTGTTCAGACAATTTTTTTGCTAAAGAAGGAAACAATACATAACAAAAATCCCATTTATATCTGATTTGCCCTCAAAAAACCCACATCCTATAGTAGTACACAGCTTTGAACTTGGGTGTAGGTGTTACATTATCAACGTAGTCCCACATTTTAACTGAATTAATCACTCTGTAGCATGTCATTGGAGATTAACAATCCTTTGCATCAAAATACTCAACCAATTGTCTCTCCCTGGAGGACCATCATTCGAGTTTAGATTTGCGTTATAACAAATTTCCAGTGTCTTAATTAGACATGTGCCAGTCAGAATTATACCTTACTGAGCAGGTTGCCCTTGCTAGTGTTTTATTCAAGTCACCTTATGTGGGATGAACACGCAAAAATACTAGGCAAGAGGAGTTTTCAGCACTTTATGCCCTTTGAGCCCTAATGTGAGAACAGCAGCCAAGTGCTCAACAGTTACATGCCATTCCTACGTACATTCAGTTGCTATATGTATGAGATCTTTTGCAAATGGATACAATTATCGAACTACAGAAAATGTCCACAAGAACAATAATAAAAGCCATTCTCCAGCTCATTACTAAGAAACTTGTTTGAAGAGTTAATGATTCTATTCCACCATTTGGGTATATCTTCAATTCACAAAGAACAGCATCAACAACTATTACATTTGAAGACTATACACAGCCATGGAACAAAACTTATACTTAACTAACATTTAGCAAGAAAGAATTCGAAACAGTATATTCTGCTGGGATCTGAAATATACAACAAATATTCCGAAAAGGTTTAAGAGACATGTAAAAACAAATCTATTTAAATCTTACTTTTTAAATAATACACAAATAATACAGTGCATCCTCAATTGTTATTTAGATGAAGTAAGAGTTGGTAAACATGCTCCAATTGTTCGAAGAGATTTTGGGATTGCAGCCGGTCGTCATAAATTTCATTCCACCATATTTCAACTGGACACCTGCCAGTTATCTTCTGGCGAGCCATCTAAGACTGATGACGACATCCTTCGTTCTGCCATATATCGCACGCTGATAGTACTGCCGCGCATAGGTGAGAGTCAGTGACAGAAGGATCACACAGCCTGGCGGCAGCACCCTCGCTGGTGAAACTGCAAGGATCAGCTCTCTTCAGTGTTGTCATTCGCTGCAGTTATTAAAGTATTACGGAGTCTTCATCTTGAGCAAATCTCGGAGATGATAGGATTCCACGCACTATCCAGCTGGTAGCTACTGTTGCGGTTGGCTTTTTCACGATGCGTATTTCAACAGCTTCTTTTATAACGGAGTCCCAAAAATCTGTTGTTGTGGCCAAAATTAACGATTTGTCATACTCCATTGAATGTCCATTGGAGATACAATGTTCTGCAATTGCAGACTTGCTGGGTCACAGGAGATGAGTGCAACGCAACATTCTTACACTGTGTGTGTTTGTCCTATACAGGCCGTAGCCCACTGGCAAGGCATTTTATAAATTCCCGCTTTCCACAATTGCGAATTTTCCTTCACTGATCCCAGCAGATCCAAAACATTAGATGATGGGCGGAAAATCACTTTCACCTGAATGTTATTAAAGATTCTTCCTATTTTGAAGTAAATATTTCCAACGAAGGGAACAAAAGCTAGGAACTTTCCTTGTACATTCTCCTCTTTATCCATTTTTCCAGGTCTTGGTTTTAGCTGAGAATGCCCTGTTAATTTGCTGGAACAAGTATCCATTGTCTCTGAACACTGTCCGTAAATGTGCAAGCTCTTCAGGTAAACTATGACATGGGTGGACAAAGTGATGAGATGGTCAACTGCAGAACAGTGTGCTATAAATCCACATTGTGAAGTGTTTAGTAAATTGCGAGGCTCGAGCCACCACACCAGCTGGGCAGGAATCATACATTCCATCACCTTGCAAACACAGCTGGTGGCAGAAATGGGGCAGTAGCTAGAAGAAAGATGTTTGTCATACCCTTATCTAAACCTGGTAGGGACAGTGGCTTCACACCACCGTATGGGAAATGTATCCTATGCCCAGATGTGGTTGTATGCATGAAGCAGAAAGTGCTTCCCACAAGAGAAAGGTTCTGCGACATCTGAATGCGAGCATTGTCTGATCCTGGGGCAGAGGATCAGGATGAAGTGAGAGTACGATCTAGCTCCCCCATAGAAAAGACAGCATTGTAGCACTTCTGAGAAGAGAAGGGAATTGCCCAAGCCACCTCTGCTCATTTCCAATGGAGAGGCAGAAAGATAGTGAAAGGAGCTCAAAATCCCTGAAAAATGGCGGCCCAAGGTGTTAGAGATAGCAAGAGAGTCCAGTGATATCATATGCTGCTGTCAAGCCAGAAATGGGGGAATGGATCATGGTCCCATGGAAACTTCTGAGGTTGGCCCACATGACAGAAAAAAGAGTGGAACTGTTAAACAAATGAATGTAATCCAGCTAGCTTTTTTGCTATCCAGAAGAACACAACGAAACTGTGCAAGCAACTGTTTATAACAAATGCAGTTTGCCATCGTAGGATCACTGTTAAAAATGCAGAGAGCACATCTCCATGAACGAATTGCATTATGGCACACTTCAGTCCACCGAGGGACCAGGACACGGCATGATAGAGATGAAGCGCAAAGAATGGAACATTTGGCGCTGCTAAGGAATACGTTTGTAAGATATGCCACCAGGGAAGAGTAAGGCATCGTTGGCCTTCGTAAGCCGCCATTTGACTGGGATAAGTCAGCGAAAGGATAGCACATGGGTCACTATTGTGTGTCAGAACGGACCACTCAAGATTATGGGCAAGCAGGGCAGTGCAGGAGGATGGGTCCAAATGGGAATGGTTGTGCCTGGAGTGTGAAAGGAACATGGATGCTCCTGTGTTAAGGCAGGAGGAGGTTAAGTTTGCCGAGGACAGTTCTCAGACAGGTTCTGGGCGAGTCCTAACAACATGGTGTGCATTTACATCATCGAGCAGCAGAAAGGGGTGAGGAATCTGATCAGTAAGTTGGAGAAAGTCTGCCCTGGTGTCATCAAATTACAGAGGGATGTTAATAGTACAAAGGGAAAAGGTGAACTGACAAAGGAAAAGGTGAACTGAAATAGCCTGAAGATGGGTACTGAGGGGGAGAGGTTCACTATGCACGTCATCCCATATGAGCAGCATGACTTCCCATGAGACGGAATGCCATCCTCTGTGAGGAGCGGGAGGGGAGGGGGGACTGGGAAGAAATGCGAGAGCTCAAAATGGTTGTGAGGGGACAATTGTTCTCTGCCTCCAGAAAACAAGTGGACGCTGCGATCAGCCACAAATCCTCTTTGTCAGATCGAAGGCCACGAATGTTCCACTGTAAGGGCAGGGGAGGAGGGAAGAAATGAAGGGGGTGTCACCTCAGCGGCTGTAGAGTGCCAGCCTTCAAAGACTCCCTGCTACAGGGTGCAGATCCTGCTCCATGAGATCTACGGAGGCATCTGCAGTCCCCCTCTTGCCAGTGTGCACCACCAACCATTTTTGTCGTAGACTCCTCAGTTTGACACAGAGGTTCGCCGGGCGAGGGTATCACGTGGCGACACTGTCTAAGAGGATCTCCGATTCAATAAAGGAGTAGACTCGTTGCATTTCTTTGACTTCTTGGAGCGTTTCCCATTGGCACAGGAAGACTCCTATGTTTCTTAGCTGGAGGGGCATAGGAAGTCTTCACAAGAGTACTCATTCTGTCCTTTTCAGCATGCCGGTTGTGTAGCAGTGGACTTTGCCCTGTGGGGCGAAGGTTTGGTGGCTTGCTGCACAGATGGACAAGGAGACGGCGGTGCTACCATGACACTGGGCTATTTTACAACTGCAGTGCTTAATTTGTGGTCGCATGTCTGCGTGGGCATGTCCGTGGAGCGAGATTTAGAAAGAACAGTACTTTAAGTGCCAGATGGTAGAACAAGTTTGTGACTAGCCAATAACATGTGAGCAAGTAAGTAAGGCATTTTTTCCATTGCCAGGATCTTCTGGACAGCTTGCTCATCGAGATATATGGGACAATCTCGACAGGAAGCAGCATGGTCGCTACTGCAGTTGATACAATGGGGAGGATGTGGCGAACAATCACTCTCGTGAGCATCCCTGCCACAGGTTACATATTTAGCCGAGTATCGACAGGACATTTGAGTGTGGCTGAAATGATGATGCTGGTAGCGGCTCATCGGGTTAGGAATGTACGGTCTGACTGTGATAACTTCATAGCCTGCTTAGATCTTGCAAGGAAGCACCATTCCATCAAATGTCAAAACAAGAGGGCGTGTGGGCACTAAGGATGCATCAACCATTTTCAAAACCTGGTGGACTGCAATGACACTCTGATCACAGAGATATGGTTGGTTGGTTTAAAGGCAGGAGAAGGGACCAAACTATGAGGTCATCAGTCCCTTGTTCCTAATGAAACAATGCCATAAGTGTGAGAATAAAATGGATGAAACATATAACACAAAACGGAAAGAAAGGAAAAGCCACAAGAACAAAGGGAAGGCAACGAACACAAAAGAACAAAAGAGGACAAGAAAACAACAAAGACGTTAGAAACAGAAGAGAGTAAAACATGAAAGCAGATTACAGTGGCTGGCCCAGCCTCCGCCAGTACACTGGTCACCGGACTCGTCCTAAAGGCTCCTGTTGTTAATCGAACCCCACAGTGGTGCACAGGGTCGAGTAAATGCAATACTGAAGGCGCTGCAGAACCATAAACCACACTCCCATAGTGAACTCGCGATTGGACAAGGGCTCTGTAGAGCTGCAGCAGCTTACAGCTATCTGCACCGCAATCGGTGTTGCTCAGGCAATGGAGGGCATTGAGGTGCTGCCAACACTTCTGATTAAGCCAGGAAGATGAGGGAGCCAAGTCAATCGAGCGTCAAAAACCAGTCCTAGGAATTTATATGTCTCCAGTACAGTGAGTGGATTGTCATTAAGGTAAAGTGCGTGTTGCGGTTGAACGGTACGACACTGACAGAAGTGCATGCCATGACTTTGTGGATGAAAACTGGAAGCCGTGGGCTAGAGCCCATGACTGCGCCTTGTGGATGGCTCCCTGCAGGCGCCGCTCAGCAACAACAGTACTGGAGCAGCAGTATGAAATGCAGAAGTCGTCTGCATACGGAGAAGGTGAGACGGAGGGCCCGACAGCTGCTGCTAGTCTCTTAATGGCCACACTAAAAATAGAGACACTCAATACAGAGCCCTACAGGACTCCATTCTCCCGGATACGGATGGAAGTATGGGAGTCAACAACTAGGACACGGGAAGTATGGAGTGACAGGAAGATTTGGATAGAAATTGGGAGTGGTCCCCGGAGACCCCACTCATATAATGTAGGAAGGATATGATGTCACCAAGTAGTGTCGTATGCTTTACGTAAGTCAAAAGACATCAGGTGTTGCCGCCTGGAAAAGGCTGTTTGGATGGCAGACTCGATGGACACAAGATTATCAGTGGTAGAGCGACCCTGGAGGAAGCCGCCCTGACATGGAGCCAGCAAGCCACGTGACTAGGACACAACCCAACTGCCGACATACCATACATTCCAGCAGCTTACAAAACATGTTGGAGAGGCTGTTCGGCCGACAGCTATCCACATTAAGAGGGTTTTTACCGTGTTTATATTTGAATTTCTATTTCTGTCAGACCATCGAACAGAACACCATGGGAAGAATTCAGAGTTATATGGGCCTCAATATGAGCAGGATAGCTGTGGAGAAATGAAGCAAGCAGCAGTTGTGCCTGAGAATCAGAAGTAGTCTCCAGAAGCGAAGTGCCATTGCGTAAACAAGCAGGATTTCACAGGTCTGGGAACTGCATCAACACCCTTCATAATGAGGAATGGATGTACCATTGCAATGGACTGACCTCTTTCAGTACATGAAACCATAAGGAACTGCTGCAGCAGGGAGGGTCTTTCAATCTTTATCCCATTTACGTTTGTTAGATGTTGACTGCGAAGAGGATTGGCTCACTGCACGAAAATCCTCATGATTGCCAGTGTGTCCAATAGTGTGATCCTTCCAACTGGGGGCAGGAGCCTTCAGAGGTGGCCTCACTTGCGTTAGGTGATTATTCAAACCTCAGGTCACACCTGCCTAACACCTTACAGAGGGAAATATCTGCAATTTAGGAGTGTAGCAGTTGAGGTAATCACCCCTCCCTGGGCCTGGCCTGTACCAGAGGGGTACCGTATTTACTCGAATCTAAGCCGCATCTGAAAAATGAGACTCGAAATCAAGGAAAAAAATTTCCCTAATCTAAGCCGCATCTGAAATTTGAGACTCTAAATTCAAGGGAGAGAAAAGTTTTAGGCCGCACCTCCAAATCGAAAGAAAGTTGGTCCATTGTAATATGAGACACAATTTAGGTCGAATGAATGACGATGCAGCTACAGTAGTTTGGTTCGAGTCTTAAGCTTGGCAGTTAAGCTTTACCAGGTAGCCATTGCTATGCGTCAGGCGCTCCGTCCATATTTATACCGGAACCCTTCCTTTTTTACGTGCTTCGTATGGTTTGAATCGATTGCTTACTTTTCTTTGATCTGATAAGTGCCGTTCTCTTTGTTATAGGTGTTTACGTCACTCTAAGCTGAAAATGCATTATTGTACTGTGTCATGCATTGTTTGTCGCATTCTGATAGTGCGTGTTTACGACCTGTCGCCGCTCGCGGCATGGCTTGCATTTGTGCGCACTACCGCCGCTTACGATAAAAAAAGAGGAATTGCCTCATTAGCGAAACAATGGCAAGATACTGCGATTTGTTGTTACTTACACTGCTGCTTTCTTTGATAATGATCAACAAGAACCAAATAATACGCCTGCGTATGATAGAAGATGTTCTGAACGAGAGTTTGGCTAAAATTTTTCACCGTTTGAAAATCTTTGCAGACGCCTCTTTTGTTCATTACATTCTGCACAGAAATTAGAGTCATCTTAGATTTAAAAATCTAGTCAATTGCCGTGCTTCATTTCTGACTGTATCGCTATTAGGCATAAGAATAATACGAATATAAACATGACATGATGTGTATATTCTTACGCGTTTACTGTTGTCTCACATTAGTTTCGTAGTTTATTAGGCAGACAGGATTCAAATGAGATAGCAGCAAACACGAAAGAATACATGGCAAAATGTTTATATTCGTATTATTCTTAAGGTGAAGAGAATACTGCATGTGATTTACAATTCATAAAAGTTCCTGTTAGCAACCATCTCTTCTCACAGGTAGGAAAAAATTCAGAACTTAAAGAGTTGGCCATATTGACAAACATCCAAAACAGTCTTGCCAGTCGGATTTTCGTAGTACATCGAAATGATGCTACATTCGAAGATGAACAATACGGAATTTGTATTTACTTCATTGGATAATGCATGAAAATGCAGTGGTCGAAACTCGGGGCGGAGAAAAAAGCTCGTCTTCTACCTTTTTTTTCAATTTATTTACTGACTCAGAGGTTTTGGCACTAGTATTTATCTTTTTGCCTGCAAAGCATGCCTGTGTAGCGCTACATATATTCGACGGCAGAAGTTAGTTGTGGCGGCACCTACCAACATTTTTCAGAACTTCCGCTTACTTTGCACTCGATTCTAAGCTGCAGGCAGTTTTTTGGATTACAAAAACCTGAAAAGAGTGTGGTTTACATTCGAGTAAATATGGTACATGCGAACCCTCCCTGTCGACCCGGGGCTGGGAATTACACATTACCCAGTCACCTGTTACGTGTCAGATGTGTGGGCTAGCCTTCAGGAGTGCACAGGGAGGAAGAAAAAGAGAATCCTCTAATGCCAGAGATAGAGGAAGGATAAAGACGAAAAACAGGGAATAAAAACCACTGGTGGGATTGTTCTGATGTCAGTTACCGAAAATGCGGATCACATTCCCACATTCCCAAAAGCACCCCAGGCATGTTCCCCAAGACAGATGAAATGGGGTAGCAAGAGGATAGACATGCAGCACAGAAGGGAAAGGATACGGCAAAGACTGGGGCCTGTGGTAACCAAGCAGGACCCCGCCAAAGAGTGGCAAGCCCTCAGGGACGATGCGGGTCGTACACGGTTTGTCTGCCACTGAACACTTCCTCCGTCAGTGTCCACTTGATTCCAAACCTATGGCATCCTTTCTGCTCACCTTAATCAACTTTATACTTACTAGCAACTACTTCACCTCTGAGGGGCAGACATACAAACGTATCAACAGTATGGCCATGGGGGCCCAGGATGGCCCCTTACTATGCCAACCTTTTCATGGGTCACTCTGAGGGGACTTTCCTGTTATCCAGAAGCCTTCAAGCCACTGGTTTGTTTTCATACAATGATATCTTTGCCACATGGACACACGTTGAGTCTGACCGTAAAATTCCTGTAATCTCTGAATACGTTCTCCCAATCAAATTTCACATGGTCCTATTCTGAATTCCATGCCATTTTCCTTTATGTTCATCTTATCACTGAAGGCCAGCTACACATTTCTGTCCACATTAACAAGCAACAGTACTTACATTTTGACAGTTGCCATCACTTCCATGTCATACACTCCCTCCCACTCAGCCTTGGCATTTGAAGCAAATATACTTGCTCAGATGCAGACACTTTACAGCAATACATACCATTCTCTTCTCAGTCCTCACTGCACTAAATTACCCCACTAGCCAAGCTCAAAAACAGATTTCCTGCGCCATCACATCCAATCCTGGTACTGCTGATCTCTCCACAACACAACTTTGGAGTACACCACTTGTCAGTCGGTATTATCCTGGTCTTGAATGCATTATCAGCTACTTCGACAAGGCCACGACTTCCTACAATCATACCCTGGAAAGAGATTCACACTATCTGAGATTCGCCCACCACAGCTAGAATAGCTTTTTGTAGCCCTCCCTGTATGTTCCTTGTGCACCCACCTCCCTACCCTACAGCTCCTACCCCTGTGACCATCCTTGCTGTAAGCCTTGCCCTTCGCATCCTACCACCACCACCTTATACTGGCCCTGTGAGTGGCAAAACACGCACTTTCAGAATGAGAGCCATCTGTGAAACAGCACATCATGTACCAGCTGCTATGTAAACACTGTTTGGCAGTTTAAATCGACACATCTACCGCCAAGTTATCAGTTAGGACGAACGGGCATAGGCAGAGGGTGTATGTTGGCAACCCACGATATATCCTGTTGCAGATCATGCTCTACGACATCACAGTTGTGATATTGGTGCCTGCTTTAACATATGTGCCATCTGGATTCTTCATCCTGGCACCTGTTTCTCATATCACCACACATGGAAACTGGCACTACAACATGTCCTCGGTTCTCACAGATCACCTGATCTTAATTTATGTTAATTTCTTTAGTCCCGGAATTTCCTCACACCAATCCTTTCTTCACTGTTTTAGTTTTCTACATATTCATTTTGTGTGTGTATTTTCGCCCCCCCCCCCCCCCCCCAAAAAAAAAAAAAATTTCTATGTGTAATGCGCATGAGTTAAGAGTGAAAAGTGGAGCACAATGTTTTACCAGTAATCTCTAACTTGCGTATTACCCTATCTTCCTTTTTCAGCTCTCAGTTTTTCAAATCTTGCCCGGGACAGTCCCAAAAAAAATCAGTGTCTTCTCATACTATCCAATAGGTCTCCCTCAATCCGGGGTTCTGAGAGACTTTTTAACTCTACCTCTTTTTCTAAACCTCTCCAGTCCTTTTTTTTCACCCCTCTTCCTTCCCCTTCAACCCTTCTACCAGGAGCCACCAGCTCAAAAGCTCGCAAACGTGAACATTTTTTGTACGCGAGTGTCGTCCTCCTGCTGCTGCTGCTGCTGCTGCTGCTGCTGCTTGGCGACTATATTCATATTTAATGTGAGCTTTCGATCAACATAATATATCTTGCTCAACTCAAAATGCCTGAAAACCTACTAAAATATAGATATTCAGAGGCTACACAGAAATATCTGCAAAAACTTCTCATACTTACACGTTTGTCTCTGTTTTCCTTTACAGCAACTGCCTTTTTTGCCTTTTCTGCCTTTTTAATGCGGTCAGGATCAATTTTTGGAGCAATTCGCCTTCCGCTAGGTGAAGGCAGAGTGTTGGGCTTCTGACTGCTTACTCCAAGCTTTGTGCTTCCGACAGCTTTCTTGCCCTTGGCAGTCTTACCAACTACACCAACTGCTTCCTCTTCTCTCTCTTTTGCTTCAACTTTATCCAGCTAGAATAAAAATGAGTGGTATACTTAGTAAACAAGATCATCATCATAGTGAGACTAAATGCATCCTATATTCTTCTGAAACTGATGATAAATGACTTCCAGTTTAATCGTTTGCTACAGAATGAATTTATTGTGAACTGCTAACTACACCACCTTACTACATAAGCTGTGTGTCTCATTTTTCACTGAGAAATTTGTTTGTTTATAGCTATAAAAAAATTATGCTCCACATAAAACTGAAAGAGTGAAGAAAACCCTAAAACTGGAATGTTTAAAGCACGAGTTGAAACATGCAGGCTCTGAATTACTAATTCAAACTACAACTACAAAACAGTTCTGAGTAAGAAACAATGCTCAAACTTTTAAGTAACTGGCTGCTAAGTAAATATTAAGTTAATCATGTATAACTTACTTATGTACAGAAAAAAATGCACAGAAACATAATTCTTCATGAACTCTTCAACAAATTTTAGAACTGAGCTGTAATAAAATATCGGTTCTGGCCTGTTCTTTGTTCGTGGCACCGTAGGGTATTTCACTTACTCCAATTTTAATAAGATATATTACACTTTACATCAGAAGCAGGAAAACTGCAAGACTTAAAAATTAAACATCCCACAATATTTAGATTTTGCACTTTTTTTTACTGATAATTTCTCGGAGTCTGTATCATCCAAGTACATTTACATTCATAACAAATTTAATTTGTATTTTTTACTGATCAGAAAGAAATATCCTGCTCATGCTAGTGTATTAGTAATGAGCACTAACTGTACTGACATCTCTCTGTCTGTCTGTCTCTCTCTCTCTCTCTCTCTCTCTCTCTCTCTCTCTCTCTCTCTCTCTCTCTCTCTCTGTGTGTGTGTGTGTGTGTGTGTGTGTGTGTGTTTGTTTTACTGACTAAGGCTGTGCCTGAAAGTGGTATGCGAGTGTCTGAATTGTGTGTCTTCATTGTGTTTCTTCATTACGGTAAGTAGCAATCTGTCTTTTCCTACATTGTTGATATTCCTTTTGAGTATGCAGAATGAGGTACTTGACACAAATAATTTTTTAGAAAGTAACTTTACTTGTGTAGATTTCAGAA
Source organism: Schistocerca piceifrons (assembly GCF_021461385.2). Taxonomy (NCBI): domain Eukaryota; kingdom Metazoa; phylum Arthropoda; class Insecta; order Orthoptera; family Acrididae; genus Schistocerca; species Schistocerca piceifrons. The sequence continues at coordinate 102,639,373 of NC_060146.1, forward strand.
ACCACGTCTCTCTCACTTTTTAAGGTACCCAATAACAATTTGTCAATTTAATATTTTAATTTAACCCTTTCAGAAAAGAAATTTTTCTGTAGGAAGGAAAGTTTTTCTTAACATTGTAATGCTCTTAGGTGATTTTTTAAAAATGATTTTAGGTTTAAGATTCATACAAAAATATGTACCAACTTTCAAAACAACTGTCAACTTCGCTACATTTCATGGACTAAAATAAGTACTTACAAAATAGTCTCCATTGTAATAAATAGCAAAATGATCTTTCAACATTACCAAGAAAAAAAAAAAAAAAAAAAAAAAGAAGAAGAAGAAGAAGAAGAAGAAGCCACAATATTCAATCATACAGTGTGGAATATAGTGAACCAGCCAAATCCGTGTATTCTGGCTGTCACGAGCTGCTGCACATTGCTACAGTGACTTGCTGATACTTTCTAAGTGATACTCAACAGTTGGCAGCACTTGCACATGATGCAAAGGTTGAACATCTCCTAATGTTTACCTCAGGTTTGCACCGCAAAAAAATACTGCTGTTGCAGGTACGACGCAGTAGAATTTAATGCGCACAGTTGTAGCCAGAGGGTCTCAAAGGATTAAGAACAGGTGAAGCTAGGAGCCACACAAACTTAACCATTGTGATAACTTTAGTTAATTTTTATTCCAGGGTACAAGAGTTCCATGTTTTATGCACAAATTTTTCTCCAGAAGCACCAGAGGTATCTGCACCAATTGCTACATGGGACTGTCACCTATCAGCTTCATCAAAACAACTTTAGTGCAGATTTCTTCAAAAGACACCAACAGTAGATTATATTACATAATCTTCATAGGACACGACAACCATAAATTTATTAAAAGGTGATACTTCTTCAATTCTGTTATTTAATGTAGTCCTTTTTACTGGCTGTCCTAAACAGTTCAAGTAAGGAAAGATGCTCTGCCAGAAGACTACTGTTGATGTTAATCAATGTGATATTTCATCTTCTAGAATAGAGAAGTAGGGAAAATTAAAAGGAGCCAAGTCATTTTCTGATATCAGTTTTACCTCCTCCGAGAGAACATCCAGGTCCTCCCTCCACAGGTCAGACGGTGACTTGCCCTGAAGAATTTTGTATTCTTGAAGCTTTTCATCGCGCTTTGCCAAAAGTTCATCCTTTCTCTCCTTAGTAAGAGTCCACAATGTCATCCCTAAGAGATAGTCATACAGCTTATCCACATCCTCTGTCACCTCCTCCTGAGAATCATCTGCATTGTTTGCCTCCTCCTGCAACAGTACATAAGATTTCTGCTAGAGAACACGTAACTAAACATTTCAATGTGATTAAGTGGCTACAGCAATCTAACAGGGTTAGACAAGTCCAGAAATGCAAACCATAAAATTTTTAATTGTCTCATTGCAAAAAACCTACATCACCAGAACTAACACATGGCACAAAATCCATGTTAAATGTAATAATAATAATAATAATAATTCCAATCACGTATGAGGCACAGGAAAATGACCGCTGAGATGCCTCTGTTCTTGGTGTAATTAGTCCAATCTTATCTTCATGGTCATGCAGGAGTGAAGAATACAATTGATCGCCATTTTTTGAAACTTTAAGTAAGATTTTGCAGGGTAATTGGCAATTATTTTTAAGTCTGCCAATTTAGATTTATCAAAATTTCCCTAACATTCCCTTGTTAGTCAAATTTGGTACCACTCTTACAATCTCCTCTGTATACATTCAGTACTGACCCCCCCACCACACACAATCTTCCATAATATTCTAGGATGGTATGCACAAGCATTCATCTAGTAGACTGACTTCAGTTTCCCAGTATCCTGCCAGTGACACAAAGGTGGTCATTTGCCTTACCTACACAACTGAACCTATGTGATCACACATTTTAAACAGAAAGACTAAATATGGTGCACCTATTTACTTGTAAAGATAAAGCCCATTTTCTGATGCTGACACCATGAACAAATAATACAAATATTAAATTTATACGCGAAGTTCCACACACAGGTAGCAAATGTGCAACATACAAAACTTTTATTACAGAATACATCAGACCTCACAAAGCAACTACAGTTTGAACCACAGACAGTGTAATATTTCAGTTTAGCACACTTTTCTGATACAGGTAGGAAACTAAGCTACCTGGTGGTGCACTCAAACTGATAGTGTCTACTGTTAAATATTAATTCCATTCTATTTGGATTTATAAATCTATCATCCCCTTCATGAGAATGCCACAGTGAATTCAATTTGTACGGCAGAAATTTCCAAACACATCACATAAAATGCATATTATATTATTTAGCTTCAAATGCATATATGCTAGTCTCCGTGCATTATTGTGATGGAAATAGTAATAACTTGTACTATTAGAAGTGAAATTTCAGTCCATAGCCAATAGTAAGACAGATCGTTTATTGGTACTAGACAAAAATGTAAAACAGAAGTCAGAAAACAAAGCAATGGTAAGTGCTCAACCAAGTAATCCATAAAAAATGGTTCATAATTTTATGCTGTTCCTTCAGAATGTTCAGAGTCTGTGCAATAAATTAATAGAATTGAAAATAATGCTTTCAAATCAATTAAATAACACTTCTGTGTTATGTGTTATTGAGTGTTGGTGAAGAAAGTATATATTACAAACAGTAAAACTGCATATTGGCAGCCTACACGTGTAGAAAGCAACTTCAATGTGGTGAAAACTGAATCTTTGTCAGAAAAGGAATAGCTTCCAAAAATACAGAACTAAAGACACTAAATAGGGAAAATGATTTTTAAATACCATCCACAGAATTACCTCACAAAACAACAATAGTATGCCTTTACAGATATCCTGATTGAGAGAAACTTTCAACATATGGAAAAAACATTAATTCTAATTGTAAAAAAAAACACTTCATATGCAGTGACTTGGATACAACCTAGGCTTTTCTTTTCTTTGAGTGACAACTTGCTTTGTTACACCAAGGGTATCTACTTTTTAAGTTTCTCATGTTGGCAACTGTTCTCAATTTGAATTCTGGAACATTTATTTCATCTTCCTTGGTGAAGGAGTTTCAAAAAACTGTGCTTAGTAACTCCGCTTTAGTGCTACTCTTGTCAGTTACGTTACTACTGATATCATAAAGTGAAGGTATTGATTGTGCCCTACTGCTGTTATACTTAACATATGTCCATAATCACTCTGGATTTTCTGCCAGATTTTGAGACACTTACTTTGTGGAAACTATTAAATTATTAAAAGCATCTTGTATTGTAGTTCATATTTCAATTTCCGTGAAACATCGCCAGTCTTTGACCTTTTATGCTCTTAAATCTGGAATGCTTTTTTCCCCATTATTTCTGCAACATTGTCTGACCTGTTTTGTGTTCCATGGCAGTAGCTGTTGTGTTCCATCTCTCATTAATTTACTTGGAATTCTTGCTAAGAGGTCTATTATGTTATCGCAACAATTTACACTTCGTATGGGCCCCTGAATGAACTGCTCAAAATAATTAGAGGATTCTGTGCAGACGAGTCCAATACAAGGATGTTATCGCCATGCAACCATTCTGCTACAGGCAGTGCATTATGAACAGATGATCGATCACGTTGAAAGGTGCAATTGCCATCTCCAAATTGCTCTTCAAAAGTGGGAAGCAAGAAGGTGTTAACATCAATGTAAGCCAGTGCTGTGGTAGTGCCACGCAAAACAAGGGGTGCAAGCCCCCTCCATGGAAAATACGACTACACCATAACACCACACCAATCAAATTTTACTATTGGCACTACACATGTTGGCAGCTGACGTTCACTGGGAGTTTGCCATACCCACACCTTGCCATTGGATCGCCACATTACGTACTGTGATTCATCACTCCACACAATGTTCATCCACTGTTCAATCGTCCAATGTTTACACTTTTTACACCAAGCGAGGCATCATTTGGCATATACCAGTATGATTTGTGGCTTATGAGCAGCCACTTGACCACAAAATCCAAGTTTTCACATCTCCCACCTAACTGTCTTAGTACTTGCAGTGGATACCAATGCAGTTTGGAATTCCTGTGTGATGGTCTGGATAGATATCTGCCTATTACACATTACAATCCTCCAACTGTCAGCGGTCTCCGTCCGTCAACAGACGAGGTCAGCCTGTACGCTATTGTGCTGAACATGTCCCTTCACATTTCCACTTCACTTTCACATCAGAAACAGCAGACCTCGGGATGTTTAGTTGTGTGGAAATCTCACGTACAGACGAATGACACGTGACACCCAATCACCTGACCACGTTCGAAGTCCGTGAGTTCCATGGAGTGTCCCATTCTGCTCTCTCGTGATGTCTAATGGCTACTGAGGTCACCGATATGGAGTACCTGGCAGTAGGTGGCAGCACAAAGCAAATAATATGAAAAACTTTTTTTTTTTTTTGGGGGGGGGGGGGGGGGGGCGTCTGGATATTGTTGATCACGTAGTGTAGGTTCAGTCGTGGATAAATCAAGTGGTAGACTTCGATTTAGTGGTGTAATACAGTGCAGTCTACCAAGAAGATTGGTTAAAAATCACTCATACAATCGGTTCTGGAATATTGCTCGAGTGTGTGGGACCCATACCAGATAGGACTAACGGGGGAAATCTCAAAGCATACAGGGTAGGAGAGCACAAATGATCACAGGTTTGTTTAATCTGTATGAGATACTGAAGGAATTGAACTGAAGGCTCTGAGACAGACCTGAACTATCTGCAGAAAGTATTAAAAAAGTGTGAAAACCAGCTTTACATGATTACCCTAGAAATATACTACAATCCCCTACACATCAGTCACATAGTGATCGTGAGGATAAAATTAGAATAATTACTGCATGCAGAGAGGCATTCAAGCAGTGATTACTCCCACACTCCATATGCGAATGGCACAGGAAGAAACCCTAATAACTGGTACAATGGGACTTACCCTCCACCTTGCACCTCATGGTGGTTTTGCAGGATGTAGATGTAGATGAGCAGCACGCAAACATTAATATCAATTCTGATTTTATATTTCTCAACATTGCAACATTAATATAATAAAATGGAACATTTATAAAATTTATGCATCCTTAAAACCAGATCATCCACTTTATTGGCCCAAAAGACACGATGATTCTCAGGTAGCAGAACTATGCTGTACTTCCACACTGTTTGTTCAACTGGCCAAAATATCAATTTCCAGAAAATGAACTGCAGAAAGTGGATCAAAAATTTTGTAAAATGTGAACTACAATATTGAGAATCATAGGCAAGGCACTTAGCAAATGGCTCTGTACACAGACAGGCACCACCACAAGGCTCTGGAACCTAAATTAAGAAACCAATTGTCACCATAGATCAATACAATATAGTGATACATTATTCATCAGTTTAAAAATAAAGACCACACGCAACAAAAAAAACAGGCGACAGGTTGCTGCAACGAGCCTGTGACTGTAGTACATTCCCTCAAATTTGAATGTCATTTTCAGGTGTTAGTGCACACTGGAAAATCAATTTAATTTTCTGACTGCTCTTTCCAACTGATCAGTTTGAAGTCAATTACAGTAAAAAGGTTTTCTAAAAGCAAATTTAATGCGATCTACTTTTGTCAGTTTTTACACAAATAATAAGGGTTTGACTGATTTTGTAGAAATTAAATTTGACGATTTATTGAAGAGAGAGAGCTTCACAAATTTAGTAAGTCTTAACACAATGGTCGACCTTTGGTCCTTAAGCAAGATGTTATTCAAGTTTCCAATGACCGAATAGTCTGATGTTGCAGTGAGGGGATTTTATGCCAAATTCTTTCCAACTGGTGCGTTAGATTGTCAGAATCCTGAGCTGGTCAGAGGGCCATACCCATACGGCTCCAAACATTCTCAACTGGGAACAGATCCGGCAACCTTCATCGCCAAGGCAGGGTTTAGCAAAGCACCGAGACTAGTAGTAGAAACTCTCCCCGGGTACACGCGGGCATTATCTTGCTGAAATTTAAGCCTAGGACAGCTTGCCACGAAGAACAACAAAATGAGGCACAGAATATTGCCAGCGAACCGCTGTGCTGTACACAGTGCCGCAGATGTCAACCGAGGCAGTCCTGCTATGAAATGAAATGGTGCTCAGTACCACCACGACAGGTTGCCAGGCCTTATGGCAGGAGACAGCCAGGTTGGTGCGCCACTGCTGTCCGGAGTGTCTCCAGGCACGTCTTTCGGAGGAGGGAGTGGGCTTCAAACACACTCTGAATGAGACTGGTTTTGAAGCTTTAAGAGTAAATTGTACTTGTAAAGGATGTGTCACATATACCCTATTTTCACCCTTCTACATAAAATTGTTACTTTTATGATGAATTTGTAGATTATTGGAAAATAGTGGGTGAGAGAAATTCTGTAGTCCACATCCTTGTGCTACCAACCGACTGCATATTAATTTTCACGTTCAGCATACATTTACTCTAAGGGATATCATGCATTTACTTTAAGGGATATCAGAATCTGAAGCTCTTATTTTTTATGCCGCGATTTTTGCACCTAACGACTATTTGAATCACCTAGCATTGTTAGCGAGTATTGGATAATCGAATACATCTTTTTTAGTATCTAAACCGTAACTTTTGCAATATTCCCAGTTTGGAAAGTCTTACACAACAGTTATTTGCAAACTCAGGTCAAAAATAGCACATTCATTTTTTTTTACAAAATATTCAACTTCGCATGTTGTTTAATCAGTATTGAGAAGTCTTACATAAATGAAACTTTCTATTTTGAGAACCTTGTGTTAGGTCACTACACACAAAGTTTCAAATTCGTCATACTGACTTCGAAATTTTTTCAGGCAATTTTGTCTAAAATATTCTGGGTGAATATGGTGCATCAAATTCTTTTCATTACTATTCTTAAGACAATGCATAGATAATAACAAGATGGCCACGTACCATTTCCTTCAACAAATTATTGTCCAAGGTAACAGCTCCAAATCGTCATAAATCCACACTCGCTTTGCGCAAACTCATACCCGGAGCAAACACGAGTAACTTTGACAATGTTAAACTTCACCCGTGTTCATTGGTGTCACGTGCAAATGTTCACATACAATTTCATCGAAATTCATTACAATCGAGCAGGAAGGTGAAGGTGAGTTGATAGGGAATAACTTGTCATTTAGTAGGCTTGACATTAGAGTCACTTGGGCCGACATAATAAGCCACACACTGACCAATACTGAGATTCATACTGTTTCTGTATATCGTCGATGAAGAAACAATACCGTGTAACTGACAAACAGCTGATTTTATGTTTTCCAGTTAGATGATGTAGTTGACCGTACGCGCATCTGCTCTTAATGCCATGAGGCCAAATTTTTAATTATTTACCACAAAAAAATTATCTACAACAATACCGCGTATGTAACAGCAAATAGATGTCAATACCGCGGAACTGTAGAGAATTAAATATCGCGTATCTACCATCTATGGATACTGTGAACAATACCGCGTAAATACAAAAGCACACGCAGCCACAGCACATTGTTACTGCCTTATTAAATATTTAACAGTGCTCGAAAGTGGTTCCATGCTTGTAGCTTCATTCATGATAATGGACAACGATATAGATGATCTTTTTACTGAAGAAGAAATTGTTTCTCAGTTGAAATCAGCTTACGAAAGTGGAGAATTGTTCCCGAGAGGGACTGGTAGTGGTAAGAAAATTGTTTTATTATTCGCCTTTGAATGTTAGTAGCACCGCAAGTGTCTTATTGTGATAAGAAACAGAACGCCCCCACTTCACTCATCGTGTGCTTTATTCATTTCTGCCAAAGATTTCTAGACTGTCAACTTTCTTGTACAATCTCCCATAAATGCAGAACAAAGAACAGGCGAGAAAAGTTTTAATGCTGAACTTATGTTTACCGAAGAAAAATTAATTTTGTGTGGAACGGTTACTGTTCCTGCAACATCTAATGATGCAGGTAAATTTTCTTGGGATTATTGTTAATAGTATTACTGATGCTGCTGTTCTCATAAATACACACATTTGAGCTTCATCTTTGTCTGCTTAAATTAATTTATAAATATTTTTCCACTTAGAAACTTAAGTGGCTGTATCCAACAATGCTCAAAATGAAACCACAGTCACAGTTTCCACTAGAGACGACAGTACTTCACACTCATTGCTATGCGATGGTGCTCACTGCCAAACACAATGGATAAATTATCGGAAGATCATGGGAGCAATAATAATGCTGACAGTGAAGGCCAAGAATTTTATGGTGACAAGCAGTGACAGGAAAAGGAAATCTAAACGACATCCTGAAGATTGGAAGAAAAATGTCAATAAAATTCTGAGAATGCATGGACAGGTGTATATTGGGTACAAAAGAAGTTGAATTGGTAAAAATCACTCTTGATACTCCAAGAGAGGCACGAAAATTAGGTCCAACTTGTACTTCGAATATGTGCCAGAAATCCGTTCAAAGGAAGTGTCATCAGTTTTCTGCTGTTGATAGGCAGACAGTATTTAACACATTATGGGAAACAATGTCATGGGGTCAGAGGAAGGTTTACGTTATCAACCTTGTGGACGTAATTCCAACCAAATGTCCGGGAAAGAACACTGGCAAATCCAGGAGAAAAGGAACACTCATTTATCATTTCAAAAATGAGCTGGGGAAACAAAGTATGCAAAAACATGTTTCTCAATACTCTTGGGATTAAAGAATGGACTGTCCGATATTGGATGGGTAATTCCACTCATGGATTGAGTCCTGATACAAAACGTCTCAAACAGATGAAGAAGAAAGATGAGAGTACCTTCATGAAAGAATTCCTTGACTTTCTTCCGAAACTTCCATCGCATTACTGCGGGAAATCCTCCTCGAAGTTGTACCTTGAGGCTATTCTACAATCCAAACAACAACTGTATGTACGCTATGTGGAAAAAATGTCACGCGGAGAAGGTTTCACCATTAAGTCTGGCTACTTTTAATTTTATTTTAGAAGATGGTAATATTAGCTTATTTTCCCCCAAGAAAGACCAGTGTGACTTGTGGTGTTGTTACAGGCTTGGTAAGTTGAGTGAAGACGTGTGGAAGCAACACACAGAACGGAAAAAAAAAAATTGCCGACAGGAAAGAAGCCCAGCGAAAGCTCTGCTCAGTGTACACCATGGACTTACGGACCATGAAAGTAGCTCCATTTTAAGTGCAAGTGCAGTGTATTATAAAACAAAGTCAGCTGTTCATAACTTTACAATGTATAGTTTAGAAAGTCGTGATGCAGTACGTTACTGGTTCGATGAAACGCAAGGTGATTTGCTTGCATTGTTTTGCCCCATGCATAGTGGTCACCCTATCCAGAACTATTAAGGAAAATCTCGTTCAAGTCGTTCTGTATTCTGACAACTGCACTTATCAGAACAGGAATGTGATATCAAATGCTCTTATAAGATTAGCAATTGGTACTGGAGTACCATTACACAAAAGTTTTTGGAGAAAGGCCATACTCAGATGGAATGTGACTCAGTTCATAGTTACAATGAGTGCAAGCTTGAAGGGCGTAAAGTTACACTTCCTAGCCAACATGCTATGATATCTAAAGAAGCAAGAAAAAAGCCACAGCCATGTGAAGTCCATTATCTAGATTATTCCTTTTTCATCAACTACGCAGAGAAAAGTCGTGCTATTCATCCGTGTCCTCTGTGGCTCAGATGGATAGAGTGTCTGCCATGTAATCAGGAGATCCCGGGTTCGAGTCCCTGTCGGGGCACACATTTTCAGCTGTCCCCATCAAGGTATGTCAACACCACCTGACGGCAGCTGAGGGTTTCAACTAATTATCATTCATTTGTTAAAACTACCCCAAACACCCTAGCTTTATAACTGGAGACTATGCTGCTGCCTAATGCAAATACACACAAGAAATATATATTTACCAGCAATGCTTCCTTGTCTTGCTTGAGTTTCCACTGCCTTACTGGATCAGGATCATATCCTCTTGATTTTAGTTCATCAATAATCACTTTCTTCTTCTTGTTTTCAACAACCAGAACACCATCACATTTCTCCAAAATGAATCTCGCTTGGTTACTCAGCCTCAAAGATTCTGCTTGCAGCATTCCTTCTAAATAGCCCTTGCGTTTTTCATAATAGATCAGTCTCAAATTGAAAAATTCTTTCAGGATTTGAGTAACTGAGTCGAATCTTCTGAGGCACTGCATGTCGTCAAATGCACACTAAAATAGTAACAAAACATGTCAGTTTCAGAGGCTACAGTTTTAGCATTTCCTATTATTTGACACACTACAGCACTCACCATGGAGGTAGTCATCATTGTAGTTTCCAGTTTGAAAAATTTGTGCAGCCCTTCCTGTTCTGCTTTCCGCAATTTTTCAGGATCAATTTTGACGACAAATCGCACTGTTGTATCAGTATTATACTCCTGAAAATGCCTGAAATACAATAATGCAGGCCGAAAATTATCCTCGCTGTTTATGACATTCGAGCGTACTCCGCCTTTAAGTCAGAAACAATCAAATAGAGAGAGAGAGAGAGAGAGAGAGAGAGAGAGAGAGAGAGCTGTTAGACTACACAAACATTGTTCACATCAAAACTGTCTCCCATTTCAGTAGCAGTGGAATAGTGGATGACAGCACTAATTATCCACGTACAATACGTCTGTTCTAAATGCCAAGTCTGCTATTGCAACATGGCAGATATTTCGTTGCCAGCAAATACCATCCTAAGACACGTTACAGTTTTAATACCAACAGTGGACATACTTAAGAGGAAGCCAGAAGAATCTGATGAAGTGGCATACATCTGAAAAGGTCATCATTGTGAGAGGGGTAATCATCAGGAGTCGAAGGCAACACACACACACACACACACACACACACACACACACACTCTCTCTCTCTCTCTCTCTCTCTCTCTCTCTCTCTACAGGTGAGCTTGGAGTCTTTAATAGAGTTAAAATTTTGTCTGTAAAAAATTCTGGTGCTTCAGCAGGTCGAAGACAGGGTCTTCCAACACAGAGCACTTCAATGTGACCATTTCAGTTTTTTTAATGATTACCCACATGTTGTAGTGTATGTGAGTGGCGTGGTGCGGTGCATTTTCACATAAATGAAAAGAAACTACCATTACTAGGCTGCTGAACTACCCCACACAGTTCATGAAATGCCTCTTCACTAACCTTGAGAGACTGTGTGGAGCACTATAGCTGCTGCCTGAAGCTTTTTTTATATTTATGTATTTATTCTTTTTCACTGAAGGAAGGTGGGGACTCCTAACATTACACACACATGCTAGACTCAATCTTTCTGCCAGAATTGTGAAGACAACAAGTACACATGAGGTGTGCTTATTTTCAAAAGGGTGGTTCAACATCACCACACTGCAAATGCACCCATGGCAGTTGCAGGCAAGTTTTACATGGACACCCTATTTCTAGTTTTGGTGATTTACCATGGCCACCAAGATTATTAGAACATGCCTCACAACCACCCCCGAAATTTAATGGAATTGAAAGCTGTCATTAAAGAAGTAGGTTTGTTTGACCAACACCTGTTGACCCAAGCTATGAGAACTTCTGGAAGAGTTTAAAATTGTATTTGAGAGAACAGCTGCCACACACATGACAATGTCACACTTGACTGTATACATCAAGTAGAAGATCTTAATCCTCGACTTTGTATAAATAAGAAATTCTTCCAAAAATCAATAAACTGTTGTTCATTTGAAAACTGCCCTTTTCCTGTTGCCAAACGGCACTACATAAATTAGGTGAGGAAATATATAAAATATGGAGAAAAAGATGTACAGATTAAAGAAGACCACCAGCAAGAGAGAAATAGAAAGGACCAAGTATAATTAGGGTACGCTCTAAGGTAATCAAACTATTTGTGCTGGACTTCTGACACCTTAGCTCTAAATTAAGGTCAGCCGCTTTCTGCAACTTTTTATCTCTGTATATTTATCTGTCATTTTACATGATCCTGTTTATCACAGAACATGATGCAGCCAAATGTTAACCTCTAGAAACCAGCATCTTCATTAACTTTGTATTAAGTAGTTATTTTTAATCTTCTAAATGTTTGTAGGGTTGTAAATTGTTTCTATAATGAAGATGGTGTAAGCTGATCCTTCACAGCTGGGATCTGCGTTGTCAGCTTTCAACAGCTGAAGGCAAAAACAATAGCAGTCTCTAGAATCCAGTAACAATGAGGTGCTGTGACAGATACACCTGCAAAATCACACAATGTGACTGGTTGCAGTAGGCACACGAAGCTGCTGCATCCAGCCCACTGCAACTGTAAGGGATCATCTTACAGCAGCTCACCTATAGCAACAGCTTGGAGGAGGGCCCTTTATGAAGCCTCAATGAAGATTATGGGAATCTACTGTTGTACACACCATGCAGCTGTTAGCACCTTCTAGCTAATACTCTTCATTACCAGTTTGTGGGGAACAGACAGACAAGCAGATATTCAACCCGCATGATGTATTTAAGTCTGCAGTCATTTCTAATGGACAAGTCACACAAAGGCAGGTTGAGTGTTAAATGACATTACTGACAAGAGGTCTCCAGTGACAAACACCAAGAGAATTGCAGTGTTGATCCCGTACTCAGGTTTGCCAGCACTTGGACCTGGCCAGACTGTGGTGAGAGTAGTTTTAGTTATGTTTAGCACTGTTCGTGTGGGACACTGTACTACTGAGGTTCTGACAGCTTAGCGTACAACGAATAAGGATGTCCATCCTATGACGACATACACATTCTGGAGATGTCCATATTTCTATCATCCACATATAAGAATACTGGTTTAAATGGACAATGTGGACTAATACGCTTACTTACAGTAATCAAAAATCAATTCCTATATCTGGAGGGCTCAGAGTTGAAGTTAACAAAGCTCCTTTTTACTTTTTCTCAAGAGAACCTATCATTTACTTGGTGTGGTACTGAAGTAAGTCCATAGCTAAATTTTCATTAGCCAGATAGCTCTTTCTCTCAAAGGTAGTCAATTGTTTCCAGAGCTGTAGTGGACCAAATCCACATTAGCCTTGTTTTTACGATACAAATTCACAATGCATCATGCGTTATTAGCAAGTATTTGAGAGAGAACTTGTGAAACAAATGTACTTCTGTTTACAGACTATTACACAGGAAAAAAATCAAATCATCAAAATGACCCTAACTGATTAAACTAGATCGAGCACCTGACCTTAAAAATAGAAACTATAGATTAGAAGTAATTCTCCATGCTTTTCTAGCAATTTGCTGACATTCTTTAGTTGTTAGCTGTACTGTCATATTGCCAACGTTACACGATATTTTCACAACTTGATCCCGTCCCCTTGGCGAGTGCTATCTTTGACTTATCGTCAGGTGGAGTGTCCATAATTTGAACACTTCTACCTTCCCAAGCTATCTGCAGTCTGCTCCCACAGTTGTCCACAGAGTCTGACATTCAGAACATTATCTGCAGCTGCAGGCTCCAAAAGGAAAACCGTATCCACCAGTACACCCGACAACTTGAGAATGCACAGATAAAAAGTGCAGTAGCATTTGACAATTCACTCTTTCCTAAAGATGTTGAAGCTAGTATGACAGAACAATACATTTACATCCCAGATGATTTGATTAAAATTGCAATATCAGCACAGAGGAATAAAATTAAATTCACATTAGTTTTAATGTTCAGAAATTGATTTCTAAGCACTATATCTTTGGAAAACTTCCCAATAAAGTTACCACACAAAGACAAACATAAGCTGGCTGAGATTTCAATCAACTCTGTACTTCCTTTTGAGGGATTATTCTAGAAAAGAAGGGCAACGGCAGCTTTCGCAAGATCTAGAAAACATGCACTATGTTTTCTTGATCAGTCTAGAACATTAATGAGGGTGCAGAGTATAACCGCCATGGACAGGACTGACTTTTCATCAATTGTGACAATGGGTGAGCCATGAATGCAATTTTTTAATCTGGAAACAAAAAGCCTGTTCATTTAACCGAAATACACAATAGTTAGCACTGCCGAAAAAATTACTAGCAAGCACCAGTGGTGAAAAACTGATAAACTTTGTTGCTAAAGGCACTACGGTGACAGGTGCATCCTACCGAGACATTATGAAGAGCAACGTATCTTTAGCATTGCAAGGAAAAGCTGTGTGTGCGTGTGCCCTTTCACCAACACCAGTACACAACACTGCTGTTTCTTCATTACAGTAACTGAAATCATTACCCGTGCTGCCTATTTACCTAACAGGACTCTTGGCGACTTTTAAATGTTTCCGATGACGAAAGAGACACTCTTGAGTTGCACATTCACTAGCCGTGCTGCTAATGTTTCAGCAATTTTCCAGTGATTAAACGAGACTCCTGAAGATGCATTCACAGCGGCCACGGACTCATGGCATCGACATTGTGAAACATTTGTACATCTGCAGGGAGATTATGACGAGAAGTGACACTTGTTTCACAGTCTGTGTGTGATTAGTTTGTGAGGAAAAAATCTGAGGTGTTATAACTTACATGCACCTTATAAAGCCAATACTGACAGTAAGACCAATTTCAAATACTTTCCTGTAAGTTTCAGTGGGAATGTGAACATAACATAGCTACATTTTATCCTCCAAGCTACAACTAATGAGTTATGGTGAGGATGATTACGTCCCGTACTCCGTTCCAAACATCTAAAAACTGAAAATTATTTAAATTGTATTGTTAAGCCAGCCAACTACTTTACCTTTTCAGTCAATATGCTCCATGGCAATCAATGGTGTCTAGGCACCATAACACCGACTGATGAAAAGGCAGGAGACAGTGTTACAGAAGCTGATAAATGACAGCAGATACCAATTACAGATAATGAGATTTTCCAATATAACAGTATGATAAAACCTACAGAATAATCATTCTTTGTGATAGTAACAAAGACAGACAATAACCCTAATCAGCAAGTTATATTATGAGAAATTCTAATCATAGAGAGGCATAACACAATAAAACAAGCAACAAATCAGGCATCTTAGACGAAGATTATATGAATGCAACCTCAAACAGCAATTACTAAGAGCAAAACTAATAAAAACAACACAAGATGTTGCAGATACGACGGGTAGTCAAAGCCTTAATTATTACCAGCTAGAAAAAAAGAATGAAGTTACATAATTTTTTTGTACAAATAGTTATCAAGTGTAAGTTAGTGAACAATCATTTGGTCCATAGTGCTGCCTAGAGGTTACAAAAATACAATCAAAAGGCTAGGCAACTAATGTTTCATGCTGGCCAGTTAGCCATGGTCAAAACTCATCCTGGAGTTCAAAAATCAATAAAGAAACTAGAAATATATATCATCAGAACTCTAATAATAAGAGAAATACCACACCCAAAGGCCTAACATCAAAGAACCCTGTTATAGGAATCATTGAAGAATGTTAATAGTTATGCCTGTACACTTGTGGAAATAATTGTCTCAAGCACAGCCAAATTAACAAGAAAAATCTTTCAAAGGCAGAGATAAGACTGCAATATCAGAAACGCCTTTGCATTTAGCTTCTATGGTGAACAAGCCAACAAGAGCACAAAGTGTCACAAGTGAAGGTTGTAACCTAACAGAGCAAGACTCCCACACTGTAGTATACAAAACACACTCTTTAATAAAAATCGCAATACAATAACTTTGTTATGTACTTACACATTTAATCATTGTACATTAACATTATATATAATATATTTGATCTACAGGATGAAGTATTTTAATAAAATGGAATAAGATGATGAAACTATGATCAAGATACTAATAGTTTTCATATTACTGGTCTTTAGCAAGTATTTAAATACTTTTCTACAAGAAATTGATTAAGCTGTAGCATCACTATTACATGGAATTAAAATACTTATTTTTAGCAAAAACTTATATTTTTAAATATTAGTTGTTAAAGAGGTTTACCTTATAAAATTCAGCAAATGACTGCTTTGCAATCCACAAAGCAACTGATTGAAAATTTATTTTCTGTTATCTATGTTGTCACATGTGAAATTATGTATGCAAAACTGACTGTAGATCATGCAAAATTGTAATAAAACTGAAAATACCAAAAATTGCCAACGAACTATTTAAGGGCTGATGCTAGGCCAAAGCAATTAGTAGTTGTGAGTTGTTTTCAGGCTGTTGTCAAGGTATAAGTGTTGATTTATAAAGTTGTAATGAAGATATCTACAGTGAAAAATTTCCAAGAAATGAAAAACAGCGTTAAATTTGGTTGTCAGAGGACTGTTTGTGTAAAATTAAAACTCGTGACCATATAAAAAAACTCTAAAGAAAAGTAACCACACTGTTTCTGCAGTGAACAAAAACGATATGCTGATTTGACAAATAATTGTTATCTTCTGTCATTAAGGTAAGTATTCTAATCCCAATAAATGATTTCATACTCCAAAAAATTTTATCATTTGCAACAATTTCTGTAAATTAATGGATAGATTGCAATTACTGACCTACAACTTTTAATCTGTTTATGTCTTAACTAGGAACTACGGTTTTTCGAGGTTCAAAGATCGACATAAAACAGCAGCAACAACAGTTGGCAAGAAGGGGGAAGCTTCCCCAACTGACCTGACCAGAGCCTGTGGAATTACTAGACAACACGCACAAAACTAACTGACAACTTGAAAGCTTTCGATTGACTGAAATTTCAAATGACTGGTGTTTGGATAATTGATGCCCTATATTATTTTCTGCCTCTCCCCAGCACTGCACGCTGCTGAAGTATTGTGATGGCCCTAACCATGTGGTGGCTGCTATGGGTTACTGTGTGTTCAATATGATTGCAACTTCCCTCATCTACTGAATCAACGTGTATATGTGGACAAAAAAATTTCAGTTTTTCCCAGGAGCAGAAACACTATCCCAGGATTTAAAAAACAGTTTTTCCCTCAGAGCAGTAAAACTTAAATTTTTTGAATAGTGAAAGTTTTATAAATCAGCATGTAACTACCCAGCACTTTAGGAAATGAAACCCAACAAAAAACAATGCATTTCAGAAACATCTTTCATGCGCAACAACATTTACAGTGCCTAATTTGGTATTACCAAAGCATGAACACAGATTTCATCAAATACAGATTGGTACCCTCCAAAGCATTGAAATCTAGACTGCCGTTTGCTTTTGTCAGCCAGTCATAGCTTGTGCCACCTGAACTCCCCAGCTATCGACAGCACATATGAAGAGCTTAGGACACACGATGATGTGAGCAATAGCAACATCGCTGTCAAGTAGCACAAGCGCACAAGTAGGAAAAGTTAATGGTTTAAATTAATATACAGTAAAACTTGCTCAAAACGGGATCGCCTGGGGCTAAAATAATTTTCCATATTTGACAGGTTTCCAGACTACAAAAAACTCACTGGGGTACGTAAAACTTGTCAGGTATCTTGCACAAAAGTACAGTAAAAAAATTTTAATTATGCATATACTGTACTTAGGTACCTTCACTCCAACACAGCATATTTTCATTCACTGTAAATTGAACAAATACACTAATTGATAAATAACACAGCATTTCTATATTTTTACTCAGCAACTTTTTGCACCATACAATACTTCCAACTAGTTGGGAGAACTTGTGTGTGCTGCAAATTTCATAACATTGTTTATGCATGCCAGATGTTGAAAATACCGCTACAGTTGTAAAGTTCTTTTATTATCACTATCACATGACCTCTTTCAGGCTCTTATACACCCATCTTCAGGTGCCACACTGAAAATAGCAAGAGACAGGAGATACTTTTTGCACATAGCAATGTACATAAAAAACAAAATTTCTTACAAAATTTTAAAAATTCATTTCGAAACCACAGGTCGGGCTAGGTGCTGTGAAATCTATGTTAACGCAAAAGTGACATCAGGTGATGACTGCCTGTGTAGAGAAATATACAAAGAATACCACGACACTTGCACTTTGTATAGTGACTTCCCTGTCAACAGATGGCAGCACTTTTGCCACTGCTCCATGCTCTGCACTCATTGGTAGCACATTGCGCCTCATACATGTCCACTGCGGCGCTCAGGGATCACAGCACTAAGTGGAAGTGTCCTGGTATTCTTTGTATATTTCTTGACACATGCCGTCGTCTGTAGCACTGTCTGGTGTCACTTTCGCATTAACATAGGTTTCATAGCACCTTACACGACCGGCAGTTTTGAAATGTTTTTAAAAAACTTTTATAAGAATTTTTTTTGTTTTTATGTGTATTGCTACGTGTAAAAACTATCTTCCGCCTCTTGCTATTTTCAGTTCGACATCTGAAGATGGCAAGTAAGAGCCCAAAACTAGTCATGTGAAAATAAAAACTTTACAACTGCAGTGGTATTTTCAACATCTGGTTTAATGCTCAGTTGCGAATGTTCCTCCAACAGTATTGTTTATGCATGCAACGGCTTTTCAGGCGTATTAATTTTTCTAGGGACATCATTTTCTTCCTCCTTTTCCTCCTCCTGCTCTTCTATTTCTTCTTCACCATCCTCTCTCTTGTGGATTTCTATCAAATCTGTTGCTAAGGCAAAAGTGGAGTGAATTGACAAAGTCATCACTTCAAATGTAATCATCTGCACTACATGAAATGTTTTGCATTTGCTTTCATTCAGTAATGGCTGCGATATTTTCCTGAACTTCAATGGCCACAGAAGTGTCTTGTTCTTGAACCCCAAACCCAGCTTTGTTGAAGCACTTTGTGACAGTTTTCGGTTTGATTTCCTTTACTGCCACACCAATCCAATTTACAGCATCCAGGACAGAAACTGAAGTGCAAGAGCAAACACACTTTCGGCTTCTTCACCAAGAAGAATGTGAGATTGCATCAGTAATCGCCTATAATGACACTTGACTGTGTAAATAACCCCCTGATCCATGGGTTGTGTGAGGCTGGATAAACCTGGAAGGAACCAAGTCAATTTAACATTTGATAATGTTACTTTTGGGTGGCAGGTTGCACTGTGTAGGAAAAAGAGAACTTGGCAATTTCCTTTCTTCATTCTGGCATTGAAAGAGCCCAGCCATTCTTCCACAAGACCACTCACCATGAATGCTTTTTTATTGCTTTGCATTATGACTGCAAGCTTAATTACACCTATGTTTTTGAAACTACACAGTTTTGCCACCTTTCCAATCGCCAGTTACTTCTCCATTTCACCAAACATGTTTCCACACAACAGTACTACGAGTCTTTCCTTGAATATTTTTCCACTGGTGCACTTTTCACTTCGAATTGCTAGCGATTTTGAAGGCAGAGCGCAATGAAACAGTCCTGTTTCTTTGGAATTTAACATGTATTTCGGGTCATAATTTACAATTAAGTTGGACAAGTATTGTCTTCCATTCTGTTGCTACACTTTCCTGCACATCCTTAGCTTCCCCACACACTCCATTCCACACGATGATGTGCCTAGCTTTGAAACTGTCCAGCCATCCTGTGGATGCCTTACACTTTGTAATTCTAAGCTCTTTAGCGACTTTCAGAGCCTCACTCTGCAACATGGGTCCAGATAAAGGTAAGTTTTTTTTGCCCACGCATTTATGAACCATCCCACACTATTTTGTTAATTTCTTCATTTCCAGTCTTTTCCGCTTTTCTTTTCATCTGCCGGTTCCCTTTCCTCTATTCATCCCAAATATCCCCGTTTCTCAAAGCCTCATAAATGTGTGTTTTACTGCATTTGAAACCCAACATAATTTCGTGCAGAGAGTGTCTCATTCATCTCAATTACATTAACCTTCTCGTTAAGTGTTAAGGACAATACTGTTTGACATCAGGTTACCATCTCTCTTTAAGTGCTACTAGTCAACTGAAACTGGCAGAAAATAATGACATTGCCAGGTAAAACCACTGTTTAACAGAACAATACCCAACTCTGACTGTGCACATTACAGCAGAGTGATGGTAGATACACAACAGTCTTCCTGTATGTGCCTCAGAAATGAGGAAAACAAGAAAGCTGACAAACAGAGCGCTGACGAACGAACCATTTCCATTGACGTAAAGTATCGACACCGAGCCCAACCTATTCATTGTTGCACAGAAAGGGGCAGTTTTATGTCTGCCCCAGCAACGCCGCTCAGGACCTCTTCTTGGCTTTGCGCCACGTAACAAGAGGCGTTAAATATAATGTCCTCGTAGAGTCGTGAATAACTAACTGTAATACAGTAGTACTGTACAGGCTCCTTTCCACATTATACAATCAATTATTAAGTATGTTCTAAGATTTGCTTTCTATTTCCACATTAGGCATGTTCAACTTTGTAAAAAAAAATCAGCACATAAAAGTGCACTGAATGTATCGGAACTGAAATACTGGTATAGTTTGGGCAGATTTCCAAATACACGTGCTGATTTGAGCAAGTTTTACTGTACATACATTATTGCTACAAGAGAAGTTAAGCTCTCACACGCAATACTGGTGGTCAAACATATTAGCCCAAAAAGCACATGAAGTCAAAATGCAGAAAGCATATGGGAAAATTGCTAACATCTACAACGAAATGTGCACGAATATCAAACAAAAAATTTGACACTATGCAACTGTCATCAAACCTGAAACACTGTAGGCAAGAGATACCCTCAAACTCAATTACAAAGGGGATCTAAACAACATCAAAAAAGTTGAAAGGAAAATCATTTGCAAAATCCTGGTTCCAAAGGTCACACACGAATATCAGCTACATTTGAACACGATAACGGAAAAATTGACACCACATGAGACTGAGTGACAACAGATTAACAAAAATAATTCTAACGTACTCACAGAAACTAAAAACAACAACAGTCTGGATCAAACTGATCTCAAAATATTCAGGAGATCCACTGCTGGGAAGTTGCACCAGAAGAACAACCCAGAAGATCTACTGGAAAACGGACTGAAGAACATCGAGCTTAACATAGTGAGAGGATGAAACAAGAAAAATAGCAACCACAGATTCACTTTATGTGATTCTCTATGGGTCTAAACAATATAAATGAATGAATAAATATATCTAAAAAGAAAGATGATGCAACTTACCAAACGAAAGCGCTGGCATGTTGATAGACACACAAACACACACACAAAATTCAAGCTTTCGCAACCAATGGTTGCTTCATCAGGAAAGAGGGAAGGAGAAGGAAAGACGAAAGGATGTGGGTTTTAAGGGAGAGGGTAAGGAGTCATTCCAATCCCGGGAGCGGAAAGACTCACCTTAGGGGGAAAAAAGGACAGGTATACACTCGCGCGCGCGCGCACACACACACATATATCCATCCGCACATACAAAGACACAAGCAGACATTTGACAAATTGACAAATGTCTGCTTGTGTCTGTGTACGTGCGGATGGATATGTGTGTGTGTGTGTGTGTGTGTGTGTGTGTGTGTGTGTGTGTGTGTGTGTGTGTGTGTGCGCGCGCGCGCGCGCGCGCGCGCGCGGGCGAGATTGTATACCTGTCCTTTTTTCCCCCCTAAGGTAAGTCTTTCCGCTCCCAGGATTGGAATGACTCCTTACCCTCTCCCTCTCCTTCCCTCTTTCCTGACGAAGCAACCATTGGTTGCGAAAGCTTGAATTTTGTGTGTATGTTTGCGTTTGTGTGTATCAGCATGCCAGCGCTTTCGTTTGGTAAGTTGCATCATCGTTCTTTTTAGATATATTTTTCCCACGTGGAATGTTTCCCTCTATTATATTAAATAAATAAATAAATAAATATAGCAAGAGATGCTGGACATAAGGAGAAACAATTACAGCTGTACAGCAGAGTGGTGGTCAGAGGAAAGAGATGGCAACTAAAGAGAAGAGGAACACATTCAGTCTGGTTGAATAATGAATGGGAAGCAACAAGAACTATCTACAAGGAAAAGAATGAACAGATGAAAAAATAAGGATAGGAAATAAAGAAGCATGGGAGCCAGAGGAAAGAGGTGGCAACTAAAGATAAGACAAACACATTCAGTCTGATTGAATAATGAATGGGAAGCAACAGGAACTATCTACAAGGAAAAGAATGAATAGATGGAAAAAAAAAAGGATAGCAAAAAATGAAGCATGGGACAGGACATGTGGCAATGTCAATAGCAAACTAGGATTTGAGAGAGCAAAAGAAACACCGTCAGTATTAAAAGGGCTATATACACAAAAGCTGCTAGAACTATTGAGGATTTTATGTTATAGACACATGAGAAATTTTGGGAAAATAATTAAAAAACAAGCTGGAAATGAATTTTAAAACTAAGGAAGTACAATGTGACTTCACAGCTGGTAGATCATGTCCAGACAATATTTTCACTTTAGGAGATATCTCAGAAACATAGGGAAAAAATAAAACATAGGATTAATTTTCAGGGATTTAGAAAAGCACACGAAAATGTCTCGAGAAAACTACTTTGGGGAGCATTACACATTGCAAATGAAGAGCCCTTTAAAATAAACAAGAAATATACAAAGGTAACACATGCCAAGTGAAAACTGGTAATACACTTTGACAGAAATTTAGATCAAGGTTGCCCCATGCCACCAACATTATTTAAAATCCATAAAGACACTAGTCCCAAGATGTTTCGTACGTGCAATGGGATGAGTCTATAAATTAAAGATGGAGTTTGTTTACATCACCTACTATTTGCTGATGATTTAGTTATAGCACAAGACAGGGAGGAAGCAAATTCTATATGTAATCAGTTAGCAATGGAATACAGAAAACGAATTGACAATTATGAGAAAAAAAGAATACCTCACTTATGATCTAAATGACCTACACAGAGGAAAGAGAATTAAGGTCAGTACTTTCTGTCATTTGGGATTAATTTTAGAGATGGAGGAAAAATCAGGTAGAAAATAATAAAAGAATTAGCAGTGGAAGGAAGGTCATTGGGATGACCAACTCAATTTTAAGGAGAAGAAATGTAATAAACCGAATCAAAATAATCTTATATAAATATATCTAAAAACACAGATGATGTGACTTACCGAACGAAAGTGCTGGCAGGTCGATAGACACATAAACAAACACAAACATACACATGAAATTCAAGCTTTCGCAACAAACTGTTGCCTCATCAGGAAAGAGGGAAGGAGAGGGAAAGACGAAAGGATGTGAGTTTTAAGGGAGAGGGTAAGGAGTCATTCCAATCCCGGCAGCGGAAAGGTAAGTCTTTCCGCAGTTTTTGAGTATGGTTTCAGAGGTCTCAGGATGTTGGAGAAAACATGCAATGCAGCTGAAGTAGTAGTTACCTGCAGGTTAAGCATCCCATAACTCCACTTCAGTTTGCTGTAGAACCCAATGCAGTATGAAGTCTAGAATGCTTTTAGAGTATCCAAGGATTTTATATTGTTAGTAATTTCTCTTTGAAATGAACTCTGAGTAAAATGTGAACCGTTTGGTTAATATCTGGAGATACTCAGCCTGAAATAGTTTCAGGTAAAATCTGGTTGCAATAACAAGCCTGAACACTATCTTCTTATTGTAATTAGCAGAGGAATTGACAGAAGTCGTAAGGTCTGTTTTTGATAGGTAGCAGAACAAGTTGAGAATGATGCTGCCATCTCATTATTTGATATTTACGAGTGTCAAAGCCACACAAGTTAATTACCTGAAAGAAAATATTTATTGAAATTGGATTGCACTGAAACATGGCCAAGGAGAATGGCAGACACACTTAAGGGTTAGCTAGAGTGCAGGTTGTGAGGGCATCGTCTTCTGCAACTTTGAACAGCTCATCATCTGAAAGTGAGTCACAGCTTCACACCTTCTCCCAGGTCAGGGACACCAGAGCGCAAATAAAATAGCTATGATAATGTGGAAGAGGGGTGAGGAGGGCAGAGCTGTTGGCACATAACCAGCTACTTTTCAACAAGGCTCTGCCATACCTGCAGAATGCACAACACACTGAGCACATGTTATCACAGAAAACTTCCATCAGCTGGAAACTGGCCCCTACTACTACACTTGTTGAAACATCAATTGAAATGTTATTTTAATCCAAGTACAGCATTAAATCTTTAACAGGAACCTCCTTGGAGTTGGGAAGAATTTATTGTCAGTCAAGATTCCCTAGTAGAGATTAACTGAAAGATTATTGGTGATAAGTATAAGGTTCCAATTCTGAGCATCAGCCCCTACACATTTACATTCCTATGAAGATTTGTATTAAGGCATACACCACTGTATATTCATTCGGCCCACAAACATTTCTTGAACAGCAACTATTACTATCATACAAACGGAATATATAACTTTCTTACAGTAAATTGATTTACTTACACTATCTGTTGGGGTACCTTTTCAGTACCTCCCATCATGGGCTCGAGCACATTTTCTTTGTATGTCTGCGTCCATACACCAATTGGTAACTCTGTTATTTCCACTTTATCCAATCCTAAGACTGATATCTCACCATACACAGCATATCTGTTATCAGCAAAAGGCTCGATGACTCCTTTGTAGTTCTTATACCATGGAATCTGAAACAGTGTTTTAATATCAGAACATGTTTAGGCAATCTTAAGTCACTAGTTCATTCCACACATTTCACAGATACTGGTACTGGTGTCTCAATTCAATAACACCACTTTTTTTGGTGTGTGTGTGTGTGTGTGTGTGTGTGTGTGTGTGTGTGTGTGTCTGAAGCAGCAAAGAAACTTAGATAAACTCACTCTGATACAAATACAAGGAGTTACCATGACTGTATAAAACCTAACAACCTGTTTTGTTATGTGAAATATTTAGAGAAAGCCTTCTTGGTTACCCAGGTCTGTCAACCCAAAGTTTGGTACAGATTTATTGATGACATCTTCATGATCTGGACTCACAGTGAAGAAGAACTCCAGAATTTCCTCTCCAACCTCAACTACTTTGGTCCCATCAGATTCACCTGGTCCTACTCCAAATCCCATGCCACTTTCCTTGACGTTGACCTCCATCTGTTCAATGGCCAGCTTCACACATCCGTCCACATCAAACCCACCAACAAGCAACAGTACCTCGATTATGACAGCTGCCACCCATTCCATATCAAACGATCCATTCCCAACAACCTAGGCCTTCGTGGCAAATGAATCTGCTCCAGTCCTGAATCCCTGAACCATTACACCAACAACCTGAAAACAGCTTTCGCATCCCGCAACAACCCTCCCGACCTGGTACAGAAGCAAATAGCTAGAGCCACTTCCTCATCACCTCAAACCCTGAACCTTCCACAGAAGAACCCCAAAAGTGCCCCACTTTTGACAGGATACTTTCCGGGACTGGATCAGACTCTGGATGTGGCTCTCCAGCAGGGATACGACTTCCTCAAATCCTGCCCTGAAATGAGATCCATCCTTCATGAAATCCTCCCCACTCCACCAAGAGTGTCTTTCTGCCATCCACCTAACCTTCGTAACCTCTTGGTTCATCCCTATGAAATCCCCAAACAATCTTCCCTACCCTCTGGCTCCTACCCTTGTAACTGCCCCCAGTGTAAAACCTGTCCCATGCACCCTCCCACCATCACATACTCCAGTGCTGTAGCCCGGAAGGTGTACACGATCAAAGGCAGAGCCACGTGTGAAAGCACCCAAGTGATTTACCAACTGACATGCCCACACTGTGAAGCCTTCTATGTGGGAATGACCAGCAACGAACTGTCCATTCACATGAACGGACACAGGCAGACAGTGTTTGTTGGTAATGAGTATCACCTTGTGGCTAAACATGCCTTGGTGCACAGCCAGCACATCTTGGCACAGCCTCGTTCCCTGTCAGACTGATGTGACCAGGAACCCACTATCATCACAATGTCTCCAAGAGTGAGCAAGTGACAGCTTTCCTTGACCTGTTGCACTAAGGGATGGACGGTGTGCAGCTGACAGAGGCTTTTAAGGGCATACAGAGCCTGAGCAGATGACAATTGAAAAGCCTGTGTTGCCGGATGATGTATTGCATGGCCAGATACTGGGCAAAGAGCTCTGCCGAGCAGTGTGCCGGAAGCCAATATCAAAAAACATCAACGCCAATGATGAAGGCACACTTGACACCACAGTCAGTATGAGAACCATCAGCATACACAAAGGTACTGCCGAGAAATTCCATGTGAAGGTCATGAAACTGAATGCGATAAGAGCGAGGCTGGAGTACTGTCCTCTGAAACCGAATGAAGGCCACGGTGAACAACAACACATGAAGCTACAGTAGTGAAGGGTTCACACCCACCAGAAAGTTGCAGGTAGCATGAAGTTTAGTTGCCGGCACAAGAACCAAAAGCAAACTCCAGGAGGTAACAGAAGAGGGACGTGCCCCGTACTGGCAATGAAAGAAATCATAGAAGTGGGCATAGGATGAGCGGCCACGCATGACAAACAGCATGCATATCTGCCGAGGAGAGAATCACAGCGGTAGGACAGCGGTAGTTCGGCAGCTTCTGCATACAGACTCTTAACTGGGCTAGTGTAAAAGTTGCCAGTAGCCAAATGGGCACCACGATGGTGGATAGTATTGAGACTGCATAAGAGGGACAGATGTGCAAATGCATAAACAAAGCACGCATAGTCTAGTTTTGAAAAGACAAGGGTCCGGTAAAATGGAAGAGGGTGGTTCGATCTGCACCCAAGGAAGTACCATATACGACACACGGGACATTGAGTGACAGCATACAGTGGGCTGCCAGGTAAGACACGTAGGAGGACCAAGAGAATTTCCTATGAACAGGAGCCCAGGAATTTTGTAGTCTCAACAAATGGAAGAGCAACACACCCAAGACATGAACGCGGAAGAAACCAATTGCACCACCAGAAATTCATACAAATTGTTTTGTCAGTGGAAAAACAAAAGCCACTGTTGATGCTTCACGAGTGAAGATAATAGAGACATCGCTGCAGATGCTTTTCAATGAGAGAAGTCCATGGAGAACGGCAGTAGATGACAAAATCATCAACAAACTGGGAGCCAGAGATTCCCGGTGGGAGACAGGCCATTATAGGGTTAATGGCAATAGCAAAGACGACTCTCAGGACGGAATCCTGAGACGCACCGTTTTCCTCGATAAAGGTGTCCGACAAGGCAGAACCCATACAAACCTTGAAAACTCAGTGTTTTAAAAATTCCTGAAGGAAACTGGGCAGGCAGCCACGGAAGCCCCACGTGTAAAAAGAGTACAGAAGATACCAGTTATCCAGCAAGCATCATAGCTTTCTCCAAATTGAAAACCATGGCCACGATCTGGGATTTGCACAAAAAACGAGTCACAACACGGGTGGAAAAAGTGACGGGATGGTCAACTGCAGAATGGCAAGCTCAAAATCCACACTGTACAGTGGTTAGTAAATTGCGAGACTAGCACCATACCAGTCAGGCATGAACCATACTTTTCATCACCTTGCAGGCACAGCTGGTGAGAGAAATGGAGCACTAGCTAGAAGGATGGTGTTTGTCCTTACTGGACTTAGGTATGGATATGACAGTGGCTTCACACCAGCATCTAGGAATTGTAACCTCTACCCAAATTCGGTTTTACATATTGAGCAGAAAGTGCTTGCCCAGAGGAGAAAGGTGCTGCAACGTCTGAATGTTAACATAGTCTGGCCCTGGGGCAGAGGATCTGGATGAATTGAGAGCCTGACCTAGCTCCCTCATAGCAAAGGTGGCCACTGTAGCGCACACACTTCAGAGAAGAGAGGGTTATCGCCCGAGCCACCTCTGCTGGTTTCTGATGGAGGAAGACAAGGTGATATTGGGAGCAGCTTGACATCTTGACAAAATGGTGGCCCAAGGTGACGGAGATAGCAAAAGAGCCAACAATGACATAGTCTGCTATTGTCTGGTCAGGAATTGGGGTGGATCTTGGTCCAAGAGAGCTGTCAAGAGGTTGTCCCACGTGACAGAAGAGGGAATGGACCTGTTAAAAGAACTAGTGAATGAAATCCAGCTAGCTTTTTTGCTATCCTGAAGAATGTGATGACACTGTACACGAATCTGTTTATAATGAATGCAGTTTGCCATCATTGTACTACTGTTAAAAACGTGTAGAGCACGTCTGAGTGCAAATTGCATCGCGGCATGCCTCACTCCACCAAGGGACCCGGACACGATGTTGTAAAGAGGAAGTGTGAGGAATGTAACGTTCTGCAGCAGTAAGGATAACGTTTGTAAGATATTCCACCTGGTCGTCACAGCTGGGGAAATGCTGTTCATCAAAGGTCACCAGGGAGCAGTGGAGCTCCAGTCGGTCTTACTAAGCTGTCATTTGGGTGTGCACACAGGTCGGGTAGGAGTCAGAAAATGGACACACTAGTATGTGTCACAGGGAACAGACCACTGGAGACTATAGGCAAGCTGGGCACTTCAGAAGGATACGTCCAAATGTGTATAGGTGTGCATGGAGTCTGAAAGGAACATGGGTGCTCCTGTGTTAAGGCAGAGGAGGTTAAGTTTGTTGAGGTCAGCCAAGAGGACACATCTGACAGGTTCTGGGAGACCCTAAAGGGAATCGTGTGCATTGAAGTCAGAAAGAGGCGAGGTAGCTGCCCAATAAGCTGGTTAAAGTCTGGCCTGGTGATATCGAATGATGGAGGATTGTAAATGGTAGAAAGGGAAAGGTGAACTGCAACAGCTTGAAGGCAGGTAGTCACGGAGATGGGTTGACTATGAATGTCAGCCTGTATGAGTAGCGTGACTACTCCACGAGATGGAATGCTGACCTCAGATAAGGTCAAAACAGACCACGACAAAATGTGAGCATTCAATGGAGTCACGATGACGCAATTACATTTCCTGAAGGCAGAGCACAAGTGGACACTGCGATTCTAAGGGCAGCCGCAAATCCTCTTTGTTGGATCGAAGGCCGCGAATGTTCCATTGGAGGGGAATCATCATGAGGAAAAAATGGAGCAGTGTCACCCCAGCAGCTACAGAGTGCCAGCCTTCGGATACTCGCTGCTACAGGGCAGAGAGACAGGAGGAGCCTGCTCCATGAGGTCTACGGAAGCATCAGCATTATTCTGTCGTTGGCCTGTAGAACCTTGCGCAGAAATCACTGTTGGTGGAGTGCACCGGTGACGCGGAGGTTGGTTGGGCAAGATCATGTGGCAAAACCGTCTAGGAGGACCTTCGAGTTGGCAAAGAAGACCGTTTGCCTTTGTTTGACTTCTTCGAGCCTTTCCAGGTAGCACAGGAAGGTGAATGAAGAAAGAAAAAAAAAAAGAACACTGGAGAGTATTCTGATACTGACTACCGAAAATGCAGAATACATTTCCAAAAACAGCCCAGACATGGTCCCCAAGGGAGGAGAAAAAGAACAGCAGGACAATAGACATGCAGCATGGAAGGGGAAAGATTCTGCAAAGGTTGGGGCCCTGTAGTAGCCAAGCACGAACCCACTTAAGAGCAGTGAGCCCACGGGGGGATCCAGTCTAAATGCTTTTTGATGTACAGAACAATGAAACCCATATAAATATGTAGATTAGTTTAAATTTTTGCTCTTTCATCATCAAATCTTTAATTTTTTTGCATTCTGTTGCAATGTCATTCTCTGGCAAATTTGGTGTGACCAAACATAATGGGGTTGTGTATTAGATTCTGAGAATACTCTTGCTTTTCTTCAAAAAATAAGAGATTTCCATTCATTCTTAAACGCTTGTGATGACAGATCACTAGACTGCCTCTTTTTGTGCAGAAGGCCACACGACCTAACTTCCTTTACACCTTGGGCAAACTGCTTAGGCATTAGGATTCTGATGAATTGAAGAAAGTTGTATCATCTAAAAAATACAACACACACCAAATGTAAAAAAGAAAACCAACAGCATTGCATCCCACTACTAAACGAAATGTGATGTTCCACGTAGTTCTGTGAATGACTAAACAAGACGAGACGTACTGACATCGGACATGCCCCCGACAGCACTTATGCAGTAATGCAAATTCTGTCTGACCTCAAGTACAGGAATTCACTAATAAGTACATACAGAAGACCTGGAACACTATACTTAATCTGGCAAACGACATGCTTCATCAATATTTTTAATGTATTCCAGTGACAAATTTTTTCCCCAAATTATTCCATAACAAGGACTAAAAATTTAATGTAAAGCTCACCTATCTCTATAACACTTACCATAGGTTTTGGGGCTTCACCATCAATCATTCTCCTCAAATTATCAATTATTTCCCTGGGATTGTAATTTGGTATCTTTGTCATCCAACCCGTTCCAATGCCATCGGCACCATTAACGAGTATCATTGGTATGACTGGTATGTACCAGACTGGTTCAATTCTTTGGTTGTCATCTGTGTTGTGCTTTAACAGTGGATCATCATGTTTGTGAAAAATGTGTCTTGCCAGTGGACTGAAACACACAAAAATCTAACTGAAGTTTAAGAATTGTAAGCAATATGACTAAAATTATATTCATCAACTGTTGAAGTATTTGCAATGAAGTCCCAGAGCGTAAAGCATTCCTTTAAAGTAGTGGATCTCACATTATCTTAATTACAAAAGCTGGCTGAAACCCAAAAGGCGATAGTGAGGTTTTTAGGAAAATCACACACGTACATCGAAAGGAGAAATGATGTGGTACATTTGTTGCCATCCACAATAAAGTCAAATTCATTAAAATGCGAGGTCCTTTCGACAACACTCAGTATAAGGTGGAGCAGGTAGTGGGACGGAAAAATTTGTGGGCCTATCAATCATCACATTCACCCCCAGGCATAATCAATAACTTTTCAAAAACTCTCAGCTCAATAAAAAATATGTTCCTCAATCACAATGTCTCACTGGAGGAGACTTCAATCATTAAACAACCGACTGGCAACTGCGACAGTGAGTTTTGTAAATAAGGGAATGGAAAGATCTCCTGTGAAACAGGACTAACAAACTTCTCTGAAAACTATGTCGATCATAAGCTCGTAAGGCCACTCACGATGGAAATATACTGCATCTAATTGCAACAAACAGACCTCATCAGGTTGCAACTACGAGGCATTTGTAACAATGATTACCGAAGAACAAAAGTATACAAAACCAAGTAGAAATATTTGCATGTTCAGTAATGCACATAGAGACAGTAGTGTCTCATCTCGAGGAAGGTTCGAATCACAAATCTGGATCCGTATGCCCTGTAGAGCAGTTTGTGTGAGTATCCATGCTATGCTATCTGTAAAAACCCTACTAGAAAAACAGCAACCACTGCACAGTAGGTGCAAGAAAAGTGTAGAGCGATATAAAATGTTAAGTGAAATACTTTTGGCTGTCAAAAGGACTGTGCATAAAGGTTTTTGATACTACAGGATCTTATCTAAAGAGCTCTCGTAAAGCACAAAGAAATTCTAGTCATTCATACAGGCTACATCGCACCAAAGTTAGTGCCCCGACAAAAGTGGATGATGTGCATCCTTTACTTCATTTTCTAATGTTACTTCATAAAGTAAGGTTCAGGCGAACTGTTTCAGTTTATTATAGCACCCCAGTGAATATATCTCAGTTGCATTGAGAAAATACTGAAAATTCTAAAACTGAACAAGGCTCCAGGAACTCATAAAGCCCACCCTTGGAAAAAAATCAGGCTCTATACTGAATTTCTGATTTCGTTTGTTCCTCTTAAGCTTAATGAAACGAAACCTGTGCGCAGTTTTTGGAAGAGGACATGGGTCACACCCGTCTAAAGGAAGGGTCTAGAAGTGATCCACGAAACTACACCCAATTTCACTGCTATCCATCTCTTTCAGAATCTTTGAACTTATTCTGAAACAAGGAGTTTTATCACACAGAACAATGTTCTCCATGCAAATAAGCACCAATTGCAAAAACAGGAAACATCTGTCATGCAAAAGAACTCCCATATTTCTCTCCAAGACCTAAGCAAGCAGATGCAAGAAGCATGTGCTTATTGCTAACTTGTTTCGACCAAGTGAGAGTACCACACAGGCAGTACAGGTTTAGGGACTCCAGTGTATTATGTCGTCATCGTCCTCTTCCTCCTCTCCTCCCCCCTTTCAATTTTGTGGTACAGAATATCTTTAAAGAGAGTGTGTCTTTCCAGATAGGGACGAAAGTACTGATGCCCAATTATGTAATTAATACTGATGAAACAAGCTGTCTGTACCAATCAATGTGCAATGGATCCCTTGTGGAACAGGAGCAAAAACTAATTTGAACAAGATTACCCATATCTTCATAGCACAGCATACTATAACTACATCAGGAAAGATATTCTCTTACATTTTATTGTGTGTGCAAGAACCATCTGGGAAATTTGGTCAGATTGTTCAGAAAAAAAAAATAGTAGTAGAGTTGACTCACAAATTAAAAAGTTTCATGAAAAAATTCAAAATGCTCCAGACTTGTTTGAAACTTTTAGAGAAATCACTTTGAAGGAACATCCCATAAAAACATATTCTTTAATTCTGCACCAATCTGGTGCATCTGGCTAATCAGTGTGCATCCAAGGCAGTATCTTTCATTAAATGTGTGTGGCGCTTCTCAAATGTGTGTTTGGCTACTTCTGTGGCAAACACCATCCAGAATTCTGTTCTAGCACAGCAGGAGAAAGTAAGATGATTCTGTAATCTATTCTGTAGAAAATGGAACACACATTAATTGAAGAATGTTTTCTGTAATGATTGATTTATTAATAAGTTCACTAGGGCAAAAGTACTATTTTTGAATAATTTTGCACGACATACTACATAAGGAAATTTAAGGACGGGAAAATGGGATGGGAGGGCCAAGTTCACATGTGGAATTTGAATCTATACAGCCAGTGTGGTAGCAGTGAACCACAACTACTGCTCTACTCTCATTTGGTTGAAAGATTTAACTTTCCAGGTACGTGATGTATCTCAACATACGAAAGATCCATCAAAGTCTGTAATTATGGTCTTATGGTCCCCTTGTTACAAACAGCACAATGGCGACTTATTAATCCATTTGTCACTTTTACAGAGATACTGGACATTGACAAAGGTAAAATCAAGTTCAGATGTTCTCCAGGTAAGAGTGTTAGATTTATAGTGTAGAATATGAAGTTCAAGGGTTCATCAGCCAATATCAATAGTGACCTCAGACATTTTGCTGATGATTATGTTTTGTACAGTGGGGTATTCTGTATTGTCTGGGGGTGTGAGGAGGGAAAGGGGGGGGGGGGGAGATAGACTAATTTATAGCCACATACTGAAGATTTCAATGTGGTGCAAAAGTTGCCATCAGCTTTAAATATTCAGAAATTTGAAACTGAACACTTCATGAAACAAGAATGTGGCATGCTGTGACTACAATACCAATGAATCAAAACTGGAATCAGTCCACTCACATAAATATCTGGACTAAATTCGTGGGGATATGGAAAGGAACAAACGGGCTCAGTCGTAAGTACAGCAGCTGAAATACTTCAGTTCACCAGTAAGATACTGGAAAACTTCAATCAGTCTACAGAGGAGATTGCTTAAAAACATTTGTGAAACCCCTCAGGACCAACAGGGAATATCAAAGGTATGCAATGTAGAGCAGCCCAAGTAACTGCAATGTTAAGATTTAACCAAAGATGAGTAGTACAAAAGGGATGAAAAACCTGAACCAATAGATGCTTTAAGATAGAAGCAAATCAAAAGTTTCTTTGTGAAGTTTCAATGACCAGTATTAAGTGAGGACTAGGACTATACTACAACCTCAAGTGCACCATGCCCAGGAAGTTAAGATTAGACTAATTCTAGCATGGAGAGAACACTTAAGCTGTCAGTCTCATCACATTCCACGTGCAAATAGAATGGGAAGAAACATTAATATATAGTGCAATGGGAAATAACCTCTGCCACACTCTTCAGTTGCGTATGTAGGTAGATATTAGACGTATAACATTTTCACCAATTTCTTCAAGTCTTCTGTAACTATGAAATGCGTTCACAAACTGAATACAATTGTAAAAAACTTATATGATTTACTAGTAACATACGAAAATGTGCCAGACCAGGACTCGAACCCAGATTTCCCACTTTATGCTAGCAGTTGCCTTAACCATCTCAGTCATGCGAGCAAGCCTCCATGACCAACCTAAATGTCAATGTATCTTAGTATCTGTGTGTCAGTGTTCACACATATTATTTCACTTGTCAGACTGTCTTGCTTTGGCACGGAATACACTAGGGCAGCATCTGTATTTTATAGTGTGCATATTTCGAAATAATTGTTTGAAGACACTTTTTGAGAAGAGTGAACGGCAATAGAAGGAAGGGACTCAGCAAGAGTGGTGCCAAGCGACACGGTAAGGAGTTGCGCGTCATCATCTAGGGCATCACAAAGTCTGCAACCCACCGTCTGGCGCGTGGCAACATGTAGCTCATCTCCGGTCTAGTAAATGAAATCCGTGGAGTGCCGTAGACATTAGGACATACGGAAGCTTGGGTTGGTCCTGGAAGTTTGCTCAAATGGCCACAGTGGTTAATGCAGCTGCTCGTCTAATGTGGGAAATTTAGTTAGAGTCCCAGTCAAGCACACATTCTCATATAGTGTTGTACAACTGTATTTGCAATTTGCAAAGGCATTTCATAACTTAATACAGCTGTCTAACACCAGCAGTGCCTCTTTCTTTGGACACGTACGTATGTCCGAAGGAACACTGCATCAAACTATACAGATACTATAAAATACAGACACTGCCCTGCTATGTCCTCTGTAAATATTCTCGCCTAACTAAGTATGTTGCACTGTATGTCCATCAAGCTCCACTGCGTTTTTTTGCTGGGAATGGAATGTAATGGAACATACAATCCGTTACATACTGCCCACAGTAGGTATACAGATTCAAGCCTCGGCTCACCAAAATTCTAGTTTCTCACAAATGTTCATTTTTATGTTGATTGTTTCCCCACAAAACATTTCATGAAATATGTTGCAATTTACAAGGACTCGGCAGCAGTACCATTCTGGAGTACAGATTCCCACGGCAGAGAGGTAGAATGAAATGCAAGCTTCACGTCATCCCACACATTTCCCCGAATCCATTCTGTGAACGAGGAAGATATTCAACCTGCCAAAGCAGCGCTATGTCAGCCCCTGTCCAGTACAACTAATAGAAAATGAGGGACAGTAATATTTATGTAAAAATTTACATGATCCTTTGGTGAATTCCACATAGGGGAATAGAGGAGGAGGGGGGAGGAGGGGGGGGGGGGGGAAGGGGGCACCTTTAAAATGTATAATAAAGTACATTATTAAAACAGGAAAAATTCCTAGTATTTTAATTTTTATTTATCCTGAAGCTCCATTATTTGAAGATGAGACGACATTTAGGGGGGGAAAAGTGATTTAGTTTTAGTGAGAGGTAAAGGTCTTCTGCAATGTGAATAATATTAGATTTTCATGATGAAAATGTCAAAAAGTCGACTTCTCCCATTTTCATTCACTAATGACTTAGGTAAATGTATTCTGGGGTAAACTGTCACTGAAGAAAGATGTTTGCTGCATAGAAGATTGTATTAAGGAATGTGTCCTCCACAAAATGTCTTGTAGACAGCACTTTTGATAGTTGGGCATACTGACAAAAGTCTAGCGATAGATTTGCTCCTGTATGATTCTTGTCAACAATCTATTGCAGTCTGAACACAGAAACATTCATAAACAATATTAAAAGGAGAAGTGATTTACACTAACCATCACTCAGCATTAGCGTAGCACAAAAAGCAGTGAGGTATTCAGCCATAAAAATATTTGACCACCTTTCAAGTGATTTAAATAATTTAATGGATGTATTTTTATTGCTACATTTTTATGCACAGTATAAGAAAATTTTGCTATGGGGTGGTAGTGAGTAGGTAGGATCATGAAGCAGATTCATCAAACAATGTGCAAGATGGTCTCACAGTGTGAGAACAGCTAGAGGAGCAAGAGCCATATTGTACTGGGACAAAGGGACTGAGGATACACCTATCCCAATAGGCACCAACAAGTGAATCTTATTTATATTAACATACCACTACAGCCATGCTGTAGATGATAATTATAATGGGAACGTGTGGATAATTACTTCAATATCATTAAATTCATTAGAAAATGCTAATTACAAATTTTAGTTACTGTCACTGCTCACTGATGGAAAGGGTGAACCAATGAAGTGTGTCCAGAGAGGACAGGCACCAAACAGCTAAGACAGCCCACTGTTAGCTAAGACAGCCCACTGTTAGCTAAGACAGCCCACTGTTAGCTAAGACAGCCCACTGTTAGCTAAGACAGCCCACTGTTAGCTAAGACAGCCCACTGTTAGCTAAGACAGCCCACTGTTAGCTAAGACAGCCCACTGTTAGCTAAGACAGCCCACTGTTAGCTAAGACAGCCCACTGTTAGCTAAGACAGCCCACTGTTAGCTAAGACAGCCCACTGTTAGCTAAGACAGCCCACTGTTAGCTAAGACAGCCCACTGTTAGCTAAGACAGCCCACTGTTAGCTAAGACAGCCCACTGTTAGCTAAGACAGCCCACTGTTAGCTAAGACAGCCCACTGTTAGCTAAGACAGCCCACTGTTAGCTAAGACAGCCCACTGTTAGCTAAGACAGCCCACTGTTAGCTAAGACAGCCCACTGTTAGCTAAGACAGCCCACTGTTAGCTAAGACAGCCCACTGTTAGCTAAGACAGCCCACTGTTCGAGTAAAGACAGAATTGTTTCTTGAAAAACTGTTTCATATGACAATTGTACAATGCTGTGTTAAACAAAGGCAGTCTACAATCTTTTTTTTCAAGGTGGCAACACATGAACTAGCACGTAAATTGCAACTCCACTTTCAGCCACACTTAATTGTTAAAATTGCCTCGAAAAACCTATTTGTGCAATCTCAAGTTGATTCTACAATTGTGTGAAGCATTTCTGTGATTTTTGCAGTGCTCAGGAACTGGTGATTAATGACCAGTAATTCTGTTGTAAGTATTAATGATATAATTGCTCTGGAAATCGTTTTACTAATTTTTGAGATTAACAAAACTCAAACGAAACTAGTTGGCATCCTAACATTTTATGATTCTTACTATGGTTAGCCTCTAAACCTACCCACTCATCACACTATTATGCATTATTCAGGGCATAAGTGCTAGAGCTCACGACAGAGAGGAAACCAGGAGGGACAAGGGCTATGAGACATTTTTAAAAGACGTGAGGTAATCAAGTTGCCTCTAGCTGTGTTAGGGAAATTGATCACAGAAATTTCTTGCTAAACTACACTGTGTTCATTAATCCCGGCACATCTCTAAGGTAGTAAGTTTTGCTTACTGTAACCCACCATGTAGGTTAGAGGGGTCCAATCTGCATTTAATGAGAGACTACATTTTACAACTGACCCTAATGTCTGTTACCACGTGCATGCACACACACGCGTGCTCTCAGGATGATCACTAAATTAACAGGAATGTGACAATATGTACACAAGGTTTAAGAACAAAGAAACGAGGGTGAAACAACATATGTGGATGAACATGGTGTAACAACCCAAGGGTTATGCTTTGTAATCTTTACTGCATCAATAAATAGCCTTTATCTCAACTAAAATTACAAGCACCATTTTTGTGCAAATATGAAAAAAATACCTATTTTTGCACGGAATTTCGTTGCATCCATATCAGTTTCAGTCATTAGCATTCCTTTGTTCCATTTGTAGTTTGCTTGAGCATTTTATATATATATACTCAGAAAACAGTTACAGTAACTCCAAAAAGTTACTCACGGATTCGTATATTGAATTAAAACAGAAGTTGTTAGAATAGAATGCAACTATTAATACAAATCATATTGTAAAATAACATGTGAATTTTCACCTTCTATACAACTAAAATTATCACAGTTTACATTTTAATATCTATGTCACATTCTTTGAAAGTTATCTTTGATACTTTGTCTTTTGTGGTTTGTTGACAGCGAATGTGGCAGGGAGTTGTTCAGAGTTCTGGTTAAGTTACAGACAGTGTTGTTAATGTAATGGACTTGTTACAAGCAGTGTTTGCTGTCAATACAACTATTTCCAGATTCTGCCAAGTTTATATGGTGAGTGGTGGACTTAATGGATTTAGCAACAACATTTGTAATAATCTATTTCAGGTACTAAGGAAAGCATTTCAGTCATTTTGTAGCAAGTGTGGGTCTCATTTTTGGAGTATATGAAAGCAATTTAGCTGCCCCTGAACATACACATCACGATAAGATAAGTTGAAATGATCTTTTTGCCACATTTTTATTGGGCACTGCATTTGACAAATTTTGCTGTTTATTTTAATCTAATTTCCCAATGAGCTAGAGGTTTTAAAGTTTCCACATAGCTCAGAACTGGATGACAATGCAATATTAATTCTGTTGTCTGGTGTGTGGCAGAGAGTACTTCATGTTTCACTGAAATTCCTATCTTTTGCTGTTCCAGATGTAAATGTTTTGTGATAAACATTGCTGGTAAGTCTCCACACGAGCTCTCATCTCTCATTTTTAACTCCATGATCTTTGTGTGGAATATACATAGGATGACTCTTGTGAAGAAAAATTGAAATAAACCCTAAATTTATTTCATAACTATGTGTAATCTATCAGAATGTTTAAAATCAATTGAAAAATTTCACACACACAATACTAAGAAGCAGGAAATAATTATTTAAATCATCTTTTAATAACATGTTTATAAAATGGACTGAAAGTATGAAAATTTCTCCTAGCACCATACAGATTCCAAACTACCTTATAGGTACCCCGAAAATTTGTGCTTGCAATTTGTAACAGCTGTTGCAATACTTGTAAAATTGAAAAAAAAAAAATGTTGAGTGCGTGGAATAGACAATAGTAAGGCATGTAGAGAGTAGCCGTCATTGAGAAAAATCATGCACGACACATCTATTGCGTGTGACCCACATTTTTTGTTTTAAATTTTGCAAGTTGTGATGTTATGTGAGCCTCATTGTCCTTTTTAACTAATTTGTGCCTGATTTTATTCTGAGAAGCTCAGTAATGTAAGTAAATACTATAAATGTATATGTGATTCAAAAAGTACTTTAAGTGAAGCGCAGCTGAACAGCAAGAAACACTTCAGCACGCAATCCCCACAACGATAGTAGTTGGGAATCGAGTATGGACTAAAAAAAATTGATTTATTAAAAAAAGACTTAATATGTATCTTGTGGAAAGAGGGCGTGTTAGGCCGTTGCTCAGAACATATTGTTACATGTAATGAAAATTGCTATTGTAGTGATAACACTGAGTAAAGTATGTTTAATAGTTGCCAAACATTATGTATACAAATTTTCTGGAAGTGAAGAATAGAAATATCTCATTTTTGGGAAAGGAGGTGAACTTCATTGTCGTCGCCGGCTATCAATCGACAGAATTTTAGGTGTACAAAGTTCACAAAAATACAGGAAAGGAAATGCATTCTCTATACTTTTCATTCAATATGCAACAACCTTTCAATTTATTAATTACAATAATTGGATTATGATCTTGTACAATAGTATGGTGCTGAACAACTCCACTGACTAATTTTGATGTAGCAAGACATGTAGTTTGAAGGAAGTCAGTGTACCAAGCAATCTCCTTTTCTAAAAGCAGACTGCTGTTTGATCGTATTTACTTACAACAGTGGTCCCTTAGGTATGATAAGCTACAAAAACTTGAGCTCAAAGCTATCCGCAATACGGCAAAGTAACCAACAGAGTTGTACTTTAAATCTTTAAGAACAATAACTTCCTCCAAATTATAATACAACAACTGGTGCAGAAGCTGATCATTTAAGGAGGCAGCAACCAAAATTCAGGTACCAGTTATGACTTGAAGTAAAGTCTCAATCAAAATCAATCTCTCCCTTTCCACAGACATATATAAATATTGAGAATTACCTATTTTCAGAATTACATGTATGGGGTTAGGAGAAATAATTTTATGCTTCTTAGTCCATTTTAAGAACAACTTATGTTAAAAATTAATATACATTATTTCTGTTTTCTACCACTGCCAATGTTATAATATCCATGTCACTGCAACAAGGGTGGAATACACATACTATACAATACTGATAATTCATCTATGCAATCCCATATGAATTATAGCTCAACAGTAGTTGGAGGTTGAGAATGGGGAAAAACATGCACACTGCACATGAATCGTTTTTCTGGAATGGAGACCAACAAGTGTTAATTTTACGTTGTCTTAAATCACCTAGTCACACAAAAAAAGAAGTTAGAGAATTGTACACGACATTTTGGAGTTAATTTCCAAATTGGCACAGCAGCCTTAAAAGGCAGGTTATATAACAAAAACTAATCCGAGAGGCATTCAAAAGTTATTACAAAGGACATATGAAGACAAGTTCTAGTAACTTTTCAGCACTGAATGAGAGCAAAAAAGCATACTTCTGCAGTATAAAATGACAGTCACCTCAGCATGGTGAATATGTATCTTGGACTGGCAGAGTCCTTCCCACCATTAAGACGTGTGCCAAACTGCCCGATTGGCTGCAGCAAGTTGATGTTGTTACTACCCACAAAGTTCTGAGCCAGGTTGATAATCGTCGACATGAGTGACTGTTCGCCATGGTGGTATGCTGAGTGTTCAGCCACAGAGCCTGCCAACTGCGCGACTTTCACCTCCCTCTTGTCATTTCGTTTCAAGCAGGTGAACAGCACCTATAACAATGATGTGCATATTATTATAAATTAACACTGCAACAGTATAAGTTTTTCAACACATAGCAAACTGTGATCCTACAAAATAATGTGTCTGACTCATTTTGCAGAGAGAGAGAGAGAGAGAGAGAGAGAGAGAGAGAGAGAGAGAGAATAGTGATGAATTGCTTTCATTACCAGAATACATTTGTTTATAATTTGTGAATGTCTTTATAAACATGCACAAAAGTCAGAAAAAATCACCTTTCTGACTTACTTTGTTTCTTGGCAATACCAACCACAAAACAAGAGTCAATTTCAAGAAAACTGGATTTTCTTATCATTGTCATCTAGTCTTAAGACTTAACCAACTGAATTACTGGGGGGAGGGGGAAAGCACTGTTAACATTCACAACCTACTTTGAAGAGTTTTACAGACCCCAAAAATGCTGTGATTGCCTGTGACAAATGTGGCAGAAATCTACATATTTTTACCCACTCCTTGGTTATTCCTTTCCCTGTGAAATTATACAATCCCCTATATTATTTTGTTTATGCCTTTTTACTTTTTTTAGCATCTGTACAGGACAGCAATGTTTCTTCTTCTTCTTCTTCTTCTTCTTCTTCTTCGATATTTCGGCTGTGAACCAAATAACCATCGTTGAGGCAAGTCGGTGATAACACTATGATATACCGTGGTTTTAAGTTAGTTACCAACTTGCCTCTAAGATGACTGCATGATTAACAGCCGAAACATCAGTAGTAATACTGCTGTGCGAGACGCACACCCAAAAGATGGAAATTCTATCTACCTGGGAATCTTCAAGAAACACACATGATTTTGTTTCTCAGAACTGTCAAATTTTGTGTGGTTTCTGTTTTTACCCACACTTTGCACTATACAACCAAAAAAAATGTTCATGAATGTGTGGTCCAAAGGAGTTATTTATTACAGAGCTGTCACTGACAATAAATGAGTAATTTTTTAATAACTACATTTCAGTGAGCAGAGTATCAGCAAATGCCAGTTCCTTCTCAAGCTGAACATGCCTGCCGCGTTGCCCATTTTCGCGGTGCATGTGAAGCCTTGTCAGGTTGTGAGAGAAAGGGAGAATTCAATTATGGGACTTTTGTCAATCATTGCATCTCCAAAAAGATAAATTTAAGTAAAGCTAAGTCACATCTATTTCTGAAGAAATATTTTCCTGATTTCCAGAACTTGCGGCAACCCTGACATTGCATTAGCAGTTTTCATTTCATTCACAAGGCAATTGGAAACAGACTGTCACAGATATAATAAAATATTTATCTACAGTGAGGGTCACCCAAGTCATAACACCATTATAAATTTATAAACAATCTGACGTACAGAAACAACATTTCTGGTGAATGAAAATACTTTGACCCTCCTACCAAAATAGAGAAGCGATTATTTTTCCAGTTAAACTGTACTTTTTCTAACACATTTTTGATAGCTTGTGAAAAGGAGGCAACAAAAAGCGAAAGATGTGAAGGCACTGTCAGCACACCACACCCAAACTGGAAATGATAGCATATTGACTTTTCTGGATGACTGTACAATGACACCACTCTTCCTGATGAAATTAATTATTGTTAAACCACATGAGAATCACCGACTGTCAAGAAGAAATGAGCATAAACATTTCATTAGTGAGCCAAGGACTACCTATTGAAAAGCTTATTTCATCTCTTAACAGACAATGCCTCTAACCACATTCAACATTCCTCAATAAGGTATCAGAACTACTACTGAATTTTGATCACTATAAACAGGCTACAATGAAGATGTCAGATAAGAAATCTGTAGAAAAGTGTAAGTCCTGGCTTTTGTGGTACACAAACAACAGATGCACCTGTGTTGCAGATAAAATGAATAAAAGTATACTGATACTTTTGAGGGCAAATTCGTAGAGCACAGATGGGTTAAAATTAAGGTACTATGGCAAAAAAACAATAAAAATTTACATCGGCAAAGGCAAAGCAGCCAACAAGCATCGTAAGCCAAGCTTCTTTACTGGATGGGAATAATTCTGTGAAACAAAACAGAACTGATAATGGAAATATGGGAGAACTGTTGTGGAGAGTAACACCGAGCAACTATTTTTACAATTTTGACACAGTAACTTCCTTTCATCAACTCTTCTTTTTAGAAATACCATATGCATTGAAGTCTTCTGATAGTAACTCTGATACAAAAAACTGTAATAAAACCCACCAAACTAACAAACTCACTTCTTGGGAAATCCCACTTAAATATTTCCATTGGTTCTGCCAAAACTCCCATAAGAACAATGTTATTCTACCCCATTTTTACCGAGTCGTGCTTTAAGAAAATGCTCGCTTTTAAGGAATAAACACAACAAGTCTGCAAATTAAAATCCAGCTTTTGCCCAATTCCTATTATGTCCAAGTGAGTTTCTGATTAATTTCAGTTTCACACTGGCCGTACTTCATGTTGTGCGATGGCAGTGTATGGTAATCTATTTTTTCAGTCGACATATCTAGATCGAATTCCATTGTAGTACTACCAGAAAAAGCTTTGAATGAATTGAAAAGCAATTTCCACTTTGCCTACCATGAGACTCTTCACGTGATCTGACTTCACAGTCAACATGTTACAAGGTGCGAACCGTGTTGTCATATAGCTGACTTTGTAAGATTCATCTTTTTGTGGAGTTAAGGTATGCAAACCTACGAAGCTTTTGATAGAGCAAAAGCTGACAATCATCCACAATGTCCAAGACAATCTAAACAAAACTTCTGGACAAAGGGGGGGGGAAAAAAGAAAACAGGGTATGATTTGGCACTGTCTTCATTGTTTTTTGAGAATGCCACACAATGAAGTTTTAAAATGCTGAAGCTAGCAGTTCCTCTGGCCGCAAAAGAATGTCAAATATTCAGCAATGTGGGAACTGTTCTTTTACCCCTCTAGCAGGTGTGCTGTTTGCAAAGTACACCGTGTACCCGCTTGTCTTGTGAACACATGTAAAGAATGGCTGGGTGTTATCAAGGCAAATAGGTATGAGCAAAAATCACTGTTTTATGTTAATTAAATACCAATAAATGAACTTATATGAGCTAAAGCACTGTTTAGTAAAACAATAATGAAATGAACTTTTATTGTATCACTCCATTGCCATCGACACTTCGATATAGTGTCCGGAGGATACAGTGGCCAAAGTGCAGAGTCCAACTTTCATTAAAAGCGTTGGGCAAGTTCGTTCATTTGTTCACAGGAGGAGGTCAACAGTGTCAATCTTTCAGCCAGTCAACAATGACAGAACCGAGGCGCACACCCTGCAGTCTTTCTCTAACTATTTAACTGAAACTATTTGGTAAAAAAATCCTTTTTGCTTTCTTTGTTTCTTTATGTGTCAGGTTCACAATGGCATGCCCATCATTTCGTTAATGGTCATTATTATATGTATGTGGAAGTAA
This sequence comes from Schistocerca piceifrons, assembly GCF_021461385.2. NCBI lineage: Eukaryota > Metazoa > Arthropoda > Insecta > Orthoptera > Acrididae > Schistocerca > Schistocerca piceifrons. Next base: position 102,683,461 of record NC_060146.1, read on the forward strand.
GATACTGTGCAAAATTCGAAAAGCTTGTAATGAATAATAGTGGTCGCTATGATTTTGCATCTGGTGTGTATTACACAATATGTTGCAGCATATGAAATTTAGTTAACATACTGAATTTTCCTTTAGATTTGGCTGGAGGTCTACCTGTCACCTATTTTGAGGTAACTGACCTGACATCACACATTTGTGATCGTGCTGCGCCAGTGAAAGCCAGAGTGAAATATCCACAACATTCCTCATATTTCATAAATGGTTTCATATATTGAAATGATATTTTGTCAAATAACAGCACACTTAGCGGAGAGCATTTGTCATTTGGTTATTACACAAAACTGACTTATCTACCATGTTATTCCAGTAACAGACTTTTTCGATGAAAGACTGATTTTTAAGGGCCATCAATAGCAGGTGAAACAATAATTGCTATGGGTTTTGGAACAACATAAGTGAAGACATCACACTTCTTTTGTACTGAAAATGTGATTTTTCATGAGCTACTGACCCTACTTTTCCTCACTTAAACTTAATAAACCACTTTTTCAGAATTCTTTTGCAACTGCATCTCCACAACATGTTAGTGAGGTGAAATTGTGTAAACTCTACTGCGTTTTGGTAAACAAGCCAATTTTAACATAGCAACCACAAAAATGTAAGTTTTACTCCAAATTCGCCACTTGTGATGCTTCTCTGGAAGTTACAAACTGATAACAAGCCAGGTGAAAATAAACCACTCCATTTTTTTCAAAATTCTTTTTAGATACTAACGAAGTCAGAGGTGACAGCAGATCTTTTTGAATGGCCACCATGGAAGTGTGAGAGTGGAGGGTGCCCACTAAATATTTACAGAACATGTGAGCATACACAAGTGCCCTGCCGTCTACGCATTTAGTGGCCGTGACATTCTGCACGCACTATACACAACAGTAATGACCCACTAAGGAGGCAACAGTGCAACTGCACCAGATCCCAGCCAACCACTTATGCAATTACTCATTTTCTCTCAGACAGCTGCCTCGTTGTTGGATTGTGGTAATAGGTCATAATCTGAATAATTTTCTTGCATGTAATGTAAATTTCTCACTTAGCTCAGCATTTATTTTATATTACTGCTACTCACTTGGATGTACAACAACACAGTTTATCACTGTTAGCTGAAGCAATAATGAAGGAACAGCTCTGGGCTCATTGTGAAAAACGATGGAACAACGCAAAACAGTTTTATCTGTAGTTGGTGCACTTCATACATCACACCTGCTCGAGGGTTAAAATGGTTTCAAGGAATGAGTAGTGGCAGCATTCTTGTATGCTAAACTATTCTACAAGACAAAGCTCCCTGAAGATCAGAATTCGAAATTTTAGTGTGTCAAATGGGTGGTTAGACTGTTTTAAAAAACAGTCACTATCTCTCATTTCAGAGTACGTGAAGGGAGTGCAGTTGTGAACACAAACTCTAAACCACTGCAAAAATACTACACTGCTGTGATCAATGTGGGGTTATGAGACCAGAGACACTTAACACAGATGAACAAGCAGTTTTTATGCTATACTGTCTGCAAAAACTTATGCTGTTAAGAGAAAAAAATACCACGGAGATAAGAAAGTAAGACAGAATGATTAAACTATTGTGTGTAAATAGCAATGGGAGCCTGAAGCTGCTGCCACTGATAGGGAAATTTAAAGCTCCCACATGTTTTAAGAAAATTAAGACACTGTCTTCTACTTACAAGTACAACAGCAATGCCTAGATGCAATCAAAGAAATCTCAACAAGATTTCTACAGCATTTAGATGCCAAAATGCATGCAGCAACTAGGAATATATTACTTACGAGGGCCGTTCAGAAAGTAACCTCCGGTTGATTTTAAAAAATACACCAAGTTAAATAAAAACATTTTAATATATACATCTTACAACTACATCTTTGCACTATTTTTCTACATAGTCTCCATAGCGATTGAGGCAATTATCGTATCTCTTCACAAGCTTTGAAATTCCTTCTGCATAAAAATCACCCGCTTGTGCCTGGAGCCAGCCTGTGACCGCATCTTTGAGCTCTTCGTCGTCATCAAACCGCTGTGACCCGAGCCATTTCTTCAAATGCATGAAGAGGTGATAATCAATTGGCGCCAGGTCTGGGCTGTAAGGTGGATGGTTGATAACGTCCCACTTGAAGGACTCAAGAAGGGCCGTTGTTCTGCGAGCAGAGTGAGGACGGGCGTTATCGTGCAAAAAAACGATACCGGAAGTCAGCATACCACGGCGTTTGTTCTGTATAGCCCGTCGTAACTTTTTTATTGTTTCACAGTACACGTCTTGATTAATGGTCGTACCACGTTCCATGAATTCAACCAACAACACCCCTTTGGCATCCCAAAACACCGTTGCCATCAGTTTTCTGGCAGAAAAATCTTGCGAGCCTTTTCTTGGTTTGGTAGGCGAATTTGAATGTGCCCACATCTTTGATTGTTCTTTTGTCTCAGGGTTCACTTACTTAATCCAGGTTTCGTCACCGGTCACGATTCTGTTTAACAATGGTTCTCCTTCGTCCTCATAACGTGACAGAAAGTCTAATGCAGAGGCCATTCTTTGAGTTTTGTGGTGGTCGGTAAGAATTTTGGGCACCCATCGTGCACAGAACTTACGGTAACCCAATCTTGCTGTCACTATCTCGTACAAGAGAGTCTTAGAAATCTGTGGAAAACCAGTAGACAACTCTGACATTGAGAAACGTCGATTTTCACGAACTTTTGCATCAACTGTCTGAACGAGTTCGTCAGTCACCAATGATGGTCTACCACTCCTCTCTTCATCATGAACGTTTCCTCGTCCACTTTTAAATAAACGTACCCATTCACGGACAACTCCTTCACTCATAACTCTTGGTCCGTACACGGCACAAAGCTCACGATGAATAGCTGCTGCAGAATATCCTTTGGCTGTAAAAAACCTTATATGACAGCACGCACTTCACATTTGGCGGGGTTGTCTATTGCAGCACACATTTCAAACTGCCACAAAAACTAAACTAGCGCAGGTACAACGTTCACTCGACCACAGCTTGATGCCGACTGACCTGTTGGAGTGCGTGAACGCACAGATGGCGTCGCTACTCCCCCCACAACCCGCACTGTGACCAATCGGAGGTTACTTTCTGAACCACCCTCGTATAATTGACCGACATCCTGTACATCCAAATGAAATATTTCTGAGAAATATTAATGTTGACAATGCAGAAAAAGATAAATGCTACTTACCATTAAGTTAACACATTAAGTTGCAAAGAGATACAGCTAAAAGACACTTATACACAAGCTTTCAGCCACAGCCTTCGTTAGAAAAAGAAAGATACCATTCACTAACACAAGCAAGCACACCTTATGCACACATCTGCCAACTCCAGCATCTTTGACAAGAATCTCGTCTGACTCTAAAGCGGAAGAGCGAACCTTATCAGTTCCTTATCAGTGCGGTTATGCAACCAGAAGTGAATTTTCCAGCAACAGTAAGCTAAGTAAATATATAGGCGACTGCAGCTCAGGCAGCGAAAAATTCTAAGTCCGAATCAAGGTCACGCATAATACGACGCGTACAGCAACGAGTAACATGGGCGTGGCAGGAAGTAAGCCCGCGCGCCAGCGCAATGGCGGCGCGTATTGCGCAACCGGAAGTGAATTTTCGAGCAACACGGGCCTAGTAATACTAGGGCCCGTGTTGCGCCCGGCCGCGTCCAGCGGCTAAGTCCCGCTCAAGGTCACCCGCCTTACACAGCGGCATACGGTAAACGCCCACCCACCTCCCTGCAACCCACAGAAGAGAAAGATGCTTCAGTAGCTGAATTAGTATTTTTAATTTTAAAAAAATCTCACGGGATAGATAAGGATGGTTCTCTTTATTAGAAATGGTAATACAAAGTGATATCTCCTTTTATTGCGCGCGCGTGTGCGCGCTTTTCTCTCTCTTACGAAGGCTGTGGCTGAAAGCTTATATGTATGTGAACTAACGAAAACATCTGCAACCTTCAGAACTGGGCACTGGGCATAATACACTCCATTAAAGCCAAGTACAGGGGGCAGTCATCAAGAAATCAATTACATTACTCGAGAAGACAGAAATAATTATGCGTTGACATTTTACAGGCCATGCACAAGTTTGTTGCTGTGTGCAATTGTGTTTCACTACACACTGTTAAACTGTTTTGCAGAAGCTGATTGTAGTGCTATAGTTAGTGATAAAGACAACATTGTTCCACAAGACGAATTGAAAAAAATCACAGATGTTTCTGTCATTACAGTGTGCTGGAAGGAGGAAACACACAACTCTTCTTGATTTTTAAAAAATATATTCTGTAAAAAGTGAGATACATATTTACATTTATAGCAAATTAATGGTAAGTTTGTGATTAACTAGTTCTTACATCATCTAAATATGCTTTAATTATGATTCTAGGTCACCCCTTCCACGTACCTAGGCAAAACCCACATTTAAGCAAATCTCTACTTAAGGGAAAAAATATTTGGGTCCCCACCAATGTGTGCGATTTGTTGAAGAGGAGTTTTAGTGTATATGTAGAAAGATATGCGAATCTCACCTTCCTCTGACCAGGTTTGAATCCATCAACCAAGGACGGAATAGATCTTTCATTGTCACAATTGCTAAAAAGTACAAGTTCTTTATTGACAAAGTCTGCATAATTGACACTGTGTGTGTCTTTCTCATAGAGATATTGTTCTGGTAGACCCATTTCCTTCCTCCTCTTCGAATCCTGCATCCACGATGTAAGCCATTCCTTCCGTTGCTCAACACACTTCTTACTAAAGGCCTGCAACACAAAAGGTATTTTTATTACATGAAAACATACGCACATATTATGAACTATAAAAACACTACATATATGGACCATAAAGGTGATAAGAGTAATTAATAGCACGACAGAACAATTAATCTCCCTTCAACAACCAAAATGTTTATTACTGATGCACAGCAATCCACCCACAGCCGGCTGAAGTGGCCGTGTGGTTCTAGGCACTACAGTCTGGAGCCGTGTGACTGCTACGGTCGCAGGTTCGAATCCTGCCTCGGGCATGGATGTGTGTGTGATGTCCTTAGGTTAGTTAGGTTTAAGCAGTTCTAAGTTCCAGGGGACTGATGACCACAGCAGTTTAGTCCCATAGTGCTCAGAGCCATTTGAACTATTTTTAATCCACCCACAACATCTGTTAACTGATGTGCTTTGTTCTTTTTGTTTTCAACAGTCTTCAATTTACTCTTTGCGTCACCTTAAATACAGTAGGGTGTAATATGAACACTTAACAACACATCTGCTACATTTTAATTTTTCTGTAACATTACCATGACCTATAACATTTATTTTCACGAAGATTTTTGATAAAGTACATTGTATTCCTGTTCAAAGTCAGCCTTGGAACAAAGTGGAAAATGCAACAAGTAAAGTTATTTATAATGTAATGTAGCATTAGAGTGATAAGCAAGATTTACATTCTCGATGTGTTGGGTCATGGCTGCCTTTATTATAGGTTCACAGGGTTTGGAAGGTTGGAAGTATGTTGAGTGGTTACTTGGCCCGGGGTGTTTTTGGTGAGAAAGAGGGCAGAAATTGTCATGTGGAACATTGAGAAGAAATGTTTATGTCTGACATCAAGTCATACCAACCTAAGACTGCACATCTAGCACAGACTGGCACTATTTCACACAGAAATAACAAATCGTGAAAGCCCATTAAACATACAGCCATCTTCAAAAGCAGTGTTTATTTGTATAGATAACTGAAATTTATTTAAATCTGTTTTAACAATACAATGAGCACAATGAAGGTTGCAGCTAGTCATTACAGTCAGATTATTTTAGTTGCCATAGTTGAGGAGACTGTCGACAGAAGATATTCCAAATCGTGCCAACATGTCATGGACAGAACTAGACAAGAGGCCTTGTTGCTAAAAAATAAAAATGATTGTTGCATATTTCATTAAGAATTCCAGAACAAAATGTGCCATTAGATTAAACTTCATTACCAGTAGTTCGTAAAATTTATGGTCTACATTTTTCATGTAGTGACTGCTTCTTTCAGAATAACAAGGGGGCTCTAATTCTAACAATGATTCCAAAAAGATAGGACCATACCACTAATAACCAAACGAACACTATTGTAAGTCATGTTCTGCAGTAACTTTAATCAGTGGCTGCAAGTAAAATGACTAGAAAGGACAGGATATAATATACTCCTGTGGAAGAAAATGTGAATTCTACAATGTAGATTTGCATGCTGGAGCATGAGCTCAATTAGCGAAGGACCTAGGTCTTTCTGCTTCTACCTTGAACACGATTGTGAGAAATCTGTCAGACATCAAAGCCAATGCAAGAGTCTGGTTCCATGACATTGAGCCATCAGCTATCAGCATATGATTGTTTGGATAAACTCATTGGAGCAGTTTGTTTGCATGACAGTGTTGGGAATTCCACTTGATGGCAACATCCTGAGAGAAGAAGTGCTTCAGTTTGCAGCAAAAATAAGGATCACCATCTTCACAACATCAAATGGTCAGCTTGGTCAGTTCAAAACTTTTAACACTGTTTGCAAACCAGCTCTGTAGTGAAAGTGTAAGTGTTGATAGAGGAAATGTGGACCAATGGAAAAAAGGAACTGTACTCTCTAAGGATTATAATCCAAAACACTGACAAAACTGCTCTTTTTATAACATATTGCAAATTAAGATCTTACGTTTGAAAGGTGAGAAATGCCACAGTGGGAAACTGCGGAAGCAGAGGATAACCATTTCAGTTATGGTCAGTGCTGATGGATCTTAGAAAGTACCTCCTTTAGTAACTTTATTCCAACAGCAATGCACAGATTACTAGTTCCATATTCACACCCACCATTCAGGCACTGGATGCTAAAATGGGAGCAAAAAATAAGAAAATATTGCAGCTATTTGACAGACATCCAGCACACACTGACAACCTGCAGCTCAGAAGTGTTATGTTAGAGCTCCTGCCTCCTAACTGTACAAGTGAGCTTCAACCATTAGATGTGGGAATCTTACATTCATTTAAATGCATATACAGAAAAATGCTTGTCCAGAATGCCAAATTTATGCACAATAATGGCATGGAACCAAATTCTATGAAACATTTTGGGGCAGTAAACTGCTGTTAGACAGAAACAAATGCAATTACTCCAGATTCTTTTTATTAAATAGGCAAAACTTAAATTGTTTTACTTTCATATTTTAAACAACAAAGAGAATTACAGTAATTTTAATTTATTCATTTTCACTTGTTTGGTTTCCTATGCTTTCTAGGATTTTATACTTACTTTCATTTTACACTCTCAAGTCAGTCCACTGGAAAGTGTAAAAAGGGTTTTTTATTGTAAATGGTTTGAAAGAGAATCTGAGCAGCTCCATTTGATTGCTTGTGGATGGTACAGTTTACAGTCAAATTCTTCAGAAAAGCAAAACAAATTACAAAATGACTTAGACAAGATGTCTCCATGGTGTGGTAACTGACAATGAGAAACTTAGGTCCTTCACAGAAGCACTAAAAAACTGGAATTTCAGTTACATAATAAATCACACACACTTAAAGGTTGTCAATTCAGTTAAATATCCAGAATTCTCTCTTATGTTTTATTGCTGCAGGATTATTCTGCAATAGTGGGCTAAAGTAAAACTCTGTTAGAATATCAGTTCTTGTCAGACAAAATTTAAAAATTAACTGAAAACCAAAACGATGAAAAATTCCATAATCCTGAAAAATTTTCAAATTTTTCCCAGGTGAAAAAATTCCCCCATTTTTCCCAGATTTCCTGGGATGTGTACACCTCGAAACATACAAGATTAAATTGCACTTCCTGTGGATATTTCTCTCCCAAAGCCAAATTGTGACACCATAGTATTGACAAAGGACATCAAGAAAGTTCAAAGTTAGCAAGCTTGTGTTTTATTATCAATAAAGGAAAGATTATGGAGACAATGAGGAAGATGGTTTTCAGAAACTACTACTAGTCACAAATTTTTGTTGCCTTGCTTAAATTATTCAGTAAAGCAACATGTTTCGAAGTACAGACCACTTCTTCGTGCTATAATCGCAACACAAAAAGCACTTCATAAAAAACAGTAAAGTGGTTCTTTACACAGTTCATGTCCTGTGGCCATCTTTTGAAATATTCAGTCCCATTCTCACTGACTACTGTGGCTCCTTCGGTCTTGTTAAGCAACGTTTATAAACTCGCAAAGGACATTGAAAACACTTTACATGGACTGTGGTTAACAAAATCCAAGGAGCCAAAGCAATGGATGTAAATGACCACCACTAGAAGACAGCCATTCTGTATAAACAGAAATAGTGACAGTGCGTGCCACAACTGTAAAGAACAACTTTAATATCTAGGTGTAATTTGTTAAGCATTATCATTATTGCCGTTGCAGCCAGAGGACGACGTTTATTTTATGCCCACCCGTGATATTGTATGTTGCACAAACAATCTCACATGCAGCTTCAATTTCTGTCTTGGTGGAGTTGTGTTTGTCTACTGTGACAAATACACCAGCTCCATTACCCATTTGTCTATCCTTTCAATACACACTTAAATTTCCCCAAAAAACTTACTTATGAATTTAAGGTAACCACCTTTCTGTACCTAGTATATGACATATGACACTGTATTTCATCAATTTTATTACAATAATATTTTTGTGTAATGCAAACTATAAAATGTTTTTGTTTGTACATCACAGATTTGGCAAGTGCCGAAGGCGACTATGCACAGTGCAAGTTTAGTACAACACCAGATGTGACACCCAGCTGGCCTCTGGCCACCTACCACAAGAAGAAATTATGCCACATCCCTAAGATGATTTTGATCTGATACTGAACTAAAGGAATTTATGTTCAATGTTAAATGTGTGTCTCAAAATTTATTCAGTCTCTTCTTGGCCACTCTAGAATCAAGTTCATTTTTATGCATTGGGTAAAACTTTTGTGGCCAAACATCTTATGACATAGGGGAAATAAATGTAGAAGTGTTTTATGAAAAACAATATTCTTCAAACGATGTATACCACCTTACATACACAAAAAACATTATTTCATTTGTGCCTATTACGGACTTTTAACCAACTGGTTACAGCCAGTTTAATTTTGAGAAGTGACAGAAGCCAAAGCTGTATCTTTGGCTTTATTATACCTCAAGGCAAGTATTAACAAAAAAACGTGTGTGTTTTGAGGAAAGGAAAGCAGTCTAAACTGTTTGCTGTAAAAAGTTTTAACTCAGATTTCCTAGGAAATAATCCTACTGTCTCTCTAGTATTGGAAAATATTAATTTTAAGTACAACTGCTGGTAAAGAAACCAATGACTCATTCATTTTGTAGAGCACCTGTTTAAACAGTATCACTGACTGTGTGACTAATTATGTCTACAGGAAACAATTTTTCTTTATTTTCCATATCCTTCCTCAATTCAGAAATTTCAGATATTCATAAAATGATCTAAATGCATTCACATTAAATTTCAGATGAACTGTTGGATAATGACAGGACAGAACAGTCATAACATTATAAACTACACCGAAGTGCCCAACTGGTATAGGCATGCATATTCAAACACAGAGAGACAACCAGGCAGAAGACAGCACTGTGGTTGGCAATGCCTATATAATACAACATGTGTGGTGCAGTTGTTAGATTGGTTATTGCTGCTACAGTGGCAGGGTATCAAGATTTAAGGAGTTTGAATGTGGTGTTCTAGACGGCACACAAGAGATAGGACACAGCATCTCCAACATAGCGATGAAGCAGGGGGATTTACCCGTACGACCATTTCACGAGTGTACTGTTAATATCAGGAATCTGGTAAAACATCAGCTTTCAGATGTCACTGTGCCTGCAAAAAGATCCTGCAAGAATGGGACCAATGACTACTGAAGAGAATCATTCAGTGTGACAGGAGTGCAACCCTTCTGCAAATTGCTGCAGATTTCAACACTAGGCCATCAACAAGTGACAGCATTCGAACCATTTAACAAAACATCGTTATGGGCTTTCGGAGCCGAAGGCCCACTTGTGTACCCTTGACGACTCCATGGCACGAAGCTTTACACCTCATCTCGGCCTGTCAACACCAACACATTGGACTGCTGATGACAGAAAATATGTTGCCTGGCCGGACGAGTCTCGTTTCAAATTTTATCGAGTAGATGAATGTGTACGGGTATGGAGACAACCTCACGAATCTATGGACCTGCATGTCAGCAGGGGACTATTCAAGCTGGTGGAGGCTCTGTAATAGTGTGGGGTATGTGCAGTTGGAGTGATATGGCACTGCTGATATGTCTAAGTACGACTGATAAGTGACATGTGCATTAGTATTGTGTCTAATCACCTGCATCCATTCACATTCATTGTGTTTTCCGACACACTTGGGCAATTAAAGCAGGATAATGTGACACCATATGTCCAGAATTGCTACAGAGTGGCTCCAGGAACACATTTCCACATTTAAACACTTCTGCTGGCCACAAAACTGCCCAGACATGAACACTGAGCATATCTGGGATGCCTTTCAATGTGCTGTTCAGAAGAGATGTCCACCCTCTCTTACTCTTACTGACTTATGGACAACCCTGCAGATTCAGGTGGTGTCAACTCCTTACTTCAGGCATTAGTTGAGTCCATGCCACATGTTGCAGCACTTCTGCATGCTTGAGGGTGCCCTACACAATGTTAGGTGGTAGGTTTACAAGTTTCTTTGGTTTTTCAGTATATATTATTTCATAACCAAAAAGTAGACAGGATATAAAATGTAGGCTGGCAATGGCAAGGAATACGTTTCTGAAGAAGAGAAATTTGTTAACATCCAGTATCGATTTAAGTGTCAGGAAGTCATTTCTGAAAGTATTCGTATGGAGTGTAGCCATGTATGGAAGTGAAACACGGACGATAAATAGTTTGGACAAGAAGAGAATAGAAGCTTTCGAAATGTGGTGCTACAGAAGAATGCTGAAGATTAGATGGGTAGATCACATAACTAATGAGGAAGTATTGAATAGGATTGGGGAGAAGAGAAGTTTGTGGCACAACTTTACCAGAAGAAGGGATCGGTTGGTAGGACATGTTCTGAGGCATCAAGGGATCACCAATTTAGTATTGGAGGGCAGCGTGGAGGGTAAAAATCGTAGAGGGAGACCAAGAGATGAATACACTAAGCAGATTCAGAAGGATGTAGGTTGCAGTAGGTACTGGGAGATGATGAAGCTTGCACAGGATAGAGTAGCATGGAGAGCTGCATCAAACCAGTCTCAGGACTGAAGACCACGACCACAACAACAACAACAACAACAACAACCAAAAAGGGACCCATTTCACCATATTTCATAGTAATAAATATTTATTTTGTTTCAAAAGACACTTTAAACAACATCCCTGTCATAAGATGCAGGATGTGCTGTATCTTCATCCACAGTAGTGCAACTCTGAAGGTTGATTAATACTATTAAACAGAAACACTGGGATCATAGGTGACACTAACATGGATAGGTTACAGTAAGAGCACTAATGATAGATCTGTCTGGATTCTGTTTTAATCCAGTTTCTGAGCCTTATCTTTACAAAAAAATATTAACATATGAATATTTACCATATTGATGCACTGATCATCATTGGGACCCCCATACTTAAATGTTATCCTATGTCGTCTCATGTCCATGAAATACTCCTTTGCCTCTTTGGATGTGGAGGTGCCCAAACCTGAAATTGTGTTTAAATGAAAGAAGAGACGTATGTTTAACAATTTAATTCATGTTGAGAATATTCATTACACAGAATGGCACTTCTGTTCTTTGAGTGTTCATTTGGAGTACAGAAATAGCTATATTAAAAAAAAATACCTTTGTAGTACTTTATCTTGTAGGTATGCCAATTATCTCTTGAAGCTTTCCATTCATCGAACTCTGGCAGTGAGTAAAATGAGAACTCTTGGTTGCCTTTTGAAGCTTTCACAATAGGTGTTATAAATTCCTCCAAAAATGGGAGCTGGAGGAGAGATGGCCAATTGTGGTGAATGAAATTGATCAGCAAACCTTTGATGTGTGATCCATCCTGAAATTAGAAGTTAAAGTTTGTCAAGCAATTGTTTGCATATGAAAGACAGCATGAACCAACACACTGAGTGTCCATCTCCACCAGACTCATACATGGAGGGACAAAACTGTACTGCTCATTTACAAGCCCACTGCTGCAGTTAGTACTCAATATTCCACATAACATTACAAGTTTAGACAACAGGTGTTCTCTTTACAATCCTGAGCTATACTTTGGCACTGCCGCATTGTTTCTCTACAGTTCCAGATGCTTTTAGTTTGATAGTAACCATGTGGCTTCCTTCTTTAATGAGGCATTAAAAATACTGTCTATTGCAAGATCACCATCACTTGCACTGTCCTCTTCGATAACCTTTTCTTCCCCATATCGACTGTTTTTTCTATTTATTCTGTTTTTTCTATTTATTCTATTTTTTATACTTATTTACTCTATTCCATTAAAATAGTTTTTGCAAATAAAACTGCAAACCTCCCTCTATGTTGCCCGTTCAAAAAATAATTTTCTTTTAATAAAGTAACAAAGTTTAGTGATATGGTGTATCTAACACAACTTCCCAAGTAAGCATGTTATTTCACATTGTCTTACTCTCGAGGCTGTGTTGAACGGTGGCACAATGGCCGTGATAAATTTGGCAAAGTCCAATTCAAGAGAGCAACCATTCAATGTGAAATTTTGCGTCTTGCTGGAAAAAATACTTTCAGAAACACCTAACTTCAGGAGCAGTCTCCAAGAGTGTTGCCAGCATGTGGCCGGTCACACTTCACAAGACGCTGCATGCACCTTGCGAAATAGGCAACAAAACAAGCATGTGGCGTGCAAGAAAGAATTGATGGCCACTGGCCTCTACCACTCACTTCGCCAAAATGTCAAAGTAATTTTACTTAGAGTACAAGAAGATTATGTACTCAGTTGTTCATTTACGGAAGGGAAGAGAAAGTTTATTTACCTGGTCCTGATCTGTCATTATCATCATCTTTCCATATCTCAGTGTCTTTAGATCATTCACCGATTCATATTTCTTCTTGTACTGAAGGCCAACAATGCGAATTATATTATTTATTTCTGCATTTTCCATAATCTGTCAGAACAGAACATTGAACAACAGTTACACATTTCTGTAATGTAATTAGTACAGTGAAACTATCACCAAATTACAAACAAACACTATTTGTTTGGTCAAGGTGGGTAGGGATATTTGATAGAGGAGATGTACTTAGTTACAGAATAACAGCTATTAAATTTCAAAACCTAAACTGAAAGTGTAGAAAGCATTCAGATATATAGCATGGACAATCATATACTCAGAGTGAACACATATCCTGTTTGGTCACAATAAGTGCATGCTGTACATACACGAAAGCAGATATGACACGCAGAAATATTGGCAGCATTCGGTGACAAATCAATCATCTTCCACCTAGTGAATTTTCTCCACTACTCGTAGCACCAGAAAAAATCAACTTATTGTGGCCAAACTACATGTGAACATTACTGAGAACCTAATTTAATACAAACTAGTTTGAGCAAGTTTCATTAAACTAAATGGATAATAGTTTGGACATGCTAATCCTTAACCTCCTATCCTACACCACAGCTCTCTCCCTTCACCATCTTTCCACAGTTGCTGTCCCATTACCGCCAGACTCGTTCGCCACTGTGGATGCGACGTCCTTGTACAACATCCCCATGCCCATTGGCTTGCAGTCATGTAACAATACATTCCCAGCATCCACCTGACACCAAACCCCTCACCCCCTCTTGCCTAATTCTCCTATCCAACCACATCCCGACAATTATTTCACTTTTGAAGGCCAAATCTACAAACAAATCCATGGTATCATGGGTACTTGTGTGACAGCACCCTATTCCGACTTATTTATGAGCCACCAAGAGCAATCATTTCTATCACATCAAATCCTAAAATCTCTTGCCTGGTTCGGATTCATTGAAGACATTTTTATGATGCAGACTCATGGCATGGACAACCTTTTCTCTTTCCTCCATAACCTCAACAGCTATTCTCAAATCCACTTACCTCTTCCTTCTCAACTAAAGTCCCCTTATTAGATGTCAATCTCTGCCTGTCAGATTGTTCCATAGATACGTCTGTCCCTATCAAGCACACCAAGCCACCAATAGTACTTCCGCTTTGACAGTAGTCACCCATTTCATCCACAAAAATGCGCGCGCACGCCCACGCGCAGGTGCAGGCGCAGGGGTTGGAAGTGCTTTTAAGTGCTGTTCTGACATGAAGCCACGGAAACAGAGAGGGAAATCTTGATGGACGAACTAAAACCAGCACATCTCTTATTACTCATTATCATTAATAATGCGTTTTTGTAAACTATCTACATCCTAAAATGTACTTACATTTAAATAAAGAACTTGTCACCTGAAAAACTTTCTAAGGTAATAACTGGTCAATGCACCACAAAAGTTAAGCAAGTTTTCCAACTAGTTGTGGTGGGACTAGTTTTCTGTCAACTACATTAATGACTTTTTATGAACCAAGCAATAAACTGATACCAGCACAAGCGGAAGAAATAATGAATGCTAAGTAATGAGTTGACTTCTACAATGAACAGTGGCTGAACAACAGTTGACTCCAACAGGCATACAGGTTAAGTAAAATTTCAAGAGTTAACATCAAGAATGCCAACAGCACGAATCTTCTAAACATCACATTTGTCTACCATTCTGGAAGTGTACACTCCATTCCTGCTAGAAGTAAACGTTACTTTCAGTGCAAATGTGTAACAGCAACATCAGACAACATGCAAGGCAGCCCGGCCTCACCTGCTTGTGAGAAGCTTCGCGGACGTTCAGCAGCTTGCCTCTCAGTGGGAAGACGCCATATTTATCTCTGCCAATTACACCGAGGCCAGACACAGCCAATGACTTGGCTGAATCTCCCTCAGTAAGAATAAGAGTGCAATCCAGAGAATTTTGTGTTCCTGCATGGTTTGCATCTTCCAGCTTTGGTATGCCTACGATTGAAATAAACACATTAGTAGTATCAATGGTTTTACGGGTATCTGTGACACGATGGATTACCTCTGCATTGGGAATGCGCTGCACAAAAACTGCTTTAGATGGCCTAACAATACAAAGCATCAGAGGCGGGAGGAGGAGGTAACTGGGAAAAGGAGGAAGGAGCAGATGTGCAGACTATGCAACCGGTCCTCCCCTAAACTACCCATCCATTAAGGCAGCTGTTATCTGGTGCACTTTTGGCAGTGGCAGAAGAATTTTGGAGTCTTATCACACACAAACCACTTGCCCCCTCTTATTTGGAAGACTAGTTTGAATGAAGTCCTCTTAGATTGGCATACATATGAGGTATGGTTCCATTGATGATATGACTAACTTCCTTCCCTATCCTCACCTAATCCTGTCTTACTTTGTATGTCTATATATGTATATATATCATTCTGTAATTTGTCTGACATACTGTTTGTGCTGAATGTTCTAAGGATGCATGAATAAATAAATAAATAAATAGTAAGGTAATATGTACCTTTCCCAGCAATCATCAATTATCGACAGCATGTTAATTTTAAACTGCTGGTTGTCATGGTGGTAATGGTGGTGGTGGTGCACCTTGCCAAAGTTGTGCCACAAGGATTTTCGTGCACCCACATATGCTAGTTATGAAAATTTGCTGTTTCTGGTCTTTGCTATTCTCAATCTCACTTCATATATAAAGAAGCCATCAGATACAAACAATGTATAGACAATTTGGCAAGAACCTTTTGACAATTTCTGTAGCAATAAGCAGGCAATGGGAAGCACCCTCTGCCATACACTTCACTGTGGTCTGCAGAGTACATGTAGGAAAGACTTTACACAGCTTGAGGATTAAACAAAACTCATGAAGTGCCCAAAAATAACTGCAGTACAACAATAAGTGAAACTTCCTGGCAGATAAAACTGTGTGCCGGGACAAGACTAACTCGGGACCTTTGCCTTTCATAGGAAAATGTCCCAGGTTAGAGTCTCTGTCCAGCACACAGTTTTTATCAGCCAGGAAGTTTCATTCAATAAACCTGAAAAAAACAATTTTATCCAGTTCCAGACAACCCACAAAAACCCAAAAGAAATAGTTATCACACAGAATGATCAGATGATAAAGCAAGTGTACTTATCAAAATTCCTAGGCGTATACGTGGACAGTAAGCTGAACTGGGAACATCACGTTCTACAATCACTAAAACGGCTGACGTCGGCAACATTTGCTTTACGAATTTTGTCACGCTTCAATGACATTACCGTCTCAAAGTCAGCTTACTTTGGCTATTTTCATTCAGCCATGTGTTATGGTATCATCTTCTGGGGCAATACACCTGCCGCAGAGAAAATCTCTCACAGCACAAAAAAGAGCAATAAGAATCATTTGTGGTGTACCCCCATGAACCTCATGTCGAAATATTTTTAAACGACGTGAAATACTGGCAGCAACATCTCGGTACATATATTCACTGATGTGCTTCATAATAAATAACCCCACGCCGTATGAAACGAATTGCCTACATCATGAACATAACACCAGAAGAAAAGAGGATTTCCACTGAGTTAAAGAACTTGACACTTATTCAGAAAGGGGTAAAGTACGCTGGAACGAAAATTTTCAATTCCCTACCCAACAGCATGAAAAGTATAAGGAGTAGTACATCAGTATTTAAACGTAGCTTAGAAAATTATTTACTTGAGACCTCACTTTATTCACTAGAGGAATTCTTTCAGAGAAATAAGTAAAACCCAGATTGGAAAGATGTTTTTAAATTTTTTTGACACTGTTTACTGTTAAACTAATGTAACAATGCCCTAATGTAAAAATTCCTGTTTTTCTCAGTTCCATTTTTGGGTCACTTTTAAACCCAAAGTGGGAAATTTTGATTACTGTTCAAGGTTAAAATAGATGCAATAATGCCCTAAATATGAAACTGCTATCTTCACATTTATGTTGACTAGTTTTTAAGCTAATAAGTATGACTTTTGTGCACTGTTATTAATACTATAACAATGTCTTTATTCTATGTATTTATTAATTATATTGACACGTTCCACATCTGAGTGACTTGCTCACATGTACAGATCTATGGAACAAGTATATAAATAAAATATCAGTGAACATTCCACTGTAGGGCGAAAATGATTCTGACAGCAATAAGCACTACATACTACAGCTCCGTGTTGTGCACTGGTGGCTAGATCTTTAACAGGCCACAAAATGAAATCTTCCCACAAAGGCATATAACCTAACTTCTCTATGCCTAAAACCACCAGTTGTAGTGCTATGTATTTTGTCCAGGTAATGCCACGAAAAAATAACAAATTTAATAATTTATGACTACCGCATTTAAATTTTGAAACAGGCTATCTCAAATGTGTAACACATCACCAACAAGGCACAATGAGTATAAAAGTTTCAGGTGAATGTTACAACAAATCTAGTTCAAATACAGCATGTGTACCTATAAAATTCCAGAAGCCAGTTGTAAGCGAAGAAGTCAGAGAGAGACTTAAGCCCATTAAGGACTGCTCCTGAATGAGACTAATCATAGGCTAACAGAGACAGTCATCATACTTAACACGGTTTGTGCTTTAAGGAGAGCTACACACAAAAAAATTTACGATCATTTAGGTTGACTGTAGTCAGACAAATTATTAGTGGTCCAAAGTCTTTAGATTACTATGACTGATAATAGCATGCAAAATATTATCTATTTGCAAAAAATTCTTAATACAAGTACCTAATAAAGGATGATACAGGTAATAGGTACAACCCACTACATATTAAAAAACAGTCCTGAAGGAACAGACTGCACATGACTCAGTTTTTTACATTCAAAACTTAAAAAGTAACAACATACCTGTGAGTCTTGATTGTTTCTTTTTGCTGCAGTTTTTTGTCAAGAGAGAATCAGCTTTTGCTTTTGCCCACAAGAGAATAGACTCAACAATGCCAGATTTAAGCACCTATGGGAGAGGAAAATGCGAAGATTAATCAACACAGAAATTTTAAAACTGCGCACTCCATTACTTAAAATTTCAATACTCAAGTATTTGTATGTTTTACTACTCACAGTGTTTATGAATTTCTCTGAAAGTGGACATTTCGATCCAAAACTTTTTGCCTGCAAAGTCATATTTTCCTTCGTCTGTGAATCAAATGTCGGATTCACAATAAGACAGTTTACGAAGAGCCACATGTGATTTTTAACTTGGAAAGGTTTGATCTGAATACCATTTTTATTCTTCTTCTTTAGGGTCTCAATTAATTGCTTTACAATCAGATCAGAAACATGATCTATGTGTCTACCACCCTGAAAATGCAAAACCATGAGATTAACAGCAAAATATGTTAATTATTTTCATTTTGAAAAGTACTGAAATATAAGAAATAATTTAACACCAGTACTTCACCTCTAGAAGGTGAAATTTCAGTACTGATTTCTAGTTTTGTAGTTTTCAAGCCTGTTAAAAGGGAAGATGGATAGAAAGAAGCAGCAGGTCACTCGGTTCCCAGGATGGAAGATCTACTTGTTGTAAGAATGAGAGGAGAGAGTCCAAAAACTACGATACTTCTTTTACTTTTAAACATGTGTATCAACAATATTGCAATGTCACCCTCTGAACGAAAGATTTGCGAGTGGGAAATTAATACATCTGGCTGTCAGTGATGCAAACATACTTGCTAATGAAAGAGAATTCAAGAACAAACCAAGGAAACTCCCAGTTGGAATGTCAATGTAAGAAAAGGATACATTGTTACTTATCATAAAGGTGACTTAAGTTGCAGACAAGCACAATTAAAAGAATTACCCATAAGCTTTTGGCCACAGCCTTCGTCAGGAAACACACAGGTACACATACCATTCATTCACACAAGCAACCACACGTCACACCAACTTCGGGAGCTCTGATGAGAAAGCAAGTGTCACACATGACACTACTGAAAAAAATTGCATACAGAAGAAAGGAATATAAATTGGAGGACCTGTTAAGTATTCAGTTAAGATAGGAAAAGCAAAAGCACTTTTCTGTGTGACAAAATATTTGAACATGCCTGTCTTGCCACCTGAATGACATAAGAAATATTTCTTTGTATAACATTCAATGAGGTTTTTACTCTCTATGATTTGGGAAACAACTACAAAATGTTTATTATTATGTTGAACATATGGGGACCAGAGCAACACAGCTTCATATACTCAGGAACACCAGGCCAGTTTGAGTAACATAACAGAGTGCCAGTGATCACCAGAACATAAAGACCTTTTGTTCTCATTTCCTGTAACCATTATTATTATTATTATAGTTCTTGAAAAAATAAAAAGAAGTAATGAAAAGTTGTCTGAGTAAGAAGTTTCGTCTATTCTTTGGTACAGGAAATATGTGTGTCTTTGAACTTGCTGAAAAGACACCTAATGTTCATCACTACTGCAACATGTTTTAACTATGAATCTCATTACTGCAAAGTGTGAAAAATATTTTGTTGGTGAAGTGTGCAAATAACTTACACTGCTTGAAGAATTTATTTTGACAGATTTCCCATGTTTTATTGGAAGCTTTAAGCGATGGCTGAACAAAACTATTTTATACAGTCAACAATAATATACTGTAGAACTAATAATATGGGAAGTCTACTGTCTGAAAAACTTAGGAAGGTTAAATTATTATTATTATTATTATTATTATTATTATTTAGAGAAAGCAATATCTTAGACCACTGCGCAGTTGCCACAGTATCTGGTTGCTAAAAATTAACATTCCTGGATGTACAATGAGTAAAAATGGAGAGACCTACATAGATTATGTTAATTTATAAAGAGTCTGACAATGTAAAGCAGTGCAAGACACTTAAATTCCCACAGAAAATTGGTGCAAGCTGTGGGGCAAGACAGGTAACACACAGTATATACAAGAGTGAAGAGTGAATTTTAACAATGGAAGACCAAGAAATAATTGTTTGGCTTGAAATGGGAGGGAGGCAAGACTGCAGTCTTCTTCCTCTACTTTTCCCTTTGTACATTGAATTTGAAAGGACATAAATGAGAGACTCAGCAGATGATTACAATTTTGGGAGTGAGGACAACAAGTATAAAGCTTTCTGGTGACACTGCTGTTCTTGACAAAAATAAAAAATTACTGGATTTGTTGAATGGAATGTACATAACATAGTTTGATAGTTTTTAAAAAGGCAAAAATGAGGAACAGCAAAAATGAGACTACCAATGAACTTATCACTAATGGGGAGCACGAAGTAGACAAAGTGGAGGAATTCTGCTACTCCCTAAGCAAAATAGCAGTTGACGGATGAAGCAAAATAGAGTTAAAAGGGTCTAGTCCCTTCACCCTTTAATAACAAACCTCAACATCCCACAACAATAAAAGCATGGACAGCCAATCTTATCTCTTGTGGTATCATCTGTTGTAGACTGTAAAACCAAGAACACAGCAAAGGAAAAAACACAAAAGTAACAAAATATACTGAGGTGGAGATGTGGTGGTCTTTTTTGACTATTCTGCAATTCACAATTAACTGCTTGGCAGAGGGTTCATGAAACACTTTCAGACTATTTCTCTACCATTCCACTCTAACAGCACATAGGAAAGATTAACACTTAAATCTTTCTATTGTAACTCCAATTTCTTTTCTTTTATTACAATGGTCATTTCTAACTATGTAGGTGGGAGTCAAAAAAACATGTTTGCATCTAGAGTAGAAATGTTTTAATTTAATGACTGCCACCCAACTCAATCTCTTCCCTATTTGAAGACGGCACAAAACAATATTTCCTACAAACTCTTGATGCTGTGCATCAATTTAACTGGTAAAGATCTCATATCACATAGCAACACCAGCAGAGACGAAAGCCTATTTTACAATCACTTGTGGATTTGTAGCATCTTCTAAGAGTTCTGCCTATAAAATGCAATCTTCAGCTCACCTTCCATACAACATTATCCTTATCACTCCAATTTAAGTTTCTTGTAACTGTAACCACCAGGTACTTGTGTGATTTATGGTGTAAATGAAATTTAACAGACTCCTTTTAATACGCTTGTAGATGACATTTTATTATGTAGAGTCAACTGCTACTTTCTGCACCATACAGATATCTTGCCTAAATCATTTTGCACAACAGCACTGCTCAGGTTGTCTCCTATATCTGTTTATATGGATCAAAACCAGCAAATGGCCTGTAACATTTTCTTGGGGAACATCAGAAATCTGTTTCAACCTAGTTCCCACCAATTACTACAAAATTACTCTGTCCATGGCATTCATTACCTTATGAGAACAAAGAAACAGTTGTGTTTCAAAAGAACAATATTTTCTGAATGGGTTGTTAACACATTTTCTTTGATGTGATTCAATGTTCGAACAAAACATTCCAAAATCTTACTGCAAATCAACATCAGTGGTATTTGTCTGGATTTGCACAAATATAGGCTGCATGCAAATACTGGCTGCACTTAAACTTCTGATGTGAGGTTATAGTAAAAAGTAAATCATTAACTTCTGATGTGAGGTTATAGTAAAAAGTAAATCATTAACACAGGCAACACTATTTAATTTCATATTACGAGCATTACTACCATGTACATGATGCAGACAAATTATGTTGGCAACACTACGCAAGAACAGACCAACTTCAAGTTAGCTACACATTATGCAAAGTAACAAAGAAAGTGGAAATGCGGACATAGGTTTCATATAGATGTTTGTCAGTGGCGTGTAAGTGAAGACAAACTCTTACAAGAGTTCAAAAAGTTGACATCCTCAATTCTGTAGTTCAAAACAGGAAATGTGGATATGCTGCCACAACAAACTGTTCAAATTGACAGCTGAAACATTTCACCATTAGAATTTTAAGTTTAATAGGGGCAGGTTCAGTGATTTATGCAATGAAATAATGTCTTTGTCGCAGAACTTAATTGCGTAAAAACTGGCCTACAGCTTATGAAAACAAATATCTTTCCAGCATTACATGATCCAACTCCGACACAAAAGTTTTTATTTACTTCCCCAAATAGGGAACACAGACCAAACACCAGTATCTTGATATACCAAACAGATTACAGTGAAATGTAGGGGAAGAGTGAACAAATACACAGCTACTGTGTTCACCAACAAGGCATCAGTTTTTCTGCTATTTTCTAGCACTGTCTTTCATGGTTTACAAAAGTAATTGCGGTAATAAATAACAGTATCAATTTCAAACCACAAAATACATGTATGCCATTTTGAAATTGGCAGTTTATGATTGGAGGGGAAAAATCTTATTATAGGCTGCACCACGATTTTTCAAGCCAAAATTTAAGAAAAAAGTGTGGCCTATATTCACAAACATACGATATTTCCTTTCTTGTGTGCTGGTATGAGCTGTGCAGCTTTCTTTGTGCAAGTGGTTGTATATGACTGGTAAGTAGCTCTTACACCAGTGTACTGCAAAAGGAACCTAATTGGTACATTATCTGGACAGGACTCTAGTTGCTTTGCTATACTGGGGGTTTCTATTTTAAGTCACTCGTATTGGCAGCTTCTGTTGATTCATATTCTGGAATATTTACTTTGTCATCTCTGAAGGAATTTCGAAAAATCGTCTTCAGTAACAATGTTTTAGTGGCACTCATTGCTACTGTTATTGCACAGTGAAGGTGCTGATTGTGTCTTGTCACTCGTATACTTTATACACGACAAGAATCTGTTTGGAAATTTTAAATTTCTGTAAAACACCTCCTTGGAGGTTTTACATTCTCTTACACCTGGCATGGTTTTTTCATTGCTTCTGCAATAGTGTCCTGGCCTGTATTGTGTACCATGCTGTCAGACACCTTAAAAAGAAATCTAATGAGTTTACAAAATTAGGTATTCAGGAACCAGAAAGTATTGTTTATAGTATAATTTACTGCAAAACAACTTTTTTTACCACAAATAATTTGAATACAGTGTAGATCTAATTTTATTTATATCTGAATCCCTTTCTGCAGATAAATGTTCTAATTATCCTTTATCTTTCACTTATTTATCCTGTATGATGCAATGACCAAAGAAATGATACGTCCAGCCACTTCACGGCATTGAAATAAGAAACCGCATTCAAACAACTACTATAATGTTGCTACACACTGCACTGGTTGATAAGACTGGCAGCAATGAAGCACACATCACCAGAGCGCTACCTCTGGGTCTTAAGAAATCAGAATCCATGCAATCAAGAAGCTGAGAGTGTGCACACTGTAAGCACAGCATTCAAAAGATGCCAATTTCTGCATACAAAGCCTTTGCCTGGTGCAGCTAAACAATGTGACTATAGTTGGAGTCACGAACAATGGCGGTCAAGTTTGGGCTCATTCCACACACCGACATCATGCATTCTCAGACAGCCGAATGAGCATTCAGGAATGTTCTGAACAAATTGCTGTGAATGTCATACCCAATGCAAGCATTAAACATGGCCACAGCGAGTTATTTCATGAATTTTTTATTCCGTTTATCTTGAGTTATCCCTGATGGTGGTAAGTGAAATTCTACAAAAGCAAGTCAGAGACATAATTTGCACGACACGCACTTGTCAGGCTAAGTGCATGTGTACGTGCATATCGCAAGGAACCGACAAAGGCGCAATTGCCGTCCGTTTCTTAACCTGCATGAACCGCCATCATCCGTGGATCTGACTATAGTGTGTACTAATGCCACGTACCTTTGTTGTAGCAATGCTGTTCACAAATGAAACTTGTTGAAATCCTCTGTCCGAAATAGTTATCGCCACTTCCCACCTCTCATTCACGTGCTCATACACTATTTGCAGAGGATTACCAGTCTCATCTTCTTTATTTTTTAAATAAAGTTCCACATAATCTTTGAAGTTCTTTACCTGCAGTTAAAGAATACAGTGTAAGTGCCTGCAGTTACTAGAACAGTCACAACAAATAAACTAATACATACAGGCAAACGTTTTCCATTCAGCATAACTTTGACACCCCTCGTGGATGCAGCAATATCGTAAGCTCTTCTCGACATCAGAGCCACTATATCATTGTCCAGAGCTTCCATTTTGAATTTTGTAAGATCGGGAGAAAATGTGACTTTTGTATAATCTTCTCCAGTAAAATCCTTAATCTTTGGGTCAGATGTCTTGCCCATATTATTTGCCCAAACCTGTAAATTAAAAATATGTATATTTATATAAGCAGAAAAGTAAATTTTAGCAACACTGAGCTCCCTAAAACATTTTAGTTCAATTAAAATTATTTGTTAGTTGACCGTTCCTGTGTGAGTTGGTTTCCTGCAGAGCACTCAACATGACGCCCAAACCATTCAACATTGCCAAACTGCCATGAAACAAGTAATTAGCTCACTTCCAATTCCTTGTCAAGTTTGCTTTCTTGATGTGTTCAGATCCCAAATCCTGGGTCATTTCTTTTATTTCATATTTCATCACATGATAACACACTGGAAACAGCGCACACACGCATGCACACGCTAATGAAATAACTTTTATCATACACAGCACTAACCAAATACTACTTAATCCCTCCCCCACAAGACACGATTCAGCGTCGTATATAGTTATCACAACCACAGGGATTAAATAAGCTTTGCAGGGCATTCCGTGAAGCCAATTTTTGTGGGCTGCAATTAATCGTTACGAGCAGGTCACCAGAGTAAAAAATACGATTTTCCACTGCGTAACGGTGTCGGGCAATGATTAGCTTATACACAATGTGTGGAAAGTCACAGGTTTTTATGTTGTCAAATGCAGTGAAATTTCTATTTTTCTAACTCTAATCAAATGACTTCTGTAGCATCAGCTTCTGTGGGAGTCAGCATAGACACAAACAAGGAAGGAAGGAGAGAAGTTGCAATTGCCAGTGGTGGGAATCCAAAATCATCTGTACAAAACTTGTCCTAATTAATAGAAAAGTTTATTTCTAAAAAATTATCTTCTCACGAGTCCTTTGCCTCCTACAAACAAGTACTTTATATCATTATTTGCAGAATGCAAGCTAAGTAATGTCCTATTATTCAGTACCGATGCTCTGTAAGTCTGCCACCGAACTGGGCCAACTAGCAATGGGCTGCTGGTTAAATTAGCACTGATCCGTGGCTCTGAAGCCTGTCTCCCTGAAGGTGTGGCACTGCCTGCTCTTTCCACTGGTGATCACGTCAGAACCTTCTCGATGCAGTTGCAACAGAATGGTCTGTGTGCAGTCGACGCTTTAGGTCTACACGACTATTATTTTTATTCGATTAACTGGTTCAAATTTATTTATTTGTAATACTTCACTATGTCATTTTCATCTTCGTACTCACCTTTTTATTTGCTCATTTTCTTCCCTTCACTCTTTTTTCATTTGGAATCTGCTTGTGTCCCCTATAATATGCAATCAAATAGCAAACAGACTGCTCATCAGCTGGTAATGCAGCATCCTGTGTAGCCAACTCAGCAGCCATCAATGCCATAAAATCATTTCATTTCAGTGAGGATAGTTTCAATTAACCCATGACAGAAGAAATTAACAGTTTGCTTTTACCGCTGAAACAAATTCTTCTGTCTAGAGTTTGCTCGTAGATGTGGTCTTAAATGGCACAAACAACGTGATAGCGATTTTGGTTCTGCCGCAGATTGCTGGTGGCCGTTTTCTTGGATATGGCCATTTTCTTTGATACATTGTACATCACGAAGCTGTGGTTAGGTGAATAAGTGAATTTAAATTCAGGGCTACAACACCCGCTGTCCGCCGCAGTTCAGTCATTGGCCACTTAAAAGTCAGCTGTCGACAGCATCTTCCATTTCCGTCGTACCTCACTGGACACATCCAAATTACTCCGCATGAAATGTTAACAGCATTCTTGAAGTGACCCACTGAGCGTGTCCCTATAATCTAGTAGTAGCTAGCAGTGGATGTGGCAACATTGTAGACAGACGTCAACTATGAAGTAATTTTAATCTGACTGTAATAACAAAAAGAAACATTTAAGGATGTTCACTACACTTCACAATACTACTGCAGACATTCACAAACATACCCAACAAACTTAGTGAGCTGCAAATATCAGTTTTGTAAATTCACACTAATTTATAAAATGAGTATGTACACACTTGTTGCAGATAATGGTCACACAAATAGAGATGGTAGTGAATTGTGTATTGCATAAGCAAGGTATACTATCTCACCTGTGAGACTCATAAAAAAAAAAATGGCGACAGTCTTGGGAGTGCTACACATCTGGTACCTCTTACACCTATGTGCCACAAATCACTACTTAACATAACAGAGGGTACTTTTTATGATACAATATATTAAGGTTTCTTCACACTCGTTTCACAGGTGCAAGGGGGAAGAATGGTTACCTGGACAATCTGGGGAACAGTCACCACTACTATCCACGTAGGTGCTACTTTGAATTTTTGCAAACATGTTTTTGCAATATATTCAATATCTTCCAGTTGGGGCTTATCAGCATTTTCATTACACACATGTCTGCCAAACAGATGTGACCATCCACACCATAGTGCTATCTGTGGAACCTAAGTGGGATTGTTTTCAACCCTCACTAGTTTCAGCATTTCAGCCTACTTCTATGATGTTCGTAAGGCTCCAAGTGATAAGAGAGAAATGTTGTACGTAACCACAAGTGTATATTTAAGCACAGAACTCAAGATGTAGCATAGGCACTGTAACCTCAGCTTCTGCCATCTGTGGAGTCATAGAACCGTTGTTACTTGCTAAGCACTATCCGAGTCCATACCTGTATTGAATTGTGGTGGGGAATCTGAATCTCTACCAGATACAAGGGAATCAAAGAAACCAACACGGTTTACAGACTAATAGTTAAAATGATGGAACAATTTTTTTAACTTTAAGAATATCATTAAATAATATCTTATTACACAACAAGATATAAGACATTGCTTTTGTGACATGCTTTTTGATTGTTCATTTTTGATGTGAGCTACTTTGGATCTCACTAAGATTTAATGAACACTAGTCTAGTACAGCCATTCATTCACATATGTAAGTGATCCCAAGAATCAGGATATGTTATGTCATTTAAATGCCTTACAAGCTCATGTTTGTTATCTGTCAAGACAGTGCACCATTAATAGATAAACTGCTAATCAACCCAATTGGCATGGAATTTTCACTAAAACCCTCAACTAGTATCCCTATGATATCTACTTTTATCCTCCAATGTAAACTGGTCTAACAAGGGGGACAGACCTACTCATCGCCACAGATTTTGTCCACATTTATGGTATAAACAGGGCCTTGTCAGAAATAAAAGTGGGAGATCAAGATGGGCAAGCAGTTACAAAAAGCAGCATCTTTGATGTGGGTCAGGTGAGTTATACACCATTTATGTCAGCACAGTTTCCAAGCAGCAGGAAGAGTACAGAAGTGTAATCCAAGCGCCGTGAGGTCGAGTTCATATGCAGATACATTTTTTCTTTCAGTTTTAAAAATTTTCAATTTTCACCTTATTTATAATGCAAATACACTGAAATCGTGTCCAATATGTTGTGTTTACTAATGCTTTCATAAAAGGCATGAAAACGAGGCAAAAGAAAATTTGGTATAGTAAATTTATATAGAACGGATTGTAATTAAGACTTTCAGGACTTTGTACCCCATTAAGTTTCATTTTGACCTTTGGGCAGCCTCAAACGAACAGGT
Organism: Schistocerca piceifrons; assembly: GCF_021461385.2. Lineage (NCBI taxonomy): Eukaryota > Metazoa > Arthropoda > Insecta > Orthoptera > Acrididae > Schistocerca > Schistocerca piceifrons. Next base: position 102,711,268 of record NC_060146.1, read on the forward strand.
TCCCTTGTTTTTATAATGAAAACCACCCAAGCATGTGTAAATCGTCAACTGTAAGATGATAAAAGAAAGTAATTTTACATGTGAAGTTTCCATGTACTCAGTACAATGCCTCCTGGAAATTTATTTGAAATCCCAACATTCCTTTTGTGTTGATTGCTTTTTTACTTATTCACTGTTGAGCTTGAGGCTGTCAAACCAGCTAGAGCACACCAGGAAAGGAAACAAGTGCATTGCATACAGGTGGCAGATACAAGTGGTAACATTTAGGTTACACAAGGAAAACCTTAACTGAAGAAGGTTGCAAAATCTAGATCAGTGCAGTTGTTCCAGGGTAGAAGTTTCAGTTCAGAAAATGAACTAGTAACTCCATATATTGTCTAGATGTTATTTTATGCTACCACAGCAGATGGTAGTAGCAAGCAGACATGTCTTACTACACGCAGCAAGCACGATTCTCGCTACTGAGAACGACGTCAGTGCATCTGCACAATGATTGAAACAGAGTTCATTAGTGAAAGGTCAGGAAAATCCCTACCTACAGAGCAGAGGAACAGGAAAGGAAAATACCTGGATTCAGTTGGCAAGAGGCACCATGGAGATTGCAAAGCCTCATGTCAGAATGACAATGCGTGTAAATTGCCTGCAATACTGGCACGCCAACTACAGACAGTTGACACCAATAATTTAAAAACCCTGCATTAATGTATTCAGACGTTCTCATAACATTTGTACACCAACTCAGTGTTGCTCATTGCCAACCTCAAGTACATTCCACATCACACCTTTTTTCACACCTAGTGCTGCTCATTACCCTAAGATGCTGGTAGTTATTGCAACTTCTGTTAGTTCTCACCCCCTCAGACTGACATTTCTGTTGTGCCAGCAGTCAAATCCTTTTCTTTCTGTAATGTTTAGAAATAGCCTCAGTGTAGTAATTTAGTTTGAATGCAATGAACAAATGTCATTCACATCCTCGAGCACACCAAGTCTTCCAAAAGTATTCTTAACGAATCCCAAAATGCGCACCTCTCTTAGGTGCCCTGTGAGAGTGTTCGGTGGTTATCCGAGTGATCACTTGCCATCACTGGCAGTTTGTCGTCTTACAGCCACTCAAATTGCAAATTGCAGACGGACCAGAACCACCCAACCATCCCCCCCCCCCCCCTCCCACCCCTCACTTTCTCTACACTATGCTGGACATTACATTCTTTTCACTTTCCTTGTCACACTTTTTATGAAAAAATTCATAAATAAAATTTCTATCACTCATTTCTTGTGAAGCCCAGCATCTACCACAAATTTGGACAAAATCAGTGGCAACAAGCAGATGCAGTCCCCTTGTAGGAGCTCTTTCATGATCACAGGGAAAGTTAATCTTCCCTATCTGCAGAGTCATCCAAAACCAATCATTGCTGAATACTACCTTTTTTCTTTTTTTTAAATTATTTACAATATTGCCACTGACAACAGAATCATTGGTTCTACTATAGGCCTAGGGGTGTGCATCTGGTCAATCCTCTTTTTCCGTTTCTTATTTTCAGAGCCTGAAGTAGAAGCAACTTGTCCAGTATTATTCTTTCTAACATCCCCTCCAAAGCAGAAAATTACGAGCAATTTTTTTTTTTTTTTTTTTTTCCAAACTACTCTGAGCTGCAGTTAATGTTAACATGGCAATCAGCTCACAAGAAAAATGAATCCAAACACCTCAACATAATGAAGTAGTTGCAGGGTACTATTTATCACAACTCTGCCACAATTCCAGATGTTTATATGATAAAACTATTTTTCACATAAAATTATTCTAAAAAAAAATTCATGAGACGAAGGATAACAATTCAGCTTACTTGTTTAAAAGCCCTTTTGTATTCTTTTGATGCTGTTTCCAAAATGAATTTCGTGCTAAATATATTGCACAACTTTGCTCCATATCCATTTCTGCCACCTGTGACCTTTTCTTCTTCATCATTATAATTTGACGAGGTAAGCAGGTGTCCAAAGATCATGGTGGGCACATACATCTTCTCTTCTTTGTGCTCCACAACAGGTATACCTTTACCATTATTCCACACTGATATTGTGTTGTTTTCCCTGACAAAGACAACCAACTAAATGTAAATAATTTAATGAAAAACAAAAAATTATAGCAAATAATCAAGCAATTCTTCATGTTATCCAAGAGGTCCCTGTACCCATATTGACTTCATTCAACTGAAGAGTTAGTTTTACTGGTATCCCTGACAAAATGCATTAAATCAGTTCTGAAGTCTCTTGTGTTGCACTGTTACAGCTGTGGAAAGATAATGGGTGCATTTTTAGATTAATCTGACAAGGCCCTACATCATAATACAACACTAGTTGATTGGGAGAAACGTGCTTCCATTTTACATGGTCTCAAAGACAGGTCATATGGTGCATGCAAGAAAGCTGAAGAGGAATTTTGTGCCCCATCGTTTAACTGAGCAGTCTCCAATGAAATCCATTCACATAAGAGTGACTCAGCCTTAAGTATTGTGGCCAGCAATGTACAACTACTTTAAGAAGATTTAAACATTAAAGTATTTGGATTGAAATTTGCAGTTGAATTATCTGACAACAATTCAGAACAAAGTTGCAGCCTACTGTGCTTTGTCAGCACAATTTTCAAATGATGCATCTCGTTAGGCTGGTATTACACTACCAAATTTCTTTGACAAAAATCAGTTTGTCAAATACATTTGGTGCAGTGTAACAAGGAACCTTTGTCAAATGTTGCCTATCATGAAATTTATTTCATCAAAGCTAGTGCATCTTATATTTGATCAATGAAAACAATTGTCTTATGTTTACAGATAGCGCCTGGCACAAACACACACATTGAAAAATGATTGTGTGTTGCGTATGTGGTGTGCAGAAGCATAAATATTGAAAGACTTTTGTAATCTATAACGAATTAAAGTGGTTTTCCTTTTTTAGGTAGGGAAATGGAAACCTACCTTTCTTCAGAGCAAATTGGAGTAGTCTACACAGATTTGAACAAGAAGTCAAAACCACAAGAGATTTAAGCAAGTTCGTTTCCACCACTGATGTTCATTTGTTGACTGAAAATTGAATTAAAGAACAGTTGTTTGTCAAGAAAGCAAAATTAGCACAATACAATTCATTGATGATGCAGCTATGGTACCTGAAAGTTGAGTTTTTGTGCTGAATGAAATGGAACATGGGCGAGTTGTAGGTCAAGATATGCACATAAATACATAAGCAGAACAAGCTGACAGGCTGGAGGACTAAATGTTGCAGTCATTAAGGGGAATTTACAGGTATGCAAAGCACAGATTTAAGAAAAAGCCCAAAAGATCTTTCATAAAAATAAAAAGGAGCAAATTTGCAAGAATACAAAACTGTGCCTAGTTTTTGATGTAAAAAAATTCATAAGACGACCTAAAACTGGCATAAAGCATCTTAAAGTACCTGACAAGTACACTGATATTTGCAGTCAGCTCCTTTTGAACTTCACATCACCTCAAGCCATTTCGCACATTAAAAGGTTTTTGACAGTACAATTGTGACTCTACTACTGTGAACAGTATATATTACACTCCACGCAGATTATATTATTGTATGTTAACGTTAGCAGAGGGTGAGATCCTAGTTTTATGACATTTCATATTTATACTGGAAACAAATCACTTCCCTGTTTTGACAGTGTAATGAATCGTCGTCCTCCAGCATTATCTTTTTCGATAGAACAGATACCACGTATAATCTCAAATCTCACATAGGTTAAAATTATCTCAGCTGTTTCATTAAAAAGAATTCACATGATTTTCTATACAATGTATTATATTTCAGGCTAAAATGTATAACAAAGAAATTGATGTGTTACACTCAATATGTACCTACTAACAGTTAAAATCACTATTCTTTTTAAGAATATTTGTAATTACAAAATTTGTAGCACACTTAAAATTCACATTATTAATTGCACAACCTAACACTAATTATTAAATTCATTTCTGGATTAATTTATGAAATGATATATTTTAGCAATGATTCCTCTTTTGTTTTGTAAACTCTTAATTTGTAAACTCTTTGGAGTATTGTGAGTACACAGAATGTAAGTAGTGGAGGGCATGCCTTTGATGGAAACACACGTATTTTGCTAAACCTGCCAACAACAATGTAATTACCCGTTTTTGAACGTGGAAATTGTTACGTCAGTGTGATTTAGAATAATGGGATAAAATCAAAAGATATTCATAGCAAGACGCAACTCTGCAACAGTTATTTTGTCATCACGAACCTAAGAAATCTCAATTTTCAGCTGCAAGAAAGTACTCTTAGACAAGACTGAGCCATTGACGACGAGATAATGAAGGTAAGTAAAAAAGTTGTTCTTCTGTAATCTTACTCCCCTAAGTTCTCAAGATTTGTGCAGGGAATGTAATTTAATGGTGATTAAAGATTACAACAGGGAAGTATGAAACTAACGGCACTGAAAATAGCAGTTTCTCAGCAAATATTGGGTAGTTCTGTTTCTACATGCTAGCCATTCTGAAAGAACTATGATGAAATATTTGACAACAGTGTAATACCCCTTTTTGCATCATGTCAAAGGAAGATGAATATTTGATCAATCTCACATTCTGGTATGAAGAAAATCACCAATGTTTGCAAGAATGTTACAACATGGGCCAGGACATCGTCACGATATCTGTTGAGAGTGTATATGTGTGAAAAGTATGTGAATGGAAATTCATATTTGGCCATGTTGCAAATGTGGTCAATGCATCGTCTCCAAGACGGGGGAGTCTTACGTCACATGTGGTTCCCATAGGATGTGGAGCAAGCAGTGTGCTATTCAGTTGCACAAATTCGTCTAAGAACAATTTTGAGGCAGCTGGATTGGGTATGGTTGACATCAGCAGCATCATTAAAATGGCCACCACCAAGCAAGGACCATGCCAGCCAAGTCATTGTGTGAAATAATCCAGTTCCACAGGGCTAAACTTCAGCACAAGACAAAGATTTTTTATTTGGAAGGCACAATTGTACACATACATAGGTTTCATACATAAGTACTCTACTACATGATATACTGTTTTGACATATGAGCACAGAGACATCTCTCCCATGATACACTACACTGCAGTTACTTACTGGTCAATATCAATTTTTATGCAGTCCATCTTTGGATCTCTCTGCTTATTATCTGCAGCATTTACCAGAATTTCATCAAAAATTTTGTACAGACCAGGTACGTACGTAATATCTTTTTGTACCATCATTTCCTGCTCTGTATCAAATATCCACATAAGTTCTGTGACAGGTTCAACAGAGCCTGAAATAAATGACATGAGAGGTATATTATATCTCAAAGCATTTCACTGCTAAACAAACAATGCAATCAAATTAGTCTATTAATTACAGATATTTGGTGCAGGAGGGCAGGGAGGGGATTTTTTTTTTTGGGGGGGGGGGGGGGGGTTCAACAGCTTCAGTCATTTATAATAATAATTAATAGTAACAAAGGTGAAAAAATCTAAATTAGCCAGAGCAGTACCTCCCCCTCCAGGTTTTGTAGATTTCTTCCATCTAGCACACACAAATTTTACATTTTCTCCTTACTTCTGTTCCAGTTTCTCTTACGGAAAGTACTATTTAAAGTACTGAAAGTTAGCGTTTTACACTTGTTCTCCGAATCTTTGTACTTAAAAGCTAGTTCCAGTAACTGATGGACAGCCTTAACTTTATTATTCAATTTATATTGTTACTGGTTGGATTACACTATTGCAAGGACAAAGCAAGATCTCTACTACATAATATTTTCAAGAGTGGAGTATTAAAGAATGACAGGCCACAAATCTTCAGTAAGAAAAATCACCTCACAGTCAACATAACACAGAGCACCATATTCTGCTATGTATTAATAGTGAATAGCAAGTTATTTCTCTTAACACACACTAATCATCAGATTAGCATAAAGAATACAAATAAAATATTTGAAGTAAAAGAAAATGTGCACCTCTGAACAACAAAGTTTCTCGACACACAGCGATTTAATTGGTGGCTACATCAATGCTTACAATGCAGAGGGTACTTCTCGTATCAAAGTAACAAATGAAATTTCAACCTTATCAATTACAGTGAATTCAACACCTTTGAGAAGAATATGAAGGTCAACAACACAGACTCACTCCAGTGGTTTGACAGGAACCCAAGTGCCTTTGTGGATACACATTTTCAAGAATTACTCTCTTGAAATGTGTGGTGTAGCATGACTGACAATCTTGATTTGGCATTTTATGTTACGTCATTTTATAGGGGGCCATACTTAGACTTTCTCAAAAACGAGCTTCCAGCATTATATAAGAAGAGGTTCCTTCCGCTACAACAATGGATACGTTAATTACAGCATAACTGGGTCCCTCCACATTCTTGTCATTATGTGATATCATTTAAAATCTTACATTTCCTGGAAGACAGTTGCCAGAAATGGTCATGTTTCTTGGCCACAAAGTTCCCCACACCTCCACATTTAGATATTTGCCTGTCAGAATGGGTGAAAGGTGAAATATACAAAAGAACAGGAAACAAGAGAAACTGATCATTTTGATTATGAACCATGCTGGCCCATAAAAGATAACAGGACCTCAGAAGAGTTACAAGAGATTTTGTTTGGAGAATTCGAAACTGCATTGATGTTGGAATTTATAAAAATCAACTTTGCACTTAATCATTTGCCTTTGCTCAACATCTTCTGGGACTGGGTTAAATCTTAACACCTGACCTCTGTAACGATAAAAACTAGACATGTTAAATTGAATGTCTGATTGTCGATACTACAACCTCCTTCAGAAACACCCTGTATGTGGTTAGAGGCTGGTGATTTTTGTCTAATCAATTGGCTACTTTTACTGCATTCCACAACTAATATGTGAATATTATAATGGAAAAATAATTACATTTGTGTGTCCTTTTAAATGTCATTTTTGCCTGTCATTTTATGCGCTGGAGTAAATTAATGAAGTGTCAAGGTTTCCCTCCCTTCTTTTCTAGCCTGTTAGATTCCATGAAAAACTACAATTTTTTTAGCCATCTTCAGAATTTCTTTGGGAACTGTAAGTAACGCATGTGTCATAAGTAGCCAAAACTTTTGGTGTGTACCTTCAGCTAAGGCATGCAGTTATGCTAAGATAGGGCCACACTTCTGATCTTGACAAATACTGGAATACAAAGCTTCTGCAGTCCCTACAACATAGACTTTTCCTGCTGAAAATATATCATAGTTGCTGCACCATGGCTATGGAAGAGGAGGATTTATGTAACAATTATTTTGTTTAAATATGGTCTATTAATATCACTTTTCAAGAACCAAATGAACTGTTGGTAAATTTTGCCAGAGAAAGGTCATGTGAATATTCCTAATTATTTAGAAGCTCAGAGTGGTGCTAACTATCCTCTGTATTGTTCTGCAAATTTCTAATCTCACAGACAGTCAAATATTCCTATGGTGTTCTAGCCCCTCAACTGTCCTTTCTTATTCACCAATAATAGCAATATTAGGTTATGAATCGTATTGAATATGACACCTTCTTTGTGTCCTTCAATTTGTTGTTCTTGGTCCACAGTTTGTTTTACCTACATTTCACTTCATTGTTGTAAATAATGTGACATGCATCACTCATGTACGAAGTCCTCATTATACTAATTACTCATCCTTTAAAAACATGCACATTTTGCTTACATGAACTACTACACAATTTACTGTAGAGCACAAATGATCAAGAGAAATCAGTTAATTTGCTCATTTATGCCCTTAGCAGTTAATGTTATGCTATGTTTGGCAGAAGGCAATTTTCTCAAATTCACAAAACGATTTTACTGGTGCAAGATGTAATTTTATTCTGCACAGATGTAAATTTGATACAATTTAAATTTTTCATATTTAGCTGTAGTCGATATATAGAAAATTATTCAGCTCAAGTGAGCTCCATTAATTTTAAATGCGAATATTTTAGATTGGGCTCTGTTGTGACCATTATGGGTATCAATTTAAACTACAAAAAAATCTTATGCTCTGTAAATACAACTGGAAAAACATCTTATGATCACTGGAAGACAATGCAAGAGGTTACTCAAAAGTCAAACACAAAATACATCCACACCTAATTTATCCCTTTCATGCCAGAGTAGTGGAAATCTATTTGTGTGCTGTGGATGCAAGCCAGTCCTCCCTGAGTGTGCACACTGTCTGACAAACATTTCCCACTCACCCTGGTACTACTCTAGGCCTGCTTTCACAACCACAGTCCAATTTTATGGTAATTTGGGAAAATATTTGTGCATACATTCAAATGTTTTTATCTTCATTTTGAATAAAGTTTTTCTGGATCTTTTAGACAATCTGTCTAATCTTTTCATATTTTCTATCAGATCCGTAGTTTTGCACACATCACTAGTGGAGTGGGTGTTTTATTATTTAAAAAGTATATTTAATGTTATTTCTGTTTTCACATGCACAGTAATGTTTATTTACACTGTTTAAATTACATTTCTGTACATTCTTTTATGTTAGTTTCATGGCAAAGAGTCTTCTGTGTGTGATAACTCTTCAAGTGTGAAAAGGTTCAGATTATTTTATTTCATTCCTTAGAATCCAAGTGAAGAGATCAACACGTCAGTACAGAATTGAAACAAGGTGGGAAACTGGTGGTGCAACTGGAGCTGAAACCGCGCTTTGAGACTGAATGCAAATGTTAACTAGTCTTCCAACACAGCCACTAGATGCTGCATATGTCAAACTGCCATAGAAGTCAGGCATAGTGAAGCAGAGAAATACCCAGAGTGGTAGAACTGCTACAGCAGTCCACCACCTGAGCGATACAGTCCCTCCCGACACCTATACAAGTTCACAGGTGTGTAAGGATTCACTGACAAAAACCCATCTGATGACAAAACTAACCCTCCAAAACACTTGGTGGTAACTGTGACATAATAAATGTGACTGGTTATACAATTTGAAATTTAAATTGAAACTATCCTAAACAGCTGTATTGGCAGAAGCTTTCAAGTTTGGATTCACATCATTTACAGCAGGTTTCAAAGGCAGTAGGTAATTGTTCAAGACACACAACACCATTCAATACCCTCCTGTGCTGGCAAGTTTCCTTTTTGACAGTAGGCTGGGTACAATGGCTTTTTGTGATATCAGATACATTTGTAGGACTGTACTGTAGTTGTGTGCAATTTTATACCAACAATATAGTATCTTACAAGTTATTTAATTATACAAACCAATGTAAGTATCTGGGCGCAGCAAAATGTGCTCCAGCTGTGACTTCTTTTGATATATTTTCTCCACACTCAGGTTCTTTACATTCTTATTCACAGCAGTGGCTGTGTTGCTGCCAGCAGAGAGATTCTGCACTTCACTGGCAGCAACATTCATCCTCGAAGAAGAGTCCTGGAAAACAAGAGTGATATCAGAATATGTTACCCCAACTAGTACGTGGTAGCAAAAAATTTAACCATAAGAGATTCAAGCTGTAGCATTATGCCACTGCCCCCTTTGGAAATGGTCATTTTTCACTATGAAGTTTGGTTTTAGTCTTTTTAATATGTTCCCTCTAATTACTCAGTAAATAATCTTAGTAATACTTTTTGTAAGCACCCTCAGTTTGTCATCAATGGTGTGTTTTAGTACAATTATTCAGCTATCATGATGTGCAAAACAGTTTGTCCTCTAAGAAAAGTTCCCACTTATCAATCAAAAATAGCAGTGACTAAGTCAGAAGGCCAGAAAATAGTAAAATGCAGATGACTAACATTTGGGGCAGTGATTGGAAGCTGAACTTCGACAAACAAATTTAACACATTGCATAAATATGTGAAACAACCTATAATTGTACAATTTCACAATCACCCAAAGCAGTCACATTCATTAAATTTCTGAGAGTATTTGTATAGAGTAATTTATAAAGTTAAAGAATACACAGAATTCATCAGAGGTTAGTCAGATGCCAGAAAGATCCATTTGAAGATTCCTCAGAATCTGTAGACAACCCACAAAGGAGGTAGTTAAGTCTGCTCATCCAACCCATACTTGTCAGCCTGGGATGACTGACAGGTAAGAAACAATTCAGAGAAAAGCAGCACATTACCATACATCTGCTAAAAGTGAAAACATCACAGAGGTGCTCATCCAATTCCAATGGTAGATATTACAAGAGGCATGGTGCATCAAGATGTGGTTTACTGTTAAAATTACCAGAGTGTCACCCGAAAGTCGAGCAATACACTGTGTCCTTTTAAGTTGATAAATTTCTACTTTCATTTTTTAGTATTACTGCACCAAATGCATTTTTGACAACTGACATACGGCCTACTCTGTGTAATGAATCAGTTCCTTCATCCCTCCCATCAACAAAATTCTCTCTCCTTTTACACACCAGGCTTCAATCAAGATCATCAGTGTGGGATCTCAACAGTTTTCACCATACTGCACTGTCCCATTTAGTAGAGTGTTGTAAATATGATTGGACACAGATTGATCGATACGGCTAGACTGATCCGACTGTGCCGCCTAAGAGCGTGCAGCTGCCAGAAACATCTGAAGCCAACTCAGAAACAGGTACACAAAACTTTCCATTATAAACCAACAATTGTACAGTCATTAATGTGACTAATGCAATGGAGCAAACAGTAGCCCACACCATTCATTAGTGCCCAATAAGATACTTTCTAAAAACATTAAGTGACTTCATGAAGACCTCTCCAAAAGCTATTGCTTTATAAGTTCTGTAGGTGGGGCTCTGACAGACTTATTAAGTTCATAACATTATCTGTGTAACCTGTGTGACATCTGTAGTTCTGCTATGCAGTACGTAATTAATTGCCCTTTGCCTGATCTGTGCAAAACATTTGATTCTGTGGATAATCAAATTTTAATAGTGAAACAAGAACTTACAGTACTGAAGATTTAAAAAAATGGTTAAAATGGCTCTGACCACTATGGGACTTAACTGCTGAGGTCATCAGTCCCCTAGAACTTAGAACTACTTAAACCTAACTAACCTAAGGACATCACACACATCCATGCCCGAGGCAGGATTCGAACCTGCGACCATTGCGGTCGACTGAAGATTTAAAAGGCTCATATCTTAGTAATAGGAAAAAAAGTTTAAATTGAGGAGTTCCGTGTGAAAGTGCAGTTACGAATTTCCAAATGTTTCCAGAGGAGCACTCCAAGGTTCTGTGCCTGGATAGTCACTGTTTATAATGTGAGTGATCTGCCTAGCATAATGCTATGCATATGCTGTTCTGTATGCCAATGCCACTTTCTTAGCAACTGGAAATTACTTATAAAGCCTAATGATTATCTGCTAAACCAGTGAGTGCAAACTTTAAATTGGCATGAAACCATCAGGAAGACTAACCTAATGAGAGTCACACACTTAACAAGGAAACTTCAAGTTAGTGCAAGTGAACGAGTTGCTTGATCTATTCTGTGTGTTTCTTTACAGCCAGATAACTAGGTTTCACAGTGTTCCAGGGTAACTCTTTATGGTAAAAAAGATTCCTAATTTCGTAATACAAGGAGCATTCAATAAGTAACAACACTTTCTCTGCCAATTTCAATTTAAAAAACGCAGAATTCGTTGTGGGACATTGTGGAATATTCCCACTTGAGCCCCTGTAGTTTTGTGAAGTTCTGAGAGGGGCAGTGCCATACATAGCCTTCTAAATGGTGTCTGTAACAGAGGTGCATTCCAAGCAGAGAGCTGTCTCAGTTTCTTTTGGCAGAAAACCAGAGTATCACATTCATAGGCACTTGCAGAATGTCTACAAAGACCTGGCAGCAAACGAAAGCACAGAAAGTTGAAGGCAAGGCGGCGCCGCCACAACAAGGTTGTGCAAATATCCGATCTCTCGTGTGCTGGCCAGCTGCACAAAGCCGAGTCTCCTGAATTATTGGAACAAGCACACATACATTCAAGATGATCGATGGATCACACTGACACCTCACTGCTCAACTGGACGTCTCTGCTGGTACAGCTGACACGTCCACCAGTTGGGGGTACTCAAAGGTGTGCCCACTGTGTTCCTTGCTCCCTAATAGAAGAATATAAAGTGCAACGAAGGTCTACCTGAGCAGAACTGCTTGCACATTACGAGTCTGATTGTGATAATTTTTTGTTCAACATCTTCACAGATGATGAGACACAGAAGCAAACTGACAATCCACGCTGTCGCACCACACCACCCCGCCCCCAAAGAAAAAGTTTAAAGCAACACCCTAAACCAGTAGTAGTGGCAACAGTCTTCTGAGACTGAAGGGGGTTATTCTGTTTGACGTCCTCCCTCGTGTAGCAACGATCAACTCTTAAGGTTATTGTGCTGCCCTCATGATATTTAAGAAGCAACTTCTGCATGTTCATTGCCTCAAAAATATGAACAAACTTTTCCGTCTCTAGGACAACATAAGGCCTCACCGACCTCATGAAACTTCAATGGAGTGTTCTTCCTCATCCACCACACAGCTTGGATCTCACCTTCAGACTTCCGTCTGCTTGGCCCAATGAAGTGTGGACTTCTTGGGAAGACATACATGGATGATGGGGAGATTATTGACGAAGCATGACACTAGTTCCAACTGACCAGTACAGTGATGCCAGTCAAGCACACAGGATGCCCTAGCAGAGTGGTGTAAACCTGTCACTTTGACCAGAGATTAAGCTGGAAGAAGAAAATCGGGATGTGTGGTCAAGAGGGTGAGGAATATGGGGTCGACAGAAGCGTCCGATCCAACGCGTCGGCTTTGACCCGTGACTTAAGGGTGTTGTGTATGACGTCATGACGGCGCGGAGTTTGGTTTGAGTGTGGCTGTCTCCAGTTCTGTTTTATCTTATTTTATTTACTTTTCTGATCTGTTTGTTCTATCTCATGAGATTTTTTTTAAAATTTAAAAACACTTATTACTTATTTTAATTATCTGTTTCCTCGAATTTCTGTTTTAGTTTATTATATTTATCTTTCTGATCTGTTCGTTCTATCCCGTGAGATTTTTTTTTAAAGACAAAAAACACTAATCAGCTACTGAAGCATCTTTATCTTCTATGGGTTGCAGGGGTTACGACCCCTGGGGAGGTGGGTGGGTATTCATGCATGGCTGCCTTCACTTACACGTTGTAGCTATGCAAGGCGTCTAAATTTGTTTATATTTAGTTTGCCCCCCCACCCAAAACACCCAATTTCCCGCGCTTGTCCCGTTAGTGTCACTAGGCTTCTTGTGGAAAGTGTGTGTGTGTTTTTGTTTCCGCCATATTTGTGACGTCATGGGTCAAAGCAGACGGGTGGGATCGGACGCTTCCGTATTTCCGGAATATGGGGTATTGGAATCCTGAATAAAACCAATACTTAACCTTGTATCTTATCTTACAGGATTGGTTGAAGAAAGCCGAACAGTTATAGCTTTTGTAGATTTAGAGAAAGCTTTTGACTGTTGACGGAACTACTCTTTGCAATTCTGAAGGTAGCAGTGATAAAATACAGGTTAGGAAGGTCATTTACAACATTCACAGAAATCAGATAGGAGTTACAACATTCAAAGTACATGACAGGGAAGCAGAAGTTGCAAAGGGATTGGGCAGAGCTGTAGCTTTATCCCCAAAATTTCAAAATTTTTCAGTCTGAACACTGAACAACCAGTAAAAGAAACCTGGGGGAAATTTGGACAGGGATTCAAGCTCAGGGAGAAAAAGAGAGAGAAAAAAAAGGGTCAAATATGGAAAGGACTTTGAAGAGTAGTTGAGTGGAACAGAATGTCTTGAAAAGAGAAGATGAACAACAGAAATAAAACAAGGGCAATGGTATGATGTCAAATTGAACTAGGCGATGTTGATGGAATTAGATTAGGAAATGAAATACTCAAGTTGTGGATGAGAGTAGTATGATTAGCCATGCAGCAAAGTAATGGCCAGAATGAGAATTTAAAAAAAAAAAAAAAAAAAAAAAAAAAAAAAAAAAAAAAAAAAAAAAAAAAAAAAAAAAAATTTGAAAGAGGAATTTGTTTACAGTTAACATCAATTTAAGTGTTAGAAAATATTTCCTGAAGGTATTTGTATAGTCGAGAGAGAGAGAGAGAGAGAGAGAGAGAGAGAGAGAGAGAGAGAGAGAGAGAGAGAGAGAGAGAGAGGGGGGGGGGGGGGGGGAGAGGGTGGTACAAATAACACAACAGTTGTCTTCAGGCAAATAAATCCAATTCAAAAACTGCAGAGGGATGAAATCAGTAAGTAGGTTCAAATGGATGTGAGTTGTAGTTACACAGAGTTGAAGAGGCTTGCACACAACTGACTAGCATGGAGGGTAGCATCGAACAGTCTGTGCTGAAGACCACTGAGGAACTTTCAAAACCTCAAATCCATGAGCACACCTCACAAGGGGTAGGGGATGGTAGCCCCTGCTGCCACTGTCGTCAGTCCTATAAAATAATCTTTGCAAAACAAAATCTTATCCTCCATGTCAGTTCTATATATCACTTAGAACAGAATTAACAGCAAAGGATACTAATCAGAATTAAGTGCACCAAACGTATTTGTCGTGAAATCACTAAACTATGTTGCCATTCACTGTGAAATTATCATGAGACACCACCTCCCTGACTTATATCCCGTGTAATCTTAGTTACACATATCTATGCATTAATCTTTTCTATTCACCACCTTCATTTGAACGCACTGACGAATTAAAGATGTAGGAACGTCATTAAAAAAAAGGGCAAAGAAACGGTTTATACATTTGAGACTCTTGTAACCATACAAAGGATGACCTCACATTTTGTAAACAACTTCTATGTTATTGTTATCTTTACAACTGTGTTTTGTAGTTCAAGCCGACACTAAATATTGGCTTTACTCTTTAGTTTCACAAACTACGCTACCACATCGATAGCCTGGTTAACTCAATGCTCTGAAATGAATGAATAAATAAATTTATACGTTTTAACCAAATTCCCTTTACAATATTTCGTCCTGTAAAACCTTAAACGCTCTCCGTAAAACCGTAATCGCAATATTCGTTACCCGTCAAATGGCACGTCCTTGTTTAGAACTATGCAACATTTCAAACAAGTACAACAGACGCCGTTACTGGACGCTGGTACTCAAACAATATCTACACATTAGCACATTCAGCTAAAAATGTAAATAGGTTTACTATTACAAGTCATTACTAAAAGCAACTCATATTGCAGTGCAACTAACGTGACAGTTAAGAACAGGTACTAAATTTAAATTACGGCTGACTCCTAAACAATAATAATCCCGCCAAAATCACTGTCACTGTGTACATTCATTGTACGAGCAACTTCCTGATCGCTATCGTCGCAGTTTCATATTCTATGAATTAACAACCCATAGCGACCCGAAAAAAGGGCTACTAGCACAAATCTTTTGTCTTTCATCGGTTCAGTTAACATACATTCATAAACCCACGGTTGGCGACCTAATCCAACAAACTAATACACATTAAACCGAAAAAAGCACAGAGCGCTTGATTAAGCAAAATTGATGGGCTTCTATCGGAAACTATACCAAGAAATGGCCAGTATACAGTTGAAAAAGACAACGATTCGTTCCAGACAGGAAATCACATTATACTTGTACAAAAACTTGCGAAATCAATATTTCCCTTACCGTCAGAGGGCCTGACATTGTTAAATAACAGCTTCCACCTGGCACTTGCAGTTGAATTTGGCACCAAACCGACCCCTCCACTATTCTCCAGTGTCAGTCCCACGTGCTGCAGCTGTCGTAACTTGCACACTCATTGGTTGTATCAAACTCTTGCAGCGCCAGTAGCGGAGTAATTCTGAACTTAAGAATGATGTTCGTCGTCTGCAGAATTCCGTATTGTTATTCTAATTCTTAAACACTTCGTACCTTTTTACATATTAGTAAATCGCCGTATCTCAGTCACAGTTACTACTGTTCCCTTTAAATATGCCACGCATACCATGGCATTGTTTAGTTTGGGAAATGGCTTATTAGGTGAAAAACTGAAATTGCTGCAGACGGGGCATTCAACAAGTGGGTTTCTAATCATTAAATGAATTTATTTATTGGGTTTCATAAATATACGTTCCACATCAAATTCGTGCCAGCAACAATGATAAAGTACCCCTCTCGTGATACTTGTTACTTTGGAGACGTATTAACAAACGAACAGTATTTTTGGCCGTTATTTCAAGTTTTGGCGTTTGGATCGACTGGTAATTCTCATTGCGTGCACGGATAATCCAAGTTTATGAGACCGCACTATATTTTAAATGCTAAGCTACGTCGAAGCAACAATTTTTTTCATTCTCTTGCTTGACTTTAAATAGTGGTTAGCTTTGCCAACACAGTGACCGCTAAATGCACATTGATGAGAAGATTAATTGGGAGGACCATGTGGTGAACTTAGCACTAAAACTAAATTCAGCATGTTTTGTGCTTAGAATAATTTCAAGGGTTTGTAGTAATGACTTTACCAGATTAGTATATATTGGCTATTTTCAGTCCATTGCATCCTATGGGATAGTATTCTGGGGAAAAACAAATTGTCGTCTAAATGAGATTTTCAAACTGAAAAAACGTGCTATTCAGATAATGACCCACAGCCCACTTCAAACACATTGTAGGCCCCTTTTTAATGCATTGAAAATTTTAACAATTCTATCATTATACATTCTGAAATGTCTGTTGGTGATCAAAAGAAATCAGGACAACATGAAAACCAATACAGACTTCCATAATTACGATACACGGCAATGTAAAGATCTCCACATACAAGCTGTAACAAGGACCCAAAGCCAGAAACATGTATGTAATCAAGGCATCAAACTTTTTAATGCACTACCAAAACATATCAAAGAGCTGGAAAATGAGGATAAATTTAAAACTGTTCTAAAGAACCACATGCTTGACAAATGCTATTACAGCATAAGTGAATATCTCTGCGCAACAGTATAAAATATATGTTTAAGTTAATGTGACAAATGAAATTACATCAGTGCATAATAAATTATGTTATAAAAACACTTATTAGTTGTATATTGTATTAAGCATAAGATAGATTAATATGAATTCAGCACAGATACAAATTTTGTAAAGATATTATATAGTTGTTAAAATGTACCCTGACAAATCCTATATCACAAATGTGATCATTGGGATGATAATAAATAAATAAATGTCCACAATGAGTTTATTTGTTTGCTATCCATATTTATGCATATAAATTCACTCGATATTGTGATTTTTACACACACACACACACACACACACACACACACACACACACATATATATATATATATATATATATATATATATATATATATATATATATATATATATTTATTTATTTATTTATTTATTGTGAAGAAGATACAGTAAAATAGATCCTCTCATTACTACTATGATTCAATTTGCCCATTACATTCACACGTACTTGTGCAGCATAAATGTAATAGTATTAGTATATAGAATAACTTAGGACGTCTTTTGATGTCTTCTGTTATATAAAATGTCATTTCTCCAAGCTATTTTTATGTGATTTGTCTGAATACACAAAGTGCACACTATATGCTGTGCTATTGTCCAATTTTAAACGCATTCATGCCAAGTGATCTGAAAGTTTTCTGAAGTCTGGCAACTGTGACATCGATCTACTATTTCTGATGTGTACCATGTTGATGTATAGACTGGTACCATTTATGGTTCTGTTGCTATTTTTACTTTATTGAATTAAATTTTAAATGTGATTTGCAAGAAGACAAAAAATTTTTATCCTTGTCATAGGAATTGCCCAATACCAGAACTCCATATTTCAAATGGTTGTGGAAAAGGCATGGAATGCTTTGAGCAGTATGTTATCGCTAACATAAATAAAATATACACAGGAACACAGTTTACGTAGCAAATTTTTTTTTTTTTTTTCATCTGATGAACATCTCACAATGATATTGGAAATGTCATGGTAATACAATAAAAATCAGTAGCTCAAAATATAGGTAAACAAAGAATACTTAAGTATGCTCTGTAAGAATAGCACAGGTGGTCTGCCGTGGTCTTGATGGAGGAACCATCTCAGCATTTGCTTGGAGCAATCTAAGAAAACCCAAATCAAGATAGCCAGACAAAATGAACCCCATCCTCCCAAATATGAGGCCAGTGCCTGAACAGTTGCACTATCTCATTCGGTTGATTCCTATTTGATTTTTCAGCTGCTGATGACTTCTCTGCCATGAATATGCTGCTACACCCTTTGCAATAGCACCAGCCTGTTTGGACAATAATTCCTGTGTGGCCAACATTCAAGTATGCTCCATGTTTTCTTCCTGTCCTCCCCTCTATCCACCTGAAAAATACTGCATCACCAAAACAGTATTACAATGCTCATTATATCCTGACATACAACTTTCTCGCAATAATGTAGTGAAATGCAAGAGGGGGCTGTTGTTAACATCTTTCATTATTGCCCACTGCTCTGAGTCTTGCCAATAACCTTTAATCGTGTTTTAGAACATGTGTGTTAGTTATGAAAAATGTTTTAGGTACCTTTTTGAACAAATGTATTTTAGTAATGTCTTTCATTTCCTTGTGCAATTTGTTATTCAATTCTATTTCCTGATAGAAATACTGTTCTGAGTTTGTTGTTTGTTTTTCTTTGTAAATGTAAGTCTAAATGGGCTTTTGTTCACTATTAGGGGCTAAGCTACGTTGAAGCAACAACTTATTTCATTCTCTTGCTTGACTTTAATTACTGGTTAGCTTTGCCAACACAGTGACTGCTAAAGCCTCTTATTACTACTATGATTCAGTTTGCCCACTGTATTCACTATTAAGGGAATGCGTAGCATTGTTATCGCTGATATGTACCACTGATTGGTGAATCTCACTTGGTGCACTGAGGATGCCCAGTTTTCTAAATGGCTCTTTACAATGAGCCTGACTGCTACTTCTAGTTATTATTCTTATGTCCCTTTTCTACAGTTTAAAAATTGCATCCCTGTTTCCTTCCTTTGATCCCCAGAACAGAATCCCGTATCTAAGAATTTAGTGTAAGCAGGTACGGTATATCACCACAAGACATTGGCTGTCACAAACTGATGATAAAACCCTAAGAGCATAACATGTTGATAATATTCCTTCTGCCAATATCTTTGTGTGCTCACTCCATGTTAACTGATGATCAGTATTCTTCTGCAAAACAGTCTGTGCTTGTTACACACCCTTTAGATTTATCACATACACTTAATGTGACAGTGTTGTTTTCCCTCTTTATGTTGAAGTGCATACTGTTTGTTTTATTTATGTTCAATGCCAATTTGTTATGTATTGCCCAACTGTAAAGATTCTTGAGGGTTCCATTTCTTTTCTGTAATAGGAGCTCTGGTGTTTTTTTTATCTGTGATTTTGATGCTGCTGTTATCAGTGAAGAGAATTTTTCCTCCAAATCTTATACTGCCTGGAAAGTCACTGTTATATATTAATAACAGAAATAGATATAAAATATGTTCTAGCTCTGTACAAATGTAATCAGTAGGTCTATAACTTTTCAATGCCAATTTTGAGTTTGAAATTTAGCAGAAGCACACTCAGTATTGTAATCTCTAACACACATTAAAATGTAACTTATTGATACGAAGACACACAAAGTAATCATTCGTGTTTTCCTGGCAGATTTATTGGAAATTAACATCTTCAGTTCGCCACTGGATAACATTGTGGAAGTCCCACAATATTAATCCAGAGCAACTGTTGCTTCAGAGAAACTTTGTGGGACTTACACAGTGTTATCTGGCAGCAAATCTGAGAAGTGTCTCTGGGTATATGGACTGCTCTGAGATGATAATTAATTTGCTGCCTTAATCCTCTTAAGTCCCTTACATGTGCAAGAAATGTAGTGTCATCTGCAAATAGTGTGGGATTCCACAACATAATACAATGTAATGGAAACTTCAGGCTGGAATATCAGCAATAGAAGGAAAAGAGAGATTGCTACTCACCCTAAAGATGACATATTGAGTTTCAGACAGTAAGAACAAAAAGACACTTACACATTAGCTTTTGGCCAAAGCTTTTGTCAAAAAAGGAAACGCACATACACACATTCATTCACACAAGCAAGCACACCTCACACACACATGGGCATCATCTCTGGCAGCTACACGGTGAAGGACATTTAATTTTTGGTTCAGCACCTCTGTTGTCTCTACGTTGTATTTTATGGACCTTTGTCCAAGTCCCTGCTTTTAGCTGTCTTTCCTTCCATCGAATGGGCTTCACGTGCAGTCATTTTTAACTCCTCTTTCGTTTTTGTGTTCCACGGTTCTGACATGGCATATGGCCCTAGTTGCTTTTGCGCACTCAACTGAAACTGGAATGCAACTGTCACATGGAACGGAAGGAGCAATCTGGAGGGGGTGGAGAAGGGGGAAGGATATCGGGGTATGGGTGGGGGGAGAGGGGAATGCTGTATGCTGGAGCGTGCAGGGACTAGACTGCCAAGACACACAGCATCATGAGGCAGTAGGCCAGGGTGACTGGGGGGGGGGGGGGGGGGGGACACAGGGAGTGGTGAAGGGGAAAGAAGACAGGTCGATTGGCAAAGGGAGGCACACAAAAAGGGAGGCAGTGATAGACAGAGGGGCTGGAAACTGTTGGGTGGAGGATTTGTGGTAACCCCACCCTTGTGCGCCACCCCCTGCTAATGCACCTGCCTGTCTTTCTCCTTCCCCATTCCTCTCCTTTTTTTATCCTGTTTTCTGCCCCTCTCCCGACCTTCCCGCCCCACAGCATCCCGACACTGTGCCTGTGGCAGCCTAGTCCCTGCACGTTACACCAAACAGTGCTCCTGCCTGTACCCTTTTGATGATTGTTGCAGTACTGTACACACCAACGGCCATCTGTCCGATGGAGTATGAAAGGTGGTTCATCTGAAAAGCCTCCCTATAACCACTCACTTGACGTCCAGTTGCGGTACTGATGTGCAAATTCCAGCCTTCGGCACCTACGAGCAACAGTCAGCACGGTGCATAAACTAGGCACCTGCTGCAGAGGCCCATACGCAGCGATGTTCACTGAATGGTTATCGAGGAGACAGTGTTGGTAGTCCTTGGTTCATCTAGGTGGTGAGTTGCTCAGCAAGTGCGTGTCTATTCACCCGCACGTATCTCTGGAGCTGTCGTTCACCCCTGTTATCCATTGCCCGTGGTGCACCACCGTTGTCTGGGTGCCAGCTTTGGATAGTGCCATTTTTCCATGCACAATATACTTTAACCAAAGTCCACAGTGACACACAAACAATTTACAAATTTAGCCATGAAATGCTTGCACCCTTGTTCCAAAAGCCAACGATTGTGCCCTTTTGGATGTCAAATAAATTACTCAGTTTCTGCATTCAACAATAACTGCACTGTTTTCCCACGTACCACCAACACGCTTTATATACCCTCCATTGCTAGTGCCGTCACCAGCCGTCTGAGTGGTTATTGCATGTTGATGTTGAATATAGGCAGCGGTCATATTAATGTGATTGGACTGTGTAGAAAATAAAACTTTGTTACTTTACACTTTTGAAAAAATTCAAACAAATGAACACTGATGTTAAATATACACATATGAACATTTTCCAGCATTACATCTGTGACAACTATCCTTGCAACAGATCCTCCTCTAGGAAGGATCCTACAGGAGGTATATTTCACTGTAGAGAAAACAGGAAACCAAAAGTAGCAACATTCTTGTGCATAGATACACACAACATAGATAGTACAACTCCTAATGGATTAAAAAGTACTCCACAATAAATGAGGGTGCAGCAGCTCTGTAAACTAACACATTCACTTACACTATAGAAACACTTCTCAATAACAAACGTTTTTAACTCAGCTCTAAAAGCCATTTCCTTCTCCAGCATTTTTATCTACGTTTGCAGTTCGTTGTAAAGAATGACGCTAAAATGGCTGACGTGTTTGAATATGAGCTGTTTTTATCACTCTACATGGAGGGAGCCACCGTTGCAAGTTTTATAGCTGTGGTAATCACTACAAGTCTGCAGTTCTCTGAGGTTATTTCAAATGGTTGTCATATGTTTGTGTATGTATAGAGATTGTACTGTAAGCACACACATCTGTTTAAGTAGCGGCCTGTCGTGAGTCCTTGTAGAGCTATGTGACAGAATTCAAGTAGCCCTAATCTGTAATGTAACAATTTCATTTAGTTGACTATTAGTATTACCCCCCAAAAAAACTATTCCATATGTTACAAAGGACAGGAAATAAACAAAGTATGTCATTCTAGCACCTGCTAAGGAGCATACTTTGGAAATTGTTCTCAGAGCAACACATACTGAACTGAGTCTGTGGGAGAGCTCTCTTACATGGTCTTTCCAGTATAAGTCTTGAACAACAGAGATTTATAAAAGTGTTGTACATAGTACGCTTTTTAATTAATTTATGCCCAGTATCCGCGGAAGGTCTCGAGTTTGATTCATTTTTACAAATTGAATGAAGTTTGTTTTCTTCACACTAAGGCTCAACCTGTTGACAATGAACAATGAATAAAAGTATTTGAGTTTGTGGCGCCGATGAAATCGACACCAACATCGATATGCATTCATCTTTGGACTCTAAGCATTATCTTTGGCTGTTCTGCCATGTTCAGTTCAGTTCTTTGTGATCCTTGTATGTGTTAAGGTTAATAAATGAACTATTGCTAAATGGGTGTGATTATTGGTGCAACCAACCCGGTAATCCTCCTCACAGGTGACCCCGAGTTGTAACATCTTCCGTTTTCACCGTTTTACTGTGTCCGCGACCTCCGCATCGGTTATTTTCGCATGTATTACATCGACACAGCATTCGAACAATGACTTCGGCCCAGCGCCTAACGCCAGATTTTGTGATCGACATGCATCGTGTTACGGGCTAAGTACACCCGCCAGAACTGCAACACAATGCCTCTCACTCGATGATTCCGCCGATTTCGCCGGACGTGTTCGAGTCTGCAGCAATAAATGAGGTTAGGAGTGCGCATGACTCCGGCTATCAAACACCTTTGTTTCTGCCACATGTGCCATCCCTCATTGACTGTGCAGTTACCTCTTACGGATCTCCGTGCAGTGCAGGACCAATGCCGATTTCTACAAATGCTTCGTCGGACAACCTACTACTGCCAGGACAACGATTTGCCACGCCGCAATCCGTGCAGTACCATGCGGATACCTGCCATGTTGCCAGAGGTCTACCTCCTCAGCATCCGACCATGCATGCACCTTCCTTGGTTCAGCATCAGCACATGCCTTCCTACTTCAATACCTCGGCCTGCAACAGGAACAATAACTTGTTATCTGTGCTTGACCTCCACCTCCGTCCCACTGCTATGCCTCATTGTTTTGTGCCACGATCTTCACCTTATCCGCACGCCATTTTGAGTGGAGTGATTATGAACAGGGAACAGTCACGCATTTCGTCCCACGTTCGACATCATTTTCCACACGGTGCTTCTGGACAGCCCACACCTCTGCAGCCTCCCTGCAACTCAGGTGGCCCCAGCTCTGATCATACGTCGAGCTTTCCGCAGACTAACACGCTTTCTCAAACTTTGAACTTTTTCTCACCTGTCGCCCCTGCGACGGCTCCAGTCGAGATTCCGCTATCGTTCTCAGCACATCTCAGTGCCTTATCCGCGTTGGTCTTCCACAACGCGTCAATCCGAACACACCCGCAATGTGTTGAGCTTCCGCAACTGAAATTGACACATTACGGTGTCCCACCCGCGTCGGCCTTCCATGTCGTGACAGATTGCGCTCAACCACAACATGTCACCTTCAAGCTGCCACCCAAACAGCTGTCATTGCCACATCCCTTGGAGGCACACTCTCCTGGAATACTACAGCAACAACAGCTCGATTCAGGCAGTGCCCTGACAAACTCAACTCAATATGTTCTTCTGAACATTCTAAAATGCTTACCGACGCTGCCGCCGTTTAATCCCGTCAGAGCAACAACCTGGTTCAAAATTATGGACGAAGTGTTTGACCATTACAAACTCGACGAGTCAACCAGGTTTCTGTGCCTCATCACCCACCTGCACGACCTGGAGGACTCGACTGCTGACCTGGTCGACGCGCCGGACTCATCTACCCGGTACACTATAGCCAAAAAGACAGTTCTACATCGGCTTGCACTCTCAACTGAGGCAGCAATACCGCAAGTGCTCCACGTCGAACAACTCGGCAACGACAAACCTTCCCAGCTCTGGAGACGCCTACGTGCCCTGGTCAGCGCCGATCTACTTTCTGACACAGCTCTCCTCGCCATCTGGTCAGATAAACTATCTCCTCACATCCGCTTTGCTCTGGCTCAAAGGTCTCCTGAACCTGTCGAGCAAAGAATGACAATTGCTGACAAGCTACACGATGCATCAGTGCTCTATTCCGCCAGCCACTGCCTACCTGACAAGTTTCAGGTTCAGGCTCATCGCCCTGCGTCTGGACGCGGCCAGGGCTGTACTGTGCGTCCTGATACCTTTTCCTAGTGGACACAGGCGCCGATGTTTCGCTGCTGCTTACATCCTTAGCATCGTCGAACATCTGCCCTCATCATACTTCACTGCAAGCCGTGAATTCAGCTAAACTACAATGCTCGGGTTCAACTTCCCACATCGTCTCACTCTCCGCAAACTGCAAACTCGAGTGGATTTTTTTAGTGTGCAAAATTGACGAACCTATACTAGGCATTGACTTCTTGCGACACCACAAACTTTCACCGGACCTAGTGTGAAACACCGTGTTTCATCATCCATCCAAGACTCAATTCCCCCCAGTGACACGTCGGTCCGGGCTCATCTCATCTGTACATGCTCGTCTCTGTCGACGACGTTACAAGAAACCACGCACAAGTGCCTTGTCGAGCTTGAACACGTCGCTCACCTGCTCAAGGAAAACTTCGAGCTCTCCCTCTGGCTCCACGAAACAAAGCTCCAGCTCTCCGATGCAGCAAAGGAATTACAGTCACTACAGCAAGGACAAAGCAAGGTCAGTAAGTGCGCCGAATCGGCTTGCAATCCCAGCAATCTAGCCCCCGTGTGTTTACCTCCTGCTACCCCTCGCAACCGTGCTGTCAAGACTGCCATAACGTGTACTCAGTTCTGCAGGGCAACACCCTCTTAACGCGGCAGCGTTTGACACTCGGCCGGACACAAGTGAGCATGCGCGACGAGCGTCACGTGTTCCCGAACTGACGGCTCCTACCCCGCCCCTCGGGGACAGCACCTCAAACTATGCAACTTCGGCTCCTGCCCACCGCCATGTAACCGCTACTGACAACAAAAACAGTGCACTCATGCCAAGTGATTCGTCCGTGACCGTGCTGCCACAGGCTGCGCCCTCGGACAATGGACACACTAATGGCTCACGAGCTCTACCGAGCTCACCCAACCACGGTGCCACTGCTTCGGGCCGGCGGCCATCTTGTGGCGTTGACTGCTGGTACACTTCGCCACCTCGGCTCCCGTCAGATCCGCCAAGTGGCTCCGAACACCACGACCACGCCTTGCCTGCCCCGCCCGCCACGCATTGTAAACAAACCGCCTCCCGTGCCGCCGGCAACATTTCCGTCGTCACCAACGGCATGGTTCACAAGCTTCGATTCACGCCAGGTCCTCTGATCTCCAGTAAACCACAGCGACTTTGTCCCGAGCGACTCTCCAACCTTAAAAATCAGATTTCTGAACTACTAAGCTCCGGCGTCATTGAACCCTCTGCCGGTAGCTGGTCTACAACCATACATATGACACCCAAGAAAGACAGGTCCTGGCGCATGTGCGGAGACTACCGTCGACTAAACGCACGAACAATAATGGACACCTACGTCATACCCAATATTGCCGACTTTACCAGTTCCCTCCCAGGTGCGACCACATTCTCTGTCATTAATTGCAAACGGGCCTACCACCAGAACCGCATGGCACCTGAAGACATTGAAAAGACTGCAATCACCACCCCGATCGGGTTATTTCAGTTTCGATTCATGCCCTTCCATCTGAAAAACGCAACCCAGACCTGGCAACACTTCATCAACAAAGTGCTATTCGACCTAAAATTCTGCTTTGCATATCTTGATGACATTCTTGTGTTCAGCTCCTCCGTTGAGGACAATATTCGACATGTGCAAACTGTTATGAACACTCTCATGGCAGCAGGCATCGAGACCAACCAGGACAAATTGCAGCTACATCAACCTGCTGTCACTTTTCTTGGTTTTTGGGTCCCTGCCGACGGCATTTCACTGCCCCCTGAGAAAATACAAACAATACTAATCCTACCCAGACCTTCGTCATTCAAAGAGCTCCAGCGCTTTCTGGGGACGGATAATTATTATTGCCGACATCCACCTCGGGCTGCAGAGCTTCAGGCTCCACTGACGGACGCCTTGGCAGGCACCAACAATTCTGGATCTCGGGCCGTTCGATGGACCCCTGCTATGACTGACTCTTTCACTGCCCTCAAAAATCTTCTTGCCAGGGCCTGCACCATCGCGCATCCTCATCCCAATGCGCAGCTTTTCATCACCACAGACGTGAGCGATACTGCCATTGGCGCTGCCCTTAGCCAGACAATCGATGGCCAAACTTCGCCTCTGTAGTTATTCTTGCACAAGCTCACCAATGCACAACAGAAATATTCCGCATTTGACAGGGAGTTGCTCGCGGTCTACGAAGGGATTAAGCATTTTAAGACTGACATTGAGGGACGCCCTTTCTATGTTTTAACGGACCACACACCCCTGGCTGCGGCCATTACACACCCGCCAGTTGACCCGCCTCCTCGCTGCGTCAGATACATGGACTTCACATTTCAGTTCACCACCGATGTCAGACACATAAAGAGTGCTGAGAATATAGTTGCTGATTTCCTTTTACGAGTCGACGCCGTCCATTCGCTGTTAGACCTCTCTGAACTACCTAACCTCCAACCCGCCGACGAGGAAACACAATACCTGATTTCAGACTCTACTTCTTCACTACACTTCGTCCCCACCACCTTCCCTGGCATTTCTGGTGAGATCTGGTGTGACGACAGCACGGGCACATTACACCCCCTCATCCCAACCACGGTCCATCGAGCTGTCTTCAACGCATTGCATAATTTAGCCCATCCCGGAGTTCGTGCGTCCGCCTGCCTCGTAGCGGAACACTTTGTGTGGAGAAATGTCAACAAGGACTGCCAGCAATGGGCACGCTCCTGCATCGCGTACCAATGCTGCAAAGTACACAATCACACTTCACCCCCCCCCCCCCCTTGGCGCCTTTTCGATCCCTCCTGGGCATTTCCAGCATATTCACATTGACATTGTCGGCCCTGTCTCCCCCTCTAGCGGCTTTCGTTATGTTCTCTCGTCTATCGACCGAACAACTCGCTGGGTGGAGGCTTCCCCCTCCCCAATATTACGGCAGAAACTGTTGCTCGAGCTTTCGTCGAGTCATGGGTATCATGTTTCGGATGTCCAGCTATCATCACGGCTGACCAGGGCATACAATTTGAGTTGGCTCTGTTCAACGGGATTTGTAACATTTGCAGCATCGGGTGCATCCGTACCACAGAATATCACTTGCAAAGTAATGGGCTAGTCGACCACTGGCACCACACTTTCAAGGCGGCTCTTTGATGCCATGACTCTCTATGGACGGAGGCCCTTCCCTTCGTGCTACTCAGCATTCCATTCGTGCGATCTATAAGGAAGGCCTCAAAGGCACAATAGCCAAGTTCGTATACAGCCACAACATTGTTGTCCCTGACGAACTTGTGAGCCCTTCCGCTTCTCTCCCTCGGTCTGACTTACCTTCCTTCGTGGACCACGTCAGACGCCACTTCATCAACCTCCATATCCCTCTGCCCGCCAGTCATTCCCACCCTAAGGTTCACATCCCAAAATCTCTGGACAATTGCGAGTACGTCATGCTCTGAGATGACACTTTCCGTGCTCCCTTCCAACCTCCATATACCGGCCCATACCTAGTTCTCCGGCGCTCAGCCAACACCTATGACATCCAGATGAAAGATTCAGCTGTTACAGTCTCTCTCAACAGGCTTAAGCCTACTCATATCGAGCCTTCTTCTAACCCCCTTCAGTCCACGACTACGCCACTCAATGTCGTGGCTCACGACGCTCCGACCCATCTTCCACGTCGCACTTACACACTCGATCGAGTGACTTCCAGCTCCAATCGTCGAGCTCTCCTCTGACCTCGCCCTCTACTCTGGTCTCACGCACTCCGTCGAGTGACCATATGCTCCCCACATCAAGCTTACCTACGATCATGCCCTCGCCACCGGGCCCTTCGCTGTTCCCTTCGACCTGTCCACCGTCGCCTGCCTCGCCCTCTCGAGGTTTCTCACGGCCCCCCCCCCCCCATCATACACGTGCCCTCGCTTGAGGCGTTTGTACCTGTCCCCCCGGACATAATCCACGACATCTCAATAATACTGCGCGATTATACACTGTTCATTGTGTGTTTCTCTTCATCCAGTGCTCATGACACAACCTCCTCCATTCCCTGCCACCTGGTGAAATGTTTTCCCTCCCGCCCGACGTCGACTTGGGCATGCTTTGTGTGTTCGCCACGTCCACCGGAGACATCGTCGTTGTCGCTCCGTTCCACCCGCAAACTGCCCGCCTACCTGTCGCCATGCGACCAGCACGACACCTGGCTCGCTTCAACGATTTCCAAGTTCGGTGGCCAAACCTTCCTCCACGACATCTACCCACACAGCTCCCTGACAACGCTGTCGAGCTGACTGTGGTCCAGCTCCTGCAGACCACCCGTGCCGACGCCATAGTCACCCCCCCCCCCCGGCCTCTCAAGAGTACACCGTACTGCGGGTGGGGGGGGGGGGGGACACTATGTGGCGCCGATGAAATCGACTCCAACATCGATATGCATTCATCTTTAGACTCTAAGCATTATCTTTGGCTGTTCTGCCATGTGCAATTCAGTTCTTTGTGATCCTTGTATGTGTTAAGGTTAATAAATGAACTATTGCTAAGTAGGTGTGATTATTGGTGCAACCAACCCGGTAATCATCCTCAAGTTGATTAATTGTTATAGACAGAGATTCCTTGGCATTGCTGACTATTACACTTCATCTTACCTGCAGATTCTGAGATCTGTATATCATTTTTATAAATAAGGAACAAAATTGGGCTTACCACACCACCCTATGGTCTTGTATCAGATACTAATATTATTTTTATGATTAGAATGAGAAGATGAGAATTCGAAAACCTGCGATCTACTTTGCAAATAGGATTGAAACCATTTGTTTACTATCTTTTGTGTGTCTATTGTTTCTAGATTATCTAAAAGTATTCCGTGACTTACAGCATCAAAAGTTTTTCCTATAGCATTATTGTTATTATGTTTATTTCTGTGCAAACCATTATTGCTGTTTGTGCACTTCTACATGGTGATTTGATGTTTCATTAATCTCTCAAATACTTTAGACAATGCCAAGAGGAGTTATATGGGTTGATAATTTTCAGCTTTGGCCTATTACCACTTTTTAATAAAATTTTAATGTGTGGGTAACACTCCAGAGAATGATAAACTAGCACTGTGAGCCAAGAACTTTGCAATTTGTGAAGGAATGTAGATTATAAGTGATACTTCATCTAACATTGCTGACATTTTGCATTTGAGATTTTAAAACACCTTTTACTACTTCATATTCAGTAGCTGGAACTAATTTCAGGCTATAGATAGGTGTAAAATATTTATGTTTAGCCTGATTGTGAAATTTAAGCGTTGTGTTTTGGGAAGCATTTATAAAGTAATCATTCATGTAATTTGGCAGGTCTTTTTTGTCACTACTAATGTTATCAGCATTTTAACTATTACTCTCTGCACTTCATGCCTCCTCCTTGTTTCAATTTCTACAATTTCCCATGCGAGTTTTGATTTATTGGCTGACAGTCTTATTACACTATTTACAAAGTAGTTTTACCTTAGCAGTTACCCGCTGAAATATTTTCTTCTAAATCTATACATATTCTATAAAATGGGGATCTGTGGATCTTTTCATTTGAGAACTGAGTCTTTTTAAAGTCCTACACAAGATTTTAGTGCCTGATGTAATCTACGAGGGTCACTCCAAAAGAAATTTTTGGTTTAAATCCATCTTTTATACTACATGTTTGAAAGCTTTACAGTGTGTAGATACATCCTTTAGGAACAATATTTGCATTACTCCACATAATTTCCATCCCTCTCAACTTCCTTGCGCCATCTTGGAACCAGCGCCTGTATGCCCGCACGGTAAAATTCTGGACCAACCTGTTGGAGCCACTGTTTGGCAGTGTGCACAAAGGAGTCATCATCTTCAAGCTGTCTTCCACAAAGAGTCTTTCAGTTTCCCAAACAGATGATAGTCACATGGAGCCACGTCACGACTGTAAGGCGGATGTTTCAGTGTTGTCCATCCGAGTTTTGTGATCGCTTCCATGGTTTTTTGACTGACATGTGGCCGTGCATTGCAGTGAAACAGCAAAACATCCTGCTTTTGCCAATGTGGTCAAACATGGCTCATGCGTGCTTGAAGTTTCTTCAGTGTCGTCACATATGCATCAGAATTTATGGTGGTTCCACTTGGCATGATGTCCACGAGCAAGAGTACTTCGGAATCGAAAAACGCCGTAGCCATACCTTTTCTAGCAGAAGGTGTGGTTTTGAATTTTTTTTCTTGGGTGAATTTGCATGATGCCACTCCATTGATTACCTCTTCGTCTCTGGTGAAAAATGATGGAGCCATGTTTCATCACCTGTCACAATTCGTCCAAGAAATTCGTCTCCACCATTCTCATACTGTTCCAAAAGTTCACTGCATACCGTTTTTCTTGTTTCTTTGTGAGCCACTGTCAACATCCTGGGAACCCACCTGGCACAAACCTTTTTTAACGCCAACGCTTTCAGTATTCTGCAAACACTTCCTTCCCCTGTCCCAACGTAGCGTGACAATTCGTTCACTGTGATGCGTCTGTCAGCAGTCACCAATGCGTTAACACCCTGCACATTGTCTGGAGTGTGTGCAGTACGAGGCCTGCCGCTGTGAGGACAATCCTCAATATTGCCGTGCCCGCTTTCATCACATAACCTGCTTGTCCACCGACTAACTGTACTGCGATCGACAGCAGCATATCTATACACCTTTTTCAACCTCTTGTGGATGTTTCCCACTGTCTCGTTTTCACAGCACAGGAATTCTATGACAGTACGTTGCTTCTGACTAACATCAAGTGTAGCAGCCATCTTGAAGACATGCTGTGACGGCGCCACTCACGGGAACAGGTTGAACTAAGTTTGAAAACAAGCAGGAAGGATGTATCTACACACCCTTAAACTTTCACACATGCAGAATGAAAACTGTATTTTTACAAAAATAGTGTGCATTTGTTTTGGAGTGACCCTCGTAGGTATTAGATTTAGTGATACCACACGAACAGGCTCTGGTCAATTTTTTCAGAAAACACACTTCAAAATTAGTGGTGAACTGATGGAGAAAGCACTCCTAACCAGGATTCTGGTGAATACAAGTCATATTTGTGTGTCTGAAATTGCATAATATGAGTTTTTGTAAGATAAGCGTCAAGCGGTTACTGTTCCATTTTTCTCCCAATAGGCCTTTCATCAGTATACTTGTATCATCAATGGACGTAACAGTTTTGGAAGGGTCCTCCAGTGCTACAGGTAAATCATTTACGTAGACAGAGAACAGGAGTGAGCTAAACACTGAATCTCACAGTACACCATACTTAATATTTGCCCACTCTGAATTTAATCATACTCCTGTCATATCATTTGCTAATGTGACTCTCTGTTTTCTGTTGTTGAGACATGACTGTACCTGTGCTAGGAAAATATCTTTAATACCATACCTGAGCCGCGCGTGGCTCATGTTCGTGCCATATCTCATTTGACATCCTGTTTCTACTGTACTACCACCTCGTTATGTTAATTTCAATTACTGGTGTCACTTAGTTGCCGCTTTGCCTGCCCATGAGCGTCAGCAGTGGTGCTTATTGATATAAGCCCTGACGTATTATCTTTGTTGACTGCTATTACTTCCCGTTTGTCATGTGTTTGGAGTTAGTTCGGATCTGCCAGCGAGCTGGGAGGCTCTAGAAGTGCAGTTCGGACCTGCCAGTTTTCGAATTAGGACACGCCAGAAGTTCAGTTGGGGCGCGGCTGCAGTGAGGTCCGGACAGTCATGACTCGCTCGATGGTTGCCGGTACATATAACTTGATTGCGGACCACCTTGATTGGTCAACGGTCAGTCGTCCTGTCTGACAACGTGTATGTTGGCCGGCGATCAGTTATGGGTTGCCTGCACGTGCTGATTCGTGATTTGTCCTTGTATGGCACAGTCCCTACCATTAGTATTGTTTAGTCCTTCATGCAAGTGTTCATGAAATTGTGTGTAGCTTGTGATGTCGACTGCTCAGTTATTTTAGTGCTGTATCCTTGCTGATGTGTGGCAGTCAGTCGGTTGGTGTGGATAAGCCTGGAAATCTCCGCGTGGCACAGTGGGCCGGGCCTGCTGGCGGTCTCTACATAGTGTCAGAGTGTGTGGGAGCTGTTCTGATCGCTACAAGGTTCGTGGCTCACCGACGCAGGACATCAAAGTTGAATGGTGATTTAATTACCGAAGCCAGTCTGTTCACATTGTGCGATTCACTTTCATGGTTGGCTGTTGGCAGTATTCCCATGAGCAACAGCGAGTGTTGGAGTTGGGGAAAGTTTGGCCACCATCCAGTGGAGTTTAACCGTATTTTGGTTATTTGAAGTCCAAGTTCACCAGCGGATTTTCTGCCTTGTGGCCGTTAGCGTTTCAGTAACCTGCCCTGGCCACTGGCGTAAAATTCAGGCAGTGTCCTTTCCTCACTGTGTTGTTGCTGTCCAACACATTTGTGTAGTTTTGACAGCTTATGCATACTTGGTTGTGGGTGGCTACACCTTTTACGTTTTGGCATTGGAGTTTCTTGTGTACTGGCCGGGTGGAAAGCAAGTCGTCTTGTCAGTGGGTCAATTGACTGTCTCTTGGTTGGGTTGCCGATGGATCGGATATAATTGGGCTGACTACCTGTCTCACCTAGGTGAACATTAATATTTCAAGTGCAGACTGACCCCCAGAAACTTCTGAGTGCCGCTGGCTGTACTGTCTTTTCCTATTGGTGTTTTATTGTGTATTTTAATGGCTCATAGCCGATGGTTTGAATTTGTATGCTTTTAGTTGGGTTTTCAATAATGGGCCTTCAGCCATTTTAAAATTGAAAATTCCTTACTTGTGACGTCTTGCATTGTTTGGGCCTTCAGCCTCATTTAACATATTTATTTTGGATAAAGCTTTGGGCGTTCTGCGCTTTCAAAATTTATTGTAGTTGTGTGCTTCAATCATGGGCCTTCAGCTGCCTTAAAATTTAAATTTCTTACTTGTTAAATCTTAGATTGTTTGGGCCTTCAGCCTCATAAAAACATTTTGAGGATAAGCCTTGGACTTTCCGCCTTGTGAAAATTTATTGTAGTTGTGTTTTTAAATCATGGACCTTCAGCTGTATTAAAGGTAAAATTCCTTATTGTTAAGTCTTAGATTGTTTGAACCTTCAGTCTCGTTTTTTAAAATTATTTAAGGATAAAGCTTTGGGCCTTCTGCCTTTGAAAATTTATTGTAGTTGTGTTTTTAAATCATGGGCCTTCAACCGTTTTAAAATTAACAAAGGTTGTGCCCTTAAGCCATAAGATTGTATGACATATTCAGTCGACAGTTAAGCTTGGAAATTTGTGCTGTAATGTTTGAGCAACTAAATAAAGTTATATGTGTTCGAGTGTAACTGACAGCCGCTAATTTTTGGCCCCTTTCCACATTTCCAACTACCTGTTTGTCCTGCGAATTTAACCAGGCATTTCACTGGTAGCAGAGTGTGGTTACACTTGTACTTGCCATTCTATTTGCAGCCAGCTTCACTCTTGTTTCGTTTGTGTTCTGTGGCACTGTATTGTTTGTCTTGGAGTCACTCGCGTCCATCTAGAAAAGTTTTTACTGAGTTTAACGAAGGCAATGTTGGCCTGATGGATTCGCGATGCCCTTTGGCTACACAGTCTAAAGGATCGTTCTAAGAAATACCAAATTATGATCAACCTGAAGATGCCTAAATAAGGCGAAGTGCGTAGTTGAAAAATAAAAAAACAAGATGTAAAATAAGAAATGACACAAACATGAGCTACGCATGGCTCAATACCATTTTAGTTTCTTTAGCATAATTTTATGATCTACGCAATCAATTGTGAACCTGTCTCATGGCGCACTGACTTCCATAAAAATCATATCATTGTATGGGGACACGAAGACTATAAAAGGCTGCAACTGGTTTCCAAGTAGCCGATAATAAGCATTTCCAGTCAATGATCGGTTCAATTGGACCAAAGGACCCAGTCCATCCCATGTAAACACAGCCCACACCATTATAGAGCCACTACCAGCTTGCACAGCGCCTTGTTGATAACTTGAATCCGTGGCTTTGTGGGGCCTTCACCACGATTGAACCCTATCATAGTCGTGCAGGATCCAACAGATGTTGTCACGAGCCCAGGAGAGGTGCTGCAGGCGATGTCGTCCTGTTAGCAAAGGCACTCGCTTAGGCCGTCTGCTATCATAGCGCATTAACGTCAAATTTTGACACCATGTCCTCGTGGATACATTCATTACACGTCCCACATTGATTTCTGCAGTTATTTCATGCAGTGTTGGTTGTCCGTTAGCTTGGGAAACTCTATTCAAACAACACTGCCCTCGGTCATCAAGTAAAGGTCGTTGGCCACCATGTTGTCCATGGTGGTAGGTAATGCCTGAAATTTGATATTCTCAGCACACTCTTGACACTGTGGGTCTCGGAATACTGAGTTCCCTAACGATTTCCGAAACGCAATGCCCATGCACCTATCTCCAACTGTCACTCCACGTTAAAACTCTGTTAACTCTCATTGTGCGGCCATAATCACTTCGGAAACGGTTCACATGAATCATCTGAGTACAAACGACAGCTACGCCAATGCAGTGCCCTTTTATACCTTGTGTATCTGATACTACCGCAATGTACAGGGTTATTACAAATGATTGAAGCGATTTCACAGCTCTACAATAACTTTATTATTTGAGATATTTTCACAATGCTTTGCACACACATACAAAAACTCAAAAAGTTTTTTTAGGCATTCACAAATGTTCGATATGTGCCCCTTTAGTGATTCAGCAGACATCAAGCCGATAATCAAGTTCCTCCCACACTCGGCGCAGCATGTCCCCATCAATGAGTTCGAAAGCATCGTTGATGCGAGGTCACAGTTCTGGCATGTTTCTTGGTAGAGGAGGTTTAAACACTGAATCTTTCACATAACCCCACAGAAAGAAATCGCATGGGGTTAAGTCGGGTGAGCGTGGAGGCCGTGACATGAATTGCTGATCGTGATCTCCACCACGACCGATCCATCGGTTTTCCAATCTCCTGTTTAAGAATACACGTGTCCTGTAACGTTTTTTTTGCAGAAGAAAAAGGGGCCGTAAACTTTAAACCATGAGATTGCACAAAACATGTTAACTTTTGGTGAATTGCGAATTTGGTGCACGAATGCGTGAGGATTCTCTACCGCCAAGATTCGCACATTGTGTCTGTTCACTTCACCATTAAGAAAAAATGTTGCTTCATGACTGAAAACAAGTTTCGCACTGAACGCATCCTCTTCCATGAGCTGTTGCAACCGCGCCGAAAATTCAAAGCGTTTGACTTTGTCATCGGGTGTCTGGGCTTGTAGCAATGGTAAACGGTAAGGCTTCTGCTTTAGCCTTTTCTGTAAGATTTTCCAAACCGTCGGCTGTGGTACGTTTTGCTCCCTGCTTTCTTTATTCGTCGACTTCCGCGGGCTACGCGTGAAACTTGGCCGCACGCGTTCAACCGTTTCTTCGCTCACTGCAGGCCGACCCGTTGATTTCCCCTTACAGCACAAGCTTTAAACTGCGCATACCATCGCCGAATGGAGTTAGCAGTTGGTGGATCTTTGTTGAACTTCGTCCTGAAGTGTCGTTGCACTGTTATGACTGACTGATGTGAGTGCATTTCAAGCACGACATACGCTTTCTCGGCTCCTGTCGCCATTTTGTCTCACTGCGCTCTCGAGCGCTCTGGCGGCAGAAACCTGAAGTGCGGCTTCAGCCGAACAAAACTTTATGAGTTTTTCTACGTATCTGTAGTGTGTCGTGACCACATGTCAATGAATGGAGCTACAGTGAATTTATGAAATCGCTTCAATCATTTGTAGTAGCCCTGTATATGTGTGCATATTGCTATCCCATGAGTTTTGCCATGTCAGTGTTTTCATTTGACTGCCGCTATATTTCATAAAACTGCACAAATTATGTCATTGAGGTCCTGTTAGAAAGACCAGTCCAGCACCACAGAAAAAAAGTATGTGGTTTGCTTACAAAAAGAAAAAAATACATAGATGAAGTAATAACAAGATTGCGATAAATGGTAAAAATTTCTTGCATACATCAGAAAAATCGCCCCTTGTTCGCTGCAACAGCAACTCCATATACAGACCATAAACAATTACTGTTCACAATGTACCACAGTGGCGTAGGGGAACTCAATACAAACAATTGGACATCAGACACTTCTGGTCTATCAATCCGGGAAAT
This sequence comes from Schistocerca piceifrons, assembly GCF_021461385.2. NCBI lineage: Eukaryota > Metazoa > Arthropoda > Insecta > Orthoptera > Acrididae > Schistocerca > Schistocerca piceifrons. The sequence goes on from NC_060146.1 coordinate 102,748,040, forward strand.
AATCTCAAACTAACTTACAAATGCCATCACTTAAGTCACAGCGCCGGTGCGCCACGCGAGATTTTGAATATCCTTTCACCCTCGCACTCCGTCGGCTTAGCCAAACATAATCGTCTGTGGCACATTTATTTCTTTCGCAATAATCGTTCTTGAATATTAAACGACCTTGTTCTTTCACTTACAAAATCTGAAATTGATGTTTGTGTAAATTTTACCTAAAAAATCTGAACAGTGTAAAATTTAATAGTTCAGTTACTTTCTTTCTCTGGCCCATAAGACTACTGTCTCTGTAATAGTTAAGCTGAGATCGAATTTTAATTGTGACTGGTTTTTGCATAACGCTTACAAAATATAAAATATATTTGCAAATTGTGAACATGGTATTACATCATCTGTATGGTTCACTATAGACAAACATAGGGTGACCAGATGCAACTGTTTAAAAACGAGGACAAACAGCTTCAAAAAGGAGGAAAGAAAAAAGAGGACACATCAAACGGGTCAACTGCAGATGAGAATACCACCCGTCAGCTTTGGACAAGTCACGTGACTGCCGGGAATTACTGGTAAAACTAGTAGTTAATAAGGTGGTGATCCCCAGAGCAATATTTTTTTTTTTTAAAATTAAAAACATTGATTGTGGTGACAGTGTGGCATCTATTGTTTTTATATTTACGCGTAGTTTTAAGATTTAACAAAGATGGCTTCCTAAACGCCACTCCTGATTGGCTACTTTCATGTGATTTGTCCAAAACTGACAGGTGGTATCCTCATCTGCAGTATTCCCCATCAAACATAGATTCAATTTTAATAAATGAGTTTATTATTTATAGACATAACATACATACATTCCTTAACAATTATTGATACTTTAAGAAAAGAGCAATAGAACAGAACGAATTGTAAATTTAACTGTATTACGCTCAACTTTGCAAAAAAGCCGGACACTGTAAAAATCCGCCCGGACGCCGGACAAAGATCTAAAAAGGAGGCCATGTCTGGATTAATCCGGACGTCTGGTCACCCTAGACAAACTGGTATTTGTGCCAGACCGGAACTCGAACCCGGAGTTCCCTGTTTGCACGAGCCGTTGCCTTAACCACTCTAGCTATCCAAGCATGCCTCTCAGACTTATCAAAACTTCCATATGTCATAGTATCTACGTCCCATAGTGGTCACACGCCGTTCGTGTGATTCCTGCATAGGGACAGACAGTGCATGCATACATGCATGTTTGAAGGACATTTGCATCTGTCTACACCGATTAGCCAAAACATTATGACGATCTGCTTAATAGCTTGTTTGTTCATCTTTGGAACGAAATACATCACTGATTATGTGTATCAGGGCTCCAACGGTTTGTTCATAGGTTTGTGGAGGTATGTGGCATTAGATGTCTATGCACAGGTCGTGTAATTCGCGTAAATAATGGGTCCTGACTTGCGCACGCAGTGATGGTGCTCAGTAGTGAACCAGATGGATTCCATAGGACTAGCATGAGGCGAATTCGGTCGCCGAGATGTCAACGTGAGTTCACTATAATGCTCCTCAAACCACTGTAGCACAGTTGTGGCTCTGAGACAGGGACAGTTACACTGCTGAAAGATGACATCGTCGTCAGAGAAGACATCAAGCATGAAGAGAAGTAAGTGGTTCGCAGCTGTTAGTATATCTTCGATTACACTACCACAGGTGCCATGTAAACCGCAGGAGAATGTCTCCCATAACATAATACTGTTCCCACCAGCCAGCCTGCATGGTGGTGCCCTACACATTTCGAGCTGCCATTCACCTTGATGACGAGACGACCATCGACCGAGTGTGAAAGATACTGGTATAGGTATGCATATTCAAGTACAAGGATATGTAAGCAGGCAGAATACGGCGCTACAGTCAGCAACACCTATATAAGACAGCAAGTGTCTGTACCGTGAATATCAAGAATCTGGTAAAACACCAAATTTCCGACATTGCTGCGGCTGGAGAATGGCCCTGCAAGAACAGGACCAACAACAACTGAAGAGAATTGCTCAGTGTGATAGAAGTGCAACCCTTCCGCAGATTGCTGGAGATTTCAATACTGGGCCATCAGCAAGGGTCTCTGTGCGAGCCATCTAACAAAACTTCATCAATAAGGGTTTACAGAGCTGAAGGCCCACTTGTGTACCCTTGATGACTGCACAACACAAAGCCTTATGCCTCGCTAGGCCTGTCAACACCGACATTGGACGGTTGATGACTGGAAACATGTTGCCTGTTTGGCCGAGTCTCGTTTCAAATTGTATCGAGCGGATCGACGTGTTCGGGAACGAACCCTGCATGTCAGCAGGAGACTGTTCGAGCTGGTGGAAGCTATGTAACGGTGTGAGGTGTGTGCAGTTGGAATGATATGGGACCCGTGATTGTCTGGATACGACTCTGACAGATGACATGTACGTAAACATACTGACTGATCATCTACATCCATTCATGTCCATTGTGCATTCCGACAGACTTGGGCAGTGCCAGTAGGATAATACGACACCTCACACGTCCAGAATTGCTACAGAGAGGCTCCAGGAACACTCTTTCGCATTTAAACACTTCCGCTGGTCACCAGACTTTCCAGACATGAACGTTATAGGGCATATCTGGGATGCCTTGCAACGTGTTGTTCAGAAGAGATCTCCACCCCCTCGTACTCTCACGGGTTTATGGACAACCGTGGAGGATTCATGGTGTCGCTTCCCTGCAGCACATTAGTCGAGTTCATGCCACATTGTGTTGCAGCACTTCTGCATGCTCGTGGGGGCCCTACATGGTATTATGCAGGTATACCAGTTTCTTTGGCTCTTCATTGTAGAAACTGAAGAAAACAGACACTGCACTAAGTATTTATAAAAGTCATTTTTCTTCCATTACGCTCACACGAAATTACAAATTGCAAATAATAATCTGACTGACGAAGCTGGGGCCATAAGAGGACAAGACTATATTTAAAACCTCATTTGCTGTGCATGTATTGTAGCTCAGGCAGCTGTTGCAGGCCAATTTGAGGCAGTTTTCTTGATTGATAGACCACAAGACTGTCCTACATTTAATTGTTTGTCTCGAGTTCACCTACACCATTGTGCTGTACCCTGCTCTAGATTGATGAGGCTCTGCTGACCAAATGGCATCCAAGGTGAAAAGCCCCCACTACCAGTCCAACAGCCTTTCATCTAGGCATATTACCTAGTAGTCATTAGGGAATTGAATATTTCCCATAGAGGTGGAAGAACGACCTATAGTCAACAGCACAGTAAGTCCACAACAGTGGACCTGGCTTTAGGACAGTGAGTGGTATCTCAGCTGGAATGGTGGATGAAGGCTCCAGTGACTAGCAATGTTTCAGTTGCCATTGAACTAAATTCTGAGGTCTTCAGGAAAGGTGCATTTGTCGAAGATCAGCAATACTCTCATCCTAAAAGAAGTAATCCACAGCAGTCTTCCAACAGTATAAATGGACGACAAACCTAGTCAATCATGAGTGTTTGCTATGATGGCACATTTTGGATGTGGTTGGTATGAGCAGTCCCAGTTGTCTCACTTGGTTGCGTATGACAACATAAGCTCCCTGATCATAAAATTAGTCACCATCAGCAGACAGCACACTGTACAGCGCCAGACCATGGCCCCTATAGTTGTCTCGACTGTGCTGTGTGGAATACAGTGGCGATGATCCGTCATATGCTCAAAAGCGTTGAGAAAACATTATTGTCAATTATGTATTTATTAATCACAAGTACACAGTTGTCTTCCCCAGGATGCCATCAGCTTAAGCTCTCTGATGGAGCCCACACCAGGCCTGTTGATGATGACACATAAACGCCTTGCAGCTTCGGAGTGGCAGCTATGGCTCATGCAGTAGGCTGTTACGTCAAGGGTGGACAATGACCCCAGTAGTGCCAGCAACACAGCTATCACGGGGTGGTAGTTCACAGCTTTGCAGTTCTGTTTACTGATTTCCAGAGCATTCTCATTGACGTAGAAGATCAACGCCATAGAGAGGAGGTCTCCAGTCCTGTCTGGAGTGCATGTAGCCATGCAGAGGAAAGCTGTGACCTGCTGTTAGGAGAGAGAGGGTGGCAGCATCTGTGTCTGCTGCAGGAACTGGGGTAACTGATAACAATTGGTAACAGTGGCTCAACCTCACCATGATGGATGACAAGCTGCTGCTAGGACCTGCTGGTCAGGTGCCCAGAAGGCCAACTGGGTGAGGATGGCATCATATCAGTTACCCGTGGTCTAGGAGTCCTGGCAGCATGAGTAGTGGAACAAAGAGAACATTGCCCCCTCTACATTGTTGCCAAATTTATTCAAGATAGCGTATCCAAGATGGGGACCATAGAGATGGCAACGTCACACTGATGTCATCACAGAAATTCAAATTTTGGATGGAAAATAAGGCAATTGGGCAATTTCTGCTAACCTAGCGCCACTACCATCCCCTCCCCTCCCCCATCTGGAAATTGGTGGGAAAGGGACTCCGTGCTGGGCTGCTGGGTAGGATGACCATAAGTCATTATTTTGTATACATTGTCGTATATTGTTTATTTAAATAATTTGAGTTGTCATAGACAGTAGCTCCATTCAGTGTATTCACCTTGAAGTTCGGAGTCCAATTGGCTTTGTTCACAACACCACCATGGGAGGATGCTGTTGGCCTTCCCCCTCTCCTCCCATGATATAATCCAACATGGCGCTTGGGGAAAAATGGCGGGAAATACGCTCAGTCTGTGCTGAGCTTTGCAACAGGATGGATGTACACTCCTGGAAATGGAAAAAAGAACACATTGACACCGGTGTGTCAGACCCACCATACTTGCTCCGGACACTGCGAGAGGGCTGTACAAGCAATGATCACACGCACGGCACAGCGGACACACCAGGAACCGCGGTGTTGGCCGTCGAATGGCGCTAGCTGCGCAGCATTTGTGCACCGCCGCCGTCAGTGTCAGCCAGTTTGCCGTGGCATACGGAGCTCCATCGCAGTCTTTAACACTGGTAGCATGCCGCGACAGCGTGGACGTGAACCGTATGTGCAGTTGACAGACTTTGAGCGAGGGCGTATAGTGGGCATGCGGGAGGCCGGGTGGACGTACCGCCGAATTGCTCAACACGTGGGGCGTGAGGTCTCCACAGTACATCGATGTTGTCGCCAGTGGTCGGCGGAAGGTGCACGTACCCGTCGACCTGGGACCGGACCGCAGCGACGCACGGATGCACGCCAAGACCGTAGGATCCTACGCAGTGCCTTAGGGGACCGCACCGCCACTTCCCAACAAATTAGGGACACTGTTGCTCCTGGGGTATCGGCGAGGACCATTCGCAACCGTCTCCATGAAGCTGGGCTACGGTCCCGCACACCATTAGGCCGTCTTCCGCTCACGCCCCAACATCGTGCAGCCCGCCTCCAGTGGTGTCGCGACAGGCGTGAATGGAGGGACGAATGGAGACGTGTCGTCTTCAGCGATGACAGTCGCTTCTGCCTTGGTGCCAATGATGGTCGTATGCGTGTTTGGCGCCGTGCAGGTGAGCGCCACAATCAGGACTGCATACGACCGAGGCACACAGGGCCAACACCCGGCATCGTGGTGTGGGGAGCGATCTCCTACACTGGCCGTACACCACTGGTGATCGTCGAGGGGACACTGAATAGTGCACGGTACATCCAAACCGTCATCGAACCCATCGTTCTACCATTCCTAGACCGGCAAGGGAACTTGCTGTTCCAAGAGGACAATGCACGTCCGCATATATCCCGTGCCACCCAACGTGCTCTAGAAGGTGTAAGTCAACTACCCTGGCCAGCAAGATCTCCGGATCTGTCCCCCATTGAGCATGTTTGGGACTGGATGAAGCGTCGTCTCACGCGGTCTGCACGTCCAGCACGAACGCTGGTCCAACTGAGGCGCCAGGTGGAAATGGCATGGCAAGCCGTTCCACAGGACTACATCCAGCATCTCTACGATCGTCTCCATGGGAGAATAGCAGCCTGCATTGCTGCGAAAGGTGGATATACACTGTACTAGTGCCGACATTGTGCATGCTCTGTTGCCTGTGTCTATGTGCCTGTGGTTCTGTCAGTGTGATCATGTGATGTATCTGACCCCAGGAATGTGTCAATAAAGTTTCCCCTTCCTGGGACAATGAATTCACGGTGTTCTTATTTCAATTTCCAGGAGTGTAATTGTTTACTGTGTACTATGTGTTCAATGGATGAGACAACTGTGCTGGAGAAGGAGGAGTTTAATGGGTATATTACCTGTAATCAAGTGGCTGAGGATTGTGTCTATAGCCACCTGCACAATGCTTGGAAGGCAATGATATTTGGTGAATATAAGAAGAAGACAAATATGCTTTATCAAATGATGAAGATGCAGCAGGATGGGGCTAAGTTATGCTTCACAGCTCATGCTGATAAATTAGTGTTCTGTAACTGTAGATCATTCAATAAAAGTCCAGTCAATCTTCCGTAGCACAAGAGGTAAGATGTTCACCCTCATTAGCAGAAGCATCCTTGTGTACAATTGAGGAAATGCCGGTGATGAGCAAAAATGAATTTAATAAATGTTCTAGATACAAGCACACAGCTGAGGACTGTATCCATAACCTCCTACACAATGAGTCGAAACAAAAGATAATGGATGAGCATGTGGTGAATACTTTTTGCAAACAATGACAATGCAGTGGGATGGTGTGAACACGCATGTCAGAACTCGTGCACATAGATGCTTGTTCTGAAACTGCCTACCTTTTTTAAAATTGTGTAACACCCCACATCAACTTCCCCCTATTTCACAATGAACCACAGGTGTTCATCTTGGGGTTTGAGGTTTGGAGACCAACTGGCCTAGTTCATCATACCATCACCAGAGGGCGCTGTCGCCACTCCCCCACTCCCCTCCAATAACGTAATCCAAGATGGTGGTCCGGAAAAAAGGTTGGGAATAAATAGGAACGCCGAATCCAAACACGTTATAGCCTACAGCCAGTAGAACGCAGTGTCTGGTGACGTCATCGGAGGAGATATAGGGTGGGCTCAGCAGCTCTGAAACCTCAATCTCACTCAGCCAGCAGTGGCAGCAGAAGAAGAAGAACCATGAAGCGTCAGCAGCAGAAGCAGTAAAGATCCAGCACAGCACTGTAAAACAGAAAAAAATCGGAAAACTAAATATCCAATTTCACAATTCTGTCTGTTGTTAGCATTATTATTATTGGTTGTTTTCATGTCCTGTTCTGCATATAAAGTTCCTTGTTCAGCAGTAGCCTTCAACATGTCGAGATCTGCGGGGGCGAGCACCAACATATCGATCTCTGCTTCATCAAGATCGACAGCAACCTCAGCCACCATCTTGTCAAGACCTGCACCGATCTCTGGACCTGCAGCAGCAACAAGCTCCAGCATGTCTGAACCTGTACAACCACATGGGATCGTGTAGTGCACTTGCTGGAGCAGGGAAAGAAGCTGTAATTGTCTATCCCCCTATTGATTTGGGTGATGAGGGTGCCTGGTCTGTTCCTAACATTTCGAATGCTGCTGGTGGTCCTCAATGACAGAAAGATGGAGGTTAGTACAGGTCACCAACATATGACCCATAACATCTGAACATCCATGCTGTAGTGTAGACATAGAGTGTAGATGCTGTGGATAAGAAGGTTCCATACATAGCTCACTTTCTGGAGCAGGACATGGAGTTGGCGGTAAGTGTATACGTAACTTAAAACGCTCTGCAGTTTTTGAGGACTTAATTTCAATCAAGTGTATTGTATGTGACGAAATAGTGCTAAATGGAATTAGAATATGCGTGTTTAAACATAAATTGTGCCATTCACACTGCTTTGCACTGGAAGATTTACGAATACAGTGTAAATGTGACAGAGTGTAACGGCCGCGAGATCGCCAGTGAAAAGTGCTACGCGGGATTAGAAGACAGCGTGCATGACGAACTTCAAAAAGAAGTTGACATTATAAAAATATATATAAAAACAATATAAAATGTGGCACTAACCATACGGGAACTGTCTGAATCGTCAAGGCAACAAGATCTCATTAATGTTAACCATAAAATTCGTAGGTCTGCTCAACCGAATGTACAAAGTGTAAACAGTACGACTGTAACTAGAAATATGAACGAACTGATCACTCAAAAAGACACAAGTGAATTAAACGCAAGAAAAGAAAGTGTTAATAGTGCGTCTATGGATAAAAATATGAACAAACTATCCACATAAAAAGATGCAAGTGGATTAAACGGAGAAAAACACAAGGTAAATATTCGTAAAGAAAGAAAAGTAAACAACCACGTTATGCATAAGCAAGGATACAAGAAACAGACATATATTTTTGCAGATAGTCATGGGAGAGGAGTTTCAGAAATTATGAGAAGAAATCACGCAGACCTTAATGTAACAGGCGTCATCAAACCAGGCGCGCCTCTACGCGAAATTTTGAAAAACAGTGACAACATATTGACGACCGGTAACAGCTGCATCATAACAGGAAGCGCAAATGACGTTTACTGTAATGAAACTTGGCGTGCAACGAGAATTCTAAAGGAAACCATCAAAAGGATGCCTCGAGTGCATTTCTACATTGTTAGTATCCCCAGGAGACACAATCTGATGGAAAACTCATGTGTAAACATCGAGATTGTTACAGCAAACAGGATATTTGAGAAAATATGTAGAGGTTTCCAGAATACGACTTTTGTAGAGATAAACAGTGTTCACAGAGAGCACTTCACAAGACATGGTCTCCACATGAACATAAAATGGAAAAAGATTATTAGTGCCGAAATACTTAAATTTATTAATGAGTCATCTGTAATGGAAGGGTCTCCAATCCCAATTCCGCCAAAACAGGAGTCGTCTGTAACAGTGGAACCATCATTATCTGCAGGAGAGCTACAACAAACACCAGTAGCAACAGCAAAGGCTCTGATATTCTCAGCAGCAGTGTCAGATAAACCACTGGGAGCAGAATCACCACAATCATCAGCAGAGCTGCCGTCATCAGCAACAGCATCCAGAACAGCAGACCCCATAATACTACCTCAAGGCAATGAAAATGCATGTTAGGGACACATACAAGGGTCATTAGCCGCAGCAGCTAACAAAGAAGGGCAGTCACCAAGTCGGGGAGCACAGGAGCCACCAGCAACAGAAACCACACAGAAGAGGTACCTGAGGCCTGGGAGAACAACAGCAGAAGCAGCTTCCAATCAAGACAGATGCCTGAGAACTAGGAGACCTGCTACACTGAGGATTTTTTATGGTACTGAGTAAGCAGAAAGAGAACATGGAAAAAGATGTAAGTAAAACTGTCCATCTTAAATACCAGTGTGACAATAGTGAGAGGAATATAAACATAGGACAAAGATATGAACCAGGTTTAATGACACAAACTGAAAAAAATCACTGCATAGTACCAGAAGCAAAGGGAGCAAGTGAAGTGCCTAGTATATTACAGGAAGGGGAACTATTAAATTTAAAGCCAACTGTTAGAATACTTCACCAAAATGTTCAATACATAACCAATAAAATGGAGGAACTAGAGGTAATATTACAGGAATATAGGCCAAACATTCTAGTTGTTACAGAACATCGGCTAAAAGAAAATCACATAGTAATGTACAACTTGAAGATTTATGTGAAAGTAGCCGGTTTTTGCAGAACTTCCTATAAAGATGGTGGGGTTGCCATTTTTCCTAACTATAAATCAACTAGAGCCATAAATATAACAAAATATACTACAGAATTGGGCTTTGAAGCTACAGCACTGGAAACTAAAATTGCTGGGAATTTATGTTGTGTATTAGGTTTGTATCAATCACCAAATGGTGTAATTAAAACCTTCTTTGAACAGCTGGAAGATATAATCCAACACCTCTTAAAAACATATGCTTATTTGATCATTACAGGAGATCTCAACATACACACAATTAAAAATACAGAAAATACTAAGACCCTACTGAACTTATTGTGCATATACAATCTAAAAATAAAAATAGATAAACCAACCAGAGTAACGAAGCATAGTGAAACTATAATTGATCATGCAATAACAAATATTCCTACATGTTATTGTGACACACAGGTAATAAACTCCACATTAGCAGACCATTTTGCAATCATGATAGATATAAATATAAAGACTAGTGATTCAGTGCAGAAGATATGGGAGATGAGAAGACAGAACTACCCATATAACATAAATCTGCTAAAAAAGATGTTAGAGGCAGAAAGCTGGGAAACAATACATGTATCTGAAGATGCAAACACCAAATGGAACCAGTTTTTTTTCTTTATTCAATTATTATTATTATGTTACATGTCCTGTTAGTAAAAGGCTTGTCAAAAAGCAACAAAAAACGAAAAGCTGGGGGACTGGAGAAGTAATCCATGCCAGAAATAATCTGAGAGTGTATTATGACCTCTCCAAACAAAAAAATAGTGAGGCCTACAACACACTGTATAAAATAAAAAAGAAAGAGTACTGTACTTTTATCAGAGAAACTAAAGCATCGTTCATCAGGATGTCTATAGATAAGGGAAAGAAGTACTCAAGAGGTTTATGGTCTTTCATTAATGAAGAGAGAGGAAAAGTAACAAATCGGGCAGAGGACATCTGCCCATTGATGAGTGGGTAAAACAATGCAAACCCTCTGGAAATAGCCAATACTTTTGACAGATACAATATTACTGTAGCAGACGAATTAATAAGACAAAATAAAACAAATGCAGTAAGTAAATTGTTAAGTCCCCCACATATAAATCATACTATGGTTTTCATACCTATGACAGATACAGAAGTGTCAAACCTCATAAAACAACTTAAAATTAAACATTCATCTGGCTTGGACGGTGTTACATCACATCTTATAAAGGAATGCAGAGAATGTATATTAAAACCATTGACACAAATGCTGAATTCTGCGATAGAAGAAGGTATATTTCCAGATTCACTGAAAGTAAGTCAAGTGAAGCCAATATTTAAGAAAGGGAAAAGGGATGAATTAGGGAATTACAGGCCAATATCATTGATCTCAACATTTGCTAAAATCTATGAAATGACAATAAAGAATAGAATTGTGAGTTTTATAACAAAGTACAGTATACTGCATTCATCACAACATGGTTTCAGAGAAGGGAAGTCAACAAAAACAGCATCAAGAAATATAATCGAGCTCATTCTTAATTTACTTGACAGGCAACAAAATACTTGTGGGATTTTTATGGACCTATCTAAGGCATTTGATTCTGTGAACCACTCAAAATTAATGATGAAATTATACCAGTATGGAATTAGAGATAAATGCTATGACATACTTAAATCATACATTACAAATAGGAAACAATGCACGGAAATCAGACATACTAGTGGGGGAAATATAACAAACTACAGATCAGAATTGCAAACAGTTAAACATGGTGTCGGTGCTTGGGCCAATATTATTTATACTCAACGTAAATGACTTCCCTAGCTATATAAATCAGAAACTTGTAATGTATGCTGATGGCACAACAATCATTTGCACAGCTGACACAAAGGAGGAACTTGAGAAGGAAGCACTCCTGAATATCGAAAATGCAAATAAATATTTAACACAAAACAACCTGTTTATGAATCAGTCTAAAACAATGAATGTAGTATTTCAGACCAAGCATAGTGAAAATTATAATATAAATGGAAAGACTATTAAAGAACTAACCAGCGCAAACTTTCTAGGAACTATAATAGACAAACATTTGGCATGGGGGGAGCACATACTGTAGATGCACTGTGTAAAAAGATTAACAATCAGATCTTCATCATGCATAAAACAGCTAAGACTGTGGACGATAAAGTCCTCAGATCAATGTATTATGGACTTGTCTTCCCACATTTGTCTTATTCAGTTCATATATGGGGAAGTGCACAAGCTGGCTACTTAAAAAGAATATTCACAATTCAGAAAAGGGCAGTGAGATGCATTGCAAAAATACCACCAAGACAGACCTGTAGGCAAGCTTTTGTACACTATAATATTATGACAGTATATTCACTGTACATATACCAAAGCATAATAGCGGTAAGGTCAAGCGATAAACGCCTCCTAAATAAAGATGTACACAAACACAGTACAAGAGGAAATGAAAATTACTACATGATAAACAGAAATCTAAAACTATGACTGCCCCTGAAGAAGCTGGCAAATGGTTTTTTAATAAACTCCCCAAAATCATTAAACAAGAAACAGACCTAAAATGTTTTAAAAATCATTTGAAACTATATCTCACAGAGAAATGTATATACAGTCTGAGTGAATACTAAGATGGTGTTTAAATATGTTATAACATTACTGAAATGTACCTTTAAAAATTATCATTTCTGTATGTTGTTAGGATTTTTGTGTATATATAATGTGAAACATATAATTCCTTTTTATGCTTATAGACTACTTTTGTTTAATTATTTGTTTCATTTATATATAATGAAATCAAGTTTGATGTTAATAGCCTATTGTACGACACACCCAATACTCTCAGCTGGATTTTCAGCTGAAGTCCATGGGCAAAGAATAAATAAATAAATAAATTATCTTTCTGACTCATTGATTTGCGTAATGAGGATGCACAGTCTGCACCCAGTGCCTCAAATGCTGCTGACGTCTTAAACAACAGCAAGAAGGAAGACAGTACTGGTCATTGATATACAACCCATCCCACCAGAACATCCCTGCGCTAGTGCAGGGACAGAGTGCAGATTCTTTGGATAAAAAGGTATCAAGTGTACCCATGCTTTTCAGTTCTACATAAAATTTAACTCCTAGAGGAACAAAACATGTAAATGTAAGGATAGAAGCACATCATGATTGGGACTTGCATGGGGGGATAGAAACTGAAAATGCATCGAAGGGTGTTAAAGTGCCTGTATCTGAGTTCGACTGGGATGAGATATGTCATGCAGAGAACTTCATTATTCAGCAGATGACCACAGAGTATTGTCCATTGTGTTACCACTGGACATTCACCTTACAGGTGTGACACTATCTATTACAACAGTGTGTGATGACTCTGCACTATGTGTGAAATTGGGTGACAAGTGTGTTTATCTATGGATTGCCTCCGTTATGAAATTATACACCTTGTATTGGAGAGCAGAGTCGTTGGTTGTCAAGCACAGACTCCACATACAATGGTGTTCTAAACTTTTCATCTGTGTAAAGTGTACATGTTGATCATTTAGAGCACTACATTTGTTTGCACATGGATGCAGAGCCAAAAGAGGGATAGGTTAAGTGTGTGTGTGAAAAACCACGAGTATTGTGAGGTGCCAATTGGTCTGAAGGAGATGCACATGAAATTTATTGCATATCAAAAAGATTTAATTGGAAATATTGTACAGGTGCAAACAACATAAATAAAGAGCCAGATGAAACTTCCTGGCAGATTAAAACTGTGTGCCCGACCGAGACTCGAACTCGGGACTTTTGCCTTTCGCGGGCAAGTGCTCTACCATCTGAGCTACCGAAGCACGACTCACGCCCGGTACTCACAGCTTTACTTCTGCCAGTACCTCGTCTCCTACCTTTCAAACTTTACAGAAGCTCTCCTGCGAACCTTGCAGAACTAGCACTCCTGAAAGAAAGGATACTGCAGAGACATGGCTTAGCCACAGCCTGGAGGATGTTTCCACAATGAGATTTTCACTCTGCAGCGGAGTGTGTGCTGATATGAAACTTTCTGGCAGATTAAAACTGTGTGCCCGACTGAGACTCGAACTCGGGACCTTTGCCTTTCGCGGGCAAGTGCTCTACCACCTGAGCTACCAAAGCACTACTCATACCCGGTACTCACAGCTTTAGTTCGGCCAGTATCTAGTCTCCTACCTTCCAAACTTTACAGAAGCTCTCCTGCGAACCTTGCAGAACTAGCACTCCTGAAATTTCATATCGGCGCACACTCCGCTGCAGAGTGAAAATCTCGTTCTGTAAACATCTCCCAGGCTGTGGCTAAGCCATGTCTCCGCAGTATACTTTCTGTAAAGTTTGGAAGGTAGGAGATGAGGTACTGGCAGAAGTAAAGCTGTGCATTCCGGGCGTGAGTCATGCTTCGGTAGCTCAGATGGTAGAGCACTTTCCCGCGAAAGGCAAAGGTCTCGAGTTCGAGTCTCGGTCCTGCACACAGTTTTAATCTGCCAGGAAGTTTCATATCAGCACACACTCTGCTGCAGAGTGAAAATCTCATTCTGGAAAGAATCAGATGTATGACATTTAAATTATATACTATATATATGCTACGGACGCGAAATTTAACCGACAGGAAGAAGATGCTGTGATATGCAAATGATTAGCTTTTCAGAGCAGTCACACAAGGTTGGCGCCGGTGGCGACACCTACAACGTGCTGACATGAGGAAAGTTTACCACCAATTTCTCATGCACAAACAGCAGTTGACAGGCGTTGCCCGGTGAAACGTTGTTGTGATGCCTCGTGTAAGGAGGAGAAATGTGTACCATCACGTTTCCGACTTTGATAAAGGTCGGATTGTAGCCTGTCGCGTTTGCGGTTTATCGTATCGCGATGTTGCTGCTTGCGTTGATCGAGATCCAATGACTGTTAGCAGAATATGGAATCAGTGGGTACAGGAGGGTAATACGGAACGCCGTACTGGATCCCAACGGCCTCGTACCACTAGCAGTCGAGATGACAGGCATCTTATCCGCATGGCTGTAACGGATCGTGCAGCCACGTCTCGATCCCTGAGTCAACAGATGGGGACGTTTGCAAGACAACAACCATCTGCACGAACAGTTCGATGACGTTTGCAGCAGCATGGACTATCTGCTCGGAGATCATGGCTGCAGTTACCCTTGATGCTGCATCACAGACAGGAGTGCCTCCGATGGTGTACTCAACGACGATCCTGGGTGCACGAATGGCAAAACGTCATTTTTTCGGATGAATCCAGGTTCTGTTTACAGCATCATAATGGTCGCATCCGTATTTGGCGACATCGCGGTGAACACACAGGGGAAGCGTGTATTCGTCATCGCCATACTGGCGTATCACCCGGCATGATAATAGGGGGTGCCATTGGTTACACGTCTTGGTCACCTCTTGTTTGCATTGACGGCACTTTGAACAGTGGACGTTACATTTCAGATGTGTTACGACCTGTGGCTCTACCCTTCATTCAATCCCTGCGAAACCCTACATTTCAGCAGGATAATGCACGACCGCATGTTTTAAGTCCTGTACGGGCCTTTCTGGATACAGCAAATGTTCGACTGCTGCCCTGGCCAGCACATTCTCCAGATCTCTCACCAATTGAAAACGTCTGGTCAATGGTGACCGAGCAACTGGAGCATCTCAATACGCCAGTCACTACTCTTGATGAACTGTGGTATCATGGTGAAGCCGCATGGGCAGCTGTACCTGTACATGCCATTCAAGCTCTGTTTGACTCAATGCCCAGGCGTATCAAGGCCGTTATTACGGCCAGAGGTGGTTGTTCTGGGTACTGATTTCTCAGGATCTATGCACCCAAATTGCATGAAAAGTAATCACATGTCAGATCTAGTATAATATATTTGTCCAATGAAAACCTGTTTATCATCTGCATTTCTTCTTGGCGTAGCAATTTTAAAAAAACAAAGTTCACAAAATGTCCCACAAATGGCGCTGGACAGCAAAACTGCTATTGTGACGAGTGAGAGGTACGCCGATATGTTACAGAATCGCATCATCCCCATCCTGGCTGATAAACACCTGCTGGAATGTACGATGTTTATGCAGGATGGCGCTCCACCCCATATTGCTAGATGTGTGAAGGATCTCTTGCGAGCATCGTTTGGTGATGATCGTGTGCTCAGCCGCTATTTTCGTCATGCTTGGCTTCCCAGGTCCCTAGATCTCAGTCCATCCGATTATTGGCTTTGGGGTTACCTGAAGTCACAAGTGTATCGTGATTGACCGACATCTCTAAGGATGCTGAAAGGCAATGCTGATTTGTCTTACTTTGTTATACTAATTATTGCTATTCTGATCAGATGAAGCGTCATCTGTCGGACATTTATGAATGTTTGTATTTTTTTGGTTCTAATAAAACCCCGTGTTATTCCAAGTATATTTATATATATATATATATATATATATATATATATATATATTATTTATTTAAATATCGTACATCGGATGCTGTACTTAAGAAAAATCAAGAAGGTGCTTAAAACATCAATGCAGCCTTGTGCTGTGAGTGTATATATACACTCTGTGTTTGTGTTTTATTTCATACCTCTTTCATTATTGTCCAAGTATTACATTTAATTAATATCATTATTTTCAATGCTGCACCTATAATCAACCGGCAGCAGACAATTGCCTCAAACACCTCCTCACCAGTCGTTATCAAACTGAATGATGAAGTTACTTTTCATGGGTATGTATATATATATATATATATATATATATATATATATATATATATATATATATATATACAGCTGAATTCTCTGTGCAGCCAATATAGCTCAGTTGGTTAAGTGACAGAGCTGTAGTGGCTACATATACTATTACCATCCTTACAAATGTGTCTCTATATATGCTCACTACTTGTCACTACCTGACGTAGTCAGTATCATGGCAGGATGGGTGAAACATCCTCATCACAGAGACTTTGTTGTTGGTGACTGCTCCTGTGAAGATGCCAAAGAAGAAGAAGAAGAAGAGTGGAATACTCCTTCCTGATAATATACAACCAATTATTGTAGGTCCATCCAATTGTGGCAAGAGCAATGTCCTCATGACACTGCTAACACACATGGATGGAGTCGTATTTGAACATGTTTGTGTATTTTCAAAAACACTGTTTTGACCCAAGTATCAGCTATTACAGGAGATACCGTGCAGCATAAAAGGCGTTTCACACATGACAATCAGTGAAAGCAGTGCCATCCCCCCACCTCAAAAAGTAAAGCCAAGTGCTGTGTTCATATTTCACGATGTTGCTGTGCAAAACCAAGGCCACATTCGAAAATATTTCTGTTTCGGTCGTCATAAATGTGCTGATGTATTTTATCTAAGCCAAACATATTCCAGAATCCCCAAACAGTTGGTTAGAGATAATGCAAACCTCATTATACCCCTCTAATAAGACAATATGAATTTCAAACACATTTACCAAACACATCTAGGAACTGACACGTCATTCAATGATTTTTAAAGATATGTGCCAATTTATGGAATCATTCACAGTATGCGTTTTTCGTTATTGACAAAACAAGAAAACTGAATGATGGTAGGCACAGGCGAAACTTCCAAGAGTTTCTGTATATATAGCCCAGTAAGAGAGGTGAGTACATCAGTACACGCTGTACCATGGACAAATTCGCGCGCATGTATGGCTCTCAACCCGAAAGAATGGGTATACAGAGGCAGTACATAAAGCTGAAGGTATGCACAGGGAGTTAGAGACGTGTTGCCGGAATCTTTTGAGAATGATCAACGCATTAAAAGAGTTAATTAGTGAAATTGGTGAGAAAGTAACCGATGTAGATGCCCTTGGTATTGAGAAAGGGGAGCAGGCACGTAATAAGAGGAAGAATAGTCGATATATAAAGCCTCACGCTGAAGAACGTCTGATTAATGTATATTGAAATGTCAATAAATCAGAAAGGGATTCAGGCATGGAAAGCCGTCTGAGAGAAATTACGGTTGCTAAGGTTGGGGCATACGGATCGACAGCAAACGTCAAGAGAGGCCTTTAAGGTGGTTACTGAATCTGTCAGACGGCTCTCAGCAAAAGCAAATCCAGATGATAACAATGTTTTGGCCATTGACGAATTCACTATTCGTCATGCCCTTTGGCCAGATAGATAGAACATTTGGCGTCAGCAGGGAAAGACCATACATGCTGAGTACGTAACCTATAAACGTAACTCATGACACAGTACAGATTGGTGACAGTCGGTTTTAGAGAACGCCTGACTTAAAGAATCTTATTTTCGTAAGAACCACGAAAAATCCATAAATTCTTCAGTTAATGATGTACCGTGGCATAAGATCGCAAAAATCCAGAGCAACAAGAAATATAAAATCAATTCTTGATGGTGAAAACAATATGAGCAGTTGTGATTGTATTGACACCGAGTATAAAGCAGTGAACAATCGAATCCCACAGTATATATTATGACGGCTCCAATGAGCTAATAGATGAACTACATCTGTTCATGGTATCAGCTGATGCAGGTAATACAGCTCATTCGAATGAGGTTGTTTCAGTAATCTCTGAGCTTAGAGAGAGAGGTATCATAGAATAAGTATGGAGTCAGCAAGCAAAACATAACCTTGTAGGCTATGCTTAAAGGTTGGACGACTTATGGCAGGCCGATCTTGTTGGTACGAGGGATTATTCACATGAGAATAGTGGATTTAAGTATATTTTAATGGTTAATGATACATACTCCAAATTTGCTTGGGCATTACCTGGCAAAACAAAAACGGGGGGAAATGTTGCGGATATGTTTGAGGATTTGTTGGACCAATTGATATCCAGACAACCTCCAAACTGATCACAGGGGACAGTTTTATAATACGTATTTCAAGACTATGATGCAGTGGTTTGAAATACATCACTACCCAACATTCACCCACCTGAAGGCGAGTACCATGGAATGTTTGAACAGAACCATAACAGGACACATTGGGTGTGTTTTAATCTTTGCAGCTCATAAAGATGGACACATATCCTCCCAGAAATAATTTCTCAGTACAATCGAACCAAATATGAAAGTGAGACCAGTTGATGTTTGTGATAATGGACTCATGGATACAGCGTACTATCGCATTAAAATGCTGGATCCAAGCAAACACCATTTTAACGCCTCTATAGGTAATTTGTTACATATCTCAAAACACAAGACAGTTTTTGAGAAATCATAACTGCCAAACTGGTCAACAGATGCATTTGCAGTTTCAAATGTGCAAAGAGCGAATCCTGGAACTTATATCTTGGAAGACAGTAAAGATGAAGAAATTGCAGGTTGCTTCTACATCGAGGTGTTGCAGGAAAGCTGAAAATCGGATGTGTATCTTGTGGAGAGTCATAAGGTGTCAGGGAAATGCCAGTCAAATGGCTTGGTTTTTCTGCAGCACAAAACAGTTGGATTGATGCTAACGATTTGCTAAATAATGGTGTGTGCAGTCCACAACCACTGCAATAGCACATCATGCGTGCTAGGAGATGCATTAGAGGAAGTGGTGGCATTCTAGACAAACTGCCAGTGGAATTACACGTTCTGGGATATAACTACAGTGGGCCTGGAACAAAGCTTCAAATACATGTGACACAAGGTGATAATGGGATTAATCTGCTCGAAAAATTGTGTATGGAACAAGACATTGCATGCGCTGCAAATAAACATCTCTCAAGTCTCCACTTTGCGGACAGGATTTTAGCTGATAAGGCTAAGGCGATATGCAGAATAAAGGATATTGGTATGGGTCAACATACTGCTGCATTTGCAGTTGATAAAACCATGTGTGGAAAAATTAAGTTGCGTTTAGGAGTGACGAATTTCAAGCGAGTTATGAATGGTGCAAGTTGTCCACTAAAGAAGAAGAAGAAAAAGAAGACAAATAAGGTGAGTGGAAAGCAGAGGTTTTTGAAGAACTGTATCCTGACAGCGATGTATGCAGGTAAAAACGCTCTGAAGCAGAAGGTTGCAGGAAGAGGAACGATTAAAGCACCTCGAGTTCTACCAACACCCAAGATGTCTAGTGATTTTCTTCCACTACTCATCCCAGCCCTCTTCGCTCTCTTGGCAGTAGAGTCCCTCTCTGGTGGTGCTGCAACTGTTGCTCAAACAATTAAGAACGCTCAAAACTCCCAAGTGCAGTTACCAAGAAGACATAGCCACACGGTAGAAGCTGCAGCGGTCAGGAAAGGACTAGAGTTGAAACCATACAGGAAATGGCTTGCTCTATTTATAAATTCAAAAAAAGCCCATTAGCAGTAATACCGGATCAGGAACTCACAAACATTTATATTAAATTTCTCAGAAAAAAATTCAGCATTCCAAGATTCCCTGTTGTGATTGTGTGGGATGCGTTACCAAAGACTATGTGGAAAACTGGTGAATGTCTTATTGTCAGTTTAGACGTTGCTGGATGTCCCAGCACCCATTGGGTGTCATATGTTATGAAAAATGCGGATACCATCTATTATTTCGAATCATTTTGTGACCTGCAATCGCCAAAAGAATTACAACGATACCTCACTCGCAGAAGACGTGTGTTCTCCAATTTTCAACGCTATCAGGACTATAATACACCCCTCGGCGGACATCTATGCATCATGTCTCTCTTGATGTTTATAACGAAGAATAAGAAGAAGACTATATAAGGAAGAGCTTTAAACATTCCTTTGTCAGTTGAGTTTCAAATGCAATGTCGAACACTTTGACTTTAAAAGAACGATCACCTGTATTTCATGCAAATTACTTCCCACTAATTAATTTGAGCATTGGTGAATGGAGTATTGCGTTGATTGGACTGGAGACGTACAACGGCATCTCAAATATCACCGAGGCTAACAACAAGCTGCATCTGGATATTAATGGTGAAAAAGACATTGTGGAAATAGAACCAGGTGCATACGATATTGATGATTTAAACAATGTCTTAAAACAGTCTGGGAAAGGTATTGAGCTACGTGCAAACTTCAGTACACTTAAATCTGAAATAAGGTCTTTAGAAAATCTCCCTGAATATGCTGCACCATATGCTCTAGTTCTGTACATGACCATGTGACTTACTACTGCCTGTTCACTGCTGTTGTCAAACGAGCTGTGTAAACCAACAGGTGCTGCTCCATACTCAGAGAATTCCACAATGGCATGTCAAAGTGTGAACATCATTGCAGACGCTCAGGATTTCTATGATGATAAGGGCAGACAGTTCATATTTAAAGATGTTGCAGAAGATGCCGGAATGTAGAGACATCCACAGCAAACATTGCATCACCGAGGTCTTTCAAAGACGTGAAGCATGCTAAAACATGGAAGACCGCGAAGCAGTTAACGCATTTCTACCATGGAATTCACTGGAATGATCCAGGACAACAAATACGCCCATGCTTGAGGGAGGACTTGGACCTCCTGCAAGGGGAGCAGTTTGAACTGTGGGAATGCACCTCAGACCACATGGCCACCCCGTGCAGTGTAGTGAGGCTATCATGGACTATTATTGAAGAGCTTGTGCCACAGAATCTTGATTCTGTCAAAGTTAATTAGCTTCCTGTTCATGTAAATCAAGACTCCTGTGAACGCATCCATGCTGTTGGGTTGTAGGCAGAGGATACCAGCCACCAAACTACATCCTCTCCCTTGGCTCCATGGAACAAGGCACAACAGAAGTGACGAATATTGAACAGAGGGGGTAGAGTTTATATAGACACACTGATTTTGCGGGAACCAGTTAGAGAGGGCGGTTGATGGAAAGTCCTAAACAGTATTTTCAGGAGCCAGCAGGGGTACAGCATTCCATCCCACCTACCGATAAATGCTGATCTGAGCATGTTCCGCTGATCCGTTCTTTGTGGTGAAGTGTCCCCAGTTTCGGTCGCTGCTTCACTCTGTGATGAGCTGTGGTCACTGTCGGATGCACCGCCATTTTGCGGGTCCCACATTACTACCGTGTCTCGTGTAGTAAACGACTGTGATAGCGCATTTAACAACATTTTTTTACGTGATGTAGGATCGTCCACAGAGTTTCGTCGCAGTGTGCTTGCACTCATTTATTTCACTTTAAGTTTATACGAGGGTCACTCCAAAAGAAATGAACATTATTTTTGTAAAAATACAGTTTTCATTCTGCATGTGTGAAAGTTTTACAGTGTGAAGATACATCCTTCCCGCTTGTTTTCAAACTTAGTTCAACATGTTCCCGTGAGTGGCGCCGTCACAGCATGTCTTCAAGATGGCTGCTACACTTGATGTTCGTCAGAAGCAACGTGCTGTCATAGAATTCCTGTGCTGTGAAAACGAGACAGTGGGAAACATCCTCGCAGCGGCAGGCCTCGTACTGCACACATTCTAGACAATGTCCACACAGTTAACGAATTCGTGACTTCTGACAGACGAATCACTGTGAATGAATTGTCACGCTACGTTGGGACATGGGAAGGAAGTGTTTGCAGAATACTGAAAGTATTGGCGTTATAAGATTTGTGCCAGGTGGGTTCCCAGGATGGGACAGTGGCTCACAAAGTTACAAGAAAACCCGTATGCAGCGAACTTTTGGAACAGTACGAGAGTGGTGGAGATGAATTTCTTGGAAGAATTGTGACAGGTGCTGAAACATGGCTCCATCATTTTTCACCAGAGATGAAGAGGCAATCAATGGAGTGGCATCATGCAAATTCACCCCAAGAAAAAAAACAAAATCCAAACCACACCTTCTGCTGGAAACGTTATGGCTACGGCGTTTTTCGATTCTGAAGGACTCTTGCTTGTGGACATCTTGCCAAGTGGAACCACCATAAATTCTGGTGCATATGTGACGACACTGAGGAAACTTCAAGCTCGACTGGGTCGTGTTCGACCACATCGGCAAAAGCAGGATGTTTTGCTGTTGCACGACAATGCACAGCCACATGTCAGTCAAAAAAAAACATGGAAGCGATCACAAAACTCGAATGGAAAAAACTGAAACACCCGCCTTACAGTCCTGACATGGCTCCATGTGACTATCATCTGTTTGTGAAACTGAAAGACTCTCTTCGTGGAACAAGGTTTGAGGATGATGACTCCCTTGTGCACGCTGCCAAACAGTGGCTCCAACAGGGTGGTCCAGAATTATGCCGTGCGGGTATACAGGCGCTGGTTCCAACATGGCGTAAGGCAGTTAAGAGGGATGGAAATTATGTGGAGAAATGAAAATATTGTTCCTAAAGGATGTGTCTACACACTGTAAAACTTTCAGACATGTAGAATAAAAGATGGATTTAAAAAAAAAAAATAGTGTGCAATCTGTGGTGTCACCGCCAGACACCAAACTTGCTAGGTGGTAGCCTTTAAATCGGCCGCGGTGCGTTAGTATACGTCGGACCTGCGTGTCGCCACTATCAGTGATTGCAGGCCGAGCGCCGTGTAACGTTCCCTGGCAAACTCACACTATTAATAAACAAAAATTTAATTGTACCATATACGCTGCTATGAAGCAATTTGTATATACTGTAATTATTTAACAAAAATTATTTAATTTTGTGTAAAAGACATTCGTTATTATTGTAATATTTTCTGTAGTAATATTCTCGATGTATTTATGATTGTAATATTTCTATACTAATAATGTAATTGCGAAATGTGTCAATATTTGCGATAGCAAAAATGTAAAATTCAGTCACAGAGGAAAATAATGTTGTAAGATTATAAAGAGATATTAATGGTCAGCAGTAATATAAAAACCACCATGTAGTGTGTATTCTTTGTCGTCTCCCTGTAGAGCTGAAAGTGAGAGCAAGCTGTGACGTAGCATTTTTTGAACGGGTAGACTTCTTCTGTCTGTATCTAGATTTAGCCGCCATTACAGGAGAAATTACAAACTAATGTAAGTTGAATTATTGTTGTGGTCTAAATACATTATAATTTATCAAAAGTGTGTATTATTAATGTAAATTAGCTTGCCCATGTCATCTATAATATTTCTTTAAGGAATTTTCAGCATTTTTAGCGGTGTTGCTGGGCTGTGCCGCGACCGAACGATTTGCAGCGGCGGCACATTCAAGAAACTGTTCCGCTAGGAAAAATTAACCAAACCCGTAAATCGGGAGCAGATAAAAATTAGCAGTGAATTAATAAAATGTTTTTTCTTTAAAGCGATCCTGAGACTGACGGAGTTATTTACTAGTTTCACATTTGTGCATTCATAGGCGGATAGTTAACGTTGGAATTTAACAATTTTGGTTCTTTCAAATAACTTAAATGTATAGTGAAGTATGCTTTCTCGATGATAATGAGACGTCGGCTTGGCAATATTTAACCATTTTCTGCTAATAGAGACAGTCTTGTGTTCCATAGCTAACGCCGGGAAATAATTCAGTAAATATTAAAAAAAAAAAACCCACTGCATTTAGAAAATGTGTGCCGAGGCCGAGTTATATAAAGGATTTAATTCTCAACTAAATATTCTTAATCAGTTAATATGAATTCACATAACTTTAAACGTACTTAATTCTGTGCAAATGAATTTTTATTACCACACGTAAATAAGAGGTCCTACAACAAAGTTCGTACGTACAGAAGGAAAATCAAAAAAATAAAACGCTATTTTTTTAACAAAAAGGTAAGTATTAATTAATTATTTATTTAATTTTTTTTTAATTTCATTAAATTGGCGCCCAACGTGGGGCCCGAATATGCAGTGGCCACAAAATACCCATGAGATAACTAGGGAATTATTGTAGTCGAACTTTGTTG
This sequence comes from Schistocerca piceifrons, assembly GCF_021461385.2. Classification (NCBI taxonomy): domain Eukaryota; kingdom Metazoa; phylum Arthropoda; class Insecta; order Orthoptera; family Acrididae; genus Schistocerca; species Schistocerca piceifrons. The sequence goes on from NC_060146.1 coordinate 102,772,524, forward strand.
GAGAACAACTAATATTTTTTCATGTTTTGTATGTATTGCCCAACCAATATTGTGTGGTAATACATGTATATGATTTTTTGCATGAGAACACTATATACCCAGAGGCAAGCTGAAGAAGAGAGCTCATTATATCGAAAAATCAATTACCTACCACAATACCAGGGGGCAGCTGCCCCCAAGATAGATCACCAAAAGGTAAAGCTAGAGTGTAGTTGTCCTGTGGGTAGTAAAGTAGCCTCAGTGCAGTGTTCTCGGATCATTAGTGGTGTGCTTGTTGTTAGTGTTTTTTTTTTAAATAACAGGACATTTGAGTAGTTAGTCATTGTAGTATATAATAAGTGTGTTTCAATAAATGACCATTTCTTGTGTGATTATGACAGTGAAACCTGAGTGTTAGGATATTTAGTTCAGATTTTGTTTCTTTTGTTGACTATGGTTAGATTGCGTAGTCAGAAAGATATAAACATGGATAATGAACAACAGTTAGCAAGCAGTGATACCGAGGTAGAAAGTGGGGCACAAAGTAATGTTAGTGGCGTAGTTCAGGAAGTACAATGTGAGAATCTGGGGGCAGAAGGGCAAGAAATGTTGCCACTGCCAGCCAGTGATTCAGTTGAAAGTAGAAATACTGTGCCACCCACAAGCACTAGACACGGACCAGAGAGTGGTGAGGTGTCAGAAGTGCAATCATTAAAAGTTATGTTCGAACGCATGTTCAATTTCCAAGCTACGTTTGTGCATGAACAAGCAGAGCGTGACCAGAGATTGGTAGCTGAATTTGCACGTATGCAAGCAGAACGCGATAGAGAACGTGATACTAAACAAGCAGAGCGTGATCGATGCCAGCATGAGAGAGACTTGCAGTTAATGCAATCTTTGGAAGCCATGCAAAGTGAGATTGTTAGTTTGAGACAAGACTATGAAACCATACCCAAAGCGGTGCAAGAACTGAGCGAAAGAGTAGATAATATCCAAGTGGCTAACGACAGTATCGTGGGTGAAATCAGTGTACTGGCTAACAGGATGGAACAATTAGAAATTGACACAAGTCAAGTAATTGAGCAGAAAATGTCCGAACAAGTGCATAAAATTGAAAACCAATTTATAAAAAAAAAATAGACGAGACGGTGCACGCCGCAATTGAAGCCAAAGACGTGGGCTCCAATGCGGAAGTGCAGGACCTAAAAAGGGTGGTGCACACTGACATTCCGCTGTGGCAGCGGAATGTCAACTGTCGCCTTGCGGAGCTGGAAAACAGCTTGTTGCAAGGCGACGCACAGGCGTGTGTCACGCCAGCCAGGTCCAACAATGATAGGCATATAAATACAGCAGTGAAAAATTGCGACTGCGAGACAGAACGGGCAACCAATGTTAGCGAAACAAACAAATGTCACTCCAAAATAGTGATTGAAGAAAGCCTGATTAGAAACCGACAGTTTCAGATCTTTACAACGGAGAAGAAATCTGTTCACCCTGTAGTGTTTATCAAGGGATTTAGAAACATTTTGCCTAGCGTTTGGAGTCATACACAGAAAATACAGTTCATTATGTCTTACATACAAGGAGATGCTGCATTATGGGCAACCGAAGCAGCTGACAGTTACGACACATATGAGCAATTAGAAAAGGCATTCTTGGCCAAATATTGGTCAACATGTATTCAGGAGAGATTACGGAAAGAGGTATATAATCCAGAGCCGTATTCTCCAAGATTAGGCAATTTGCGAAAATATTTTGAGAAATATATTAGTAAGACCCGTTACTGGGACGAGCAGATTTCATCCCGGGATTTGATCAGACTTTTGAAATCACACTTGCCGATACACGTAAAGGAAAAACTTATACACGTACCGGAGAACGACATGGAACATTTCTTGTCTGTTCTGGACTCAATTGACCTGATTCCGGAGGATGTTAAGGCAGCCTCTGAACAGGCTAGAAGTAACGGAAACGGTTACAGAAATTGTCGAAATAACACGCCTCCACCAAATAATGGAAACGGCGGAGGTAACAATAGGAGACAAGATTATGTACAAAACGGGAATAGAGGTAGAGACCGGAACGGCAATAGTCCGCCGGTGAATAATGACCGGAAAAGGAGGTCAGAGGACCGATATGAAACAGGCCCACCAAGCAATAGTAGATGGAAAAATGCTAGGAGGCCGTGGAACACTAATACCTATAACGATGCAAACCGAACTTGGCCACAGAACCAGAGGCCCAGTCCGGACCGGCAAAACAGTGAAAGATATGACAATAACCGACCGCCACCACAAAATGCGCCAATTGCGCAACCGTGGCGGCCGACGCAACACAACTTACACATAGTGGAGGTCAGCGACACAGAGCAGCCACACCCATCCACCAGTAATAATCCAACAAACTAGATTCAGCCGAGATACGCTCTCCATCGTCGGCTGAGGTTTGGAGTGAGAGCAGCCCGACACAGAACAAAATATCGGGAATCTGTATCCTCAGGTATAATGACGGGGTACAGATGGGACATGAGTTAATAACTGAACCACCCACGTGCATAAAGGAACACAAAGTACAAGCGATAATAGAGATCAAAATTAACAATATTGATGTACAAGCAATCGTAGACACAGGTGCTACTGTCAGTGTCATGAGTATGGACTTATTCAGAGTACTGGGGAAAGAAAAGCGTATGCTGACTTTTCCTGTAAACAATTGCAAAGTCACTGGAGCCATCAGTGCACAGCGACAAATAATTAAACTCCAAGTGCGGGTAGAGATGTATATAGGGGGAGAAGCCATAGCGTGCTCATTCCTGGTAGTAAAGGGTTTAAAGGTAGCCTGCATTTTGGGGGTAGATTTTTTGAGAGAAAGGGACGCAGTAATCGACCTTTCTCGGGGAAAATTAAGGTTGATGAACGCGGGTGGGAGGATAGAATTGTCCATGCTCAGATCTGAAGAGGTACCTGTGCCTAATTGTAATGCTATTAACATAAAATGTAGGAATCAGTGGATACTACATTGAGACAATCTTTTTCTAAGACAAAATCTCTATTATCCAGACGTACAAAGTGATCAATTAAAAGCAAATGTGGACGCACTTGTGAACAAAGGATCACAGTCCGAAAATTTGAACTCAATGCGACAGCAGGATTTGGTACAGTTATTATCTAACTATGCAGATGTATTTTCAGAACGACCAGGAATTGTTAAGGGGTATCAATACAATATCGAGGTGAAGCCTCACAAAACATACTGTCGAGCCTCATACTCCAGTCCTTAGTCCAAGAAGGAAATAATAGCTATCTCTTAGCAGATCCCCACTCAGGGAGAGTGCGGGGACTGTATCCGTGTAAGGATGTGAAAATATTCCTACAGTAAATGACTAATAGTCCTAGATGTTATGTGTAAGAAGGGTACACCATTCTTTTGAAAATGAATGAACATTAATGATGTGTGATCTGTAGAGATAATGTACTAGTGTAGAAGTATTTAGTTATAAGAATATGATTGACTTTCTCTTTTGTTTATGAATATTTGTGTTATGTCTTCTTTTAATTAGTGTTAGCTTAAACATACTCTAAATGTCTGCACAGATAACCTGATTAGTGCAATTATTTGTAGTGTTAAATTGTGACAGAGATCAGTCAGGAGGAACATTTTAGTAGTGATTAGTTTGTGTACTGCATAATATTCTATATGTGTGTCAAACTTGAAATATTTCTTGGTACAATCTTTTCTATTATATATATATATATATATATATATATATTTATATATGTGTAGCTGTCAGATTGACAGATTCGAACCCAGAATAATATCAATAATATGAGACCCTGAGAACTTTATTTTCAAACCAGTGTTATCAAAGAGAATAATGCACCCAGTAGTGACCCGAGGGCACCATGGGAGGCAAACTTATTGCAAATTTAAGTAACGCAAAGTTACGCACAAAGAAGCTTCAATTGAAGCATGTGCAGATCCAATCAGTTAAAAGAGCTAGCCTGATACAGTCCAAGTCAATTTTAGCCTACAGAGACTACACTGTAGCTACGTAGGACCTTGCAAGTAAACTGAGACATAATTTCAAAGGAGTTATTGAACAATATGCCTTAATCCGGCTGGAATCCACAAATAAAATCTACTCGAACATAAATATAGATGATTTTTGGGCAAACTATTACGAAATTTTAATATTTGTTACCATGTGCGCAATTATCACACTCCTTGGTAAAGAGCGAACAAAGAAGTTACGAATGTGCTGTTACAAAAATTGCACAACGGACATTGCAAATGAAAAAACTTAAACAAGAGTGCAGTATTGTGTGGCAGAGACAGACAGTGACTGTTAAAACTGCAGCAATACGTCACGAGGTTGTTTTGAACAAGCAATAAGAAACTGTATCATCGCCGTGTGTGCAAGTGGACAAGGAACTAGCACGACACGAACAGCGAGCCGATAACGGACGGTGGACCAAGAGTGTCAAACTATAACTCTTTGTGTGTCAAGGGACGCTAGGAAAGCGCATTGACTACAGAGATACATTCTGTCCTAAGGTGAAAACTTGCGTGTGATTAATGACAAGTCATGACATGGTGAAAAAATATTGTGTGCCCATAAAACGTGTTATTGTGACAACGAAACATTGTGCAAACCAGACTAGTGAAGGCCTACTGAACAATAACTGCCAATAACTGTGTGCGTTCTTTCCCACAGCAGGAAAAATGCCCATAAGGATAGTACACTGTTTGTGAACTTGTTGCATGTTTGCTGGAGCACTGCCAGAAGATGTCACACGGGCGAGCTGATATACAACGCGCATCCGGCTACCTCAGCCATGCAGCGGCCGCAGCAGCCCGTAGCAGACTTGACAGCCACACGCCTCTCCGCGCCGTAGCTGTCAACACCGGGGGCGGTGACATACACGGAGCCGACGCGCCGCTCAACAATCACTCCGCACCGCTCACCAACTACAGCATTATTGACATATTCCAAAATATTTACACAAACTGCATAACATGTCAATGAACTCCATTTTTGATAAACATTGAACACTTATCATGTATACCCGTAAACTGACGAGAGAAAATGAACACTAACAAGTGTAGGAGATGGATTTGTAACACGTAGGTAGTGGGAACATTATGAAAAGTGACGTTGTGCTAAATGATTTAAAAGAACTAAGTGATATATCCTAGGACAAGTGACCTTGCAGTATATCGCAAAATTAATAATAACGAGTTGTTAATCACACACAAAAAACTTTCGTTGAACTGTATGTGACTGTGATATTATGTAACCGTTGATGACAAACTGCTAAATCAATTCAAAAGAATGACTGTTAAAGAGACAAGATTAATCATGAACCAACTGGGATGGCTGGGCTCCGGCACAGTTTTGCCCAGGTTTCCTGTCTGCCTTCGCCCAAATGGGGGAGCCATGAGCGTACATAACCCTGGGACTAATTAAAAGAGCCATTTCATAAAAAAATACAGAATTGTAAAGAACGTTACTGGCACCATTGTGTCAAAGTATAGAAACTCTTTGCCAAATGCTGCCAGGGGGCAATGTAACGTTCCCTGGCAAACTCACACTATTAATAAACAAAAATTTAATTGTACCATATACGCTTCTATGAAGCAATTTGTATATACTGTAATTATTTAACAAAAAATATTTAATTTTGTGTAAAAGACATTCGTTATTATTGTAATATTTTCTGTAGTAATATTCTCGATGTATTTATGATTGTAATATTTCTATACTAATAATGTAATTGCGAAATGTGTCAATATCTGCGATAACAAAAATGTAAAATTCAGCCACAGAGGAAAATAATGTTGTAAGATTACAAAGAGATGTTAATGGTCAGCAGTAATATAAAAACCACCATGTAGTGCGTATTCTTTGTCGTCTCCCTGTAGAGCTGAAAGTGAGAGCAAGCTGTGAGGTAGCATTTTTTGAACGGGTAGACTTCTTCTGTCTGTATCTAGATTTAGCCGCCATTAGAGGAGAAATTACAAACTAATGTAAGTTGAATTATTGTTGTGGTCTAAATACATTATAATTTATCAAAAGTGTGTATTATTAATGTAAATTAGCTTGCCCATGTCATCTATAATATTTCTTTAAGGAATTTTCAGCATTTTTAGCGGTGTTGCTGGGCTGTGCCGCGACCGAACGATTTGCAGCGGCGGCACATTCAAAAAACTGTTCCGCTAGGAAAAATTAACCAAACCCGTAAATCGGGAGCAGATAAAAATTAGCAGTGAATTAAGAAAATGTTTTTTTTTTTTTACAGCGGTCCTGAGACTGACGGAGTTATTTACTAGTTTCACATTTGTGCATTCATAGGCGGATAGTTAACGTTGGAATTTAACAATTTTGGTTCTTTCAAATAACTTAAATGTACGGTGAAGTGTGTTTTATCGATGATAATTAAACGTCGGCTTGGCAATATTTAACCATTTTCTGCTAATAGAGACAGTCTTGTGTTCCATAGCTAACGCCGGGAAAGAATTCAGTAATTATTTTTAAAAAAACCACTGCAATTAGAAAATGTGTGCCGAGGCCGAGTTATATAAAGGATTTAATTCTCAACTAAATATTCTTAATCAGTTAATATGAATTCACATAATTTTAAACGTACTTAATTCTGTGTAAATGAATTTTTATTACCACACGTAAATAAGAGGTCCTACAACAAAGTTCATACGTACAGAAGGAAAATAAAAAAAACGCTATTTTTTAACAAAAAGGTAACTATTAATTAATTATTTATTAAATTTTTTTTAATTTCATTAAAGCCGCCACACGGCAGGTCTAGTCTAGTCTAGTCTAGAGACTCCCTAGCACTCGCGCCAGTTGTAGCCGACTTTGCTAGCGATGGTTCACTGACTACTTACGCTCTCATTTGCAGAGACGACAGTTTAGCATAGCCTTCAGCTACGTCATTTGCTACGACCTAGCAAGGCGCCATATTCAGTTACTGGAATGTATTCTGAACAAATAATATTGTGAATCATGTACCGACAAGAGCGACATTCATCATTAATGGATTGAAGTTAAGTATCAAACTAAGTACGTCCGCTTTCTGAATTCTAATTCCTTGTCATGTTCCAGACCTCACATCAGTATAGTTCTTCCCTCCTCACGCCAGCCTGCCTGAGCTAAAACGCGTGCATTTCGGCCTCCATTCACAACACCGTGTTGGCTCTTCAGCCAACACAACACAATCCTTTGGGAGTGACCCTCGCGAACAATATTCCCACACGATGTATTTTCGAGTTTATTTGCAGTAATGTATCTCCATTCCACGTGCTGTGCCGTGTTTTGTGTGCGAGTGTATTCCAAAGAAATTGTTTAAACCAACATTTGCAAATGTATTGAGGCGTTAAACACTTTAGTTAATTTGTTTATGCAAGCAAATATTTCAGAGCAGTGTCGATCTGTAGTGCTAATTAAACTACTTGCCATTAAAATTGCTACACCAAGAGGAAATGCAGATAATAAACGGGTATTCATTGGACAAATATGTTACACTAGAACTGACATGTGATTACATTTTCACGCAATTTGGGTGCATAGATCCTGAGAAATCAGTACCCAGGACAACCACCTCTGGCCGTAATAACGGCCTTGATACGCCTGAGCATGGAGTCAAACAGGGCTTGGATGGCGTGTACAGGTACAGCTGCCCATGCAGCTTCAACACGATACCACAGTTCATCAAGAGTAGTGACTGGCGTATTGTGACAAGCCAGTTGCTCGGCCATCAAGGACCAGACGTTTTCAATTGGTGAGAGATCTGGAAAATGTGCTGGCCAGGGCAGCAGTCTAACATTTTCTGTATCCAGAAAGGCACGTACAGGACCTGAAACATGTGGTCGTGCATTATCCTGCTCAAATGTAGGGTTTCGCAGGGATCAAATGAAGGGTAGAGCCATGGGTCGTAACACATCTGAAATGTAACGTCCACTGGTCAAAGTGCCGTCAATGCGAACAAGAGGTGACCGAGACGTGTAACCAATGGCCCTCATACCATCACGCTTCCAATGTGTGTTCACCGCGATGTCGCCAAACACGGACGCGACCAGCACCCAGGTTCGTCGTTGAGTACACCATCGCAGGCGCTCCTGTATGTGATGGAGCGTCAAGGATAACCGCAGCCATGCCTCCGAGCTGATAGCCCATGCTGCTGCAAACGGCGTCGAAATGTTCGTGCAGGTAGTTGTCTTGCAAACGTCCCCATCTGTTGACTCAGGGATCGAGACGTGGCTGCACGATCCATTACACCCTTGCGGATAAGATGCCTGTCATGTCGACTACTAGTGATACGAGGCCGATGGGATCCAGCACGGCGTTCCGTATTACCCTCCTGAATTCACCGATTCCATATTGTGCTAACAGTCATTGGATTTCGACAAACGCGAGCAGCAATATCGCGATACGATAAACCGCAAAGGCGACAGGCTACATTCCGACGTTTATCAAAGTCGGAAACGCGATGGTACGCATTTCTCCTCCTTACACCAGGCATCACAACAACGTTTCACCTCAACTGCTGTTTGTGTATAAGAAATCGGTTGGAAACTTTCGTCATGTCAGCACGTTGCAGGTGTCGCCACCGGCGCCAGCCTTGGGTGAATGCTCTGAAAAGCTAATCATTTACTTATCACGGCATCTTCTTCCTGTCGGTTAAATTTCGCGTCTGTAGCACGTCATCTTCGTGGTGTAGCAATTTTAATGGCCAGTAGCGTAATATTTGCTACCGTCCAACTGTGCACTCAATTTTTGAAATCCATCCCAGCAGGTAGTTTAACGATTTACTTATGACACATCCCAAAGTAAACTGCTGTGCAGCGCTCTTTCTGCAAGTGCATTTAGAGACATATTCAATTGGATTTAATAGTTACTGAAGCAGCTCGTGCTCAATGACAAGGGAAGGATGCGATATTTCCCACAACAGTGCACGAAGTGTCTCAGGGGTGGTTTCACAAGTGTGCCACAATCTTTTTTTTTTAGAACTCGTGTTCAAGCATGGTGGTGATATTCCTCAGAATAAAACGTCTAATTGCATCGTAAATTGCGTAAATATTCTTGCATGATCTGCGAAGCTCTCTCCCTCTCTCTCTTTGTACAGTGGTACATTTAGTTCCTGTAACATCTTCAAGATATATATGTGACAATATTCCCCACACTGCTTAAACACCATATTCAGTAACTCCTGAAGCAGTTCATGCTCAGCGACAAGGGGCATCCTTGGTCAGGGATGTGAAGGAGGAAGCAGCAGGCACAGCAGCAGTCCATCTTCAGGCCACAAGTGGCCCGTCGGGACCATCCGACCGCCGTGTCATCCTCAGTTGACGATGTGGATAGGTGGGGCGTGTGGTCAGCACACTGCTCTCCCAGTCGTTATGATGTTTTTTTGTGACCGGAGCCACTACTATTCGATAGAGTAGTTCTTCAATTGGCATCACGAGGCTGAGTGCACTCCGAAAAATGGCAACAGCGCATGGCGGCATGGATGGTCGCCCATCCAAGTACCGACCACATCCGACAGCACTTAACTTCGGTGACCGCACGGGAACTGGTGTATCCACTGCGTCAAGGCTGTTGCCTCGAAGGAGGAAGGTTGTGGGTACTTCCAGCGTGAGTGGAAATAGAGAATTTAGCACGTGGCCAGCCTGCAAAAGCCACGTGCTGGTGCACTGAGTGCTTGCTTGCTTGCGTCGATCTCTGGAAGACTGACTGGACTTTTATCGAACGATCTACAGTTACAGCATGCGTATTTATCGACATTAGTTGCGAAGTGTAACTTAGCCCCATCCTGCTGCATCTTCGTTATTTGATGTAAGTACAAAGAAGATCTCTGGGAAGAAACCATGCATAACAAAAGAAATACTTCAGCTGGTCGTTGAAAGAAGAAAGTAGAAAAATGTTCAGGGAAATTCAGGGACACAGAAATACAAGTCACTTAGGAATGAAATAAATCGGAAGCGCAGGGTAGTTAAGGTGAAATGGTTGCATGAAAAATGAGGAGAAATCGAATAAGATGTGATTGTCAGAAGGAGTGACTCAGCATTTGAAAAGGCAAAAACAACTTTCGAAGAAATTAAAAGCAAGAGTGGTAGCATTAAGAGTGCAGTGGGAATTCCACTGTTGAACGCAGAGGTGAGAGCAGACAGGGGGAAAGGAGAAGATTATGTTTAAAGCCTTATGAGGGGGAAGATCTGTCTGATGACGCGATAGAAGAAGAAACAGAAGTCGATACATTCTGAAGAGCCAAAGAACTGGTACACCTGCCTAATATAGTAATCGGCCCCCACGAGCATGGAGAAGTGCCGCAACACGACGTAGCATGGACTCGACTAATGTCTGCAGTAGTGCTGGAGGTAACTGACACCATGAATCTAGCTGGGCTGTCCATAAATCTGTGAGAGTACTAGGGGGTGGAGATCTCTTCTGAACAGCACGTTACAAGGCATCCCAGATATGCCTAATAATGTTCGTTTCTGGGGAGTTTGGTGGCTAGCGAAATTGTTTAAACTCAGAAGAGTGTTCGTGGGTTTCGCATTGTCCTGCTAGAATTGCCCAAGTCCGTCGGAATGCACAATGGACCTGAATGGACGCAGGTGATCAGACAGGGTGCTTACGTACGTGTCATCTATCAGAGTCATATCTAGACGTATCAGGGGTCCCATATCATTCCAACAGCACACACGCCACACGACTACAGAGCCTCCACCAGCTTGAACAGCCCCTGCCGACATGCAGGGTCCATGGATTCAATAAGTTGTCTCCATACCCGTTCACGTTCATCCACTCGACACAATCTGAAACGAGACTCGTCCATCCAGGCAACATTTTTCCATTCGTCAACAATCCAATGTCAGTGTTGACGGGCCCAGGCGAGGCGTGAAGCTTTGTGTCGTGCTGTCATCAAGGGTACAAGAGTGGCCCTTCGGTGCTGAAAGCCCATATTGATGATGTTTCGTTCAATGATTCGCACACTGACACTTGCTGATGGCGCAGCATTGAAATCTGCAGAAGTTTGAGGAAAGGTTGCCCTTATGTCACGTTGTCGCTTGATACAATCTCATTCTGCATACAATCTCATTCTGGTAACATCCCCCAGTCTGTGGCTAAGCCATGTCTCCACAATATCCTTTCTTTCAGGAGTGCTACTTCTGCAAGGTTCGTAGGAGAGCTTCTGTTAAGTTTGGAAGGTAGGAGACGAGGTACTGGCAGAAGTAAAGCTGTGAGGACGGGGCGTGAGTCGTGCTTGGGTAACTCGGATGGTAGAGCACTTGCTCGCGAAAGGCAAAGGTCCCGAGTTCGAGTCTCGGCCCGGCACACAGTTTTAATCTGCCAGGAAGTTTCGCTTGATACAATTTGAAACGAGACTCGTCCGACCAGGCAGCCTGTTTCCAGTCATCAACAGTCCAATGTCGCTGTCGGCGGCCCCAGACGAGGCTTTAAGCTTTGTGTCGCGCACTCATCAAGGGTATGTGCTGGCCCTTCGGCTCTGAAAGTCCATATCGATTATGTTTCGTTGAATGGTTCGTACGCTGACACTTGTTGATGGCCCAGCATTGAAATCTGCAACAATTTGCGGAAGGGATGCACTTCTCTCACATTAAATGATTCTCTTCAGTCGTCGTTGGACCCATTCTTGCAGATCTTTTTCTGACTCCAGCGATGTCGGAGATTTGATGTTTTGACGGATCCCTGATATTCACGGTACACTCGTGAAATGGTCGTAAGGGAAAATCCCCACTTCATCGCTACCTCAAAGATACTGTCTCGCATCGCTCGTGCGCCGACTACAACACCACATTCACACTCACTTAAACCTTGATAACATGCCATTGTAGCAGCAGTATTCGATCTAACAACTGTGCTGGACACTTTCGTCTTATATAGGCGTTGCCGACCGCAGCGCCGTGTTCTGTCTGTCTACATATCTCTGTATTTGAATACGAATAGCTATGCCAGTTTCTTTGCCGCTTCAGTGTAGAGGAGATAGGAGATCCAGTATTAGAATCGGAATTTAGAAGAGCTTTGGAAAACTTAGGGTGCTCGTAAACCGTGGGATCAATTTGAACAAAATTTGGTACGCATTTCGTTTACCGACCGGAGAGTATCGCTGTGGGCATAAGAACCACCCACGTATGGAAGGGATGGGAATGGGATGAAAAAGATGTGTAGACCATGATGCGCGAATACCCAAACTATATTCATCCAATCTTGGGATTGAGAGCATTTAGCGACCTGCAATGAAAGTTTACACGTACGTTCAAACATTTACGAAACTTTTTCTCGCTTACAACCCCCACAAAATTATCAAAGGAAGTTTATCACTTACTACATTATCGCAAAACTGTCGTACAGCCACGATGTTTTTATTTATTACCCTTTTTACTACTAACCTTATTCCTGACACACGTTGCAGATAGCATTCACTTCCACAGCTGAATGTGCATGCAAAATTATATCACTGTATGACGCATAGTTCAGGAGATTTGACGCAATAAACATTGAGATGCGTGAAAAACTGTTGAATGCAGCATAACCATTAACTTTATTGCCTCTTGGCTACTATTAGCAACGGATTTCGGTGACAGTACCCACAGATGCCACTGAATGCTCCTACAAAATTATATCATTGTATGACACATGGTTTGGAGGATATGATGTCATAAGACGGATGACCATAGATGTTAAGTCCCAGAGACATTTGAACCATGATGTCATAAAAATGGAGCTATATGAGAACGAAACTGGAGGGCGAAATTCGCTAGAGATATAGGTCAACTATGTGCAGAAGTATGAATGAAATATGTTAAATGTGCGTATGGGGGCTGGGAGTGGATAAAAACTCCAACCAAACTTGGTATTCATATCACTTACTATGTGAAAAAAATACCGTGGGGTTACAACTAGCAACCTCCTAGCGGAGTGAGTGTGGTCATGTGGAGAGAGAACAGCAGGAGGAACGGATATACAGGCAAGGGGAAGGACGAAACAGGCAGAGAGAGGAAGAGGAGGAAACGGACATACACTCCTGGAAATTGAAATAAGAACACCGTGAATTCATTGTCCCAGGAAGGGGAAACTTTATTGACACATTCCTGGGGTCAGATACATCACATGATCACACTGACAGAACCACAGGCACATAGACACAGGCAACAGAGCATGCACAATGTCGGCACTAGTACAGTGTATATCCACCTTTCGCAGCAAGGCAGGCTGCTATTCTCCCATGGAGACGATCGTAGAGATGCTGGATGTAGTCCTGTGGAACGGCTTGCCATGCCATTTCCACCTGGCGCCTCAGTTGGACCAGCGTTCGTGCTGGACGTGCAGACCGCGTGAGACGACGCTTCATCCAGTCCCAAACATGCTCAATGGGGGACAGATCCGGAGATCTTGCTGGCCAGGGTAGTTGACTTACACCTTCTAGAGCACGTTGGGTGGCACGGGATACATGCGGACGTGCATTGTCCTGTTGGAACAGCAAGTTCCCTTGCCGGTCTAGGAATGGTAGAACGATGGGTTCGATGACGGTTTGGATGTACCGTGCACTATTCAGTGTCCCCTCGACGATCACCAGTGGTGTACGGCCAGTGTAGGAGATCGCTCCCCACACCATGGTGCCGGGTGTTGGCCCTGTGTGCCTCGGTCGTATGCAGTCCTGATTATGGCGCTCACCTGCACGGCGCCAAACACGCATACGACCATCATTGGCACCAAGGCAGAAGCGACTCTCATCGCTGAAGACGACACGTCTCCATTCGTCCCTCCATTCACGCCTGTCGCAACACCACTGGAGGCGGGCTGCACGATGTTGGGGCGTGAGCGGAAGACGGCCTAACGGTGTGCGGGACCGTAGCCCAGCTTCATGGAGACGGTTGCGAATGGTCCTCGCCGATACCCCAGGAGCAACAGTGTCCCTAATTTGCTGGGAAGTGGCGGTGCGTCCCCTACGGCACTGCGTAGGATCCTACGGTCTTGGCGTGCATCCGTGCGTCGCTGCGGTCCGGTCCCGGGTCGACGGGCACGTGCACCTTCCGCCGACCACTGGCGACAACATCGATGTACTGTGGAGACCTCACGCCCCACGTGTTGAGCAATTCGGCGGTACGTCCATCCGGCCTCCCGCATGCCCACTATACGCCCTCGCTCAAAGTCCGTCAACTGCACATACGGTTCACGTCCACGCTGTCGCGGCATGCTACCAGTGTTAAAGACTGCGATGGAGCTCCGTATGCCACGGCAAACTGGCTGACACTGACGGCGGCGGTGCACAAATGCTGCGCAGCTAGCGCCATTCGACGGCCAACACCGCGGTTCCTGGTGTGCCCGCTGTGCCGTGCGTGTGATCATTGCTTGTACAGCCCTCTCGCAGTGTCCGGAGCAAGTATGGTGGGTCTGACACACCGGTGTCAATGTGTTCTTTTTCCCATTTCCAGGAGTGTAGATTGGGAAGGAGGAGATGTACATTAGAATTGGAATAAATGGTACACCTTGTACTCGTTATTGAAGTAAATGTTTAGGTTGCCCACCCGGTTGGTCATGCAGTCTCAAGCACGGCTTTCCGGGTGGGAAGGAGCGCCGATCCCTGGCACGAATCCGCCCGGCGGATTTGTGTCGAGGTCCGGTGATCCGGCCAGTCTGTGGATGGTTTTTAGGGAGTTTTCCATCTGCCTTGGCAAATGCGGGCTGGTTCTCCTTATTCCGCCTCAGCTACACTATGTCGGCGATTGCTGCGCAAACAAGTTCTCCACATATGCGTACACTACCATTACTCTACCAAGCATAGTGGCTACACTCGTCTGGTGTGAAACGTTCCCTGGGGGTCCACTGGGGGCGAACCGCACGATAACGCTGGGTTCGATACGGGGCGGCAGAGGGGAGAAGTGGACTGCGGTAGTCGTCGTGGGGTTCCAGACCACTGCGGCTGAGACAGGGACGGAGCCTCTCCATCTTTTCTAGGTCCACGGTTAGCATAACGTAACATAACATAACGTAAACGTTCAGGTTCATGTTATCAAAAACCTCAACAACTGGGCCCCCTTCGTGGTATGTAAAACGCCCCAAACGTCACAGAAGCACTTTCGACCTGGACTGCACACACTGCCTCGCATCGTTTCAAAAAAGGCAAAATCGTGACTCATCCTACCACATTATGTGCGTCCAGTCAGCGACTGGTCAGTTTATGTGTTGGTTCCCATATTAAAAATAGGTGCTGCTGTGAGCAATGGTCTTTTCCGAGGTAGCCGACACAAAATGAAGAGTGACAACGGAAAATGTTCTTAATGTCACTTTCTCACAAAACGGTTTATCAATGCTGTTGTTTTCTCGGTTCTCTGTTGCGTGTCCTAGACTTTATCCAGTAGAGAAAGTCTTTCAAATATGTGTAAATAGCAGGTGCATGGGGTTTCAAGTGTTCAAATGTGTGTGAATTCCCAAGGGACCAAACGTCATCGGTCCGTAGACTTACTCGCTACTTAAACTAACTTATGCTAAGGGCAACACACACGCTCGTGCCCGAGGGAGGAGCCGCACAATCCGTGACATGGCGCCTTTAACTGCGCTCCACTCTGTGCGGCGCGTGATGTTTGTCCCAGGCCGTGCTTCCCTCTGGAGATCCAAAAATTAAAACGTGTGAGACGTGACTTTTGTTGACTACAGTAAACTACACACGTCAAAAAAGTTTTTCATCACCCCGATTCCCAGAACTCCTGAAGATAGTCTTTGATTGTGGATATTGTATCACAGCCAGAGTCCGTTTCACTGCTCAGAGATGTCACTAAACCCGCTCAGAGATGTAAACAACCATGCATGAGCAGCGCCTATTAGACGGAGGGTGTCTGACAGCAGATCAGTTCCAGTCATTCCACGAGGAAGGGGGTACACGGCTCGTGTTGTCTGTAGTGCAACCGTGCCTAGATGGTCAATACCGCGGTTCGATCGCGTCCGCATTGTTACTTAGTGCCATGGAGGGCTCTCAACAAGGGAAGTGTCCAGCCGTCTCGGAGTGAACCAAAGTGATGTTGTTCGGACATGGAGGAGATACAGAAAGACAGGAACTGCCGAGACATGGCTCGCTCAGACCGCCCTAGGGCTACTACTGCAGTGGATGACTGCTACCTACGGATTATGGCTCAGAGGAACCCTGACAGCAACGCCACCATATTGAATAATGCTCTTTGTTCAGCCACAGGACGTCGAGTTTCGACTCAAACTGTGCGCAATAGGTTGCATGATGCGCAACTTCACTACCGACGTCCATGGCCAGGTCCATCTTTGCAACCACGACACCATGTAGCGTGGTACAGATGTGCCCAACAACTTGCCGAATGGACCGCTAAGGATTGGCATCAAATACTCTTCACCGATAAGTCTTGTATATGCCTTAAACCAGACAATCGTCGTAGACTTGTTTGGAGGCAACCCGGTCAGGCTGAACGCCTCAGACACACTGTCCAACTTGTGCAGCAAGTTGGAGATTTCCTGATGTTTCGGGGTGGCATTATGTAGGGCCGACGTACGCCGCTGGTAGTCATTGAAGGCGCCTTAATGGCTGCACGATACGTGAATGCCGTCCTCCGACCGATAGTGCAACCATATCGGCAGCATATTGGCGAGGCATTCGTCCTCATGGACGACAATTCGTGCCGCCATCGTGCACATCTTGTGAATGACTTCCTTCAGGATAACGACATCGCTCGACTAGAGTGGCCAGCATGCTCTCCAGATATGAACCCTATTGAACATGCCTGGGACAGATTGTAAAGGGCTGTTTATGGACGATGTGACCTACTAACCACTCTAAGGGATCTACGCCGAATCTCCGTTGAGCAGTGGAACAATCTGGACCAGCATTGCCTTGATGAACTTGTGGATAGTATGCCATGACGAATACAGGCATGCATCAGTGCAAGAGGAAGTGCTACTGGATATTAGAGGTACCGGTGTGTACAGCAATCTGGATCCACCTCTGGAGGTCTCGCTGTATGGTGGTACAACATGCAAAGTGTGGTTTTCATGAGCAATACAAAGAACGAAAATGATGTATATGTTGATCTCTATTTCAATTTTCTGTACAGGTTACGAAACTCTCGGAACCGAGGTGATGCAAAACTTTTTTTTGGTGTGTGTAGCTAAATACCTAAAGCTGCATTTCTGTACTTGCATTACCACACATAAACCATTGTGTCTCGGTTTTACTGGCTCTTAAATTAATAGCTTTCCTCCTGCTATTTTTTGATAAACTGACACTTTTGAGACCTGGCTGTGTGCAAAACACAAGCTGAGTCTTGCAGAGAAGAAAACAGCAACGAGCCAATAGTAATAATGCCATTTATTTACGCAAATAGCATGGTCCATTTTCGCGCCGGTGGATTAATCTTCAGGTGGCTGTTCATATTTATGGCGCTATATTTTTGTGGTTCACTTCAGTTGCTGAAAAGAAAAACAGCCATCAGGTAATGTAAACAACAACAAATGTAGTACTATAAACGTGAACAGCGGTCTGAAGATGAATCCGTCGGTTCGAAAGCGGTAACGGCGCTATATTTATACATACAATAACGAGGCAAAACATTATGACCACTGATCACCGGGAGGCTGAATACCTCCTGGTGGTGTTGTGGGCACGTGACGCACCAAGAAAATAATGTAAGGGGAAGAGTGACGAATGGGCAATCATTATAGCGAAGATATGGGCCGCAAATGCGGTTTTGACAAAGAGCACATTGTTGTGGCCCTGCGACTAGAGACAAAGATCTATGAAACGGTGACACTGGCCGCCTGTTGGCGTACTGTCGTTGGGATCTATGGAAAGTGGTTGAAGGATGGCGAAATAACGTGTAAGCCGTATAGCATTGGTCGATCACGTCTCATAACAAAACATAGTGGTCGGAGCATCCCCCACTGTGTAATCCAGAATAGGCAACGATCTGCGGCAGATCTAACGACAGAGTTTAGTACTGTTTAAGGTGGCGTGGTCTCCTGACCTTAATTTCTTACATATTCCCTCCTCACAATCGTATTCTGCAGACCAAGACGCTTCATTCGAACCCAAACTCGATAAGGTAGAGTCAATTTTGTATGAATTCATGTAAGCGATATGCAAATCTAATAAGTAAATCGCAAGTGTGCGCTGAGGTTGAAAAAGTCGAGGCTGGCGTACACAACATGACGGCCACAGGAATTTTCGTTCTAAAGAGGCAACCAGCCCGCGCCCGCTGGGAAGCCCGTCCCTTCAGAGGGGTGGGTCAACACACACCTACTTCAGCTGGAACGACTGCCCAGAGAGAGGACAGCTTTTGTCAGAGCGAAGGGATAAAGAACCCCGTGTTCGACTTAAAAGTAAATTCCGCTACATTGTGTGTTTAAAATAGCAATGCTGATTGGCGGAATATTTCTGATGCAAAGAGCCAGAGGAGTGAGTGAAGACAGCGAATGATATACCCTTGCAACTTTTCCAGAAAAGGAGGCCGTTCCGTTGTCGCTCTTGGAGCAGGAACGTGTAACGAGAGCGAGTGCACTCGTATGTGTACGCAAAGAGCGAGGAACAAAGTCTCTCCTCAGTACTTCACTGGGAGAGCACCTCTGTCGTTAGTGAATCAGAGTGATACTCTATATTGAGTCACTCGTTTTAATATATATTTTTTTGTATTCAAAAAATTTTAAAAACCTCTCTCACACCGGCCTGATTTAGCTTCACTGATCAGGATAGTAAAAACATGCGTATGTTAAGGGAATTTTCATTCACAAAGCAGGCTTATCACATTCACACAGTTCAATACTGTTCTATCCTGATTAAATCGAGCTTAACTTAAATTCCATAAGGCAGTGAAGCAATTTCGAAGTCTCGGTGCGACGAAAATTGTCAGTCGATCTCCTGAAAACATTTGTAATAATTATTAACTTTCGGTGATCACATGGGGAAGACCGGAGATCTGCTGGTAAGACCGTGTTAGCCTATTTATTTGAAGTAACTGGATATCTTGTGCATACAAAACGGCAGGTTCGTCCAGTGTAAATCAGACGTTCCCCACTGATCCCATGCAACACAGCATAGTAAGCAGACACTGTCAATAATAATCAGTTAAATAATACGTGAACACACTTACTTTAGTTTAGTTCATGTATTAAATTCCTTCTCATACAGAATCTCATCAAGACGGCCGCTAGCTCAACAATACATACATATACATCCTCCTCCTTTCACAGCTAATCGGCAAGCATTCACTCCTTCTTTTCATAAGAGAAAACAGATAGCAGAGAAGCTATTCCATGGAGTAAATGGACGCTTCAAGGAATAATAGGGCTTGATACTACTTTCCATTGGTAATCATCGTGTATTAAAGTTTAGGGATCGGTAAGATAAGAAGAGATATTTCGAGATATGTACTGAGTTATATAATTTATAAAATTTCTGAAAATATCGCGGAGAGACCGCTGCAAGAGGCATTACATCGTGATTAAGCATTGTTCACTGTGTTGGCTGCCACATTTATTGTGCGGTGTGGACGCGGACAGAGTACTAGTTAAATGCCTGTGAGCAAATACTGAGTGGCATCGTGGTGGACTGGTTATCTGACTGGTGTACCATGCCAATAGTTAGACTAGGGGCGGATAGGAGTCCTTGACTTCATCAAGACGTAGGGAGAGTTTGATTGGCGAAGGTCAATCCAGATAGAAAGAGATTGTTGTGTTATTTGTCAGCAGCGAACGACGTAGGCAGCAGTCGTCGCAGCTTACAGTATTGTGCGGTACAGCATATGCAAGCCCCATCTGTCCTCCATAACAGTACACACCATCAGATTTCTCAAGGGACAGCCTTGACCGTACCTAGAAGAGTTATTCAAGTTGTGTAGTCGCAGCTCTCAGCCATTCTGCCGAGTAAACAACATTCTTAAAGAAAAGGGAGAAAACAACCTTTCCATACTTTGTAAAATAATAGCATTCCTATCCATAAAAGGCAATCTACTGTTCCGAAAAGAACCCGGAAATTTATTATTTTATAAGAAAAAGTTTCACTTGTTTTCTCAGAATTTTTTTTTTTGCAATAAATAATATTTTTCGTTCGTTTAATGTTTTTCTTACACTAACTAGCAGTACTACAGTACCCAAGTATTCCACTAGTTACGTAAGAATATAGAATATTTTTGTGTCTTTTCCTTACAGCGGACGACTCCAGAAGATATTTGTTGCTGAATGTTTTTCAAGCAGTTCTTGTTGGTAGGTTAGGAGCGTCTGTCTGACTTCTGTAGTAGTGTGAGGTGGAAATTGTTTCTTGCAGGAGCCAAAGGGTACTTGTTGAATCAATCCATTATAAAACTTGACAAAATAAAACCCACACACTCACAACTGGTGCGGACACCAGTGTTTCGGAGCACACCGTTCGACGGCCATAGTTGAACATGGAGCTCCACATCACAAGACACCTAAGTGATCCTGTGTTGACCCAACGATATCGTCAATTATGATTGCACCGGGCACAGCATCACTGAGTTTTCACTGTGGATCAATAGAAGCGTGTCGCCTGTCGAATGAATCGCATTTCTTGCTACACCACTTCGACGGTTGGGTCCTTAAACGGCATCATCCAGGTGAATGGCTGCTTGAAACGTGCACCACGCCACAGATGCAGGCCGGTGACAGCAGAAGGGGTACAATGAGTTGGGCTTCTATGGGATTTATGGTAGTACTCGAAGACACTGGCAGCTGTGAACTACGTCAACATTATTGTGGACCACCTCCATTCCTTTATGGCTGAAGTCTTGTCTGATGGCGACGACATCTTCCAGCAGAATAAGTCTCTGTGACACAACACGAGTGTCGTGCTGCAGTGCTTTGAGAAGCATGACAATGAACTCACACTGATGCCTTGGTCAGCAAATGCCCCTGACCTCTACCCACTGGATCACATATCAGGCGCCAGCTGTGTACCCACAAACCACCGCCCCGTAATTTGCGCGAATTTAGTGGCCTGTGAGTAGACATCTGGTGCCACATACTTCTGGAAATCTATCAAGGACTTGTAGAATCTGTGTCGAGCGCAGTCGCTACTATAATGTGTTTGCAAAGTGACCCAAAGCTTTCGTATTGGCACTGACAATCACAGCCATACGCACACACACACACACACACACACACATCGTTTGGTGTTGGGAGTGCCTATATTGTTGGCGACACCCCAAATCGATTTCGGCTTCCCGACCAGTGTTCGGATTATACTGCGGAGCTTTACACTATTCTCCAGGCTGTCCAATACATCCGTCGCCATCAGCGGATACAGTATGTTGTCTGCTCAGACTCTCTCAGCTCTCTCCTCAGTCTCCAAGCTCTTTACCCTGTGCACCCTCTGGTCCACCGGAGTCAGGACTGCCTCCGCTTGCTCCACATGGGGGGCGTCTCTGTGGCGTTCCTCTGGATCCCAGGACACGTTGGTATCTGTGGAAATGAGGCGGCCGATATAGCGGCCAAGGCTGCAGTCTCTCTTCTTCGGCCAGCTATTCGCACGATTCCCTTCGCCGATCTGCGGAGTGTTTTATGACGTCGTGTTGCTCTTTTGTGGCACGCACATTGGTCGACACTTCCCAATAATAAATTGCGGGACGTGAAAGCTCTTCCCTGTGCTTGGACCTCTTCCTCCCGAACTCGTCGTCGGGAGGAGGTAATTTTAACTAGACTCCGGATAGGGCACTGTCTTTTTAGCCATCTTTTAAGCGGCGATCCTCCCCCACTCTGTCCCCACTGCTCTCAACTGTGGACGGTGAGACACCTTTTACTTGAGTGCCCCTATTTTACTCCGTTACGCGCCCGTCTACAGCTGTCGCCTGATATACCTTCCATTTTAGCAGATGGCACGCGCTCAGCCGATCGCGTTCTCGAGTTCATTAGTGCCAGTGAGATGACGTCAGTAATTTGAAGCTCTTTTTGGGGACAAACAACCCCCCTTCTATAGTGGTTTTTTAAGCTTTCCTTCTGTTTTTAGTTTCCCCACTTTTTTGAGTTTTGCTCTCATTGCTGCTGGGTCCCAGTTTCGTTTTTCTAGCTTTTCCTAAGTCACAGACCGGGCGCTAATGACCGTAGCAGTTTTGCGCCTTAAACCATAACAAAAAAAACTAATTTTAATCACAGAAGGCATTCTCTCACTTAGTGCGGGGTGAACCCCCTGGACCGTACCTCGGTGTGGGACTTCAAACTGCGGAGGTGCTTGCTGGCCTCAGTATTATGCGGCTGTCAATATCTGCGCGTCATGGCGAGCATCTCGTCTGGGTGGTACATTACAGCGCGAAGCGCGTCGGTAAAAGACACAACACTCCCTGACCACTCACTCACCCTCAGTTTCAGCGTATCTGATCGCAAATCTGAACTTAAAGCGATGTCGTGTACTCAAATGCAGAGAAGTGTGCGAAGAAACAAAATGGCAGAGGGGCTCTCAGAGCTGTCATGTCCAACCTACTCCCCTTCCGCCCCCAGCCTCCCCAGGAACGCGTGGTTTACGGACTGGATATGTGGTGGGTGACGGCTACAGTCCATCATAAGGGTGCACATCCATCACTGAAACTTCCCCACTCACAACAGTATGAGCGCCACAGACTCCCCAACGTGTTAATGAGACTCAATGATTTGATTTTAACCACATATTTCCTTCGTGTGCAATATACAGGGTGTTACAAAGGTACGGCCAAACTTTCAGGAAACATTCCTCACACACAAATAAAGAAAAAATGTTATGTGGGCATGTGTCCGGAAACGCTTAATTTCCATGTTAGAGCTCATTTTAGTTTCGTCAGTATGTACTGTACTTCCTCGATACACCGCCAGTTGGCTCAATTGAAGGAAGATAATGTTGGCTTCGGTGCTTGTGTTGACATGCGACTCATTACTCTACAGTACTAGCATCAAGCACATCAGTACGTAGCATCAACAGGTTATTGTTCATCACGAACGTGGTTTTGCAGTCAGTGCAATGTTTACAAATGCGGAGTTGGCAGATGCCCATTTGATGTATGGATTAGCACGGGGCAATAGCCGTGGCGCGGTACGTTTGTATCGAGACAGATTTCCAGAACGAAGGTGTCCCGACAGGAAGACGTTCGAAGAAATTGATCGGCGCCTTAGGGAGCACGGAACATTCTAGCCTATGACTCGCGACTGGGGAAGACCTAGCACGACGAGGACACCTGCAATGGACGAGGCAATTCTTCGTGCAGTTGACGATAACCCTAATGTCGGCGTCAGAGAAGTTGCTGCTGTACAAGGTAACGTTGACCACGTCACTGTATGGAGAGTGCTACGGGAGAACCAGTTGTTTCCGTACCATGTACAGCGTGTGCAGGCACTATCAGCAGCTGATTGGCCTCCACAGGTACACTTCTGCGAATGGTTCATCCAACAATGTGTCAATCCTCATTTCAGTGCAAATGTTCTCTTTACGGATGAGGCGTCATTCCAACGTGATCAAATTGTAAATTTTCACAATCAAAATGTGTGGGCTGACGAGAATCCGCACGCAATTGTGCAATCACGTCATCAATACAGATTTTGTGTGAACGTTTGGGCAGGCATTGTTGGTGATGTCTTGATTGGGCCCCATGTTCTTCCACCTACGCTCAATGGAGCACGTTATCATGATTTCATTCGGGATACTCTACCTGTGCTGCTAGAACATTGCATGGGAGCTTAATTAATAAATTTGAAAATCATTTTTATTTTTTGGTAGCTGTATGTCCGATTACGCTGTTTCGTAAACGGTTGGCCCTGACTAGTTTTAGTACGCAATCTGACTGCATAGAACAACAACAAAGACTGAAATGAAAATTTCCGTTAATACAATTAATTAATTAAGTCCCCAGCAACTATAAAACCTACGAAACCAACAAAGCACAAGTGTAGCTGTTCTGTGTGTGGAAGTGTGATTCAACGTACACATCCGGCACGGTTCTTCTTCACTAAGACAAGAAATTTTAAATATCATTTATACTGAAGTAATTAAAAAAAAATAGAAATACTATAATTGCGTAAGGAAAGCAGAATTACACTCTAATACAAGAACACACGCCAGATGCTTTGTTGACTGAACCTGTAGTGACGCATTATTTAAGACACTGAGATAATAAAAAGAAAAGGAAAAATTTTTTTTCTTTTACCTTCATATATTGACGAAAATCACTCTAATCATTACAATATATCTCGACACCGACTCGCTAGTACCACATCTCAACAAGAACTGACTACTGCCACATCTCGACAAGCAGTCTTCACTACGGCGTCTCAGCAAGCACTTTTCACTAGCACATCTCAACAAGCACTGACTACTACGAGTTCTCCCCAAGCACTGCCAGTGGAGGCGGCTGAATAATACTCTTTGGCGCAATCTCTGGCGCAGTGTCTCAGTGTAGCCACCTTTCAACATGTGCCTTTACAAGTACGACACAAAATGTGGTTCATGCACGATGGAGATCCTGCACATTTCAGCCGAATTGTTCGTACGCTTCTCAACAACAGATTCGGTGACCGATCGATCGGTAGATGCGGACCAATTCCATGGCCTCCACGCTCTCCTGACCTCAACCCTCTTGACTTTCATTTATGGGGGCATTTGAAAGCTCTTGTCTATGCAGCCCCGGTACCAAATGTAGAGACTCTTCGAGCTCGTATTGTGGACGGCTGTGATAGAATACGCCATTCTCCAGGGCTGCATCAGCGCCTCAGGGTTTCCATGCGACGGAGGGTGGATGCATGTATACTCGCTAACGGAGGACATTTTGAACATTTCCTGTAACAAAGTGTTTGAAGCCACGTTGGTACGTTCTGTTGCTGTATGTTTCCATTCCATGATTAATGTGATTTGAAGAGAAGTAATAAAATGAGCTCTAACATGGAAAGTAAGCGTTTCCGGACACATGTCCACATAACATATTTTCTTTCTTTGTGTGTGAGGAATCTTTCTTGAAAGTTTGGCCGTACCTTTTTGTAAGATCCTGGATAGTGACAGACAAGTGCAGTGGGTGGACAAAAATACGAAAACACAAAAACTGGAACACATTACCATGACTTACACCGTGTAAGTAAACCGTTGGCATTTGAAATGGCTTCTGGTTGTCTCGGGATGAATAAATACAGGTCCTATATTGTTTTCATGGGAATCTTGTGTCTCAGTTCCTATAGAATTGTTGCAAGGTGACAATGACGGAGGTGGATAGCGATCATTCACACTTCATTCCAAATTAGACCACAAAACCAATCATGCACTATGTGAGCTGTGTGAATGGGAGCTCTGTCGTCTTGGAACGCAGGATCGCCATTGGGGAACAAAGATTGTACAGTGAAATGGATCTAATCAGCCAAAATGGCCACATATTCCTTGCCCATAATGCGACCTTGAAGAGAGACAATGCGGCTCATGTATTACGACGATATGGTTTCCCAAATCATCACTGAACCCTCGCCATGTTTCACTCTTGGGACGTAAACTGGGACAGAAGTTGGGAACAGTGTCACTCAAGACTCATCCGGCGAAATGACATTCTTCCATTGCTTCATAATCCAGGTCTTATCGCCCTAGCACCATGCTTACCAGTTATGGGCATTTTCATAAGTGATGAATAGTTTTGGAATTGCAGCTCACACTACAGTTCACAGTTGCCCACTTATGGGGCTCCTTTCGTGTTGTGTTAGTGTTGAGAGAGTTCGCAGTGACTTTTGCAGCTGTAGTGTTTTTATTTTTCATCGCAGCCCTCTTCCATGACCATCTGTCACGCCCACTCGACACACACTTTCGTCTGCATTGTGACTTAGCGGATGGTGTTTTTCCACTTTCTTTGCGTGCGGTGTAAATCTTCGATATGGTACCCCTTGAAACACCAACTTCACGGCTACCTCGGTTACGGAAGCAGCCATCATACGAGCACCAACTGATCACGTTCAAGGACACTTAGCTCCGACGTAACGCATTCACGTGTTCTGACCACAGCTGACACTGCAAAGCATTGAGGTCACTGTGCAGATGTTGTTCGTTGTCAAATAGAACAGCGCCACCTGCAATTTTGGCTAGCAACAGCATTTATGTTTGAACATCCAACTTGCAGTGTTCCCACATTTTTGTCCAACCACAAACTACGTGCAAGATACAAAGCAAACTGAAATAGCAATTTACTACTAATAACACCACTTTGCACACATCAGCAAATGCGAGAACTAACAAAACTGTCGTGAACATTCAAAAAGGTTGTAACCTAGACATGCTGATCATATTTCACCATCATATGCACAGCTGTTGTGGCCGCTGCAGACAAGCACAGAGACTGACATACCCTCTCTCTTCTCTGTAGTCTGATCAACTATCACTGTCCCACGTATCTCTCCGTGATCATAATACTCTTATCTGAACAATATGACAGAAACACCCATCTACATCAGAGCGAAATCATTTTTAAAATATTTCTTTTTAAAATTCAGTCTTGGTCACACTACGTATGTTACAAGAACATAGGTAACCGGTTTCGGTCATATCACATGACCATCATCAGACCTGTAATTTAGTTTAGAAAGTAATAAAAACCTTAATAGATTGACAATAAAATATGACAAAATGGTTATAAGGATAAAATAAAATAAGACGTGTTATACCCATGGCATCCTTCGCAGATGATACGTGGAGCAATCTTCTCAGCTGCTGTGATGTCAACTGGTGCCAGCAAGTGACGAGCATACGCTTAAGTACGAAGACCTCTTCTCCCTCCACCTCACGTCAACCAATCAATATAAAATGAATTCACATAATCGTCAAAACGTAAAAAAAAAAAAATCCGATAATAACATAAAAACAGTTATCTATAAAATATCTCTTTACAACCATGGAATTACTTAAATATTGTATAAAATATCAATTAAAAGCTTTAAAATAGCTGTACAGACGATTTATACTCAGTGTGCCCTCTATGGGCTAAGGTGGTACTACCACAATGGTTTCAAAGTCAACGATGTTGTGGAGGTCTTTGGCATTGAGGCATCATATCGATATGTGAGTTGTGACTCGACTGCAAGTCTACATCTATGCCAGATTCAGTCTGTCTTATATTATCTTTATTTGGCACTGGAGATATTTGTAATGATGGAATGATCAGCTGCAGAGTGGTATGATATTACAATTTTTTAAAATGTCATAAAACTGATTTATTAAAAATGGAGTCATATTTCGTAATATTTCTAGTTGGAAGTTTAAAATTGTGATATTAATATTTACGTACTGTTCTAAGCTACATTTCTGCCATGTCTCATCAAACACCTCATACCAAAGTATGCTAAAGTTAATATCAAATCTAAATCTAATGTTGCAAAATATGTACAACAAAAGAGTAGCATTTTATGGATTAAATCCGAAATCATTTCTGTCTCAGTCCATCGTTCATTCACTTTCTCATAGTCCTTCCAGCAGCGGGATCCCGACTCTGGAACAACCTGCTGCATTCATTAGAGAAGTGAATACCATTTCCAGTTTCGGAATACGAGCAGTGGCATATCTTCTAAAGGAACAATAGGGATTACCATTGTCCCTGTAAGCACTCTGAGTTGTGAGGCTCAGCTTCCTTCCATTTTCCGCGGACTGACTGTCGTTTTTGAGATGTTCTTGTTCTGCTGGAGGCGATCGCCTCAAGGAGAGCTCGATTTCAACGACGGCGGTCGCGACAGGGCGCGTTCGGCTGTACAGAGGACGGGGCGGTCGATGCAGGGCAGTGGGGTTGAGCGGCTCTGGCAGGATGGAAGTGGCAAGAGGAGTTAGGGCGCGACCGCCAGAACAGGCAGGGGTAGGCTCTATCGTTTTTCAGAACGAGAGGGCCACAGGTGTTTGTGTCAGGTTGCAAGGGACCATCGCCCTCTCTGGTCGTTTTTCCACTACTTAGTTATCTTCTTCAAATTCCGTTATTTGGTGGAGTGGCTGCAGTGATGTAATCCTGGACGTAAGTGTTGATCCTAATTACAAACTCTGATTCATAGCTTACGTGAAATCCTGAAAGGATCAGCCTGGATAGCGTCGCATTGCTGGCGGTTGTGTTATACACGGAAGAGCCAAAGAAAGTGGTACGCCTGCCTAATATCGTGTAGGGCCACCACAAACATGCAGAAGTGCCATAACACGACGTGGCATGTCCCCGAATAATGTCTAAGTAGTGCTGGAAGGACTTGACAACATGAATCCCTAAATCAGTAAAAGAAAAGGGGGCGTGGAAATCTCTCCTGAACAGTAAGTTGCAAGGCACCCAAGATATTGTCAATAATGTTCATGTCTGGGGATTTTGGTGGCCAGTGCAATTATTTAAACACAGAAGAGTGTTCCTGGAGCCACTCTGTAGCAATTCTGGACGTGTGGGGTATCACATTGCCCAAGTTCGTTGGAACGCACAATGGACATGAGTGGATGTAGGTGATCAGATAGTATGTTTACATACGTGTCATTCATCAGAGTCGTATCTAGATGTATCAGCGGTCCCATATCACACCACCTGCACACGTCCCACATCATTACAGAGCCTCCACCAGACTGAACAGTACCCTGCTGACATGCTAGGTCCATGGATTCATGAGGTTGATTCCATACCCGTTCACGTTCATCCACTCGATACAATTTGAAACGAGACTCGTCAACTAGGCAACATTTTTTCATTCATCGACAGTCCAACATCGGTGTTGACAGGCCCAGGCGAGGTGTGATGGTTTGTGTCGTGCTGTCATCAAGGGTACATGAGTGGCCCTTCGGTCCTGTAGAGGACAAGGGGTTATTTTTAGGAAATACGGTGCGAAATTGTGATTTAGTGGGTTTCAGTGCGCGATGCGCCAGCCTCGTGCAAATGGCGGACGAAGGCAGGCCGGCCGGCGCGTTATGCAGGTGACACAGTTTTGCAACGAGCATCGGTATGTGTCTACGTGCGCGGCAGCCATCAGAATGCAGCATTAGCAGAATTACGCAGGTGCGGGTCGCGTGTGGCGCGGTTGCATTAGCCAACTCATGGAGAACCTTCTAATAAACATGCCGCCATGTAACCGGTGGATTCAGCAGCGGTCTGCACTATTTAAGGGCATCAGAGGTGTGTGTCGGCATTCGGTTCGACCGACTGGTCGTTCGGTCCCTGGCACGTCGTCGTCATCAGTGACACTGCCCCCGAACACCGGTCGGCGGGGGGCGTTGCCCGCTGCTGCACCGGCGACTCCCGGCGTCGTCACGAGCCGCCACGTCTGCGAGCCGGGCCGCGCCTCATGCTGCTAACCCCCTACCGCCTGCGCAACTGCTGACCGAGCGCGGCGTCAAGTTCCCTGGACTGCGTGCAGCAGCTCGTCTCCACCACGACATGAGCGGTGGGGTTTAGCTACTGGAGAATGTATTGGGAGAACCAAAAATCAAGAGGAAGATTGCTAAAAACAATCACCAGTATTGTAATTGTAAACTGTCGAAGCTGCATTGGTAAAGTACCGCAACTTCAAGCGCTGATAGAAAGCACCGAAGCCGAAATCGTTATAGGTACAGAAAGCTGGTTGAAGCGAGAGATAAATTCTGCCGAAATTTTTACAAACGTACAGACGGTGTTTAGAAAGGATAGATTGCATGCAACCGGTGGTGGAGTGTTCGTCGCTGTTAGTAGTAGTTTATCCTGTAGTGAAATAGAAGTGAATAGTTCCTGTGAATTATTATGGGTGGAGGTTACACTCAACAACCGAGCTAGGTTAATAATTGGCTCCTTTTACCGACCTCCCGACTCAGCAGCATTAGTGGCAGAACAACTGAGAGAAAATTTGGAATACATTTCACATAAATTTTCTCAGCATGTTATAGTCTTAGGTGGAGATTTCAATTTACCAGATATAGACTGGGACACTCAGATGTTTAGGACGGGCAGTAGGGACAGAGCATCGAGTGACATTATACTGAGTGCACTATCCGAAAATTACCTCGAGCAATTAAACAGAGAACCGACTCGTGGAGATAACATCTTGGACCTACTGATAACAAACAGACCCGAACTTTTCGACTCTGTATGTACAGAACAGGGAATGAGTGATCATAAGGCCGTTGCAGCATCCCTGAATATGGAAGTTAGTAGGAATATAAAAAAAGGGAGGAAGGTTTATCTGTTAGCAAGAGTAATAGAAGGCAAATTTCAGACTACCTAAAAGATCAAAACGAAAATTTCTGTTCCGACACTGACAATGTTGAGTGTTTATGGAAAAAGTTCAAGGCAATCGTGAAATGTGTTTTAGACACGTACGTGCCGAGTAA
This sequence comes from Schistocerca piceifrons, assembly GCF_021461385.2. NCBI lineage: Eukaryota > Metazoa > Arthropoda > Insecta > Orthoptera > Acrididae > Schistocerca > Schistocerca piceifrons. The sequence continues at coordinate 102,802,805 of NC_060146.1, forward strand.
AACTGTGATGGACGGGAAAAACCCACCGTGGTACAACAATAAAGTTAGGAAACTACTGCGAAAGCAAAGAGAGCTTCACTCTAAGTTTAAACGCAGCCAAAACCTCTCAGACAAACAGAAGCTAAACGATGTCAAAGTTAGCTTAAGGAGGGCTATGCGTGAAGCGTTCAGTGAATTCGAAAGTAAAATTCTATGTACCGACTTGACAGAAAATCCTAGAAAGTTCTGGTCTTACGTTAAATCAGTAAGTGGCTCGAAACAGCATATCCAGACACTCCGGGATGATGATGGCACTGAAACAGAGGATGACACGCGTAAAGCTGAAATCCTAAACACCTTTTTCCAAAGCTGTTTCACAGAGGAAGACCGCTCTGCAATCCCTTCTCTAAATCCTCGCACAAACGAAAAAATGGCTGACATCAAAATAAGTGTCAAGGGAATAGAAAAGCAACTGGAATCACTCAACAGAGGAAAGTCCACTGGACCTGACGGGATACCAATTCGATTCTACACAGAGTACGCGAAAGAACTTGCCCCCCTTCTAACAGCCGTGTACCGCAAGTCTCTAGAGGAACGGAAGGTTCCAAATGATTGGAAAAGAGCACAGGTAGTCCCAGTCTTCAAGAAGGGTCGTCGAGCAGATGCGCAAAACTATAGACCTATATCTCTGACGTCGATCTGTTGTAGAATTTTAGAGCATGTTTTTTGTTCGAGTATCATGTCGTTTTTGGAAACCCAGAATCTACTATGTAGGAATCAACATGGATTCCGGAAACAGCGATCGTGTGAGACCCAACTCGCTTTATTTGTTCATGAGACCCAGAAAATATTAGATACAGGCTCCTAGGTAGATGCTATTTTTCTTTACTTCTGGTAGGCGTTCGATACAGTTCCGCACTGTCGCCTGTTAAACAAAGTAAGAGCCTATAGAATATCAGACCAGCTGTGTGGCTGGATTGAAGAGTTTTTAGCAAACAGAACACAGCATGTTGTTATCAATGGAGAGACGTCTACAGACGTTAAAGTAACGTCTGGCGTGCCACAGGGGAGTGTTATGGGACCATTTCTTTTTACAATATATATAAATGACCTAGTAGATAGTGTCGGAAGTCCCATGCGGCTTTTCGCGGATGATGCTGTAGTACACAGAGAAGTTGCAGCATTAGAAAATTGTAGCGAAATGCAGGAAGATCTGCAGCGGATAGGCACTTGGTGCAGGGAGTGGCAACTGACCCTTAACATAGACAAATGTAATGTATTGCGAATACATAGAAATAAGGATCCTTTATTGTATGATTATATGATAGCGGAACAAACACTGGTAGCAGTTACTTCTGTAAAATATCCGGGAGTATGCGTGCGGAACGATATGAAGTGGAACGATCATATAAAATTAATTGCTGGTAAGGTGGGTACCAGGTTGAGATTCATTGGGAGAGTCCTTAGAAAATGTAGTCCATCAACAAAGGAGGTAGCTTACAAAACACTCGTTCGACCTATACTTGAGTATTGCTCATCAGTCTGGGATCCGTACCAGATCGGGTTGACGGAGGAGATAGAGAAGATCCAAAGAAGAGCGGCGCGTTTCGTCACAGGGTTATTTGGTAACCGTGATAGCGTTACGGAGATGTTTAACAAACTCAAGTGGCAGACCCTGCAAGAGAGGCTCTCTGCATCGCGGTGTAGCTTGCTCGCCAGGTTTCGAGAGGGTGCGTTTCTGGATGAGGTATCGAATATATTGCTTCCCCCTACTTATCCCTCCCGAGGAGATCACTAATTAGGGAGATTAGAGCGCGCACGGAGGCTTTCAGACAGTCGTTCTTCCCGCGAACCATACGCGACTGGAACAGGAAAGGGAGGTAATGACAGTGGCACGTAAAGTGCCCTCCGCCACACACCGTTGGGTGGCTTGCCGAGTATAAATGTAAATGTAGATGTAGATGTACTCAGCCACGCCTTACAACCACGACCACGTCACCCGCTCCGGTCATCCTATTACAAGTGGTGTCAGTCGGGCAACCTGCGCATCACACACTCCTGTTACAATTGGTGACAGTAGTGGTCTTCTCCCTGGATTTGGAGGAAACTGTGGCTGGTAATCGACGAGGATATGTGGCACCTGAGAAGGGCAACAATGGATCAGCAACTCCTGCTACATGACAAGTAACTGCCAATTTTTCGTTTGGTGGTTTGTCTGAACCTGTAGCATAGTCCGTCTTCCCTTCCTGTTCTTCTTTCTGGGCTTACTGTAGTTTTGATTCGATAGCTGGTAGTGATGGAGCAGTCTGTGTCAGCCGAGGTGGCTGTTCAGCAGCTACTTGAGCGAGTGTCGGAATTAGAGCTTGCTTGGTCTAAAGAAGCGAGCAAGGAACGGTTTCCCGTTAATGCAGTAATTCTTGACACTAACGCTGCGTCTTTGGTCACCCCTTTCTCGGGAAAAACTGGGGAGGATGTTATGATTTTTTTTAGAACTTCAGCACGGCCACTAAATTGGGAAATTGGGGTGCAGAAACACTTTTGCATATTGCTAAGGTGAAAGTAACTGGAGATCCCAGAGCGTACATTACATGCCATGAAGAAGTAAGGGATGCTCTGACATTTGAAGTATTCAAAAAAGGGTTGCTGGAAAGGTATCAGAGGAAAAATACGTCTAGATATTATTGGGAACAATTGAATAGAATGTATCAAAGGAATGGGGAATCAATAGAAGCTTTTGTAGATCGAATTCGAAAAATTAATGTTAATACCTGTGAGCTAACGGATTCCGATGGGGTTAATGAAGCCATTCTGCAGGAAGCTGAGCAGAAGGCACTAGACGCATTTTTGTGGGGAATACAACCCGAAACCTCCCGCAATATTAGGATGGAATTCCCTAAGACTCAATGAGACAGTCGGAATCGCTGTGCCGTTAGAGGAAGCTGAAGCAGTAACAAAGACGTGGGACAGGAAAGCAGTGTTTAACGCAGAAATAAAATGTTTCAGATGTGGTCGGATGGGACACATTAGATGCGATTGCAAGGAAGTGCAGTGCAGGAAATGCAGACGTTGGGGTCATCGGGAGCGTAATTGCAATGGGTCCTGGCAGAAACATGATAGGAAACCGCAAGGTGGGCCTCACCCCCCTCAGTAAAGTGGGGTAGAAGGTGGTGTGTCCACTGTGCAACACCCCCGGTAAGGATTAATGCTAGTGCAGAATCAGTGGCAGACTTTTTTCTGACCGGCTTGGTGAGGGGCAGACCGTGCAAATTTTTATTGGATACCAGGTCTCAGGTATCCGTGGCGAGTAGAAATGTACTCGGTAAAGCAGAATTAAAACCACCACACTGGGCGTTAAGTGGCGTGCGTGGGGGACAGGTGAAGTCACTCGGATCAGAGGTGTTAAGCTTCCGAGTGGAAATGAGGAACTTCCAGGTGAAGGTAGAAGTTCTTCCAGTTGTTGGCAGCAGCTATGATGTCATACTCGGATTGGATTTCCTGGTTGCGCATCACGCAAAAGCTAACCTGGAACGGCGTACAGTAGAACTGGATGGAATACAATTTCGCCTAGGTTCTGCGGCCGAAAAACCGTTACTGTCGCAAGGAACCGCCTAGACGTCGGGTGGGCCACCTAAACTGCATACAAGGTCCCTTGTGTGTCGTTAAATCTTTGTCTGAGAATGAGCCGCTGGATAAAATGAAGTGTTTTACGCGCCGTAGCGTGTCCTACGCGCGGGAGATAGAAGGAAGAAAGGTTGTGCCTGTCAATATTGATAATTTTGGCCTAGAAGAGGTGCAGTTAGCACGGGGTAACCGTAATAGCGAATCTGGATGTAATAGGGGAAGATGAACTGCAATTGTGAACAGCAGAGTAATCACGTAGGTGTAGATGTAGGGAAGATGACATACTACATTCGGTTAATAACGAAAGCTGTTCAGATCCATTCCACCGTTTGCGTTGCAAAATTGTACCTTTTATGTGGACTAAAGATTGTCAAAATGCATTTCAGAAAGTCAAAAATGCTTTGCTTAGTGCAGATGTTTAGTGCATTTTGACCGCGTCAAGCAAGTACACTCCTGGAAATTGAAATAAGAACACCGTGAATTCATTGTCCCAGGAAGGGGAAACTTTATTGACACATTCCTGGGGTCAGATACATCACATGATCACACTGACAGAACCACAGGCACATAGACACAGGCAACAGAGCATGCACAATGTCGGCACTAGTACAGTGTATATCCACCTTTCGCAGCAATGCAGGCTGCTATTCTCCCATGGAGACGATCGTAGAGATGCTGGATGTAGTCCTGTGGAACGGCTTGCCGTGCCATTTCCACCTGGCGCCTCAGTTGGACCAGCGTTCGTGCTGGACGTGCAGACCGCGTGAGACGACGCTTCATCCAGTCCCAAACATGCTCAATGGGGGACAGATCCGGAGATCTTGCTGGCCAGGGTAGTTGACTTACACCTTCTAGAGCACGTTGGGTGGCACGGGATACATGCGGACGTGCATTGTCCTGTTGGAACAGCAAGTTCCCTTGCCGGTCTAGGAATGGTAGAACGATGGGTTCGATGACGGTTTGGATGTACCGTGCACTATTCAGTGTCCCCTCGACGATCACCAGTGGTGTACGGCCAGTGTAGGAGATCGCTCCCCACACCATGATGCCGGGTGTTGGCCCTGTGTGCCTCGGTCGTATGCAGTCCTGATTGTGGCGCTCACCTGCACGGCGCCAAACACGCATACGACCATCATTGGCACCAAGGCAGAAGCGACTCTCATCGCTGAAGACGACACGTCTCCATTCGTCCCTCCATTCACGCCTGTCGCGACACCACTGGAGGCGGGCTGCACGATGTTGGGGCGTGAGCGGAAGACGGCCTAACGGTGTGCGGGACCGTAGCCCAGCTTCATGGAGACGGTTGCGAATGGTCCTCGCCGATACCCCAGGAGCAACAGTGTCCCTAATTTGCTGGGAAGTGGCGGTGCGGTCCCCTACGGCACTGCGTAGGATCCTACGGTCTTGGCGTGCATCCGTGCGTCGCTGCGGTCCGGTCCCAGGTCGACGGGCACGTGCACCTTCCGCCGACCACTGGCGACAACATCGATGTACTGTGGAGACCTCACGCCCCACGTGTTGAGCAATTCGGCGGTACGTCCACCCGGCCTCCCGCATGCCCACTATACGCCCTCGCTCAAAGTCCGTCAACTGCACATACGGTTCACGTCCACGCTGTCGCGGCATGCTACCAGTGTTAAAGACTGCGATGGAGCTCCGTATGCCACGGCAAACTGGCTGACACTGACGGCGGCGGTGCACAAATGCTGCGCAGCTAGCGCCATTCGACGGCCAACACCGCGGTTCCTGGTGTGCCCGCTGTGCCGTGCGTGTGATCATTGCTTGTACAGCCCTCTCGCAGTGTCTGGAGCAAGTATGGTGGGTCTGACACACCGGTGTCAATGTGTTCTTTTTTCCATTTCCAGGAGTGTAGTTTTGCAAGTCGACGCTTCTTCTTACGGAATCAGTGCTGTGCTTCCACACAGAATTGGTACACAAGACAGACCTATTTCTTTTGCCTCGAAGTTGTTAACTGAAACTCGGTGCAATTATTCGCAACTAGTAAAAGGAATCTCTCGCTATTGAGTATGGTGTGACCAAGTTCCATCACTATTTGTATGATCGCACGTTCTCTTTAGTGACAGATCACAAGCCTTTGCAGTTCTTGTTTCAGCCGTCAAAGCTGGTTCCTACACGTACTGCTCAAAAATTGCAACGCTGGGCTTTGTTGCTTTCACAGTAGCGGTATGAAATTGCGTACAGACCTACGGCCCTACTCGCCTTCCGATTGGCCCAAACTCTGATTCTGATGCATCTGCCGCATCTTGTTGCCAAATCGATGCGCACCACTCTGAATTGCTGGAATCTTTTCCGTTGCACTACAGAAAAATTGCACAGGCTACGGAATCAAACCCAGATCTCAAGATTTTGTTGCAGTACATTCGTTCGTCTTGGCCTCATTCATTGAAAAGTATCCCGAATTCAGTTGTGCACCGATATTTTGTTCGTCGGCCGTACAATAAGGTGTGATTATAGTTCAAAATTGCAGCGGACAATCTCGTGTGCACATTCCCAAAGTACTGCAGAAGGATGTGTTGTGTTTGTTACATTGGGGAATTGTTCGCACTAAACAGATAGCGCGACGTCACTGCACTTGGCAGGGCATGAACGCTCACATTAAACAGATGACGGTACAGTGTAGCGCATGCGCGGAAAACCAATCCACTCCACCACAGACATTCTCAGCTTGGCCTATCTCAATCGCCATGGCAACGAGTGCACTTTGTAGGACCATTTTGGAACACTCGTTGCCTAATCGTGGTAGACTCTTTTAAGCAAGTTTCCATTTGCGGTGCCTATGGCTTCTACCACATCACATAGCACCGTCCAAGCGTTGTCCCCCATATTTTGCATAGAAGATTTGCCGGAAGTACACGTGTCGGACAACGGACCACAGTTCACTTCACGTGATTTAGAACACGATTTTGTACACGAAATGCCATTCGTTATCTAACAAGTGCTCCGTTTCACCCACAGTCCAACAGAGAAGCAGAATACTTCGTAAGCACTTTCAAACAACAGAGGGCCAAGCTTCCCACCTCCCACAAACGGGGACAGGCGCTGCAAGTTTTTCTCGCCTCCTATCGCTCCCACCCACGAGACGGACCATCACCGGCGTAGCACACTGAACAAAAGGGTGTCGAGGTCCATGTACATGACACTTATCCGACCCCTGATGACGTACGCAGCCCCTGTCTGGGGATACGCTGCGCCTACACGCCTGCGCCGTCTGCAGCTCATACAAAACAAAGTACTCAAAATCATAAGCAATGCTCCACGATACACACGCATCGCGGAGCTTCACCGGGAATACCGACTTGAGACTCTCACGGAGGTAATCCACAAACTAACCACAAGACTATACAGAAACTCCAGACATTCGCAGAACCCGTTTATTCTGAATCTGGGGGACTACGACCACAACCATAGATGGAAACATAAAAGACCAAAAGACATACTTGTAAGGACCTAACATCTATGGCCAAGCGTACGCAAACATAACGGTACAGGCGAGCCCCTGTTAATCAGACGCCATTGCTGGATATCCAGCTGGAAGACACTTGCCGAATAACTGGCACCACGCAGGGAAGCCGTACCGTACACTGCATGCAGACAAGCTCCACACATCCCCCACACAGTGAGATGATCTATGGCCGATCTCCCACTACTGTATAACGATCTTGATTGTTCCAGGAATGTAGCGGCCGCAGCAACTGGGATACATCGCCATCGCTTGCCACGGTAGTGATGCATGATACCCATACTAACAAATCCAACCTTGCATGAATTATCGCAGCTAGTAAGCCACTACTGCTCTTACTACCCATCCCACTGTCGCTGAGGTTTTTTTCCCACGGCACGAGCCTTGGCACTTTTTTCCCTCTGCTCTTCAAATCGCTACCCTCACTCGCGTTTCGTCCACTATCTATCACCTGATGGACCGTGTTAATGCGTAGCCTTACCCAGACGCACGGACAACATCACAGCCCAGCATCCTGTGATCCACTTACTAGATAACTAACATGTTGACGGAGGTGACAGTTTGGTGACCACGTTGGTGCGGGCGTGGAGCGGCCCCATCTCTAATATGGCGGAACTTCTGCGTGGCCGCCACCATCGGACGCTGCTCCACATACCACAGAATCCAGCGCAGACACTAGACCGCGAGTTTCGCTTTGCGCCACACAATCTTATTCTTTTCAGGGTTTATGGCAACCGTGGGCGTTGGGAAAGAGGCGTCATCCAGGAACGCATTGGCTCTTCTACTCGTATGTATTTGATTGCAGATCCCAATGGTCTGCAGCGCCGCCACCAGAACCAACTTCACTCATGTCATTTGCACCTTGATTCTAGTGCTTTTCTTCCACCAGATTCACAGCAAGGGACACTGTGAACTTCACAGCCGCCCACTGGTGCCACCAGGGCACGCCTTGAGGAGTGGATGGACTATACGCACTCGCCCCTGCTGTCCCCACTCGCCGGCGGTGTGGACCTGGGCCCGCCGTAGCTGTCGCCATCGCCATCGCCATCATCGCCCCATGGCGCACCCTGTTTCACGGAGGATGTCCCTATTGCCTCGCAAGCCAGATGGCAGGGTACGGTCTGGAGTACTATGTCTTCCACAGCTATGGCTCCTGGTTCATCTCTACGTCCAATGTCCTGCCTCCCTCCCCATTGTCGTTTGCAGCCTCACTAAACAATGGTGCGGAATTTTGGGGGAGGGGGGGGGGGGAGGAATGTGCTGGTGAAGTTGGCACCAGCACACCAGGTGGCACAGAGGCTGCGAGAAGATTGATGGAGGCCAAAGACAGACTCACAAGAAACGTGCCACCTACACCCTTTCGGCCGCTAGAATTTAGATCTCCACTGCGCACTGGAGGGGCCAGTTACCCAGTCAGTTCCAGTCCATCATCCAGTGAGTCACCGAGACATCGGTCACAGCCCAGTCACTTGCAGTCGCAGACAGTAGCAGGCACCACATAGCGACCAGGGTAGTGTACATAGCGGACTTGTACTTCACCAGCAGTGAGGCTAATGTGGTCTATTACGGAGAGTTTATACCACAACACCTGAACTATCTAGGGTTAAATAAAGAACCCAGTTAATATATGCGTGCAGTTTGTGTTTCAGAAAGAGAATACTGGCCACCAATCAACATCCTCTCCTTGGTACAGGCCTATAGTGACAATGAGACGACTCAAAATTCGGTATATCTTTGATTTCATCTTTCAATTTATTGGGTTTGGAAAAATCAACATTGAAGCCTCCACATATGAAAATATTTTTCTTGAGGGGGACGAAATTCTTTGACATCTCTTCTACATGATGATGAAAAACTCACCTACATACACAGATGATTATTGTATTTTGAGTTTGCAGTTCCACTGTTGAGTTCTCAAATTTTATATTTTCTCGAGCATAAAAGCAGCTACCATCATGCCTGAGTATTTTTCTACAAAATATGTGTGCTACTTTGAACTGAGGTCAGAGTGTCAGTTCTAGCATGTCTCTAGTCATCCAGAGCTCAGAAAACATAAGACAGAACTATCATCACTCATATTGCCTAACAAGATTTCTATGTCATTCAGCTTGTTTGAAAGAGACGGAACATTGTGGTGAAGGAATTTAGAGTCTGAACTACGAATTATATTTACTTGCTTGACCACTTACCCCTTTTATAGATTTAGCGTTGGTAGCTGTAGAAAGTCACCCTTGTTTTAAGAAGTGGGTGATGTATTCCTGCTAGCTGGTTCCATGGATCTCAGTTCTGACTCCTTGTGCTGTGGAGCTTGTGATTACAATCCACTTCTTGAGAAGTATATGTTTCGTTTTCTGCAGTTGTATCTCAATCACTTTCAAACTACATTTATTTTAGTGAAACATTGATGTCTTCAGATAAACTCGTTGGTTCAAAGATGAATGCACTTGTTTTATACGACTGAAGAAGGCCTATTGCATACTTGCTCCTTCCCATTTCCCCTGTTAATCCAAGTGAAAACCATGATGTGTGAATTTATCATGTAACCATCTTTGAATTTCAAAGTTTATTGATATTCTGATTTTGTTCCAGATAACTGTTTGCACCAAATGATTATCAACCATGCTAATTTTTTTGTTTGTGTATTTTTTGTTGAATGTTTAGTAACTGAGTGTGAAATAACGTTTATCTTATTACTGACTTGGGGAACATAATGTGAGACACTGTCAATGTTTTCAAGAATGTTGCGATATGAGTCTTCAACATCGTTTGACCCAGCCATTAATATAGCTCTATCACTCACAGTCAAGGCTTCTGCTAATTCATCAGTTCGATTAACAACTTCGTCGAGAGGAGCATTTGGCTTAATAAAACTTTGAATGTTATACTTTGATTCAAGTTTTTGTCTAGATTCGTTCTGCAGTATCTGCCTTGACTGGCAGTCACTATTAAAACTTTTGGTTTCCATACTCTACTCCTTGACTCATAATTTTATTTCCTGTGTTTAGGAACTTCATCTTCTGGAAAACTCATGGTGACATTAACCACAGTTTCCCTTTCACTGGTTGGCATGTAAACACTGTCTTTAGTTATACTCACATGCTGCACTGCCTTTTTGCTTGCTGGCATCAGAACTGTTCCTTTGCCTGTAAGTAAATTTACTTGTTCTGGTACATTTTTTTCTGGATGGCGTTGTCAATGGACATGCGTTATAATTTCAGTTTGCCTTCATTTGTGATTTTAAATTAGCTGTGCTCGAGGAACTTTTTACTCTACAGTATTTTTCTCTGGTTATATATTTGCTTAGTTTTTGCTCTAACTGATTTTCGCTAGCAGAGCATATCTATCATCTTGCAACACTTTAATTATTTCGTCGTTCGGTCCTGAGTCCATTATCAGTTTTTTTTATCGCCATTTGGCAGCAGAAAACAGTTCTTCATGTAAAATCGTGCAGACATTCCATTCAAGTTATTCACTTTAATAGCCCATGAGTAGCACAGATTGTCTTTGTTGCCACCTTTTTTAGACACTTTGCACATAAGAAACTGGAATTTATATCAGTTTTCATTAACTATAAATTTATTATGATTTTACTCTGCACCATCTTGCCAATGGTATGTCTCTTAACATTGTTTATGTAAATTTACGTTGCAGGGTATTGGTAGAAATGTTGACAGCCATTCTTAAAATAACTTACATGATGTACTAGAATTGTGTTTGTATTGTACTGAATCACAGATTAATTTTTTAAAGGTATTATGCTTTATTATTGCAAAAATGGTTAATGCAAACCTTAGTATCACAAACTGAAACGATTCAGACCCTTTTAGTATTTTTGAAAGATTTCACAGTAAAGCACCATTAATGCACTCAGCAAGTAAATAGTGGTAAGATAATACTAGCCTTCATTAAGTTCTCTCATTTTGCAAATACACAAGTGTTTATAACCCATTGTCGAAGTTTAAGAATAAATAATGAGTAGAATTTAAAATTTAAAAAAATATCATTACTCCAAATATATATGAAGACACTTCTTATTTGAATAAAACAATCACATTACATGTTCTTGAAATGCTGTATTTACGAGAGTTTATTAAAACTTTATGGAGAAATTTCTCTATCCCTACCATCGTTTACAGCCGAGGTCTTCATATATACTGTTGCTAACTTGCGATACATACTGTTGCTTGGATAGATGTCTACCATGCAAACAGCTCTACATGTTTCTGTTTAAAAATGTTCTATTTTACAGGTCTGTCCTGATCACACAAACTTTTACACATCACTATTACTGGTTTTGGCTATTGCCATCTTCAGATCTGTTAAAAACAAAAACAGTGTGTAACCAACTATGTTCAGTTTGCTGACGCTAAATCTATAAAAGGCCTGGTGTTAGACAAGAAAGATGAAGTCTTTACATGTTTAACAGCCATGTATACCAGCTATACATATCATAAAATACTCTGGTATAGTATCAATGTCAAACTAAACATGTAGGTACATATTAAGTGGTGGTGATGATCAGAATGCGTCTGGTATTTAGACAAAAAACTTAAAATTACTTCCCATGGCAGACGAGCATCTGACCATAAAACGTGTACTGACGTACTACATGTGGAATTAGATCCATACTTAAAAGCCACATAAAAAGTGCAAATACTAATAACGTGAAGCTTCTAGCCTGCCAGAGTAAAACATACAATTGTATAAAAGCCAGTATAAAAAGCTTATGAATGAAATCACGTCGCTAAAACGAAATCCTCTAGCAAGACAAAACAAGTGTAAGGTAATTAACAAAACAAGACTGTAACAGGAAGTGTAATGTAACTAATAAATACCAGATGCATTCTGATCATCACCAGCACTTACTATGTAACTACACGTTTAGTTTGACGTTGATACTATATCAGAATATTTTATTATATGTATGACTTGCATACATGGCTGTTTATCATGCAAATACTTTTTATGTTTCTTATGTAGCACCAGCCCATTTATAGATTAACGTCAGAAAACTGAACTTCGTTGGTTACACCCATTTTGTGTTTGTAAAAGATCTGAAGACAGCAGTAGCTGAAACCTGTAATAGTGAAAGGTAAAGCTTGTGTGATCAAGACAGATCTGTAAAATGAAGTGCCAAAAATTTGACCACGGGCTCCTTTTTAAGACTTAATCTTTTCAATTGATAAATTTGTGCCAACTCAAGGTCAAGAATAAGCCAAAACCGTTCCTTAAAACAAAAATGCGCATTAAGAAAGACATAATGAAAATAAACTGTAACAAATTCTGTTTGGATGAGGGGATTATTCCTAAATATGTTAATGTTAGGATTAATAATCATTCTACAGCAGCAGTACATTTGAAACGCAAAAATGAAATTCTGTGGATAAGGACTGAGATCAGGGAAGCATACAAGAATAAAGAAAAGTTAATTTGGAAGCATTCAGACTTCAGTTACTTTTAGGCATGTTACTCTCGCCATTACAGTTCTGAGGTGTTTTCAGAGGTGTTAATAATGTGGTAGACAATGAGCAGAAAAAGACAGCAATGAGACATAGGTAGAAAACCTCCAATTTACAGACGAAGTATAATGTAAGAATAGACGAAAAGTGAGAAGGCAAACATCAATTTGCGGATAGGATGGTCAGTCTCATGAATATAAAAATGACGGGTACATCTACTTCTACATCTACATTTATACTCCACAAGCCACCCAACGGTGTATGGCGGAGGGCACTTTTCGTGCCACTGTCATTACCTCCCTTTCCTGTTCCAGTCGCGTATGGTTCGCGGGAAGAACGACTGCCGGAATCCTCCATGCGTGTTCGAATCTCTCTAATTTTACATTCGTGATCTCCTCGGAGGTACAAGTAGGGGGAAGCAATATATTCGATACCTCATCCAGAAAAGCACCCTGGATAGCAAGCTACATCGCGATGCAGAGCGCCTCTCTTACAGAGTCTGGCACTTGAGTTTGCTAAACATCTCCGTAACACTACCACGCTTACCAAATAACCCTGTGACGAAATGCTCCGCTCTTCTTTGGATCTTGCCCCCAGGGGCTCGGCATTCAGGTGCTGGGTACGGGCTTGGCGACCCCGAGGTTCCTGAGCTGGAGACTGGTAAGCGCCGCTAGTCCCCTGTCACCGTAAGCTCTGGGCATACTTCAGCGATCACCATGCGGCGCGGCGGTGGAATGTTGTGTGTCTCAGGGAATGAGGATCTTGGCTTGACCGCCCGGATCGCGAGGATGGAATAAACCTCTATAAACAACTCCTCAATCTCAAGGTGTGCTGCGTGCTGATGAGATGCATGGCTGTTGAGGTGGAACAGTCGTTAGCGGGCAACCTCTGGAGAACCTGCCGCACCTCAGTTGTATAAGGCTTACCTAGGCACGCGGGGTTCTGTCTAGGTGGACTTCTAGTTCCCTAGCTGCTCGTGGGACCGAGATGGATCCTTCGAAATCCTCTTTTCTTCCTACCAGCGGAAAGGGTGGGCCGCAGGATGGTTCTAACACCCGTCTCTTAAGAGGGCTCATGCAGTCAGTCCCCCTGACTCCGGCACTTCTTTGACAAGTCCAGTCTTAGGTAACAGAATGCATTCTGGTAATCCGAATGTGTTTCTCATTGTGAAATGGAAGGAGGGTAGTTTCGAGAAGGTTTCGCCCTTTTATATACAAAAGGGTTTGGAGGGAATCTGTGGCTCCTTAAAATCGGTGAAGCGCTTACGTAATGGCACCTTGCTAGTGGAAACTTCCACTTCCCAGCAAGCAACTAACCTCCAATCAGCTAAATGCCTTGGAGAGTATGCCATAGACACTGAACTGCACAGCACCTTGAACTACAGCAAAGGTATTTGCCATGCCGGAATCTAGTTGACATTCCCAAGGAAGAACTGCAACGTGAGTGGGCTCTGGAAGGTATCGTTGATGTCCAACATATCATGAAGAAGGTGGATGGCAATCATGTCAAATCTGACTCCTTTATTCTGACCTTCAGTAGCACGAAACTTCCTGAACATATTAATGCTGGCTTTCTTCGCCTAAGTGTGAGGCCTTATTTCCCGACCTCAATGCGCTGTTTTAAATGCCAGCGTTTTGGGCATATCACCTTAGGATGTAAAGATGAAGCGACTTGTGGCAACTGTGGTAAGGCTGCTCATGAAGGAGTTGGTTGCTCGTCTCCAGCCAAATGTATCAATTGCTCTGGGAACCACCCTGTTTGGAGTAGAGACTGCCGAATATTTTTAGAGGAACGCAAACTCCAGGAAATAAAAACAACCAAGCATATCCCCTACGGTGAGGCCAAAAAGATCTACAAGTCGATGCAACCTCCCACATTTGCTACATCTTTTGCATCCATGGTTCAGAAGCCTACTGCAAAAGCCGATGCCTCACCACAGACAGAGGTGGTGAGTGTGGGCACTAACATCTGCACTTGCACTTGCAATGCAGCCAATGTTTCAGAGCCAGTAGCCCCCACTCGAACGGCAGACAAAGGTACACTGGCGAACTTGGGCCAGCCCCAGGCGCCTACAACAGCTGAGGCTGTTCCAAAACCCAGTACAGCCATTACCACTCCCACGTCGGCTGCCCCAAAGCCCACCAAACCACAGAAAGCTCCCGTACAGCAGCAACAGCGGGTCAAATCCCGTGGTAAAACGTCTGACCATGCAGATGTTGTTTTGCATGAGGCTTCATCTGACTCTTCCCCAGAGTTGATGGAATATGACGTATGTGTGGGGCAATCATCTCACCCCACGCCTGCCCCTCCACCTGCTGTGGTCTCCCTGCCCTGTTGGAGAGACAGGACGAAGGTGCTACCCCCCATCATAGATGGCTCCCATCCTTCAGTGGAACTTGCAACGGTTCAGGATGCATGTGGAGGAACTTCGTCTACTCTCTCAGGGTAGACCACTGTGTCTGTGTCTCCAGGAGACTTATTTCCATCCATCATACTCCCCTGAGCTACGAGGCTACATGCTCCACAAAAAGGACGACCTGCGTGGGGAGAGAGCTAGAGGAGGCGTAGGTATTTTCGTCAGGATGGACTACCACTCCTCGTCTCTCTAGCTTACGACGACTTTATAGGTCGTCACTGTGTCCATGCACGTGCGTCATCCATTGACTGTACGTTCGCTTTACTTGCCCCCACACAATGCACTTGATGAAGCGGCCCTCACTGACCTTCTTACACAGCTCCTCCAGCCATTCATTATTTGTGGTGATTTTAATGCCCACAATGTGCTTTGGGTTCTGCAATTACCTGTCCCAGGGGTAGAGCAATTGAGACGCTTCTCCTGTCATCCTGTGCCTACTTGCTCAATGGAGGACAGAGCACTCATTTCTGCACAGTGACTGGGTCGTTCTCTGCCATTGATCTCTCGCTTTGCTCTCCAGCTCTTGCCGCCAGTGCTCACTGGGAAGTGGTTGCTGACTTGCACGGCAGTGATCATTTCCCAATCTGGATTCACCTGCCAGATGGCGTGGGCCCTGAAAGGAGACCACCATGATGGGTGCTCAGTGGAGCCGACTGGACAATTTATAGCCAGTTGGCCCAGTTCGAACACAGTGTGAATGTTGGGGCGTGGGTTTATCATATTACCAAAACGGTCCACCACACCACTGCAGCATCCATTCCACAGTCCACAGGCCACCGGAAGAGGCCACCTGTCCCTTGGTGGAGTGCCGAATGCCGCTCTGCAATCAGGACCAGGCGTGCGGCTCTGCGTCGGTTCCAGTGTCGGCCGACTGCTGAGAATCTTGCAGCCTTTCAGGAGGGCAAGATGTCGCCGCATTATTCGTGAGAGCAAGAAGAGGTCGTGGCAAAAGTTCCTGAACACCATTAATCGTTCCAACAAAAGTTCCATTGTGTGGGAGACCATCAGGAGAATTTCTGGCAGAGGAGGGAGGTGCCCCATGGCTGCTGTAATGAATAATGGCATTCTCCACACGGATCCACGAGACATTACCCAGACTATGGCAGCGTATTTTGCCACAGTTACTGCAACAACCAGTCAGGATCCAGGTTTCCAGCGCCGTAGAGTGGTTGCTGAGAGGTGTAGTCTGGACTTCCAGTCCACCTCTCATGAAGTTTACAACTGCCAATTTTCTATGTGGGATTCTGCATTGTCTGCAGCTCGTGACACATCCCCTGGTCACGACAGGATCCATTACAGTATGCTACGACACCTCACAATGCGCAACAAAGAAATTCTTCTCGCACTTTTTTTGCCGTTTGGGCGTCAGGTCACTTTCCTGACTTGTGGTGTGAGGCAGTTTTAATTCCTTTTTTAAAACCTGGGAAAGACCGCACGAGCCCGAGTAGCTACCATAGTGTTGCCCTCACTAGTTGCATGGGGAAGACCTTGGAGCAGATGGTCAACCGGCGCATTGTCTGGATGTTAGAATCCTGGCAACTCCTTAGTCGCTTTCAGTGTGGGTTCAGGATGTTTCGTTCCACCTTCGATAACCTTGCCCTCCTAGAGGCGGCTATACAACAAGCTTTCCTACGCCGTCATTGCCTTCTAGGTGTATTTCTCGACATCGAGAAGGCCTACGGTACCACTTGGAGGCGTCTCATCCTGGAGCAGCTTCACGAATGGGGTTTTCGTGGTTGTCTTCCTCTTCTTATTCAATCTTTCCTCTCGCCACGATATTTTAGATACCGAATTGGTGTCCCTCAGGGTAGCGTTTTAAGCGTGACTCTCTTTGCCATCGCTATTGATAGCATTACGTCCATAGTGAAAAGTCCTGTCCAGTGTTCCTTGTTTGTGGATGATTTCTCTTTGTTTTGCTCGTCTTCAAGCCTTGCAACGACAACGCGTCAGTTGCAACTTACTATTAGACGTTTGGATGGCTGGGTGCAGAAGAGTGGTTTTACGTTTTCCACCGAGAAGTCTGTATGTGTTCTTTTTCACCGTTCTCGTTCGATTTTAATCTTTCCTGAGTTGAGAATGAGGGACACTATTCTTACTTTTAAAGACACGGTTAGATTTCTGGGGCTCATTTTTGACTCGAAGCTTACGTGGTTACCTCATCTCAAAGACCTGAAACGACGG
This sequence comes from Schistocerca piceifrons, assembly GCF_021461385.2. Taxonomy (NCBI): domain Eukaryota; kingdom Metazoa; phylum Arthropoda; class Insecta; order Orthoptera; family Acrididae; genus Schistocerca; species Schistocerca piceifrons. The sequence continues at coordinate 102,819,942 of NC_060146.1, forward strand.
TCACTTAAGGCTTTAAGTATTTTAAAATGTCTTAGCCACAGTACATGGGAAGCTGACAGGACGTGTCTGCTCCAGTTTTACAGGGCGTTTGTGCGATCTCAGCTCGATCATGGGTGCACGGTGTATGGGTCTGCGAGGCCTTCTTACTTAAATATGTTGGACGTTGTGCACCATGAAGGGCTTTGGTTGGCCACTGGGGCATTCCGAACTAGCCCCATACCAAGCCTGTGTGCGGAGGCTGGTGAGCCGCCACTTCATATGCGGAGACGGCTACTTACAGTGTGCCAGGCCTATAAAACTTTGTCCACACCATGCACACCTGCATACCATACCATTGTTCAGCCTCCTCTGTCACGGCTATTTCATCACCGGCAACGTGCGACGCAGCCCTATGGGATTCGCACACAGGATTGCCTTGCTGCGATGTCTATGGCTCGTCTTCGTGTTTTACGTCGCAGTTGGAGGAGATTTCCACCTTGGCTCCTCCAGAAACCGAAACTTATTTTACATTTGACTACTTTTAAGAAAGATAGCACACCAGATTTTAGATTCCAATCTCTGTTTTTTAAAATTTTAGATGTGCATCACGGTTTCACCGTCGTTTACACTGATGGCTCCAAACAGGAGAATTTTCTTGGCTGTTCTGTGGTGTTCCCTGATCATGTTACCCGGCCTCGCCTCCCTGATGAATATACTGCTTTCGCAGCGGAGCTCCACGCGATCCTGAAGGCACTGGAACGGATGAATCGTATTCGGGGCAATCGATTTCTTCTCTGCTCCGGTTCTCTTAGTGCCTTAAAATCACTGCAGAACCTGTACCCGACTGAGGAGGTGGTCCAGCTGGTATATCACCAACTGTACTTGCTCCAACGGCGGGGTAAGGAGGTGTCCCTCTGCTGGGTGCCTGGTCATGTAGGAATATGGGGCAATGAACAGGCCAATCGGGCTGCCAAGGAGGCCTGCAGAGAGCAGGATGTGGTCCAGTGTCCTATTCCCTTGCAGTCTGTCATCTCTGCACTCCAAAGGAAGTGCATGGAGTTGTGGGAGGAAGAATGGCTGGCGGTGACGGCCAATAAACTGCGGTTGGTGAAGTCAGCAACTCGCCCGTGGCGTTCCTCCTGCCGGTTGCTCAGGCGGGAAGAGGTGGCCCTCACACGTCTTCGGATCGGGCACTGTCCTCTCACACATAGCTTTTTATTACGGCGGGAGGATTCTCCGTTTTGTGATGCTTGTGGTGTGCACAACTCTGTCTGGCACATTTTAACAGACTGCATTTTATACCGTGATGTAAGAGCAGAAGCATGAGTTGATGGGGATCTGCCTTGTGTTTTGGCTAATGATGAGACGTGTGTATCTAGGGTTTTAAAGTTTTGTGATGTGCCTGGACTCTGGCCTAAACTTTTAGGCTGGAGGTTTTAGTGTATTGCAGAGTGGCTGACTCCTCCCTTTTTTCCTTGCAGTCAGCCAGCCACTTCCATCTGCTATATTGTTTTAGCTCCCTCTACCACTTTCTTCCTATGTTGTCCATGTTTTACTGCTGACGCCCTGCTTCATCCCACGCTTTGGTGTAGGTAGCCACATATTTTTCAAAGCTTGTTACCTGTGTTTTAGGTTCTGTTTTATATTACTGTTCTGAGCTTTTTCTTGACACCTGTCTCACTACGTTACTGAGCGGGTGCTGAAGACCTTGCTGTCGTGTGCCCAAAAAAACCTCTAGTACTACTACTACTACTCTTTGCAGCTTCTCTATCTCCTCCGTCAACCCGACCTGGTACGGATCCCACACTGATGAGCAATACTCAAGTATAGGTCGAACGAGTGTTTTGTAAGCCACCTCCTTTGTGATGGACTACATTTTCTAAGGACTCTCCCAATGAATCTCAACCTGGTACCTGTCTTACCAACAATTAATTTTATACGATCATTCCACTTCAAATCGTTCCGCACGCATACTCCCAGATATTTTACAGAAGTAACTGCTACCAGTGTTTGTTCCGCTATCATATAATCATACAATAAAGGATCCTTCTTTCTATGTATTCGCAATACATTACATTTGTCTATGTTAAGGGACAGTTGCCACTTCCTGCACCAAGTGCCTATCCGCTGCAGAGCTTCCTGCATTTCGCTGCAATTTTCTAATGCTGCAACTTCTCTGTATACTACAGCATCATCCGCGAAAAGCCACATAGAACTTCCGACACTATCTACTAGGTCATTTATTTATATTGTGAAAAGCAATGGTCCCAAAACACTCCCCTGTGGCACGCCAGAGGTTACTTTAACGTCTGTAGAAGTCTCTCCATTGAGAACAAAATGCTATGTTCTGTTTGTTAAAAACTCTTCGATCCAGCCATACAGCTGGTCTGATATTCCGTAGGCTCTTACTTTGTTTATCAGGCGACAGTGCGAAACTGTATCGAACGCCTTCCGGAAGTCAAGGAAAATAGCATCTACCTGGGAGCCTGTATCTAATATTTTCTGGGTCTCATGAACAAATAAAGCGAGTTGGGTCTCACACGATCGCTGTTTCCGGAATCCATGTTGATTCCTAAAGAGTAGATTCTGGGTTTCCAAAAATGACATGATACGCGAGCAAAAAAACATGTTCTAAAATTCTACAACAGATCGATGTCAGAGATATAGGCCTATAGTTTTGCGCATCTGCTCGACGACCCTTCTTGAAAACTGGAACTACCTGTGCTCTTTTCCAATCATTTGGAACCTTCCGTTCCTCTGGAGACTTGCGGTACACGGCTGTTAGATGGGGGGCAAGTTCTTTCGCTACTCTGTGTAGAATCGAAATGGTATCCCATCAGGTCCAGTGGACTTTCCTCTGTTGAGTGATTTAGTCGCTTTTCTATTCCTTGGACACTTATTTCGATGTCAGCCATTATTTCATTTGTGCGAGGATTTAGAGAAGGAATGCAGTGCGGTCTTCTTCTGTGAAACAGCTTTGGGAAAAGGTGTTTAGTATTTCAGCTTTACGCGTGTCATCCTCTGTTTCAATGCCATCATCATCCCGGAGTGTCTGGATATGCTGTTTCGAGCCACTTACTGATTTAACGTAAGGCCAGAACTTTCTAGGATTTTCTGTCAAGTCGGTACACAGAATTTTGCTTTCGAATTCCCTGAACGCTTCACGCATAGCCCTCCTTGCGCTAACTTTGACATCGTATAGCTTCTGTTTGTCTGAGAGGTTTTGGCTGCGTTTAAACTTGCAGTGGAGCTCTCTTTGCTTTCGCAGTAGTTTCCTAACATTGTTGTTGAACCACGGTGGGTTTTTCCTGTCCCTCACAGTTTTACTCGGCACGTACCTGTCTAAAACGCATTTTACGATTGCCTTGAACTTTTTCCGTAAACACTCAACAATGTCAGTGTCGGAACAGAAATTTTCGTTTTGATCTGTTAGGTAGTCTGAAATCTGCATTCTATTACTCTTGCTAAACAGATAAACCTTCCTCTCTTTTTTATATTCCTATTTACTTCCATATTCAGGGATGCTGCAACGGCCTTATGATCACTGATTCCCTGTTCTGGGCTTACAGAGTCGAAGAGTTCGCGTCTGTTTGTTATCAGTAGGTCCAAGATGTTATCTCCACGAGTCGGTTCTCTGTTTAATGAAATGGTTGAAATGGCTCTGAGCACTATGGGACTTAACTGCTGAGGTCATCAGTCCCCTAGAACTTAGAACTACTTAAACCTAACTAACCTGAGGACATCACACACATCCATGCCCGAGGCAGGATTCGAACCTGCGACCGTAGCGGTCGCGCGGCTCCAGACTGCAGCGCCTAGAACCACTCGGCCAATCCGGCCGGCTCTCTGTTTAATTCCTCGTGGTAATTTTCGGATAGTGCACTCAGTATAATGTCAGTCGATGCTCTGTCCCTACCATTCATCCTAAACATCTGAGTGTCCCAGTCTATCTCTGGTAAATTGAAATCTCTGCCTAAGACTATAACATGCTGACGAAATTTATGTGAAATGTATTCCAGATTTTCTCTCACTTGTTCTGCCACTAATGCTGCTGAGGCGGGAGGTCGGTAAAAGGAGCCAATTATTAACCTAGCTCGGTTGTTGAGTATAGCCTCCACCCATAATAATTCACTAGAACTATCCACTTCTATTTCACTACAGGATAAACTACTACTAACAGCGACAAACACACCACCTCCGGTTGCATGCAATCTATCCTTTCTAAACACCGTCTGCGCCTTTGTAAAAATTTCGGCAGAATTTATCTCTGGCTTCAGCCAGCTTTCCGTACCTATAACGATTTCAGCTTCGGTGCTTTCTATCAGCGCTTGAAGTTCCGGTACTTTACCAATGCAGCTTCGACAGTTTACAATTACAATACCGATTGCTGCTTGGCCCCCGCATGTCCTGACTTTGCCTGGCACCCTTTCAGGCTGTTGCCCTTTCTGTACTTGCCCGAGGCCATCTAACCTAAAAAAAACCGCCACACAACCCCTGCTACCCGTGTAGCCACCTGCTGTGTGTAGTGGACTCCTGGCCTATCCAGCGGAACCCGAAACCCCACCACCCTATGGCGCAAGTCGAGGAATCTGCAGCCCACACGGTCGCAGAACCGTCTCAGTCTCTGATTCAGACCCTCCACTCGGCTCTGTACCAAAGGTCAGTCCTGTCGACAAAGCTGCAGATGGTGAGCTCTGCTTTCATCCCGCTAGCGAGACTGGCAGTCTTCACCAAATCAGATAGCCGCCGGAAGCCAGAGAGGATTTCCTCCGATCCATAGCGACACACATCATTGGTCCCGACATGAGCGACCACCTGCAGATGGGTGCACCCTGTACCCTTCATGGCAACCGGAAGAACCCTTTCCACATCTGGAATGACTCCCCCCGGTAAGCACACAGAGTGCACATTGGTTTTCTTCCCCTCTCTTGCTGCCATACCCCTAAGGGGCCACATTACGCTCCTCTCCTGCAGGAGAGCTTCTGTAAAGTTTGGAAGGTGGGAGACATACTGGCAGAAGTAAAGCTGTGAGGGCGGGGCGTGAGTCGTGCTTGGGTAGCTCAGTTGGTAGAGCACTTTCCCATGAAAGGCAAAGGTCCTGAGTTCGAGTCTCGGTACGGCACACAGTTTTAATCCTCCAGGAAGTTTCACTTAACCTATTATTCTGTTAAGAGCTTTTCCATGTCACCCCCATTTCCTTTTGATTGACAATCACATAAACTATTCCCCCACACCCCCTCCCCCACCCCTGAACCCCTCCCCCCTCACTGCTACAGGTACACTTTCAGGTCTGAGTTATTGGAATAGGCCCCCTCTCACTCTTATCAATTTGATTGACTACTTAATTAAATTGATCAATTAGTTAACCTCTCAGGTGGGAAAGTGCTAAACCCCCCTGCCACACCCCCTGGTGGGAAGTTCAAATTCCATCAGGATGAACCTAAGAAAATGGCAGGTAGATTGATCACATTGACTGTTTAATTAAATTGATCAATTAATTAAGCTCTCTAGTGGGAAAGCACCATGCCCCCTGGCAGGAAATTCAAATTCCATCAGGACAATGCAACCTCTACTAACCTAAGAAAATGATGGGAAAAAAGGCACATGCACTAACCTAAATCATCCGACCACCGCCTCTTCCTCGACACGCAGGTCGCCGAAGTGGCGTCAAATCGAGAGACCTGCACCAGGCGAACGGTCTACCCGACGGGAGGCCCTAGCCACACGACATTTCCATTTTACCGCCTCTTCCTAGGAATGTTTGGGCCTTTATTGGCACTTAACCTATTGTTCTGTTAAGCGGTTTTCCATGTCACCCCCATTTCCTTAAAATATTCTACCGCCATTGATAATAATTAAAGTAATTAGTTATGTCCTCCCACCATATTCTGGAACACTTTTCGAATTTCACATGCTTTTGAACGCCATTTCTGACTCATTCTTCTTTGCCGCACACCCCACGAAACTTTTGTACTGCATTTTACGTAAAAATTATGCAAATTAAGCTACTGTTCTGCACTTAACCTGCTGTTCTGATCCATGTCACCCACTTACGCGCCTCTCCGATTAACTACTGTACCACTGACAACAAATTGTATTCTTCACATGTATGGGGTAGTTTTTCTTAATTTACAGCATCCTATTGGTCGGTGAAATCGATGGAATATAGCTTAAACAAAAGATTGCTAATAAAAAACATATCCTGCCACCCGATGCCCGACGCCGCTGCTGACCCCACCATAGCCGCCGCCGCCACTGCGACCCACCGCCGGACGCAAGCCAGTGCGAGCCATCACTCTCCAATGCCATAGGTGAAAGTTGGGTCTCTTTTCAGGTATACAGTTAGAATTCTTCGAGTGTTATACTAACGTCACAGAACTCCAAGGTGGACTAACGCTGGTCCATACGTGATGACGCATAGCTGTGGTACAGTCAAGCACCGAGAGATATGTTCCGATAATTTCCAAAATAGCGCAGGGTGCATTGTTCCTAGCAAGTCATAAGAGACACCTCTAACAGTGCTTAACTGCCAAGCGAGACTGATGCAACGCCGCAAAGTGCGCACGTGTAGCTACAAACCCTCGCAAGCGCATCTAACAAGGTTATCAGTTTTATACTGATGTCACATGACTGTGTAAAAATAAGAATCGAGTCGACATCGCGGAAATTGTGTAGTGTCCCAGAAACAGTTAACAATCGTTTTCGTGATGTCTCAGCTTTTATGCACGGAAATTCTTGCGCTAACAGAACCTGTTTACGAAAATAGTGCAGAATAACGTCGAATGCAGTCTTCCTCGCGGACCTAACATGGTACTCCGCCCATCACGTGTCACCCTTTCTGCTTTCAACACACACAAACTCTCCCTCTGCTATGTAGAGGCTCCTATATCCCAGCACAAAGGATGTGAATGAATCAAATATTATGCGTGGCTCTTATCGAATTTTCCCATCGAATTACTGATGCTACGGGTATCAAAGCACCATCTGTCTTTTCTTTCTTTCTGCAGACGAGACTTAGAGTGGTTATTTTACACATATCCCCATATTGCACTGGCAAATAAATCTTATAAATTGCCATACATATCGTCAAATACGGAAAGACTCTTACTCGTTTACACTGCTCTCTGACCAAGGACAGGAGCTTGAATATTAGTGCACAAAACCGATCTCCATCCCAGCAATATATCACTGCGTACACGTCGATGTAGTAAACATACAATTCGTATCCAGTGCCAACTAAAATCATCCCTTTTACATCATTTGTACATATACTATACAGACAGTACCGTTTATATACTCCTCTCAGCACTAAATATTTTCCCACAGTCGACGATCACGAGTCATCCACCCCCAACACGAGACCAGAGCACCCACAGCAGACCAAAGTCGCTCTCAGAACTGTTCTACAAATTCGGGATCCTTTCCCCTCAGATCAAAAATGTTACTGTTTCTGCTCCGTACCTGCTTCCTTGCTTTCTCACTTTTCTACACAAGTCTCCAGACTCGGGGATTACAAGAACACATGTATTTTTTCGCATGGTTTGCCATATTATTACACCATTTTCTCGGTACTTCTCGATATCAAGCATAAGGCAGCATCCTACCGATCGCTAGAGCAACATAATTCCCAAGATATAGACTGGAAATTAGTTCTCTACAAACCTGAAACTTTATCTATGTGGGGCGTGCTGTAAACCACTGACTAACTAGAAACTTGTGATAACCACGAAGACATTTACTCGGCAACTCGAAACAAATAGAGGAAACTGATATTTCCACACTTGAATGCCGCCGTCAGTGATCTAGTTGACTCCAAATCATCCCCATAATTTACAAGGTCAACTAAAGTGTTTATCAAGTCTAGAGAATCGGCAAACGTGTCTTCCACATGCTAGATGCACACACCACAATCAATCTTCTCTCAACTAAGTAAAGGAGTGAAATGTGCAGAAGCAGTCAACCAAACAAATTAGATGGGCGGGAATAACAATCCATTGCAAACAAACCTCCATGTTCAATCTTCTCAAATTTCCACGCAATCACAGAAGCTATCAAACACATACTACGTATTAGTTCGCTATTTGGTCGTCTAGAGGACAAAACGGTTAATTCATCTACATTACTACACTCAAACAGGCCTCTCCAGTCTGACAGCTCCTATCGCTAACGGGAAACGTGAATCACCCCCACACAGGTCACCGGCGCGGCAGGCCGAGCACATACAGGTAGAATGTTTATCCTAAGAAACAGGTCACATATATATTTTATCCCTGTACTTACGATTAAATGTTACGATCGCAGTCTCAGTTGAACAACATTCGTCAATGAGCGAAGTATCAGAAATACACTCCGTTGACAGATGTGGCTCTGGAAATAAAAGTATCAGTACCATTTGTATGAATCGACACACTCTTCCCATGCTATCACATTACTCCACGTCAAATCCATACCTTCCTTATGACTGGACATAGTCACTTCCTTTACACATGTCGGAACACAAACACATACTTTATAAGCCTGACTCTCAAATGGGAACATATCATGCACTCCCTACTACCAAGTGTAATACTTCGTCAACAACCGATCGCTGGCGATAAGAAATAATACTGATAGAAAATCAACCATGGGTGGACATGTCTCATAAGATTTCTTGCGAGTGTTACCACCATGTCCTAGAAAGAGAGATGTAATTGGCCAGATGTTAAAAAAACTCGATCCCAACAACTACTGCATGGTACTGCCACAAGCGGTCATGGTTCTACAGGTGCACACAAGTATCCATTTTAAAAGCTACACTGGCTTTATAAATCGAGGTACGACGTTACCTCTGAATGAGGTAGTTTTTCTGTCCGGACAAATGCCGAGACGATGATTGCTGCAATGTATATTGTCAAACCAGCAGTCCAGTTACACGTAGGCCACGATGCAACCTCATTATAAAATCACTGAATTTTGAAAGTGATTCAGCTAAGGGACGTGGTATGTAAGCGGTATTTGCGACTCCCTCACATCGCCCCAGCTAGATATTTCTGTAGTACATGTAATGTATTCTGACTTGATAGCATATCAAAGGTTCTGCAGTGTATCCACTGAATTATAGGCAATGACTGATTGAGAACGAACACAAACAGTAGTAGTAGATGATGTGCTTATTGAGGTCATAAGAAAATGTACACTAGCTTTTCAGATCTCTAGTGTTACACTATCTGCTAGAAATGATGTTCATTATTTGGAATCAGGTCTTTCCAACGCCCACAACTGAATCATATTTCTGGCACTCTCATATCTCGAATATATTTGCTACAGTAAAATTCCAACATGGTTTTAGTCACCCCCTATGCATCTTGCAACTGCTCCCATTTCTACAGCTTAGCGCATGTGATCGTTCCAATTTAAGTCGGAACTGAGTAGAATACGGAGAAAGACATATTCACCACCTGCAACCTATGTAGAAACAGAACGACCTGACTTAGTGCAACAGGACCGTGTTTTAACCATTTGGTGGAAACGAGCACAATGTGGTACATCTCCAAACCAGATACAGATTCTACAGACTGAAGCAGATCTGCGTCCATTCAAATCTGCCAGCCCAACACGCTATCATCGTTATTCTGAACCATCCAACAGAAAAAAATTACGAACTATAAAAACTCCACTAACTTTACCCAATATAGAACTTACCTAGGCGCCATTGCTCACGCTGTGACGCATAGCTGCGATGTAGTACCAGCGCAGAGAGAGAGAGTTGTCGCAATGCTTCCCAGAATAGCGTTCCTCCTAGCATTCCTAATGCGACTCCCAATCCGTTATCGAATTTGCCGGCCGTGGTGGCCGAGCGGTTCTCGGCGCTACAGTCTGGAACCGCGCGACCGCTACGATCGAGGTTCGATTCCTGCCTCGAGCATGGATGTGTGTGATGTCCTTAGGTTAGTTAGGTTTACGTAGTTCTAAGGGACTGATAACCTCAGAAGTTAAGTCCCATAGCGCTCAAAGCCATTTGAACCATTTTCGTCATCGAATATACCTGTCAAACTGCTATTGCTCCCTATGCGGGACGATCCTATTAAATATACAGCTTTTGATCCTTGCAGTTTAAAGTTTCAGTACCCGTAATGTAGGACGATGACCGTATCCCACAGACTTTCCTGTAACTCGCAAAGGCACACCCTGTGACCCTGTGTCATTGTTTGAAACATTGTTTTCTACCACATTTTCTACACTGCCATACATTTGTTTTTCTGCCATGACTTTGAGGTATGTCTCAGGTCCTAAACTGACATTAAGTCGCTCTGATCCACAGCCTCTCACAGAAAACTAGACGTCAGATGGTGTAAATCATTTTGTTATTGCAACTACCATAACATGTGACACACAGTGGATGATTTCAAATAAAAGACAGTTACAACATAAGGAAACTAGAAGAATTTGGCTGCGTTATGGAGAGTTTCCAAACTGATGTCCGAAAGTGACTGATGACCTCTACATTTGAACTCAACTGTCAATGTGATGGAATACATGATGTCTCTGAATTCCCTTTAGACTGATTCCTCATATTGCACTCATGTACTCGATCACTGTTTCGCTGCTAGCAACCCCCAGAATTTGTTACCCATCCAGAAAACTCATTCCCCAACTCGAACACGCGTTGTCAGTCAATCATTATGTGGTAACCAAATGTGCACCAATGCACGGATGGGATGGAAAAAACACCGCCGATATACTGTAATAATAAGCAACACAGCTGATAGTGCGAACAATTTTCGAAATTTTACAGTAACTTCAACACCGGCCAATGATGTGACAGCATGTTTCCCCAGTTTCAGTATCATAGCTAAACCGCCCCTTCTCTACCTTGCGAGTATCATTGCGAAAGTAGATAGATGACTGCTCAGTACATCCATTCAGTGTTAATCCTCAAACACATAAATCATCAAAGTATACAAGACAGCACTCTACATATTTCTAACACCTCGAGCATAGTGCTTTTTTTACGATCTATCCTTCTTTGTATGAGAGTCACAGAGCATTCTCGCTGACTTATGGTAAAATTAGATAGTGAAAGACATCGGTATTCGAGAGTGGAAATATCAGTTTCCTCTATTTGTTTCGAGTTGCCGAGTAAATGTCTTCACGGACGTGACAAGTTTCTAGTTAGTCAGTGGTTTACAGCACGCCCCACCTAGATAACGTTTCAGGTTTGTAGAGAACTGATTTCCAGTCTATATCTTGGGAATTATGTTGCGCTAGCGATCGGTAGGATGCTGCCTTATGCTTGATATCGAGAAGTACCGAGAAAATGATGTAATAATATGGCAAACCATGCGAAAAAATACATGTGTTCTTGTAATCCCCGAGTCTGGCGACGTGTGTAGAAAAGTGAGCAAGCAAGGAAGCAGGTTCGGAGAAGAAACAGTAACATGTTCGTGCTGAGGGAACAGAATCCCGAATTTGTAGAACAGTTCTGAGAGCGACTTTGGTCCGCTGTGGGTGCTCTGGTCGGGCGTTGGGGGTGGATGACTAGTGATCATCGGCTGCGGGAAAATATTTAGTGCTGAGAGGAGTATATATATGGTACTGTCCGTCTTCATAGTATATGTACGAATGATGTAAAACGGATGATTTTAGTTGGTGCAGGATACGAACTGTATGTTTACTACATCGACGTGTACGCAGTGATATATTGCTGGGATGGAGATCGGATTTGTGCACTAATATTCAAGCTCCTGTCCTTGGTCAGAGAGCAGTGTAAACGAGTAAGAGTCTTTCCGTGTTTGACGATATGTGTGGTTATTTGTAAGATTTATTTGCCAGTGCAATATGGGGGATATGTGTAAAATAACCACTCTAAGTCTTCTCTGCAGAAAGAAAGAAAAGACAGATGGTGCTTTGATACCGGTAGCATCAGTAATTCGACGGGTAAATTCGATAAGAGCCCATCATTATACTCAATTTATTCACATCCTTTGTGCCCGCGCTTGCGGTATATGTACGAATGATGTAAAAGGGATGATTTTATTAGGTGCAGGATACGAATTGATTGTTTACTACATCGAACGATATGCAGTGATATATTGCTGGGATGGAGATGGGTGTTGTGCACTAATATTCAAGCTCCTGTCCTTGGTTGGAGAGTAGTGTAAACGAGTAAGAGTCTTTCCGTATTTGACGATATGTATGGTAATTTGTAATATTTATTTGCCAGTGCTATATGGGGCTATGTGTAAAATAACCACTGAAAGTCTCATCTGCAGAAAGAAAGAAAAGATAGATGGTGCTTTGATACTGGTAGCATCAGTAATTTGATGGGTAAATTCGATAAGAGCCAAGCATAATACTCGATTTATTCACATCCTTTGTGCTGGGATATAGGAGCCTCTACATAGCAGAGGGAGAGTTTGTGTGTGTTGAAAGCAGAAAGGGTAACACGTGATGGACGGAGTACCACGTTAGGTCCTCAAGGAAGACTGCATTCGATGTTATTGTGCCCTATTTTCGTTAACAGATTCTGTTAGCGCAATAATTTCTGTGCATAAAAGCTGAGACATCACGAAAACGATTGTTAACTGTTTCTGGGACACTACACAATTTCCGACTCGATTCTTATTTTTAGACAGTCATGTGACATCAGTATAAAACTGATAACCTTGTTAGATGTGCTTGCGAGGGTTTGTAGCTACACGCGCGCACTCTGCGGCGTTGCATCAGTCACGCTTGGCAGTTAAGCACTGTTAGAGGTGTCCCTCATGTTGTGCGAGGAACAATGCACCCTGTGCTACTCTGGAAAGCATCGGAAAATATCTCTCGGTGGGTCGCAGTGGCGGCGGCTATGGTGGGGTCAGCGGCGGCGTCGGGCATCGGGTGGCAGGATATGTTTTTTATTAGCAATCTTTTGTTTAAGCTATATTCCATCGATTTCGCCAACCAATAGGATGCTGCAAATTAAGAAAAGCTACCCCATGCACGTGAAGAATACCTATTTAATTAATTTGCATAATTTTTTTATTCCAATTTGTTGTTAGTGGTACAGTGGTTAATGGGAGGAAGTGCATGAGTGGATGACATGGAGCAGAACAGCAGGTTAATTGCAGATCAGTAGGTTAATTTGCATAATGTTTATGTAAAATGCAGTACAAAAGTTTAATGGGGTGTGTGACAAAGAAGAATTTGTCAGAAATGGCGTTCAAAAGCATGTGAAATTCGAAAAGTGTACCAGAAAATGGTGGGAGGACATAACTAATTACTTAAATTATTATCAATGGCGGTAGAATATTTTAAGGAAATGGGGATGACATGGAAAACCACTTAACAGAGCAATAGGTTAACTGTTGACAAAGGCCCAAACAGTAGGTTAAGACACCCAGAGTACACTGCTAAACATTAGGTTATGCGCCATGTTTGCTCCATGTAATTACTTCTTACAAGACCTACATGTTTCCAGATAGCAGGGAATGATGAGCATGAGAAATCCAGCCCCACCAACTGATTTCATTTTTTTTATAAATCAACAATACACCCTTGAGTTTCCTGTTATGAGATTCTTCCTCCATATATTCTATACTATGCCTTGAATCCCCTAAATTCTTTAATTAAACAATATTCCACACAATGCCTAAATTGTTTAAACAATATACCATACAGTACAATCGAATACCCTCCAAATGATTGATCAACTGAGGCTTTTTCCCACCAATTCCTAGGAAGAGTTGGCAGTCAGATGATTTAGGTTAGGTGAGAAGCCCTTTTTCCCGCCATTTTCTGAGGTTAGTAGAGGTTGAATTGTCCTAATGGAATTTGAACTTCCCGCCACATGGGCCTGGCAGGGGGTGGGGTACTTTCCCACCATAGAGGTTAAGTAATTGATCAATTTAATTAAGTAGTCTATCAAATTGATAAAGGGAGAGGGGGCCTATTCGAATAACTCAGACCTGAAAGTGTTCAAATGGTTCAAATGGCTCTGAGCACTATGGGACTTAACTTCTATGGTCATCAGTCCCCTAGAACTTAGAACTACTTAAACCTAACTAACCTAAGGACAGCACTCAACACCCAGTCATCACGAGGCAGAGAAAGTCCCTGACCCTGCCGGGAATCGAACCCGGGAACCCGGGCGCGGGAAGCGAGAACGCTACTGCACGACCACGAGCTGCAGACCTGAAATTGTACATGTAGCAGCGAGGGGGGAGGGGGTGGGGGGAACAATAGGTTAAGTGCCTGTTAATCAAAAAGAAATGAGGGTGACTTGGGAAAGCACTTAACAAGACAATAGGTTAAGTACCTGTTAACCAAAAGGAAATGGGGGTGACATGGGAAAGCACTTAACAGAACAATAGGCTAGGGACCTGTGAATCAGAGGATAACAATAGGTTAAGTACCTGTCAATCAAAGGAGAACAAAAGGTTTGCACCTGAATGCATACCTGCCCCTGATGTAGGCAACCTGCACTAGCAAACTGAACCCATATGAACATAGCCCCAATACTCTTAGGTAAACTAAAAAGGATGGAAGGCGTAAGATTAGTATATTTAGGAAGACGATGGCTGCTGCCACAATGGTAAATGTGAAATCCTAAGACGCATAAATGGGCATACTTTAGAGCCATGCTATTGCTACTGCTAAAACTACCACTCATCCTTAACGACAAGGTGAAAGAATTAAATGTGATTAGACAAGTAGCTGAGACAAACAGAAGTAAGAACTGTGGTGTAATGAACCTTTCCAATAAACTAAGACAAAAACATGTGAAAAGGAGGAGACAATAGAACCAAATGCCAAGAAATTTGTTGCTATGTCGTACAACGGTGCATTTTCAGACAGAATTACACAGGATTTCCGAAAAACGAAAGTAATTATTATGAAGATGGTATCTGTTTGTTCTTTCGGACATGTCCAAAAGAACAGATACCATCTTCATATAGTTAACCACTGACCTTCTTGTTCTGTGCAGATGCACATGTGTTGCCCAAACTCTTATGGGACTCGGTAAGATTGTCTGCCATGAGTAATGTGTGTAATGGGCAGGGGCACTGCGAATGTGGAGTGTGAACATTAAGTTGGGAACTTGGGTTAGGTTAGTGTTGTTTTAACGTCCCGTCGACAACGAGGTCATTAGAGACGGAGCGCAAGCTCGGGTTAGGGAAGGATGGGGAAGGAAATCGGCCTTGCCCTTTCAAAGGAAGCGTCCCGGCATTTGCCTGAAACGATTTGGGAACTTGGGTCCCACGGGGAGCATGCAGGGGTAAGTCCCCACAGTCGCACTATCCTCTGTGCCCTCAGTGGCTCAGATGGATAGAGCATCTGCCATGTAAGCAGGAGATCCTGGGTTCTAGTCCTGGTCAGGGCACACATTTTCAACTGACACGGTTGATGTATATCAATGCCTGTCGGCAGCTTAGTGTCTTGATTTAATCACCATTTCAAAGTAATTATTGGATTTCAAACGAAATGTACAGCTGGTTGTGGGCTACATCACAAAGCTGGCAACAACAGCAACAAATATTTGGAATCTGTTGTCTATAGAAGTAACAGACAAGACTGTGACAAGTTTTATATCGGTCTGACAGGCAAGAATTTCAAGACTCGTTTTAGAGAGCATACTTATAACTGAAATAAGAGTGCTTTCGATACACATTTGGACAGAGAAAAACATTCGGCAGGTAACATAGAGAATAATATGAAAGTGTAGCAGAGGGCGCCAAAGGGGCAGTTGCTGAACCAACACGAGGAGATGGATATTTATGTACACAGAAAAGGCAACCGTAATTACTGCTGAACGAACAGAATGAGTTTAACCTGGCTGCTTATTTTGATGTATTCAGAAACCTATTAGTTTCAGCAGCTTCAAGCGCCCCAGCGGTTTGGCGTGCGGTTGTCTGTGCTGGCCACCAGCAACGAGGAGGCTGGGCCTTCCTCCACAACTTCCACCGCAGGAAAAGAAGAACGTCATACAGAGAACCCACTCTGGATGTATTATCAACTATCGATTTTTCAGTTTTTAATTAATAGTGACTGTTTGTTAATTGCCTTGCACTTACAGTTACAGTATTCTTTTATCATGCTGAAATATTTCGTTTTATAGATGTGATTTCATTCATAAACTTTTTATACTCACTTTTTCACAATTGTATGTTTTACTTTGGCAGGCTAGGAGCTTCAAATTATTGGTACTTGCACTTTTTATGTGGAATTTAAGAATGGGTCTAATTCCAAGTGTAGTATGTCAGACGCTCGTGAGCCGTGCTGCGACTCGCCTTGATGCTGTTTGTAGGTTTCCGCCCTCTGTTGGAGGCCAGACAGTATTGTTTAGTTGGCATGGTTGCAGTTATTTGTCTTCTTCTCGTGTTGACTGGTGCCACTCGGTTTCACAAGCATTGCCTGTCCACTACTGGCAGCAGCGACAGTTTTCGATACGTAGTAAGTGTTGCCCTATCTTTGGTGCGACGTCGTTGTGTTTTCCAGGTCGTGTGGGTGTGCGAGTTAGGTAGGAGGACTGAGGAGAAGCCAGGTACGCACAGTGTGAGAACACGCCAGGGCCGCTGGAGGCACGCATGGACTGCTGGATGGAAGAGCTGTGGTCACGAGGGTGCAAGACCTCGGCGTAAACCAGATCCAGCAAGCTTTTAGATGATTGCATTTCAATCCAAGTAGAGAAACCTCCACCACTGTGACATCTCGCGATTCTCCAGTGACTTGGGTTCGTGTTGCTTAGTGTCGCCGAGACGAAGAGCAGCGAGTGCTTCGGGAAGACGGATCTGATTAGCTGTCCTCGACTTCTTGTTACTACACTCCTGGAAATTGAAAAAAGAACACATTGACACCGGTGTGTCAGACCCACCATACTTGCTCCGGACACTGCGAAAGGGCTGTACAAGCAATGATCACACGCACGGCACAGCGGACACACCAGGAACCGCGGTGTTGGCCGTCGAATGGCGCTAGCTGCGCAGCATTTGTGCACCGCCGCCGTCAGTGTCAGCCAGTTTGCCGTGGCATACGGAGCTCCATCGCAGTCTTTAACACTGGTAGCATGCCGCGACAGCGTGCACGTGAACCGTATGTGCAGTTGACGGACTTTGAGCGAGGGCGTATAGTGGGCATGCGGGAGGCCGGGTGGACGTACCGCCAAATTGCTCAACACGTGGGGCGTGAGGTCTCCACAGTACATCGATGTTGTCGCCAGTGGTCGGCGGAAGGTGCACGTGCCCGTCGACCTGGGACCGGACCGCAGCGACGCACGGATGCACGCCAAGACCGTAGGATCCTACGCAGTGCCGTAGGGGACCGCACCGCCACTTCCCAGCAAATTAGGGACACTGTTGCTCCTGGGGTATCGGCGAGGACCATTCGCAACCGTCTCCATGAAGCTGGGCTACGGTCCCGCACACCGTTAGGCCGTCTTCCGCTCACGCCCCAACATCGTGCAGCCCGCCTCCAGTGGTGTCGCGACAGGCGTGAATGGAGGGACGAATGGAGACGTGTCGTCTTCAGCGATGGGAGTCGCTTCTGCCTTGGTGCCAATGATGGTCGTATGCGTGTTTGGCGCCGTGCAGGTGAGCGCCACAATCAGGACTGCATACGACCGAGGCACACAGGGCCAACACCCGGCATCATGGTGTGGGGAGCGATCTCCTACACTGGCCGTACACCACTGGTGATCGTCGAGGGGACACTGAATAGTGCACGGTACATCCAAACCGTCATCGAACCCATCGTTCTACCATTCCTAGACCGGCAAGGGAACTTGCTGTTCCAACAGGACAATGCACGTCCGCATGTATCCCGTGCCACCCAACGTGCTCTAGAAGGTGTAAGTCAACTACCCTGGCCAGCAAGGTCTCCGGATCTGTCCCCCATTGAGCATGTTTGGGACTGGATGAAGCGTCGTCTCACGCGGTCTGCACGTCCAGCACGAACGCTGGTCCAACTGAGGCGCCAGGTGGAAATGGCATGGCAAGCCGTTCCACAGGACTACATCCAGCATCTCTACGATCGTCTCCATGGGAGAATAGCAGCCTGCATTGCTGCGAAAGGTGGATATACACTGTACTAGTGCCGACATTGTGCATGCTCTGTTGCCTGTGTCTATGTGCCTGTGGTACTGTCAGTGTGATCATGTGATGTATCTGACCCCAGGATTGTGTCAATAAAGTTTCCCCTTCCTGGGACAATGAATTCACTGTGTTCTTATTTCAATTTCCAGGAGTGTATTTACTGCGTTCACTTGTTACAATTTGTTAAGTTCAACCAGCGGAAATTTTTCTTGCGTGGTGGCCGCTAACGCCCCAGTTACCTGCCCTGGGGGATAGTATATGTAACGGCAGTGTACATTTCCTCGCCTTGCCGCCGCTGTCCGGTAAGGTGTGTAGTAGAGTGCTGCAACGCTCAATGTTTGACCGGTCACTGCTCGCCTGTTGACGGGGGGACCGAGCCGCTCGTGTCCGGCCCCACACGACTCGGCTCGGTCACGTACTCGCCCCATGTCCGCTGTCCGGATTCCGGACACGCGGATAACCGAGCATGACCGGTCACCGCTGACGTCTCACCTCGCCTCGCCCCGGCTCGCTGCACTCTACTGTACAAATCCAAAGCATCTCTCTCTCTCACACACACACACACACACACACACACACACACACACAGTGTATTTATATCTGCCTCTCTCTCTCTTTTAATACAAAAGTAACGTTTCCAAGAGCGGGTGCGTAACACAGCTAAATTCATAGAGTACTTTCATTTATAATATTTACTCCCGTCTTCCTAACGTCTGGGAATTTTGTTGTAAATAAAACATTGATCACTAGAGACCAATCTGTGTTAATGTAATGTGTTGTAAGCGTCAAATAGTGCACCTGATTATGCGAATCAGTCCACATATCAACTGTCGCAGCACATGTTTTATTAATAACTTCTGCAATAACAGAAGGCATTATGCTGTTTCGTATTACATCAGCTTGTTCTTTGACATGTCTGCTTATAGTAGAGGGATGTGGCATGACATCTGCCACGTTAACTTCTCCATAATGTGCACCTACATGTATAAATGCTTGGCCTAGTTCTCTGAAACCTTCACCGCAAACAGCATTAAAAGGTCTCATATCTTTCGCACACACTGCAACACACTTTGCTGTAATACTGTTTTTTATTACTGCCTGTATCCATGAAGGAGCTGTATCTTTGTGAGGTTTCTTGCAACTGTGTTTCTTTAAATGAGTGGTTCCCGATTGGAAACACAATAATGTGGAGCAGTTTATGCACGATACGTACCCAGCAGACGCACTGTTTTCGTCAACAACCAACAAAAATGTGCTCCATACTTGGCTTTTTAGACCTTCCCGTCTCTTCAACGTATAAACATTGGTTTCAATCTTACGCCTTACTGCACTGGCTTCCTCGCACTGCATGAGAGAGAGACACCACAAATGAGAAGCCCGTACTGGCTGCAGTCTCACACGGATAATGACACGTGTAATGTGTTTGAAGTTACGTGCTACGTATTCGGTCACGGCTTCTATGCTCGGTCACATGAACTAGTGCGGGCAGCCTATCCAGTTAGGGTGTGCTCGCCCCATCTCGTATTTTGTGCTCGCTTACTCGGTCATGCATGACTCTAGTGTGTAGTTTTGACAGCTTTCTTGATTGTAAGCCGGTTCGTGAATCTTCTACTCTGGTGGTAATGATTCCTTTCTCGTTCCGGGCATTCCAAAGACAGTATTCTGGACTTAGTGCCGACCGCCGATTCCAGCTTTGGCCTATTGTTCCACTGTTGCATTTGGTTTATCGGACGTCAGGTAGCTTCAGCAAGATCATCATTTTCATTCGATAGATTGCCACTAGTCTGAGTTACCATCTTCTGAACTGAAAGCAACTCTTAGCTGCCTATCCCATCACTCGCGAAAGTTTTGGTTGCTGGACCTTTTCAGAGGTCGATTCCTGGAGCACCGTCTGGATGAGTTGCTTGTTTTTCTAATTAACTTTTGCTATTGCATTTGCTGTTTTACAGCAGGTTTCAAAATTTTTATATTATTTCTGTTCCTGGCGTGTAAGACCTTCAGCCGTGATTGTGGTTATTTGCCTTAAAATTTTAATTTGGTATGTGTATTTTAGCACTAAGCCTTAAAAACATTTAGTGCCATTCCTAGCGTCTGACGCCTTCTGCTGTGTTTGTGGCGACTTACCTTAACATTTTAATACCTGTAAGTTGTAAATTGCAGCCAGTTCTTAAACAATTCTTAATTTATTGCCATTCTTGTCTTGTAAGGCCTTCAGCCATGATTGTGGCCGCTTGCCTTAAAATTCTAATTTGGTATTTGTATTTATGCAGTAAGCATTTAAAATCTTATTTACTCCCATTCCTGGCGTCTGATGTCGTCTGCTGTGTTTGTGGTGACTTGCCTTTAATATTTCAATATCTGTAATTTGTAAACAATTCTTAATTTATTGCCATTCCTGGAGTGTAAGGCCTTCTGCCCAGATCTTTTAAAACATTATCTGTTGTATCTGTATTTAATGGTGTTTTGCTAAATTGTAACTCACTGAAAACACTATTATTTATTCAGCTGTTTATTCCTTCCTTCATTAATAATGCGTGGTATTCTTTTATTTATTGTTGAGTCTGGAATCACTGGTTTAAAGGAAATTGTGTGTCACTGTAAAAGGCAACCAATAGTAACTGATTATGGCCCCATCCACAATCATAACCGAATCCTCCCTTCCCTTGACTACTAGGTCACAGCTCGTTTCCCATAAAAAGTTGTTTTAATTAATGACTATGCATACTGTACTTTAACCATTAAATTTGCGATTTTGACAATAAAGCCCTGTGCTGGACTAAGTTTTTTCTATAAATACCAGAAGCATTCTGATAATCACCACCACTTACTATGTTTAGTTTGACATTGATACTATATCAGAATATTTTATGATATGTATGGTTTGTATACA
This sequence comes from Schistocerca piceifrons, assembly GCF_021461385.2. Classification (NCBI taxonomy): domain Eukaryota; kingdom Metazoa; phylum Arthropoda; class Insecta; order Orthoptera; family Acrididae; genus Schistocerca; species Schistocerca piceifrons. The sequence continues at coordinate 102,840,858 of NC_060146.1, forward strand.
TGGCTGTTAAACATGTGAAGACTTTTTATCTTTCTTGTGTAGCACCAGGTCTTTTACAGATTTAGCATTACCAAACTGAACTTAGTTGGTTACATACTGTTTTTATTTATAAGAGTTCTGAAGATGGCAGTAGCCAATACCGATAATAGTGAAGTGTAAAAGTTTGTGTCATTAAGCTGGACCTGTAAAATAAAGTGCCAAATTATGATCACAGACTCATTTTCAGGTTTTATGTCTCCAGTTGATAAATTTACAAATACTGTTTTATGTCTGTTATCTATTCTGACTGATTCTGCGTCATAATGCTTGACATATCAGCACCAATATATATCCTATAGTATGAGAAAAACCTTCCTCCAGTCATGGGGCTTTGCCTAAATAGGTTCAGTGTACCTTTATGAATGGTTACTGTATGAGACTCATTGCACGTAAGTACATAGATCTGAAGTCAGCATCAATTGCTTATTATATAATGATTTGTGTATTACTACTCAGTATGCAAGCAATAAATGAGTGAGTTGATTGTGGTGAACAATCAGTGTTTTATTTATATCATCTGGTTGATATAAATTGTATTTTCATTTAGATATAGTACTTATCGTACTTAACTTTTATTTCATTTATATGACTCATTTTTCTTTCTAGTTATCTACCTAACTGCAAAATATTGCTATTCTGGAAATGCTATTACCTGTTAAATACCTCAAAAGGAAAAGATTAAATGCTTGTTTCATTGTTTTAATTCCAACTCTTTCTTAGCTGAAAATATGAAGAATAATTTACAGATTTCTGTTACATATTCTCAATAGTTTTTATTGAGACATAAAAGTTCAGTCATTACAGTTTTTTTTTCATTTCTCATCAGTGAAACAGTTGTGTCCGGATATACCAATGGGGAAAAAGTATAAGCAAAGGCAGACAAAGAAAGTGGTGTACAAATAAAGTTTAATTTATTGAATTAAAGTTTATTTCATTTAAACTAATATACAAAGCAGAGTATGTTACATTCAAGATTATAAGATTCCCTTTAGGATATACATTTGTTACTGTTTCATAAAGTGTACTGCCTTATATCTATAAAGAAGTTTATTTGTATACAGAACAACATAATTATTCACAAAAACTATATATCAAAACTTCAGTGAAGTATTACAGATAAAAGCTCTATATCAAATTTCAGTAAAGCATTACAAACAACTGTTACAGAACAACAATTAAAACTATATGAAATGTTCAGTGAAGTATTACAAACAAATGCTACAGAACAACAATTTGAGTCCGATGTTTCAACACCTCAGTGTATATCTAACAAGTCACCTGCATTTAACTGTATATTATTAGGAGCATTGTAGGTAGCCAAAAAATGTTCTTTAAAGTAAAAGTACAATCAGAAGTGAGTAAATAGAGATTGAATTTACAGTCATCAGCAAAGTTTTCAAAAGGAGGACTGAGGAGTGTGCTATATAAGATAATCAGGTCTGTCAGATAGTGTAGTTTAACCTTTTCTTATCCACAAACACTAGTTAATAGCACATAACAATACACCAGAATTCTTGGCATTCACATTTAGTAAATTCCCTTTCACTTATGAAACTGTATAGAAAATGAAAAGAAAATATATTTGCCTAAATAACTAAGTAAATAAAAAGTTACAAACAGTGATCATAATGAAATGTACTTACACATTTGCCAATTATCATTTGTCAGAAAACTGCTTTCGATAAACTCAAAAGTTGTGAAAATATTTGAGATGAACAGCTTACGTGACTCAAGAGTGTAAAAACGTTCCTAACACATCTATACATAGATTATGTAATACTGTAACATGAAACAATGCAGGTAATTAATAGATTAAAATGATAAAACTATATTTTGTCTCGTAAATTTGTCATATTCTTTGCTAAGGGTTTTCATCCAGAAACTAGACACGATTAGCTTCATATAATTACAAAAAACTTTTCACAATGTTTTGGTAATAGATCAAGGAACCATTATTTCTGCATTTAGGATAAAAATACATCGAAATACATCAGTGGTTATAGTGTATCAATCATAACCTGCATGCAAAGTGAGTAAAAAACACGCCAGAAGGGATCAATTTCACACAGTTCAAAAATACAGGTTTTACTGTACAAAACATATTTATAAGTTAATAAAAAAGTGAAAAAGAAAGTTTCAAAGAAATCGTAATGAGTAAACATAAAGAACATAAGGAACACGAAGTAAGACTGAAGGAGGGTGTGCTATATAGAATAAAACTAAACAAGAATGTGGAAAAGAAAAAAAGAAGTAGATAAACTAGGATGACAAGGTTCCAGAAGGCTATAGAAAAGCAAAACGATGCCATTCAGAAGAAGAGTAAATTGACAATGACAGCAAGAAAGTGCAGGGAAGGGGTAAATAAAAGAAAGGATGTGGCATAAAATGAAATATCTTTACAATGAAAATTACCTAAACACCAACACCAAATCGCTATGAAATTACTGAGGAGAAAATCAACATTGACATACTCCGCCCAATTACATACCTGTATAAACAAGTCAACCTCTGTTTACCTGAGAACCACTTGGAATGTCTATAAGGTTTGTTGTCATTGCCTGGAGTTTGGCTCAAATTTTTCTCCTTCAATCCCATATTTCTTTACTATAAGAAACTTATTTATTCAAATACATTAGTTTCTGTACACATTTGTGTTATTACAGATTGATGCATATCATATGTAACTGTAAGTACAGATATTTCTAACAGGAAATAATCTATTAAAACATTTGATATGTAAGCTCTATCATTTCAGTGGTACATTAATAGTCTAAATTATCAGTCAGTGAATCAGAACTTAAAACATAAACAAAGAGGAACTACAGAGAATACATTTACTTATTTGACTGCCAAACTTTTCTTAACTTAATCACTTCTATATGTAAATATAGCAATTGGATTGGTGTTTTTTTTTCAGTAATTGTGATGCTAATTGGTGACTGTTATTAAACTATCAGTCACATGCCTTGAATTCTTGTGTTCTACATGATTTAGTTATTAAGATACACTGCAGACAAACTGTGGTTTACAGAAAATGACATTCTGCACAGAAAAAAGACTGATGAGTATACGAGACAGAAATTCCTCCTGGTACATTACAAAATATTAATATATAAGGTACCTGATTTCTGGCATTAATTTAATAAATTATATCGCTATATGGGCCATATCAGTCTTTCATATTGTTCATAACTGAAACTTCCACTATATTGGTACCATATTATTATTATTAAAGTCTTAAACAACCTGGTTTCTGGGTCTCAGCCCCATCTTCGGATGCAACTGTAAATAAAAAATGAAACCATAAGGTTAAAAAACGTATAAGCAGCAGACAGCTGCCTATCAATGACAGTCATCAGTTGGCCGTCCACTCTAGGTCATTGCTGGCACTTGCAACATATGGTTGACTTATGTCAGGCACATTTGAAAGATGGTTTTAGCATAGTCACTTTTCCATACTACCTCTGATAAGCCATGCATGGCAGATGTGCTGGCTTTTAAATTAACTTGGACCTGTACACCTTGTACTGATTGTGCGTCTGTTCATTGCTGTCTATATATATATTTTTTGACCTAGTTTGTTTTCAAACTACTGGTAGCTTTTTCTTGGGGCTTACTGTTCATTGATATGGTTTCATTTTTAATTTACAATTGCAATGGAAGGTGGAGCCAAGTCGCCGAAACCAGGTTGTGTATGACATCAGCAATAAAAATTTTGTCCAGCTGTAACAAAAGTTTCACTTATGAACAATTTACATAACAGTTGTATATGCCCCACTAACAGAAATTTAATTCTTTCATGTGCTGTCAGTAAGTACAATAAAGCACATATTATTTCTGAAATATCCTATATAACTACAAGTATATATATGAATCGATTCAACTGTCCATCAGTACTTTGTAGATTATGTAGAAATGCAAATCAAATGTACATTAATTATACACAAAACTCACTTTGCGAGTGTGTGTATGTGTGTGTCTGTGAATGTGGTTATGAGTATGTGTGTGTGGGTGGGTGTAAGAGAGAGAGCGAGACAGACAGACAGAGACATAAAAGAGATTTCAAGTGGCCAAATTCAACTAAACCAAGAGCTGAAGGTCTGTTTTTTTTTAAGCTGGACGTACTTGTCTATTCTAGACGCCATTTAAATCGTTAAAGTTATGATGTTGTTTCAAAATACAATTTTCGTTAACACTGGAACCTTAAATATTGGTGAAGTAATCAGCACAGAAAAAGGTGATACTTCATATGCATGTCACATTCTCACTAACTAATAATTATGAAATTTCATTACATTATTTTAAAATGTTCTTGTATAATCACTGATACAATGATCAAAGTGGTTGAATTGAACTACACAACCCCCCAAAGGACTCTCCATATTGATTTTCCCACAGACAAAACGTCTTGTTCTTTATGTTACATATAAAATATAGTATTGAAGTTCAATGATAGTGCAACTTTCACAATGAATCTGACCAGGTTTTAACACTTTCTAGTATGAATAGTTTCTAACATTAGAAAAAAAGGAACAATCTTATCAATAGCCTGCATAGTTACATTTTGGCTGAAATATAACATTAATTATCATCACTTAGGTATTTCAAATAAAATGATAAATTCACTTTCATCAGATTAAATATATAACAATCTCTGAATGAATTATGTTCAAGTTTCAATCTAATCAGTTGTATCATTTGGATGGTAAATGCAATTACCGCAAATGTTATTTTGTGTTATTAATTGGTCTCCATTACTTTTATATTTTTTGAAGTATAATTGTTGTCTTCAGATACCTAACATCTCAAATTGTTCCTTTCTCATCAGTAAGTTCCTTGCTGATTGAAATTAAAAGAAGAAATCATCTGAAATGTCAGATGATCCGCTGTAGTTGTGATCAGTGTCATCAGATGGACTGTTTCTCTCATTTTCTACTCTCATTTGCGCCTCATTACACTCTGTAATTATATCTTCTACAGTGGATGTAACGTTGCCTTGAGCTGCTTCATTATCAGTAGTCAGATTGCAGTCTACGTCATTGTCCATATTGTTGTCCTGTGCATGATGAGACCCCATTTCAGTTCCGGAACTGTCTTCTCCTTCTATTGGTTCGCACTCATTTTCCCTCTGTTCATACAGTGTATCACTTTCATCGTCAACATTAAAATCTCTCGCCTCCTGTTTAATAGCAGGTACCCAGAACAGACCACTGTCTTCAGTCATTGTGTCCTGACAGATCTTCGTCTGAGGTTCGAAGGCTACAGGGGCTACATTGGAAGTTTTGTTAGGGACATCTCCCACTGTGGCGACGACTTCATGTTTCTTTCCCATACTTCCACTTGCGTGAACATTAGATGTGCTAGTGCATTCCGCAAATTGAGTTTCAACTACAAGCTCATGTTCAACAAGGATGTCTTCTAACATTTGTGCCTGCTGTGCCTGGACTATAGATGAGTCATCTGACGGTTCATTCTGAAATGCAGTAAGGTCTTCCCTAACTAACTTCAATATATGTGATGCTCGCTTTAACATACTTGCACATTTTGCAACGCAGGAGGGGCCAATTCCCATTTCTTTATCTGTAGATAAACCTGAATCACTACTATCTGTGTCAACATCACTTTCGTACTCATCACTTATGGACTCTTCCTCGTCTTCCTGAGGAACATCTGGTGGGAAATCAACCTTCTGCTCCTCTGTTACCTGTTGGTGTTCTGGGAAGGCTGCAACAGGGGGTCCATCAAAGTCATCAGAGTCATTCTCCTCCTCATCTTCTGCTGTCTGTGTTTCAGTTTCGTCCAGTTCCATATTGTAGTCATCATCATGTGAAGCAGAAGTTTCCTCACTATCGGTACTAACATAATCAACATTGTCTTTAGCTTTCTCATAGTCACTAATTTCCTCGTCCAACTGCTGGGAAATGGCCATCATTCCATTGGGGTATTCCTCTGTAGCATTCTCGCTCTCTAGCACAATAGCATTTTTCTTGCCACGATCATCTTGCTCATGTTCATAATGAAGCTTCTGGATCACAGTAATGCCTCTATCTAATACTGTTTCCTGTCTCTCATCAGTTGTTATTACTTTTTCCTTTTCCTTCTTCAAGGGGTGGTTGTCTACAACCATTCCAGCGCCATTTATAGACTCATGTTCCATTATATCCTCATCAGAGTAGCGTAAGATATTTCCAGTAGTGACAGCGAAAGCTCCTGATCCCAATGTATTATCAGCTGTCTGTCGATTGATGCTTAGAGTGTTAGAGTCGATATCTTGTGGCAAAAATGTTGTCGATGATGATGCACATTGCGTTTCAGTTCCTAGGCGAAACATAATCCGTTTTTTGGCTGCTGGTGTAGACGACTCAGACTCACTACGAACATAATGGCGTTTCTGGCTTCCTGCTCTTGACTCAGTGATTTTATGTTGCTGATTAACAGCTTTACGTGTGCTCTTTAGATCAGTGTTAGTCATCCAACTGGACATCACTTTTGGGCTCTCTCTGGACCATGATAACTTTTGTCTTTCATGCGGCAATGTGAATCCAACATTGGAACGATTTTCTCTGTGCATGTTACCTGGGGTGCCAGCTGCCTGGGATAGTCCAAGCTGACTGCTTACTGCTTTGGAAGAATTATTTTTCACGAATGAATCACCAGATTCCATTTGTCCTACAAATGACGTCTCCTTGTGCATGTTTGGTGTGTCAGAAGTATTTGCATCAAATGGATTGATAATTATGATAGAGCTCAGTTCCTCATTCTCAGGGTGTACGTTGGATGTGTTTCGAGTCGTCTGATGAATGGTTTGGTATACTTCCTCTCTGGATATGTAACGGTTATTTCTGGCATTAAATATGTAGGAATGAACTGTAGGACCAACAGTGTCCCTTTGAGGTTTAGATGTAGAGGAATGGAAGGCTGCAGCATTAGCATCTGCCTTCAGTGACATCTGGTTTCCTGTGGCTGAGTCGAGCTTCTGCTGGGATGGTACTTCCTCAAGTTTGTCACTCGACTTACAGACTGGATGAAGTGCCTGTTGTTGGGCAGTAACCGTCTGCACATTGTCTTGCTCTCGTTCAGGAACTTCAGAGACGTATGTGAGCACAGAAACATCTCCTGCCCTGGTTTCAGCCTGTTCTTGTGGTTGCAAAGTATGCTCAGGATTGGTATCACCTTCTCCTTCACTTCTGAATATATTAACAACACATTTCGATCCATGCTCCAATAGCTGCATTTCGGTATCATTTCTTGGTTCCCGATCCGAAAATATAAGTTTGGTAGCTTTTCTCGGTATACTGCGGTATTTTGGACGCTGTTTAATTATTTCTTGTGCTTGTGCCCGAAGTGTATTAGCAAAGCTGAAATTGTCCCCCTCTGACGTCACCTCAGGTGTATCTCCTACTGTGGACGGCATTTGGCTACTTGATGTAATATTGTAACTAAGGGTGTTTCTTAGCTCCTGTGGTGGGAAATTAGCGCAGGTGGGATAATTTACTTGATCTCTGCCAGCCACATTACCGACTGGATGAACGACTTTTGGGACTGGTGTAATAGAAATAACGTCTGATGCAAGTCTTGGTGCCACTGACGTCTGTCTGCTAATAGGTACAGCTAAATCCTGTTTGGGAAGCCTTCTTTCAGGTTCTTCAATCGGATTGTGGTCTGCTTGGGCTGCTTTATACAGTACACAAATAGCTGGTCGAATCTGGTCCTCTCCAGAGAAAGCTCTTGATGGCTGTGCAACGTTACAGTTTACTCCTGTCTTCAATGCAATATCATGTTCAGTAGGTGGATTGTAAGTCTGCTGCACTGCGTAGCCAGTTTGTTGCTGCTGCATTGGACTCACTCCTGGTGTGTTCATCTTCAGTTCATACTGCCGTATAGGTTCAGTTCCATTTGCTGGTGTCAAAAGAATCTGGGCTTCAGTGGGTATTATGCCATGAGGTGTGATAATATGTGCTCCATATTTAGTGGCTGATACGTCAACTTGCTGCTGGACATTAATAGCACAGGGAGTTCTCACATACTGCACAGGAGGTCCAAGCAGCTGTGTGGCATCTCTTGCTATATTTCCTACTGGACCCTGAGTATACACTTGATGTTTTGACACTGGTGCCACTGCATGCTGCTGCTCACTGACGCCACTCGGGTTTACCACATACTGCACAGGATGTCCTCCTACCTGTGCGCCTCCTCGCCCTGGGGCGCCTGTTGGATTTCGTGCTGGGATCTCAGCGTGTAATTGCCGAATGTGGCCTACTGAATTAACTTCTGTAGGATACTTTGTTTGCCGGAGTATGTTAGACACCCTGGGGCCATTTCCCATGACAGTAAAAGTTGTAGGGGTATGTGCAACTGTAGACTGAGGTCCACGAATCATCATCTGTCTTAGAGGTGGGATAGGACCGCGAGTGAGAATATGTTGTCCATAGATATCAGACAAATTGTAGCCAGGCTGCGGTTGGAAGTCAGCAACTGGTGGATGGTTTGGACGCATGACTTCTGTAGATCTATTTTCTGCAACCTGCAGCCTATCTGGAGCTGAGGTAGATTTGTGACTGAAGTGATTGTCTTCACTCATCTTGGCAAGGGTGTAAATTGGTTGGACAGCTTCTGTCTGCGTATAAATGACTGAGAAAGATGTGCCCTGCCCTACAGGAAGTGTGTAGGCAAGCATAGCATGAACTTTAGCCCTTGGAATGGTCTGTATCCTAGGGCCTCGAATTTGGAACTGATGCCCGGAGCCCGTAAGTGACTTACGAATTCCAGAGTGACTGCCGAGTGTCCTCTGCCTCCCATGATCACCATTGCTTTGACAAAACATCTTTAGTGGAGCAGCAATTAGTCAGTAAGAGTAGATTCGTTTCTTGTATAATTTCTGCTTCAATCACGATGAAATGGACATCAATTTGCTGATGCAGACCTAGGAAACATGAAAGAAAAAGACGTTAACATTTATAAATCTGTTGCTTGAAATTATTATTACTTTACAGTCAACAAAGTGATGGAATTAATGTTGATTTTAAACCATTCAAAATTCTTATTGTCTGATATAAGATTGGGTTTTCTCCTTAGGTTTTTGGTGAGCAATTGAGAATCTAGTTCCCTGTGGAGTGACTCATTAACGTGGACACAATGTATTCAGTGAGAAAATTTGTGATTCCTACCTCCTATGCAAACTGAAATTTATTGCTGAAGCAGCCATAAACCCTAGGACCAGCGTATTTATTAAGTAATGCATAGTTGGACATGGATGCCATTGCCTTTCCGAACGTTTGTATAGGCATGCCCAACTATTTACAGTGTTCTACAGTCTGACATTAAATCATCATCACTATGTATCTGGCATTAGTCACACATTAAGTATTTCCAAATATGAAAGTCCACTTATCTACCATAAAAAGTCCTAAAAGATATGCGAATCTGTCCCATATATTTCAATTACTCCCTTAGAACGCATTAAGCCACGCCAAAATTTACTAAAATAAACAGAGGTATTTTCTCCTTTGTCACTTTGTATATGCATGAATAGCGTAATTCTCCCTCCCCCATATCTTTACTTTTGTATCATAATCAAAATAGTAATAATAATAACTATAATAATAATTTGATACTAAAACGACAGAAATAACCAAAAAACTGGAAGTAATTGACCAGAAAAGTTCCTCATGAATCTCACCGTTAACTGTAGTTCGTAAGGCAGTAGAATCATTTGTTCAAAAAGATTTCGGGCTTGCAGCCAGCCATCGTAAACTTCATTGCACGATATTTCAGCTGGACAACAGCCAGCCATCTTCAAGTGAGCCGAACGGGGACTGACGAAGACGCTTTCGTTTTTTTTTCTTTATTGTTATGGCTCTGAGCACTATGCAACTTAACTTCTGAGGTCATCAGTCGCCTATAACTTAGAACTAATTAAACCTAACTAACCTAAGGACATCACACACAGCCATGCCCGAGGCAGGATTCGAACCTGCAACGGGAGCGGTCGCTCGGTTACAGACTGTAACGCCTACAACTGCATGGCCACTCCAACCGGCCTTTATTGTTATTTTAATACCTTTACAATAAAGGTAGGCTGGCAGCAGCCTATCTACGCCGCTCTTCAGTCACAGTGAACACGTACAGGAAACAGAAAGGCAGAAAACAAACAAACATGGTGGACAAATACAGGAGACAGACATAGTAAAAATAAATGAAGCCGTTCACGGGCTCACTGTTTGGATAAAAAACTTTCATCACTGTACACAATGGGGAAGAATGAGTTTACACACATGAACGTAGGAGTACAAACGGAGAGACACTGAAGCACTGACGCAAAGACACACATGAGCACTGGTGGTGATGTCCGGTCCACGAAGATGCACTGCTCACACACAAAGCAGGGGACTTGCCAAAGGGAAGAGGTGAGGGTAGGAGGGAGTGTGTTGATGCCAGTAGGAGAGGAGAAGGGAGGGGGAGGGGAGAGGGTAAGGGGTGTGTGGAAGCCCAGGGAAGGAGGGGAGGGAGGGAGGAAGAGAGGAGGGAGAGAAGGGAAAGAGGGTGCCCTGGAGGAAAAGCACAGGGGGAGGAAGGGGAGGATCAAAGTTGATAGGAGGGGTAGATGGAGGGGTTGGGGGCGTCATCAGGGAGGGGGAATTGGCGGAAGCCACCCTGGGCAAGGGTACGGAGTGTGGAGAGAAGGAGAGTGGGTGCGATGTGGGAGTACAGGCGCAGCAGCAGACGGGAATGGGAAAAATTCAAAATGGTTCAAAGGGCACTGAGCACTATGGGACTTAACTGCTGAGGTCATTAGTCCCCTAGAACTTAGAACTAGTTAAACCTAACTAACCTAAGGACATCACAAACATCCATGCCCGAGGCAGGATTCGAACCTGCGACCGTAGCGGTCTTGCGGTTCCAGACAGCAGCGCCTTTAACCGCACGGCCACTTCGGCCGGCGGAATGGGAAAAGATGGGAGAGACAAGCGGGTGAGGGGGATCAAGTTTGCGGGAGGTGTAAAGGATCCGTACCCATTTGAGGAAAAGGAAGAGGTCTGGGAACGGAATTAAATCGTAGAGGATCTGCATGGGGGAGGGGAGGCGGATGCGATAGGCGAGGCGAAGCGCATGGCGAAAATGGAAATGAGCATTTAGCGTCATTGGCCGGGAGGCCCCTGACGGGGCAGGTCTGCCCGCCTTGGTGCAGGTCTTATTACATTCGACGCCACATTAGGCGACCTGCGCGCAGGTTGGGGATGAAATGATGATGAAGACAACACAACACCCAGTCCCTGAACAGAGAAAATCCTCGACCCAGCCGGAAATCGGCAGGCCGTCATGCTGATATTTAGCTATCGGGGCGGACGCGAAGAAGTTGTCTGCTCCATCTTATATGCTGCACTGATAGCACTGCCACGCATGCATTGCATTTGTGGAGCCAGAAGTCCCACCACGGCCGGCAACAGCGCCCTCGCTGGTGGAAATGCAAAACTGAGCTGCCATTGGTATTGTCGCTGGCCGCAGCTACGATGTCTTCTGGCGTCTTCGTCTCTAGCAAATTTCGGAGATGACGGGATTCCATGCGTTATTTAATTGGTAACCACTGTCACGGTTCATTAGATTTCCCGCAATGCGTATTTCAACGGATTCTTTGATAATGGAGTCCCAAAAAGTTGTTGCTGTGGCCAAAATCGAAGTTTTGTCGTTCTCCATTGAATGTCCGTTAGAAATACAATGTTCCGCAACTGCAGACTTACTGGGTTACAGTAGGCGAGTGCAGAGTTGATGTTCTGTACAACTCTCTTCCACTGTACGCATTGTCTGTCCTATATAGTCCATACCACATTGACACTATATAGTCCATACCACATTGACACGGTATTTTGTAAATTCCCGCCTTCTGTAGTAACAAATCGTCCTTCACCGATCCCAGCAAATCCGAAATCTTAGAAGGTGGACGAAAAACCACTTTCACATGAAAATTATTAAGAATCCCCTCCCCTCCCCCTCCCTTCTCCTCTCCCACTGGCGTCAACACCCTCCCTCCTACTCTCACCTCTTCCCTTTGGCAGGTCCCCGTCGTTGTGCGTGAACAGTGCCGCTTCGTGCGGCGGAGATCGCCACCAGTGCTCGTGTCTGCTTTCGCGTCAGTACTTCTGTGTCTCTCCGTTTGTGCTCCCCCGCTCATGTGAGTAAACTCTTTCTTCCCCATTGTGTACAGTGATGAACGTTTTTTATCCAAACAATGCGCCCGTGAATGGCTTCATTTATTTTTACTATGTCTGTCTCCAGTATTTGTCCACCATGTTTGTATGTTTTTCTGCCTTTCTGTTTCCTGTACGTGTTCACTGTGGCCGAAGAGCGGCGTAGATAGGCCACTGCCGGCCTACCTTTATTTTAAAGGCATTGAAATGACAATAAAGAAAAAAAAGAAAACGTCTTCGTTTGTCTTCATTAGGTTCGCCTGAAGATTGCTGGCAGTTGCCCAGCCGAAATATTATGAAATGAAGTTTACTATAACCGGCTGCAAGCCCAAAATCTTTTTGAATAGTTAGTTCACCGGGAAAATTTCAAATTTTACAGTAGAATCGATGTTGGCTGAAATAGCAACATCTCTCATTTTCTATCATTAGCTAGTATACTGAGTTATTTAATTAATAAACTTATTTTGATGTGAGTGGTTACACAGCTGGATGTTGCATCCATAGTTTCTTGGCCTTTCTAACAGAATTTTCCGCTTACACTGATTGTTATTACGTGTTACGTGATTAAATATTTTTTGGTGCTTACACAGTTTAATCTGACTTCGATATTTTAGTAGACATTGGCGACTTTATAACCACAGGAACTCAAATGCAGGCTGTGTATGGACAATGCATATTGGTTAAACTCTTTCTTACTAATTTTCTAGTAACTTTCCAAGCAAAAGTGTACCATTTTCATATTCCAAATATCTGAAAGGTCTTGCAATTAAATATGACAATTTTAGTGGTCAGAAGGTAATGTTTGTGTTGTTTTCTAGATGAGCAATGGGTGGAAAATGGTATTGGTTCAAATGGCTCTGAGCACTATGGGACTTAACTTCTAAGGTCATCAGTCCCCTAGAACTTAGAACTACTTAAACCTAACTAACCTAAGGACATCACACACATCCATGCCCGAGGCAGGATTCGAACCTGCGACCGTAGTGGTCCCGCGGTTCCAGACTGTAGCGCCTAGAACCACTCGGCCACCCCGGCCGGTGAAAATGGTATTCCTGGAGGCCGTGCTATGGGCAGGCAAAGTTTGTATTAGGAGCAGAGTACCTAAAGAAGAGTATCAGACAGTGCTGCCTGAAAACAAAACTGACTCACCGCGAAAAACTTGTGAGGGAAAAGTGCAGTTCAGTGTATGGGGGCAAGCCTATAAGGTGATCACAAAGGAAGTCAGAGGTCCAACATTCCTGTCCACCATCGGAAGAGCAGACTGCAGTACAACAGTGGGATGAAGGGGCTCAGCAAAGTATCTGTATCGCTCGGCTTTACCTTACAACGATGCTGACACCGACATGACAATCATGTAAGGCTGAGGGGAGCCATGGAGCTCGATTAGAATGAGCCAACGGTGGAAACACCCTTTGCAATGGAGCAGGTAGCAGTTGCGATCATGAAACTGAAGAAGAATAAAGCGCCAGTCTGTACGCAGTATGCCATAAAGCTGCAATGAGAATAGTGCTGCCTATAGAGCCATACTTAACTCTCCCTTTAACCCTTCAATTGATGCTGGAAAATGTACGCAGTCCAGCCACATTTACATGGCCACTTGTTCTGGCGTGACCGCAAGCGCCGAAACGAAGATGCGGAATGCAAGAGCAGAGAAGGTGGTGAGGAAACGTCAGCCAATGGTGCGTGGAATTGGACCGTGCCACACCAAGAGCGACACCTGGGAGAAGTGAATATAAACGCTGCTCCTGCTAGCCCCGGCCGCTCAGATCGCCCCAGTCTGCAACGGGATTAGTGCTACGCTATCAGATTTTCATGATCCATCGCTCTGGAGCATCTGCAGCAGCAGTTTGAGCAGCAGTTGGCACAACAGCGACACAACGAACTTTTACAAATCGGTTACATCAAGAACATCTCTGAGCCAGACGCCCTCTAGCGTGCATTCCACTGACCGCAAATCACCTTCATTTGCGACTTCTGTGTGTCAAGCGACAGTTCAGTTCAGGGAGGGTGGAAGTCTGTTGTGTTTTCTGACGGAAGCTGATTCTGCCTTGGTGCCAGTGGTGTCCGTGTGTTGGTTGGGCCAGCTGAGAGCCTGCTGCCAACATGTCTGCAGGCTAGACACACTGGATCCACATCTGGATTTGTGATCTGGGATCCAGTTTCGAATGACAGCAAGGGTACCCCCTTGGCTGTCCCAAACACCCTGACTGCAAATTTGTATTTCAAGCTGGTTTTCCGACCTGTTACGCTGCCATTCATTAACAGCATTCAAAGGTGTGTTTTCCAACAGGATAACGCTCGTCCGCATGCCGCTGTTCTAATCCAACATGCTCAACAGAGAGTCGACATGTTGCCTTGACCTGCTTGATCACCAATCGACATGGGACATCATCGGGCGAGAACTCTAGCGTCATCCACAAACAACATCAACCGTCCATATTTTGACCTAGTTAATGCAACAAGGCACGGAACTCCTTCCCACAAACTGACGACCGATAACTGTACAACACTTTGCATGCAGGCTTACATGCTTGCGTTCAACATTCTGGAGATTACGCCGATCATTAATGTGTCAGCATTTCACATTTGCAGTGGCTTATCTCGCGCTTACATTAACCAATGGTAACCACTTAAATGAGTTACCTTGGCAACTGTATTCCAAAAAATTCATTACTCTACATTGATTATTTTTTGGTTTTGCGATTTTTTTTCTTGTAAAACAGCAAACTGGTAGCCAAGATCGCAGGAATTCTTTTTATTCCATTATTACCGGTTTCGGCGAACCTAAAACCGCCATCATGGGATCTTAGGACCTGTATGTGACGTAAGATCTGATGATGGCGGCTCTAGTTCCGCCGAAATCGGTAATGGAATAAAAAGAATTCCTGCGATCTTGGCTACCAGTTTATTGTTTTACAAGCATCTAGATCGCTCCCACATGAACACAATGTGCTTCCTACAATATTTTTTTTCGCCCATATTATTTAGGTTATAATACGTAAAGGGAGAAGAAGAGGTGTACGTGCACTTGAAAGGACAGAGAAATGACGAACGCTGCCAGCGGTTGCGTCCACAGTGCGAGACTGTGCCTGGAATTTTTGTGGCTATAAGTGAGGTGAGAGATAAGGCCCGCTCACACTCCACACTTTAGACCGGAAGTGGCGCGGGACGGTAGAACTGGGCAACGCTTCTGCGAAAGGCCTGCGCGCCGACACACACCGCGCCGCCTGCATGCTTGGCTGTGATTTACGAGACGCGCGCTTAACGCAGGGCTCGCTATGCAACGATGAGAGCATCCGCAAGGAGCCAACGCTGTCCGCCGATGCGATTGCCGGCTGAAACACGCACACTAACACACGCTCTCGAACTATACGGCCAAAACAACGCACAAAACTCCCGTCAAGACCACGTTCAGCCCTTCGCCGTCTCGCTTTCATATCTTCTAAACAGTGAGCCATTGAAGTTCACAGAGCATTATCTACACCTACATGGTTACTCTGCAAACCACGATTAAGTGCCTGGCAGAGCGTTCATCGAACCACTTTCACACTAATTCTCTATTATTCCACTCTCGAACAGCGCACGGAATAAAAGATCACTTATATACTTCCGTCCGAGAGCTGGTTTCCTGTATTTTATTACGATCGTTTCTCCCTATGTAGATCAGCGTCAACAAAATGCGAGTGTGGTTTAGAAAGTTCTCCGAATCACCACAAGAGGTCAGCGCTAGAGCGAGGAGTTCTTCACATGGTATTCATTGGTCTGTTGCCAGTAAACACGTGCCACGTCAGTGGGAAGAGAGCTGCGGCGGTGACGTGGCTCTGTTGTTCCCACGTAGTGATTTGAGAAGACGGAAAAAATCGAGATTCGAGCAGTGATTAAGTACTTCGTAAAGAAAGCTATGACAGCAAATGACATTCATGCTGATGTCCAAAATACACTGGGGGACTCTGCTCCTTCATATTCAACTGTTGCCAAGTGGAGAAATGAATTTAAATTTGGTCGGGAGTGATTAGATGATGATTCGCGCAGTGGTCGGCCAAGACGTGTTACTGCTCCAGAAATCATTGCAAAAGTTCACAAAATGGTCATGGAGGATGGCCGATCGAAAGAGCGTGAAATTGCTCACGCTTGCCAGATGTCAACTGAAGAACCTGCAAGATGGGTGCCGCGAGAAGACAATGCGCGCCCGCACACATGTGCCGATGCCATGGCAAAATTACACGAATTAAGGTATGAATTGTTGCCACATCCGCCTTATTCACCTGGTAGGGCTCCGTCAGACTTCCGTCTCTTCCCAAAACCGAAAATTTTTCTTCGTGGACGAAGATTCGCTTCAAACGAAGAATTAATAGCCGGGGTTGACAACTATTTTGCAGGCCTGGAGGAAACGTTTTCGATATGGAATTAAGGCACTGGAACATCGTTGGACCAAGCGCATTAACCTACAAGGAGACTACATTGAAAAATTAAAAAAGTTTCAGTTAAGTAAATACTTTTTTTTCTATTCCGTTCCTAGAGCTTTTCAGACCACCCTCGTATTTTAGCATTCGGAGGAGAAAGCTGGTGATTGAAATTTTGCGAGAAGGTCCTGCCACAACGAAAATCGCCTTTATTTTAAAGATTTCCACCCCAAATCCTGTATCACGTCCGTGACACTCTCATCCCTACTTCTCGATGATACAAACTGTGCTCCTTCAAAAATGGTTCAAATGGCTCTGAGCACTATGGGACTCAACATCTTAGGTCATAAGTCCCCTAGAACTTAGAACTACTTAAACCTAACTAACCTAAGGACATCACACACACCCATGCCCGGGGCAGGATTCGAACCTGCGACCGTAGCAGTCCCGCGGTTCCGGACTGCAGCGCCAAACTGTGCTCCTCTTCTTTGAACTTTCTCACAGACATTGAGATGCATGAAAAATAGCTTTTGATTGAAATGGAGCACGAATTACTCAAACTACACTCATCCAGTGTTTGATAATGAGACCACTTAGCTACTTCCAACAAGTCTTAAACATAATTTCAAACCTTTTCTAAAAATTTTCTCGCTTTCTTAGCGCCAAATATTTTTTGTAAAGTAATCAGACGTTTAATGCTGCATTATATACGGGAGATCGATTCTGTAAGGAATCAGAAATTTACCGGAACGAAATACAAAGTTGCTAAGTTTGCACACTCATGTCTTTGTTCTGAAAATGAAACACCTTGAAATCTCTAATATCTTTGTAAATATGATCAATCGAAAAATGAAACCACAAATTATTAATACTGGCGTACTATGTAACCTATCACACCTATCGTATTGTCTTGCAGAGTATACACTATGTGATCAAAAGTATCCGGACACCCCCAAAAACATATGTTTTTCATATTAGGTGCAATGTGCTGCCACCTACTGCCAGGTACTCCGTATCAGCGACCTCAATAGACACCGTGAGAGAGCAGAATGGTGCGCTCCGAGGAACCCACGGACTTCTAACGTGGTCAGGTGATTGGGTGTCACTTGTGTCATACGTCTGTACGCGAGATTTCCACACTCCTAAACATCCCTAAGTCCACTGTTTACGACGTGATACTGATGTGGAAACGTGAAGAGACACGCACAGCACAATAGCGAGCAGGCCGACTTTGTCTGTTGACTGACAGAGACTGCCGACAGTTGAAGAGGGTGGTTGTGTGTAATAGGCAGATGTCTATCCAGACCATCACACAGGAATTCCAAACTGCATCAGGATCCACTGCAAGTACTATGACAGTTAGGCGGGAGGTGAGAAAACTTGATCGAGCAGTTGCTCGTAAGCCACACATCACGTCAGTAAATGCCTCGCTTAGCGTAAGGAGCGTAAACATTGGACGATTGAACAGTGGAAAAACGTTGTGTGGAGTAACGAATCACGGTACACAAAGTAGCGATCCGATGGCAGGGTGTGGGTTTGGTGAATGCCTGGTGAACGTCACCTACCATCGTGTGTTAGTGCCAACAGCAAAATTCGGAGGCGGTGGTGTTATGCTGTGGTCGTTTTTCATGGAGGGGGCTTGCACCCCTTGTTGTTTTGCGTGGCACTATCACAGCACAGACCTACATTGATGTTTTAAGCACCTTCTTGCTTCCCACTGTTGAAGAGCAATTCAGGGATGGCGATTGCATCTTTCAACACGATCGAGCATCTGTTCATAATGCACGGCCTGTGGTGCAGTGGTTACACGACAATAACATCCCTGTAACTGACTGGCCTGCACAGACTCCTGACCTGAATCCTTTAGAACACCTTTGGAATTTGTTTTGGAACGCCGACTTCGTGCATGTCCTCACCGACCGACATCGATACCTCTCCTCAGTGCAGCACTCCCCAAGAAACCTTCCAGCACCTGATTGAACGTATACATGCGATAGTGGGAGCTGTCATCGAGACTAAGGGTGGGCCAACACCATATTGAATTCCAGCATTACCGGCGAGGGCGCTACGAGCTTGTAAGTCATTTTCAGCCAGGTGTCCGGATACTTTTGATCACATAGTGCATGACCAACGGACGAATAAAAGTATTAAATGTATGAATACTGGCGTATTATGTACCCTATCGTATTGTCTTGCAGAGCATACCTGTAGACGCAGACAAACGAAGGTGGTGCGCGATTCGTCCTTGGCACGTGTTTCGGGTGGTCGGTGGGACAAGTTTAGTGCCAGTGGATAAATGCAGGTATCGTGCAGTAAGAAAACACTTTTAGTTATCAGAGTGCATTGCAAGGCAGACGCAGACTAAGCTACGGTGAATTTTGCAGTACTTAAACGCGCCTATTACTAGTTCATGAGTACTTCTGATTACATACAAACCAGACTTGCCATTGAGGTCTGACGTGAATAAACAGGCGATAAAATTCACAGTATCCCTTTAAGAGACCGTCACATTAACACTAGTAAGATGGTGGAGTCAGAAAGCATCTGTTACAAACAGGTAAATCAACTCAACATAAAATTTCAAACAAACTTCTGCATTCACATACGCTAGGCATTCACTTTTTTTTCTTTTTTGTCTGGGACATGCTTTCCAAGAACTAAATTAGAAAATGGTTCTGTTCCTCGGTTCTGCCAAAGGTTTTCAGGAGATTTCCCATTCTTGTAAGGCACGTACTGAAACTCCAAAATACACTGCCTGGCGAAACACGTGAAGCACCTAAATGACATCGTCGGATGTCGATGTAACTCCTTACATGTAAACACCGTTGGCGGGTACCTGAATTATTAGAGAAGCAATACTCTGCGAGTGGTAGAACGACCACCAGACTGCGTTAGCCTTGCTCGTATTTATTGTTATATCCAGGCATGATAAAGTATGTGAGCGGCGGCGTTAACAATTTCAGATGTTGAGTGATCGCTGTGAAGAATACAGAGATGCCGCATACTCACGTGACACAGCGTTAACAGAAGTTGACAGAGTTTGTTGGTCCCCATTTGACTGGTAGCTCGGACCGTGCAATGTACAGATAGGTGGGGCGTTCGGACATCACAGTGCGTGTGAACATATTCAGACTGCGTGTGAACATATTCCTCGTCAGTGTGCCGATCGACCACACCTGACTGTCACAAGGGACGATCGCCGTAATGTGCCCCAAGCACATTCTAACTCCTTGCAACGGAACATCCTCCCATAGCATTAGTTTTCCTCAACAGTAGTTGTCGATACCAGCATTATTTTTCGAATTTCGGACAGGTCAATATTACCTCACTTGCTTTTCTGAAAACCTTCGTATAATTTTATACACACTATGTTATTTTTCTAGCTAAAATTTATGAAAAGGAATTACTTTATCAAATATTTTAGTTTCGAAGCTGTAATCGATAAGTACTAATTTTTTTTGTGAAGCATTCGAAATTACGAATTATTTGCACACTTAAAATTTCTATTATTAATTACACAGTTCTGTATTGTTTACCACGTTTATTTCTGGAGATTCATTTCTGAAATAATAATCGAAATTAATAATGTAAAGAAAACTAGTAGGAATTCATTTGTTAAGAAAAATTATAAACCCTGTGAAATACGATTATTTCCGTAGAGTGTGGGATTTATAAGCTTGCGTCTGATGTGATCAGAGGTATTTTTGTATAATAGGTGTGAACAATGTAATTTCAGCTTTGTTAATGAGTAAAATCAAAATATTAAATGATATATTAAAATGTGAGAAAATCAGTCGAAAATATACACACATCAAAAACAGATTTGCATCACTCCGGTTCTCAGAACTCTTGAAGATAGACTTTGACTATGGATATTGTATCACAGACACAGTTCCTTTGACTATTCAGAGATGTCACTAAACCCGCCCAAAGATGTAAACAACCATGCACGAGCAACGGCTATTGTACGGAGGAGGACTCGCCCCCGCCCCCCCTCCCCTCACCAAAGTCAGTTCCAGTCATTCCACCAGAAGGAGGTACACGGCTCGTGTTATCTGTGGTTCAACCGACGGTCAGTACCGCGGTTCGATCGTGTCCGCATTGTTACTTTGTGCCAGGAGGGGCTCTCATCAAAGGAAGTGTCCAGCCATCTCGGAGTGAACCAAAGCGATGTTATTCGGACATGGAGGAGATACAGAGAAACAGGAACTGTCGATGACATGCCTCGCTCAGGCCGCCCGAGGGCTACTACTGCAGTGGATGACCGCTAAATACAGATTATGGCTCCGAGGAACTCTGACTACAACGCCACCATGTTGAATAATGCGTTTCGTGCAGCCACAGGACGTCGTGTTACGACTCAAACTGTGCGCAATAGGCTGCATGGTGTGCAACTTCCCTCCCGAAATCCATGGCGAGGTCCATCTTTGCAACCACGAGGCCATGCAATGCGGTACAGATGGGCCCAGCAACATGCCGGATCGACCGCTCAGGATTGCCATCACGTTCTCTTCACCGACGAGTGTCGCATACGCCTTCAACCAGACAATCGTCGGAGACGTGTTTGGAGGCAACCCGGTCAGGCTGAACGCGTTAGACACACTGTCCAGCGAGTGCAGCAAGGTGGAGGTTCCCTGCTGTTTTGGGGTGGCATTATGTGGGACCCATGCACGCCGCTAGTGGTCACGGAACGCGCCGTAACAGCTGTATGATACGTGTGAATGCCATCCTCCAAAAGATAGTGCAACCATGTCGGCAGCATACTGGGGAGGATTCATCCTCATGGACGACAATTCCCGCCCCCATCATGCACATCTTGTGAATGACTTTCTTCAGGATAACTACATCGCTCGACTAGACTGGCCAGCATGTTCTCCAGACATGAACCTTATCGAACACACCTGAATAGCTTGAAAAGGGCTGTTTATGGACGACATGACCCACCAATCACTCTTAGGGATCTAAGCATCTACGCCGAATCGCCGTTGAGGAGTCGGACAATCTGGACCAACAGTGCCTTGATAAACTTGTGGATAGTATGCCACAAGGAATACAGGATGCATCAATGCAAGAGGATGTGCTACTGGGTATTAGAGGTACCGGTGTGTACAGCAATCTGGACCACCATCTCTGAGGGTCTCGCTGCATGGTGGTACAACATGCAATGTATGGTTTCCATGAGAAATAAAAAGGGCAGAAATGATGTTTATGTTGATTCTGTGCCAATATACTGTACAGGTTCCGGAACTCTCCGAAACGAGTTGATGCAAATCCTGTTTTGATGTGTGTAATTACATAAAAAAATCAGCTACAACAATCTTCAAATTTATTTATTTCAAACGAACCTTGAGGCCCTGCTGTTAAATATTCACTTATTAATTACTTTGACTGTATCTTATTTAATGTGGATAATAATGGGAAGAAGGAAGGAGGGGGCAGATTACACCCTGTGCAACTCTGCCTGGTATCCAAGGAAAAGTAATGGATTGTTTTAATATTCTGTGTCATCCTGCCCCACTGACTCAAAACTGGCAGCAGCCTGACGAGGGAATTACCACACCACAACAGAAACGGTTGCCTTTGGAGTTATGCCATGAATGTGAAGCACAGACTACTGATGAATGGCATCTCATTGTGTTGAGCGAAGAGCTGGATTTCTCCCTAACTCCGGATGGACATTATCGGCGAGTGTAGTCGTGAACAGCGGAGAGGTCCCATTCTTGTGGAGAAGCACATCAGTCTTTCTCCAGGCATCATGGTCAGGGAAAGGGGGGGGGGGAAGGGTCTTCAGGTATAACTTAAGGACACAGCCGTGACATCCGACAACCTCAAGTGTTGCCTCTCATGCAACAGTATCATGGTGCCATTTTTCAACAGGACAATACTTGTCCACACATGGCACGTGTCTGTATGAAGTGCCTCAATGATACTGAGGTACTCCTCTGGGCAGCAAGATTCCCACATCTCTTCCCCCTAGGACACATGCGAGACCAGCTTGGACATCGACCCTGTCCCAGTGCCAGCATCGAGATTATCAAGGAACAGTTGGAACAGCTGTGGGCCAGCTTGCCACAGGAGACGGTACAACAAGTTTATGACGCCCTCCCGAGTCGAAACTGTGCATGCATCTACACCAGAGGGGTCAACATCGTACCTAAGTGGGCTCAATTAGCTAAGTTCTTTGTAAATTTGACTCGGTCACTGACATAACATCATTCACCCATCCCTCCCCCCCCTTTTTGTTGCTCAATTTTTTTCCAACTAGAATTCCCCCTGCCCCACTACTAATTCACCCTGTATTTGGCTGCTATAACCCTGACTGTACCATGGGTCATTATGCAAACGCCTCACTCTACCTAGACAAAGAAAAACACAAAAAATTAAAAAAAAAGATCTGTGTTGAAAAAGTTTATTAACGGCACAGTGAAGACGCTCGCGGAAATAAGTAAGAAAAAAGTGTTTGGAAAATAAGAAATGAGATGAAATTTGGGAAAGACGAAATGAGATGAAAGCGACTTCTGTGATTATGTGACATTAGACGCAATTTGGAAGCGCCATTACATAGAAACCCACAGTCAATACAGTCGAGTGTCGAAAGTCAAAGTGCAACGAAAAATTGGAGAACCGTTTCGTCTACAGAGAAAGTAACATCAAATAGATTTTTTCTGTATGGCTGCTTGTATTCAAACTGAATCTCTTATACACCAGATTACAGAGTTTCGACTTCATTGTCATTTTCAGGTAGAAAATCATAAACATGGGTACTAGGATCCAGTCCTTTGTTTTTAAAATACTGTATTCAGTATTTATGAATGATCTTTTAAAACAACGCGCTTGTTCACTTTTTCGTCAGAATAATAGTGCAGTTAGCTAATCGTCAAGCAGAAAAATTGCTTCTCAAACAAAAGTTCACATGAAAAATTACCTCATCTTTTTAAATTCAGCATAGCCCTGTATCCATGCATAAACAAAAACAGTGAGAGTAATTGAGACTGTGCTTTGGAACACACCAAACTGCCTAAAATCAAGACACTTACTGGACTAAGATGTTGAAATGGAAACATCCAAAATTATTGTGGAAAATAAAACGATCTTGCAGCAGAACAAAATGTTACCCACAAATTCCCTGCAGTGATTGAAAAAGAGAGCGAGATTGTTACCGAGGAGTGGTCAGGTGCAACTACAGTTTTTTGTTTACTAGCTACAGGAAATGAGTTGGGAAAAAGACATGAAAAGGTTATTTGTGCTGTAACTGAGCCGTACACAGGGTTGGGATCAAATTTATTTTATGGTGGAACACAAAAATTCGAACATTCCTAGACCAAATACACTGCGGTTCAATTGAGAAATAAATTTGTTACATTTCTTTTCACCAATCTTGTCAGTCCACCCTCATATGGTTATAACGATTTTTTTGTTTGACTGGATTCCACAAGCAAATATCTGGTGTCATAACATATACTCATTCATAATGAATGGAAAAACACCAGATTTCAAGCCAAAAACATCACCCCTAAAGTTAATAATAGTTACAGATGTTCTTATAGTTCAAAGATGAAAATGGTTTGAATGGAAAATCAGCTAATGATATTGGATTATCTGACTGGCACTTGTTTATAATAAAATTTGTTCCATAGAGTCACTTAAACATTGTCATACAATCACAAAAGATGCCATCATTACAAATTATGATACTAAAATATCAATATATGTACTAAAACTAAGTGTGGTGTGTCTGTATGTGCAAGAAAAACTTTGCAAGTGAATTTCGCAACCCCATGGGGGTTAGATGGCGTGGTAACCCTCCATCCCCCATTCATGAAGAAGGTTTTGTTTTGGAACTGCAAAGTTAGTTACATAGATATGGATGTCCAGAGGGTCAACCAATCTAAATGCAAATACGGTTTATCTATGTGTACTACTATAACTCTGCCACCCATTTATGCAGCCCCATCCATGAAGAAGGTTTTGGTTTGAAAATGCAGAGGCTGAGTTCGAAGATATGATGTCAAAACATCGCACCACAACTATGGACTTGTTATTGGAAGTCGGTGAAGCAGCTAGAGATCGAGTGCTGAAGTGGCCAAGACTGTCCAGAATGTTCCTACTGGAATCATGGAGACTGTTGTAGAATGTGCCAAAACATTACAGAACCTTCCACAAGAACAGAGAACGTTCTAGATCTTTGAAGTAACTTACATTTAATGGGAATGCATTGCTTATACTTTCTGGATATTTTTGGCAAATGCTTTCTGTTATTTGAGAATCAACTCCAGCAATGAATTCAGTGCATTTTTGAAACAGCCATTTCTCTGGCCTTGAGTGAAGGATGTACAATCAAGAACAAATATGGGAGTTCGACACTTCAATAATGTAGAAGTGAGACATTTTGGCAAAAAAATTTACAAATTGGTGAAGACGTTCACGCAGCTGATTTTGTAAGTGGCCAAATTGAACTAAGAGGTGATTTATATATCATTCTCAACAGTCCCCTTGAATTAACCGGTAAAGTTCTTCCAAATGTCATTCAAAATTACACAACCTGGTTATCTGAATGAGCCTTTTAGCATTGAAAAACGAAGTAGCTGATGACATCAATTTAAAAATTCAAGACAAGGTTCATGGTGAGGAAAAAAATACATAAATCATCTATTTTCTCACCGAAAGTTTGAATTCAATGCCAGCATCAGGATTAAAAATAGAATCACAAATTATTTAGTTGAGAAATTTAGATTCACCAAGATTACCTACTGGAATAATAATAATGACTGTGTAGCAGAATAAGAATGACTGTGAACAGTTCTCAAAAAGGAACTGAAGTAAAAATAAAGTCAGGAAAAGATAAAGAAAACAAACATTTATTGTAAGAAGTCCATTCATACGTAATGAACTGACATTTTCATTGAAAAGACTCATTAACATTTAGTATTACAATAAATGAAACACAAAGACAAACATTAATATATTGCAGTATTAATTTAAAAGTATCAATGTTTTCTCACAGGCAGTTACACTAGAATGGGAAACCTAAAGAATTTATTGTATATCTACTCATCAAATAATAAGATGACAAATGTAGTTCATAAGCATGAATGTTCTTATTCCTGGATGTTAACGAATGCTTCTGATTGTTCTAAAGCATTTTCAAACAATGCAGTAATAAGGCCAAATATTGGCATTGGTTAACAAATGACTATAATTTTCGTTTTCTATGGAAATATAGCATGATCTAAATACAAAGTTTCTGAGATGACAGTAACTGGAGTTCTACTATCATCAAGATTTTACCTTGTATAATGGTGAAGACTGCTGAACACTGAGTGTATAAAAAGTGTAGCTGTCTCTAACAACTACATGAAATTAAACAGCAGTAGAAGAACAAGTCCACCTAATTACAGGGCATTCTTCGTAAAAGATATGAGAAGAAGACTGATATCTATTAAACTGCCAAACACCTGAAACAACTACACTCCTAAATACAGACGTAACTGCTTAACTGTATATATCGACATTCAGCATCTACGATTTAAAACGCCAATGAACATATTTTTTGGAAATAAACATTTGAGACATGTACACTCTCTTTTTATTTTGTTTATTTATCCTATGACTAGTTTCTGAGCTACAGCCAAAATTTCAAGTAATTATTCCTACAATTATCCAATCTGTCAATCTGAAACATAGCATTACCACTGGTCTGTGTGTGAAAGATAAATAAAGAAAAAAAGTGTAATTATGGTACATCAGTTTCCAAAACAAATCCTTCATCAGTTCCAGACCTGCCAATAAAATTATCCTCGCAAAGTAATGTGGAAGGTTATGAACCAGAAACCATAGAAATTTGCAGTCTCTGGGTGACAATAACTGGCTAACACAGTTGCCTATCAAGTATTATCAAATTTATGTATTTTGTAACTCTGCAGTGTGAGAAATATTGTTGGCAATTTAAGTTCACTTTTTTATGTTTACGAAGTAGAAATACAATGGAGAGAAGCTTACAAATGATTGATCTATCGTCCTTGAATGTTCTCCAGAAAAACGTCATTTATGGCAAATGTTGCATTTTTAGAATTCCATCTCACCCCGACTTTCCTGAACTGCCTCCTTTGAAAAAATATGTCTGATTTCGAATATTGTTTCAGACAGAGCACAGGTAGAACTACCGAAAAGTTCGAGTATGTTTGAACTATATGAAAGAGAACATGTGAAAACAATCAAATTGAAAATGCAGTCAGGCTTCAATGTCAGAACGTAAATGTTCTGTAGGAGAGTTAAGAGGCCACTGTATAAATAATTGCAAATTCACTTAAAGTGACCTCACCCTATGTAACTTCAATGGTCATCACTTAAAATATTCAATAAAGTAATTATGCTTATGGAACAAAACTACAGTGAAATGAACTGTATACTCAGTCACTTACTTCTCACTTCCAGTAAAACTATCCAACAATCCAGAAGCGAATCCTATATCCAGAGAAGCAATTCGTACTCATGACATTGTCAGACGGAAATAACAGTCCAGGGCATCACAAAATTGTGAGCCCAACAACAGAAGTTTCAATAGGAAACCAAACTCAGTTGCACACAGTTTAACAGCCAACCAGAATAGGACACACTCTCTGTGACTGTCACTGCAACAATGCCTGTTTGGGACGATGGGCAGGGCGTCTCTGGGGAGCCTCTATCCCCTCTACTTCTCTGATTGGCCGCCACATCGCCATTTCGTAGCCTGAAGTCTGGAGAGGGGAGAGTGTGGGGAGGGGGGAGGGGAAGAGCCTTGAGTGGGGAAGGGGGAGGTGGTATCTAAGGTGGGAGAAGATGGGAGGGTAAGTGATTTCGATTATTGCCACCCAAGAATATTGCAAGAGGAAAGTTAAGAATGCTATTATTTCAGTTCAAAAATATTCCTTGTAGAATTTTATCTTGTCTTTGCCCAACAGACAGAACTCGTGTTTGTAAAATCTTAAGTTTTCGTTTTTGGTTCGCTATGAACATGATTATTAACTACATAAATATTTCTTATGTTCAGACTACGACAAACCAAATTAAAAAAGACCTCCTATAAAATCTGATATTTGTTTCAAGCACCTTTTACAAAACCCAATAATTAATTGATTGGAATTTTTTACATAAACAACATTTTTAATCCAACTTACGTTTTGGAAACGGAAGTTCTGCTGCTACACTTATCTCTACTAATAAAATGGCACTCTAGTCTTAATCTCCATGATAGAGATGATGTTAGTTGTGCACTATGGAATCTGAATGCCCCTTTGTGAACTTTTCAATTACACTTGAAGGAAGGTGAAGAAAGCACGATACATCACTCCAGCTCACACCCAATCTGTTACATATCTCATGTAGTGATGGTCTAGAATATAACAATATTCAGACTTGCAAGTTGTCACATATATTGATAGTCACACACAAAATGTTCAAATGTGTGTGAGTTTCTAAGGGACCAAACTGCTGAGGTCATCAGTCCCTAGACTTACACACTACTTAAACTAACTTATGCTAAGAACAAGACACACACCCATGCCCAAGAGAGGACACAAACATCTGGTAGGAAGGGTATACACAAAAATCAAAATAGTCAAACAAATCTTTTAGTAAGAGCAATGAAAAATGTGTTGAACATACCATGATTTTCAAAATGCAAATCTACCTCAAGAACTAATCCACTAATCCACCAAAAAGAACTGTTAAGGCTGGATTTGGAAATTTATTAATTGTGGGTATTATTAAGTATTTCAAGGAGTATGTTGTATAGCAAGACTTGCTAAATCTCATATAATATGTAGAGGGCTACTAACATGAACTGTATTTAAAAGTAGATTTGTGCAAAATGATATGAACTGAAAAATGAAACACTGTAAATTGAATATTGGTTCGGTTTGAAGGGTGATTTGTGCCTGCTATCTGCTATGAGGCTTCTGGAGAGTTAAAGAATTAATCCTGTATTTTGACATTTAACCTGCACTATGTACTACAAATGAATATACAATATGGTCCATTAGCTGTGGTGTGCTCTGATCAAAAAATAATAGCACCACGGTATTTAAATAATGTTGAGAGAAAGACCATATGCTTTTATAAAATATATCAAATTAAGAGGGTACAGCCTGAAGTTATTTGACCCACCCAAAGTTGATGACACAAATAGTACTTAAAGTATTGAAATCCTTGACCCAAAACAGTAAAACTTTCTTTAATGTCTCTGCAAAAAACACCGAAGAAAGTGGATGGTATTGCAAGTCTTAAAATGTTATCTGTCATTTGTGGTGTGCTCTGATCAAGAAATGGTAGCACCACAGCAGTTATCTATTTCTGACATAATATCCTTTTAATAAAAGAAGTACAGCACAAACTATGATGACAGTGAGTGAAATTACTTGACTCGCAGAACAGCTGCCACACTCATTTCTATTGTAAAACTACAATGATGTTTTCAAGTCTAAAAGAAGTGTACTGATGATTCAGACACTTACCTTGCTCTGATGAACAATTCATCAGCAGATCAGCACCAATCTTTGATCGTTGACGGAAAACATGCCCTCATTCCATTGTCCAGTTACAAGGAGTGCATACCGCTTACCAGGAATGTCCTAAAACAAAATCGACAAAAAACACCACTGTCACTATCCAGTGTCATGCAAAATGGTATAAAGTCCAATCCTTTCACGTTACTGTACACCCAAGAACAGAAGAAAGCATTTACAAAAATATTTCGTTAGTGCAAAGTAGAACAGTCGGCTAGAAGTGGTCTCACGTAGTTGCACCATCAGAATGACTGCAAGGAACGATGGGTTTCTGTGAATCACCTCGCCCCCGCCCCCCCAAGTCAGCTGACTGTTCGTTATGTCGACCAGACATTGGCTGGTTTCTGGTGACGCAGATCCACCCGAGGAGGGGAGAGGTGGCAGCCACCATTCACTGGAATTTTCGAGGGACCAGCAGCAAACATTGCATTTACACTCAAACTAACATTGTGTATCTATCACTAGCCATAATGCGAATGGAAAAAATTTGATTCAAGTAATATTCCTAAATTGGGATGTTACATTCATTAGATATGAACTATCAACTTCATAATGTGTTTTGTAACTGGAGCTCAACTATCATCAAGGCTTTACCTTGTAAAATGATAAAGACTGCTGAACACTGAGGGAAGAAAAAGTGTACCTGCCTCTAACAACTAGATGAAATTACATAGAGGTAGAAAACTGAGTCCACCTAATCACATAGCATTCTGGGTAAGAGATATGAGTAGATGACGACTAGTTTCTGAGCTGCAGCCACAATTTCAAGCAATTATTCCTGCAATTATGCAAGCTGTCATTCTGAAACACAGCGTTACTACTGGTCTGTGTGGAAGATAAATAAACAAAATGGTAGTGTAGTTATGGAATGTCGGTTTCCAAAACAAATCCTTAATCTGCTACAGACCGGCCAATAAGTGTAGTTATGGAATGTCCGTTTTCAAAATAAATCCTTCATCAGCTACAGACTGGCCAATAAAATTGTCCTTGTAAAATAATGAACCAGCAACTGTAGGACTTTGTAGTCTCCGGGTGACAGTAAATGGGCAACACAGTTGCCATCTCTTATAAAGTACTACCAAATTTATGTGAGCATTTCTTAACCCTGCAATGTGAGAAATATTTTTGGTGACTCTGGGTTCTCTTTTTTGTGCATATGAAGTGGAGGTACAATGGACACAAGCTGACAAATGATTGATCTATCATCCAAATACGTTCCCCTGAGAAACGTAATTTATGCCAGAAGTTGCATTTTTAGAATTCCATGTCACCTCGGCTTTCTTGAGCTGCATCTTTTGTATGAATATGTCTCATTACGAATATTCTTTCAGACAGGTTACACATTCTATGTGACTTCAAAGGTCATCACATAAGAACTTGAGATAATCATGCTTATGGAACAAAGTCACAGTCTAAGTAACTGTAAGTTCAGTCACTTACCTCTCACTTCCATTAAAACTACCCAATGATCCACAAGCGAATCCTATATCCAGATAAGCAATCAGCAGGGAAAGAAGAGCCCAACGATATCACAAAATTGTGAGACCAACAACAGGAGCAGGCAGTAAGAAACCAAACTAAGTTGCACAAAGTTCAACTGCCAACCAGAACAGGACATACAGTCTCTCCGACTGTCACTGTCACAATGCTTGTCTGAGACAACGGTAGGGCATTTCAGCGGAGCCTCTATCCCCTCCACTTCTCTGATTGGCCGCCACATCGCCATTTTGTAGCCTGGAGAGGGGAGAGTGGGGGGAAGAGCTCTGAGTGGGGAAGAGGGAGGTGGAATCTAGGGTGGGAGAAGGGGAAGTGTGCTCGATTATTACCACCCTAGAATATTTCAAGAGAAAAATTAAGAATGGTGTTTTTCAGTGCAATAAATATTTGTTGTACAATTTTATTGTGTCTTTGCCCAACTGAAAGAATTCCTATTGCTAAACCTCTTCTGTCAGTAAAATCTTGAGTTTGTTGTTTTGGTTATATATTAAGATGATTATTGACTTTGGGAAGATTATGCTGTTTGGGCTACAACATAGCCATTAAAAAGTGACATCCTATAACATGTGATATTTGTTTCAAGCTCCCAGTTACACAACCCATTAATTAACTGATTAGAATTTTCTTCATAAGCAACATTTTTAAACCAACTTCTATAAATGGTTTTTGTTTTGGAAACAAAATTTCCACAATTCGACTATTTCTATCTGCAAATAAGGAGAAAAACATGAAAAATTATGTAAGTGATACAGCAAAAAATTTTAGTTCAACAGATTGTCCTTTCTGAAATATGTCCAAATGTGGTCTACTAATATAATGGTGCTGTAGTCTGAATATCCGTGATAAAGACAACCTTAGTTGTGCACTAGGGAGCCTGAAAGCACCTTTGTGGACTTTTTCATTAGACTTAAGACATGTTGAAGAAATCATGGAGGATCATCCTAATTCACAATCAAGTTGCCACATACCCCATGTTGTGAGGTCTAGAATATCACAATATTCATATCTACAAGTTAACACATACACTGACATTCTGCACAAAACTGGACACAATCACAAAAATCTTTTAATAAGAATATAATCAATTCGAATATTACATGATTTCCAAAATGCAAATCTACCACAATAAACTAAATTGTCAAGCCTACATAAAACTATATAAAAAACAATGATTATGGTTGGATTTGGAAATTTATTGATTATGAGCATTATTACATTTGTGAAGTATCTCAAGAATTGTAACGTAAGTTTAGTGTCAGCAACCTGTATTCTTGACCTGGTCCATGTTCTGTGGTGTGCTCTGATAAAAAAATAGTAGCACCACAATATGTAAATAATGTTGAGATAAAGCTATTTATATATTTAAAAAAAACATCTAAATTATGTGGGCACTGACTGAAATTAACTGGTTGCACCCAAAGTTGCTGACACAAATAGCACTTGCAATATTGAAATACTTTATGTAAGGTAGTAAAACTTTAAACTTTTAGTATCTTAGCAAAGCAAAATCCAAGGAAATGAATGACAATAATACATTACTTTTTATTTGTAAAAAAACAACCAAGGAAATGGATGGTATTGCAAGTCTAAAGACTTTGTCTGTCTCCTGCGGTGTGCTCTGAACAAGTAATGGTAGCACCACAGCAGTTACATATTTCTGAAATAATAACTTTTTAATAAAATAATATAGCACAAATTATGAAGGTACTGAGTGAAATTATTTGGTTCACAGAATATTGCCACACGCAATGGTATCAGCTGCCACACCCAATGTTGCACTGGGATTAATCGATATATTTTCTGTAAAATAGCAAAGATACTTTCAAGTGTAAATACAGTGTACTGCTTTTTCAGACACTTACCCCGCTCTGATGTATAATTTCTGAACGAAGCGGCGCCAGTCTTTGGTCGTTGGCCTAAAACTTGCCCTCACTCCAATGCCAAGCTAAAAAGAGTGCATGTCGCTCATCACGAATGTCCCATATCCAAATAAACAATTAGCACTCATGACCTCGACAGATGGAAAGAAGAGCCCAAGGATATCACAAAACTGTGAGACTAGCAACACGAGCAGGCAGTAAGAAACCAAACTAAATTGCACAAGGTCAACAGCCAACCAGAACAGGGCGTACAGTCTCTCCGACTGTCACTGTCACAATGCTTGTCTGGGGCAAAGGTAGGGCATTTCTGTGGAGCCTCTATCCCCTCCACTTCTCTGATTGGCCGCGACATCGCCACTTCGTAGCCCGAATTCTGGAGTGGGGAGAGTGGGGGGAGGGGGGGGGGAAGAGCTCCGAATGTGCAAATCGACGAAAAATACTACTGTCGGTGACAAATGTCACGCGGAATGGTAGAAAGTCCAATTTTTTTCACTTTGCTGCACTCCCAAGAACAGGAAAATGCTATTAAAAAAGTTTGTATTTAGTGAAAAGTAGAAAGCCGCCCAGAAGTGGTCTCAATCACTTTGCACCATCGCGATGGCTGTAAGAAACGATGGGAGCAGGTTTCTTCAAATACATTTTTCCCTCCATGTCAGCTGACTGTTCGCCACATCGACCTGCTATTGGCTGGTTTCTGGTGACTCAATCCACCTGTGGAGAAGAGAGGTGGTAACCACCATTCACTGGAATATTTGAGTGACCTATAAGAAGCATTGCATTTACACTGGAACCAACATTCCTTCTAAAGATTATAAGTATCTATGTCTGACCTGTAATGAAAATGGAAAAACTGTATTGAAGTAAAATTCGTGTTCTGGGGTGTTAAAACGATTTAAAAATGTTTTTCGTACTTTGATTTACTAGAAACCCATGGAAATATCGGGGTATTACTGAATACTTTTTCAAAATCTGGAGTCTGTGTGAAGTAAGTGGTTACTTTAACCACTTACTTGACAACATGAAAAATGTATTACTTTCACAGAAAAACAACTTGTCAATGTTTCAAGAACAAGTTATTACATAAGTACGGAAACCGCATGCCGTCACTTCCCCTTTCATTTTTTGAGCACACAGAAAGGTCACTTATTTCTACTTGTACCTGTCCGGTTTTGATTCTGTACATTTGCATTTCTACCAATATCAATGTCGCTAAAGGCTGCGCTTTTGTCAGAAACTAAATGTCATCAACATGCAGATATTGTTCAGAGCTGTTTCCTCTCATGAAATTTATTTTTCCGTTTCGTACCGATATATCTGTTTGTAATTTGGGTTAGTAAAAAGTAGTTGTAGGCATCCAGTACCTACATCATGTGAAGTACAAAAAGACAGATTTTCAACAAACAGAAGAAGTGAGCCTAAAATTGCAAATTTTGGTTATCACTCTCTTTAGAAAATGATAGACAAATGGGAAAGAATAATAAAACGTGCTATCGAGATTTAGCGCACATTTTAGGATTTAATTGCTACGGCTGTGCAATCTAACTCGCGAGTTTTCACTTAGTTGGGGTCTACGTGTGCAACCAAAAGCATGTGTTTGATTTGGTTGAAGTTTGGGTACTGATTCCTCCGTTTATAAATAGGCTCCTCCCAGGATTTCTGTGTCAGCCATTTTGGTTTTGAAAATGAAGGGAGCAGCTTATACATCATAGGATTTAGCTCGAGGAAATGCAAGGGTGATCTTTCGATGCAAGGCATAGAAAATATACCAGAAAATTTTAGGCATCCCTCGCCCCCTCCCTTACGAAATCAAATAGGTTTACGACTGAAATGTTAACGTGAAAATAGTAAGAACCATTTTAGTCACTTTTAATCACTGCAAAAAAGAAAAAGAGTTGAGGAAAACACAAAACAGGTTGACCCAGTAAAAAGTTGAGGCAGCGACCAAAATTACTTTTCCTGAAGTGTTTTAACGAAAGTGAAACCTACAGGCAAGAGGCTGGCCGTAGGGCAAAGAAGGTGAATTACGGTTAGCAACTTATACAATGTAGCTGTTACACCTAAATAGCTTCAACTGCACTCATAATCACAAGAAACAACTTGAGTGATCTTCAAAAATGACAGTATAAGGATTACGATGAATCAATTAGATTTTTTGACCACATGCAAGATATACTTCGCCTGTTTTTCTTTCAGTATTTTATATGCTATCTTCATCTTTTCTTATTATTCTGCCTCCTATTACGCTGATAATTACTTTGTGCCGACAATCTCATGTAATATACATGTGATAGTTCTCTTGTCTACCGCCGTAGGCAATACACATATTAAGACACTTATTTTGCTTACTATCTATGTTTTAACCATTGCAACCGCATTTTATTTCAAGCCACGAATTTTCTGCCGTCATCTTATGTATTACTGCAGCTATAATAGCCGGCCGCAGTGACCGAGCGGTTCTAGGCGCTTCAGTCCGGAACCGCGTGACTGCTACGGTCGCAGGTTAGAATCCTGCCTCGGGCATAGATGTGTGTGATGTTCTTAGGTTTAAGTAGTTCTGAGTTCTAGGGGACTGATGACCTCAGATGTTAAGTCCCATAGTGCTCGGAGCCATTTGAATCTGAGCCACAATTATTCATGTGCTATGTAGCATACGGGAAATTACGGCAGAAAGCGTGTTTTCATCGTAAAAGGATTGACGGATCGACTTAAACTGATGGGCGTTAAACAGCGCGGCTCTTTCACAAAATCGTGGTACTGGTGAATCAGTAGGGCTCTTGTTAAAACGGAAAGCAAAAGCTATATAACGGTAGCCACAGAAACAGAAAATGTCACATACAATTTGCAGCAGATCTTGTCATACCGTTGTCGCATGTGAAAATAATTGGCGAAACAGTGCAAATCTGTAAAAAGGTCGGTCGATCGCGGAACTAATAATGAGCCAGCTACTAAAAATCACGATGAAAACTACGTGCAATTATATTGCGGAAGGGCTCTGACGCCACATGAAATGGGAGCGGTTTTCGTGCTCATGTTTCGTCATCGCCTTTAGTGACCAGCATGTTCGTCGGTGGAGTTAAGGTTTCCCTTCTGTCAGGACACAAAATATAGAGCGTTAAAACTTGATGCACCTTGGCTGTGACGCCACAAACACTGCGTTCCGATACGTCTTCGTCGTAAAATAAAATTCATGTTCGAATAGTTAAAACAACGTCTTAACAAGACGACAGTATCGAAAACTATGACAAGTATACTACATGATTCTACTAGTACAAAGTAACGTAACAGCGTTACCTGTGACAGAATAACAAAGGAAGACCACTGAAGGTAGTTCGTAAAGTCCTAAAGCATCTCTTGATAAAATAAATAAATAAAAGGAAGTTAAAGTAATTATGCCATGCATGAGGCAGAAA
The DNA here is from genome assembly GCF_021461385.2 of Schistocerca piceifrons. NCBI lineage: Eukaryota > Metazoa > Arthropoda > Insecta > Orthoptera > Acrididae > Schistocerca > Schistocerca piceifrons. The sequence goes on from NC_060146.1 coordinate 102,876,814, forward strand.
ATCCGAAAATTTAGAAGAGCTACAATGTTCAAAAGGTTATTGTTTCAACCCTAAGACAGAATTACGTTTACAGAACTTAATAATTGTGAGCTGCGTCGACAGCACAACTGGGTTCCATTTACTGTCTTCTAAACCCACATCTAAGTCTGTGCACAGTACTAACTTTTTCTCATTTTCTGTGGCGCGCTTTGTAAGAATGGTAACGCGACTCACAGGTAGTTACAGTCGACTCGTAACAGAACTTCCGAATGAAAAACAAAGAGCTAAAACTGCCGCTGTGCAGAATTATTTATCTTCCTGAAAAGCGGCCATACCCACAATATCTTAAGCAGACAGGACTTAAAAATAGTTCAGGCACAATAACAATGATTGTGAGTTCATTCAGTGCTGCAAATCACAAATTCTTTAATCACTTACCCGTCTCCTGCGGTAAATATTCGGGGAATTCACTGCTGAATCGTTCGCGGCTACTTATCAATGGCAGACGTCAGATGCTGAGGCGAAAGAATAAAGCTCTCGCAGCTCCGAATCTTCCGCGCGGCAGGTGTTGAGGAAAGCTAAAGAACTCACCCCTGTCGCGCAGTAGTGAAGCAAACTACAGAGAAACGCAATCGCGAAAGGAATTCGGACGCGCGTTCGTCAACAGTAAGCCGGAAGCGTTCGTTCGCTCTCGCAGTATAATCCTGCCAGCGCTCCGATTGGTTGTCGAAAAAGTCTGCTGATTGGCCGCTTTCTGAAAACGCTCATCTTCCCTGCAGTAATGACCTTCACCGTTTTTGAGAGAAAGAACAGTTTTTCAAGAATCGGTAATAGCTTCAAATGGCACACAGAGAGAGTGGAAGACACATATTTTATAAACGAAAATCCGTTCAACTAAAAAAAAAAAGTCATACAGGCATTAGCTCTTTTTTTTTTTTGTTTTACATGTTGCGGTACCCACAGCTTTCTCTTTCTTCTTTGACGTCTTTTTCCAACTAAGAAAGGGAGCTCAGAACGTACCGATCATGGATTTACTTCAAACTTTGTACACTTTTAAAAGTCCATTAGGACAACGTAGTGTGCAAGCAATAAGGCGTACTACTTAGGCGACTGCGAGAAAATCGCAAGAAAATTTTCACGCTGCAGTGATGTACCGTCGCTTTATGACCCTGAGCACGGCACGGTGGCGGTTATGTGGGTTAGCTTCCGAGCTACGTAATCATTGGATGGAATCCCGTTCATGTTTTCTTTTAATTTGCATTTTTTTTTCAGCACTAGGCATATTATGTCGTACATATTACATATGAAAGGTGGTATGATGAAAAGACATGCGTAATTGCATGAGCTTTTATTGAACTTCCGACGTTATTTGGTTGTTCGCCAATTTTTAGTACCACAACAGTTATTATATTTGTAACTATCGACAAGTAGATGACAAAACGCATAAAGTTTTCCTGAAATTGCATGCCTGTCATGATTTTTGAAATACCTTATCAGATAAAGTGCATTGGTTTATGCTAGGTCTGAAGTGCCTCAAGGTTCAGTACTCAGACCTTTATTGTTTTTGTTGATGATTAATAACCTCCCTTTATTTATGAATTCTCGCACAATATTGTATGCCAACGACACAAGTTTTCTAAATAAAACTGAAAATATAATTTCTCATTCTTTATTATGGTTTAAAGTGAACGGTTTCCTACTACTTGAAAGTAAAACACAGGTACTCAACGTTAGCCTTAAAGAGATTCCTAGCCATTATGAATTAGAAACTGTTTAATTTTTAGGTGTTCTTATTGACAATAAATTGATCTGAGAACCACACATTAAACATACATCTGCTAGACTTTGGAGAATTAATTATTTAATTAGAAATTTAAAAAGATATGCTTCAAATAACTATGTAAGATCAGTATATTCTGCTTTCTTCCAAAGTATATCATATGAAATTTTATTGGTGGCTAGTAGTTGTCATGTAAATGACATTTTACCCTTGCACAAGAAAGTGATAAGAATAATGACTGATTCCGATAAAACAGAACAATGTAAACTTCTGTTCATTAAACTGGAATGTGTGGCAGTAGTAAACTTATTCATCTATAATGTTTACTGTATGTAAAAACAATGTTTCTAATTTTGAAATAGAAATAGAACTTGCATAGACATGTCGTATCACAGATTATCTAAATTACATGACTTGTACTCGTTCATTGGACTAAGGATGTTTAATAAGCTAAGAGTAGATTTTAAAGAATTTCTTGTAAATATTTTTAAAGCTAAATTGCGTAAACTACTAGTATACAATTCTTGTTGCACCGTTGACGAATTTTTTGAAGATGAAAATACAACTTTCTAGCATGTAGTTTTTAGTTACATCAGTTTCATGTAAGCTAAATTACGTTGTAGAAATGTATGCTTTTGGCTTTGTTAGCTGCTGTAAGAGCTGAACGACAATAAAATGTATTTACTATTATTATTATCGAGAACTGCTTTGCACCTGGACTCTTCGATCTCCAGACACTGCGTTCAAGGACGAGGGACGGACTTGTAAATCCCTTGTCTAACATCATTAAATAAAGATTTAAGTAACTTCAGTCAACAATGCTATGACTTGCCAGGTGTACCGGTATGAAATGAGCGTTTATTGTGAAAACGAAACACTGATTTTGAATTGAAAAGTAAAAACATTTTATTCAAAATACAGACCATTGCTTCCTATACACTTTGACCACCTTTCTGGTAATTTGTGGACACCACACCAATAGAAACGTTCGTCTTTTGAAGCAAACCAATCAGATACCCAATTTTCGACTTCTTCGTAGGAATCGATGTGTTCCTCAGCCAATGCGTGTCCCATTGATGAAAACAAATGGTAGTCGGAAGGGGCCAAGTCTGGTGAATACGGCGCGTGGGGTAGCAGCTTCCAGCCAAGTGTTTTGATTGTATCCTGAACCAGTTTTGCTTTGTGTGCAGGTGCATTGTCGTGTAAAAAAATTATTCTGCCATGTCGTCTGACCCATTCTGGTCTTTTTTCGATCAATGCATAGTTCAAATTGATCATTTGTTGTCTTTAGCGATTAATATTCACTGTTTCACCGGGCTTTAGAAGCTCATGATACACCACACCTTTCTGATCCCACAAAACACAGAGCATTGTCTTCTTGCCGAATCGATCTGGTTTTGCAGTCGATGTTGATGGTCGTCCCGGATTAACCCATGATTTTTCCCGTTTAGGAATCTTAAAATAAATACATTTTTCATCACAAGTAACAATTCGATGAAAAACTGATTTTCTCTCATGTCTTTGAAGCAAAATTTGACAAATGGTTTTTCGGTTTTCCATCTGTCTTTCATTCAATTCATGTGGCACCCATTTTCCACACTTTTGGATCTTTCCCATAGCTTTCAAATGGTCAGAAGTTGTTTGTTGTGCAACATTTAGCATTGCTGCCATTTGCTTCTGACTCAAAGTATCATCTTCATCCAATATTCTTGCAATTCAACGTCTTCGAACTTTTTTGGTGGTCTTCCACGTTCTTCATTTCTTACATCAAAACCATTATTTCTGAACCGTTGAAACCATCTTTCGCATGTTGCTTCTGATAGAGCATGATCATCATATGCCTCGACAAGCATTCGATGCGACTCTGCAGCACTTTTTTTTTCAAATGAAAACAAAAAATTAATGCTTTCCACAAATCATCACTTTCTGGTACAAAATTCGACATTGTTAACACGATTAAAACATATGATGTTTGCTCCATGACATGATGTATACTAAATATCTTTGACATATATCATACCAACCAAACAAAAAAAAATTAAGGCTCGTTCACAACAAATGTTCCCTGTCGACACATTTGTATCTTAACGCTCATTTTATACTCGTACACCTGGCACAGTATGCCGGAATATGAAAGTAATGTACGATTAATCTTCGGATGTTCCTTCGACATTACATGTTGCAGGATGATATTCTTCACACAGGTGCGGAAAACATAGTTAAATCAACATCTCCTATATCAAACGAATGCAGCTTTCCTTTCCCACGTTGAAAAGAAACTTTCAGAGTTTCTGAGGAAAAACGAAACTCGTTGACATTTTGAAAAGTTCCTCTTTATTCCGGTAATTTGAATGCAAACCGTGCGTAACGCAACAGTTTCGTAAATATCGGTGCCGAAAATGGGTGATGGACGATAGAATGCACATCCACAGCATCTTCACGATAAACAATTTCTCGCTCGTTGTCAATGAAATATGACCAAGTTTGAAGCCGCTTCAAAAAGTTTTCGACTTGCGTATAGAAATAGAAGTCGTATAATATTTATTGTAGCAATTAAATTTAGTTAACTGTGAGGTAACATCGGAAATTTAATATAAGTTCATGCAAATACACTTGTTTTTTCATCATATCATTCTTCAGATTTAATATGTACAAAACCATGTGACTAATGTTGAAGAAAATATGAATTAAAAAAAGAAAAACGAGCGGTATTGGATCCACCGATTACGGAGCTTGATAGCTAACCACATGAGCGCCGATATCTCGTGTTCAGGGGTCGCAATGCACCGGTACATCTCTGACGCGGGAAAATTGGCTTTGAGCACGATGCGACTTAACTTCTGAGGTCATCAGTCGCCTAGAACTTAGAACTAATTAAACCTAACTAACCTAAGGACATCACACACAACCATGCCCGAGGCAGGATTCGAACCTGCGACCGTAGCGCTCGCTCGGTTCCAGACTGTAGCGCCTAGAACCGCTCAACCACTCTCTAAATCGCGGAAGTAGTACGCCCTACTACTTGCATATTATGTTGTCCTAACAAACTACTAGAAGTGTACAAAGTCTGAAGTAAATCTGCGACCCGAAAGCTGTGGCCTCCCGTTGTAAGTTAAATCTCCATTATCTCGAGGGGCAATCTACATTTACGTTTACATGACTACTCTGCAATTCACACTTAAGTGCATGGCTGAGGGTTCATCGAACCATCTTCGAACTATTTTCCTACCGTTCTACTCTCGAACAGCACTTTGGAAAAATGAACACTAAAATCTTACTGTATGCACTCTGATTTCTCTTAATTTATTATACTGATCATTTATTGCTCTGTAGGTTATGTTCAATAAAATATTTTCGTGTTCAGTGGAGAGACCTGAAGAATGAAATTTCGTGCAAAGATCTCGCCGCAACGATAAACCCTTTTCTTTTAATGACTGCCACCCCAACGCGCTTATCATACTCGTGATACTGTTTCGCCTTTTTCGTTATATTACAAAACGAGCTCCACTTCTTTGGACTTTTCGATGAACTCCGTCAGTCGTATCTGCTAAGGATCTCATACCGCACAGCAATACTCCACTAGAGGACGGACAAGCGTAGTGTAGATAGGCTCTTTACTATATCTGTTGCATCTTCTAAGTGTTCTGCCAATGAAATGCACTCACTGGTTTGCCTTACCCACAAAATTATCTATGTGATCGTATCAATTTAACTTGTTCGTAATTCTAATTCCCAGGTACGAAGTCGAATTGACAGCTGTTAGATTTTTGTGATGTATCGTGCTACCGAAATTTAACGGATTCCTTTACGTACCCACGTGGATGACCTCACACTTTCATTAGAATAAATTGCCACTTTTCGAACGACATTGACATTGTGTCTAAGTCTAGTCTCTACTCATTCTTTCTAGATGTTCGTTCCTCGTGCATCTATATTCTTGTATTTTATTGGATTCCATTCTTCCCTAACTTCTAAATTACGAAATTTTTCACCTCTTGTGTATCCCTTCTGTGATATTAGAAAGTTCATCTCTGTTCCCTGTATTCGACTCTTTTTGGCATTTATTTATAGCCCACGACTAATCTCCGTAAACAAACATTGGGACTGTTATTGTTTTATGAAACTACTGTCTGTGTACAGACATGAAATATAAATACAGATACCTGTAATCCGTCCACTTATAAAAGTTTCGTAGTACAGTACATGTTAAACACCTGCCGAGTTGACGCTCAGTAGTTACAAAACAACTTACCAGATGTTAGATGTTATCTTTGCACTCAGCAGTGTTTACAGAGTGATGTTACATGTGTAGTCTGTGACTACTGGAGGTATTTTTACTTCATATATATAGTATTTTACATTTTACATAAGGCAAAGTTTAAAAAACCAAAACTGAATATATATTCAATTTGGGTTTCTTAGGTTAGCCGAGGGCGCTAATGCGCTGCTTCCTGGACTCGGGTAGGCTCGCCGACCCTGGATCGAATCCCCTGGGCGGATTAACGACGAGGACCGATGTTCAATTTGGGTTTTTAAAGACTTTGCCTTGTGTAAAATACTATTTATTTCCTTCTACAGCGATTTTCATAAGGCTGAGTTAAAAAAAGAACCAAATTTTAAATCGCAAACACGGAAAAACGTCAAGATCTTCTTCCAACCTTAGTAAGATAGTATATATTTTCGTTCGTTTTTTCGCCTACAGATCCACAGAACTATGAACCATATACTAAAACAGTGTTTTGTTTTGACGTCTTCTGCTGGAGAGTGACGCAGGATACCTCAAAGGTCGTAAACACAGAGCGTACACAGTCCATTCATATTAACGTGACAGTCTGTCAGAAGCCTGAATATGGTCCCCAAGGATGGATACATACTTATGTTGATCTATTGTGCCATCCAGGATGAGGAGATTACCCAGGGACTGCCACGAAATCATTCCCCAAACCATAATGCTCCCATCCCTAGAATGGACCCTTCCGATGATTTTCATAAGTTTCACTCTGAGCACACCAACAGTCATCTGTCTGACGGAGCATAAAACGCGATTCATCTGAAAAAGGTGTCCAATTGCGGTACTGGCGTGCGGACCCCACTCCTCATCGTCAACGAGCAGCAGTCATTATCGGTGCATGAACTAGGCGCTGAGGAGATCCTGTTGGTAGCCCCTTGGTTCATTTGAGCGATCAGCTGTTCAACAGTCTACGCACCTTAAACATTTCTGCAGCCTGTCATCCGTGGCCCGAGGTGCACTACAGTTACCTTGGTGCCGGTTTCGGATAGAGGCATGTGCATGCACGGTATACATTAACCAAGGAGGTGCAGGAACAGTTTACAGACTTTGTCGCTTCTGAAATGCTTCCAACCTTGCAGTGTTTTCCGTTTCGCCCTGGAATGTTTTACATTCCTTGCTCTGCTAGTACTACTGTTGTGTTGGCAGAAGAGCCAACACCGTGTTATCAATGGAGGCCGAAATGCACGCGCTTAAGCTCACGCAGGCTGGCGTGAGGAGGGAAGAACTATACTGACGTGAGGTCTGGAACATGACAAGGAATTACAATTCAGAAAGAGGACGTAATTAGTTTGATACTTAAATTTAATCCATTAATGATAAACGTTGCTCTTGACGGTACATGATTCACAGTTTTATCTGTTCAGAGTACATTCATAGTAGCTGAATATGGCGCCTTGCTAGGTCGTAGCAAATGACGTACCTGAAGGCTATGCTAAACTGTCGCCTCGGCAAATGAGAGCGTATGTAGCCAGTGAACCATCGCTAGCAAAGTCGGCTGTACAACTGGGGCGAGTGCTAGGGAGTCTCTCTAGACTAGACCTGCCGTGTGGCGGCGCATGGTCTGCAATCACTGATAGTGGCGACACGCGGGTCCGACGTATATGTCGTCCTAACACGCATAGATCCACTATAATTGAGTCTTCCGTCTCCTCTTGGTTGTTGTTATTGTGGTCTTCAGTTCTAGTTCTCCATGCCGCTCTTAAATGAAATATTAGTTGAATAACAGGGAAACAATAGATTCCTACCCCACGTAATTAGTTATGAACGACAACAACAAAAAATGGCTCTGAGCACTATGGGACTTAACTTCTAAGGCCATCAGTCCCCTAGAACTTAGAACTACTTAAACCTAACTAACCTAAGGACATCACACACATCAATGCCCGAGGCAGGATTCGAACCTGCGACCGTAGCGGTCGCGCGGTTCCAGACTGTAGCACCTAGAACCGCTCGGTCACCCCGGCCGGTTATGAACGATGACATAGCTCGCGAGATATTCCCTTCTAAACGCATACTAAGTCTTCACTGCGGAAACCACGGAGATCTCACAATTTCACAAGTCGGCACTGCGAAATATTTCTATCTCCCACGCCCACGCGCAAACTGCTCACTGTCCAAGTCTTTCCGCAACTGTGCGTCCGTCGCGTCGTACTGTCCAAGACTCTCCGTTCGGCACCTCCCGTGTCCTATGCCGTCCTGCCCAGAACTCTTCTCCCGCATCCATCCTCTCTCCCCATTCATGAGTGCTGTGATCGGCTAGAGCGCTCGCGCCATGTCTTCAAGCGAACGCACCCACACAAACATATTAAAACTCATTCGAAATACTAGATTTACATTTAAATAACTTGAAATTAAATAAATATTCCTACGGGTGGACCATAAACACGCTCTAACACACATTGTTGGATACATAAACAAATTAAATAAATCAAAGCAGATGGCAGTTATAAGAGTCGAGGGGTATGAAAGGGAAGCACTCGTTGGGAAGGGAGTGAGTCAGGGTTGTAGCCTATCTCCGATGTTATTCAATCTGTATATTGAGCAAGCAGTAAAGGAAACAAAAGAAAAAATTGGAGTAGGAATTAAAATCCATGGAGAAGAAATAAAAACTTTGAGGTTCGCCGATGACATTGTAATTCTGTCAGAGACAGCAAGGGACCTGGTAGAGCAGTTGAACGGAATGGACAGTGTCTTGAAAGGAGGGTATAAGATGAACATCAAAAAAAGCAAAACGAGGATAATGGAATGTAGTCGAATTAAGCAGGGTGATGATAAGGGAATTAGATTAGGAAATGAGACACTTAAAGTAGTAAAGGAGTTTTGCTATTTGGGGAGTGTTGCGTACATAGTTCCACGTAGTCTGCGCGTACACAACTTGCCCACTAGAGCGCGCCCCGCTAAGCACAACAGCGTAGGCGCAGCGCTCGTCCATCTCCGCACTACGAGATGGCGCTGTCATAGAGACGGACCAACTTCTGCTTCCACCGATCCGCGTATTAATATGTAACGCAGCCAATGAGATTGCTGCTAACGTAGAACCTTTTCTCCTCGCGAACCACACTGGCGCAGTGATACGTGAACGCTCGAGGTATTATAACGTGTGTACAGACCTCCGATTAGTCAGTCTGCATTAGTCTGCATTAGTCTATAGTCAAGTTTCAGTCTGCGCCTAATAAGATTACCATATTCCTGTACATAGCCATGAAGATAAATGAGTAGACACTTTGTCAAGTATTAGAGATATGTGAGAATAAGATTAACGTACCAAGACCAAAGGAACTTCAGATTGTCAATTGTAAACAACATCCAGAATCAAGTTACATAAGGTTTATGCCTGTTACTATTTTAATAAATGTGTGTGAAAATTAATCAAGTTCTGTTTAAAGTTGGTCACCGTCAATCTGCTACTCTAAGCGTGCAAGTGGAATTTCTATCATCTGAACTAAAGGCAGAAAATAAACACGCCACGATAAGACCATGAGACATATTGCTGACACTCGCCTACTTCGTTAGAGCGACAAGTCAAATAATCTGATGGTGTGTGTATCGAAGGTCTTACAGTACGCGCACCACAGGGAGCAATGTTGTGCGCAAGCACAGCACCGATCCCGAAATCCGATGCATCCACCATCAACAAAAGGGGTTTCCGGGGATCGAATGGCGTAAGGCAAGTATTAGAAAGCAACGCCGATTTCAACTGGCGAAAGGCGCGTTCGCATTCCGTCGTCCAGACGAACGGAACACCTTTATGGCGTAAGGGATGAAGCGGAGCGCACATAGCGATGGTAGTAATTGATTTTTCCCAGCACACTCTGTAGCTGCTTCAAATTCTGCGGCGAAGGTAAGTCTTGTATGGCACGGAGGTGCTCTGGACTTGGATGTATGCCTTGGGCATTGAGTACATTGCCCAGGTAGGGTAAGTCCCGAGCAAGAAACACACATTTGTCCTTCCGCAAGCGAAGACCATTTTGTCGCAAGACCTGAAATAATGTTCTGAGATTGGCTAAATGTTCTTCTTCCGTCTTTCCGGAGATCACAATATCGTCCAGATAGTTTGCTGCAGCAGGGACCGACGCACAAACAGTTTGTAGATATTGCTGAAACAATGCAGGGGCGGATGCACACTCGAATGGCAGTCGTTTGAATCGGTACAAATCAAGATGCGTGTTAACCACCAAAACGCGCTGGGATTCTTCGTCCACCGGTATTTGCAAGTACGCATCTGCTTGATCCAACTTCGAAAAATATTTACCCGGGCACAGTTTGTCAAAAAGATCTTCCGGGCGGGGTATAGGAAAAGTTGCAATCACTAGTTGCGGATTCACTGTTGCCTTAAAATCTACACAAAGTCTCAATTTTCCGGAAGGTTGTGGCAAAATTACTAAGGGTAATGCCCAGAGAGAAGCCTGCACACGTTCAATCACACCTTGTAATTCCAAATCGTGTAACGTTCTTGCGACCTCATCACGCAATGCGTGGGGAACATTGCGCGCTCTGAAAAATTGTGGTTGCACGTTTACTTGCTGTTCCAAATGTGCTTTATAGTTCTTAGTGCAACCAAGGCCCGGTGCAAAAATGTCTGCAAATTCTTCACATAGATGAGAAACACTGGCTGAAGGCACAGTCTGGTTCACTGATAGGACCTGATTGACTATAGACAAGTTAAACAACTGAAATAAATCGAAACCAAACAAGTTCACTGCAGAAGAAGAACGAAGGGCGTAAAATGACACAAGTTTTGGTTGTCCCTTGTATGTTGCAAGAAGGCTGCACTGTCCTGACACAGGGATATGCTGACCGGAATAGTTACTGAGCTTAACATTTGCGGCACGCAACGGAGGGGTGCCCAGCCGTTTGTACGTGTCTTGATCGATCAAGGAAACTGCAGCTCCGGTATCGAGCTGGAATGGAATCACCTTGCCGGTAATGTCCAAGTCGACAAAAAGTTTATTGTCCTGTTGACGACAAGAGCAACTGTCTCATTCAACGTGAACTGACACTGGTACAGAATCACGTGCGACTTGATGGGATTTCCGGCGATGTCGACGCACACTATGTGTGGGACGAACACAGTCACTGTTAGAGAGAGTGGCACTGGGCGGAGTGGAATGAACTACATGAATTTCCATGGGCAAAAGTTCACGAGCCGGAGTATCCTTGGTTCGATTCCGATTCTGGCGCGAAGCAAAGGGCCTGAAATGGTTGTGAGTGTCCGATCTGAGCTTTTTCTGGCAAACACTTTGAACATGGCCTCTTTTATTACAGAAAAAGCAAATAGCTTGGCGTGATGGGCAATTCTCACATGAATGTCTAGTAGCACACTGCGGGCATGATTTCACCGCATTTCCTTGCTTGCGCGGCACACGTGGCGGAGAGCTTGGCGGCAGCTGCGGGGATGGGCGCGAGGGCTGTTTACTGTTCCATGCAGCGCACCCGGCGGGCTGGTTAACCTGATACACAGCTGGCGAAGTTTCAAACGATTCCTGAGCAAAGTCAAGTGTGTCCTGCCGATCCAATATGTCTATCACATGTTGAAGGGAGGGATTGACTAGTTTCAAAATCTGTTCCTGTATTCGAACATCAGAAACGTTCTATGCAATTGCATCACATACCATAGTATCTGAGTAAGGGAGTCCACATTCACACTCAAAAGCATAATCCCTAGTAAGGCCTTGCAAGGTTGCAACCCACTCCCGATTAGTCTGACCGGCCGTACGTTTTGTACGAAAGAACATGTACCGTTTGGCAACTACATTGACTGATTCTTTGAAATATGCATCTAATGCAGACAAAATTTCGTCGTAGGACAGAGTTGCTATGTCGTGTCGGGGAAATAATTTCACTATCACACGGTACGTCTGGACGCCTACGGCGGAAAGGAGTAAAGGCTGCCGCTCATTACCTTGAATTCTGTAGGCGGCGAGATGGAATCCAAACTGGCGCGACCACTCCGTCCAGCTTTCCAGTGCCACATCAAAAGGACGAAAAGGTGGTGCAACTGCGTGTTGTGGCTGCGGTAGCGGTGGAGCGGCGGCTGCTGCATCGTTTTGCATTGCACGTTGACCCTGGACGAGCTGTCCAAGGGCATCCAGTAAGGCCTGCGTCTGCTGGTTCTGTAAGTGATAAAATTCGGACAGTACATCTGGAGATTGTGGCGAAGCCATGACACAAGTAAATCAGACCATCAATACGAACGCAAAATCCTCGTCGTCATTTGTTGTGACTTGGCAAGACAGCCAAGCCACTAGGAGGTGAAGCCGAAAGGCATGCGTTTAAGCTCACGCAGGCTGGCGTGAGGTCTGGAACAGTTAAAGGATTTGAGTCTAGCAAATAAAGTACGTAGCTGTTGGAATACTTAACTTTAATCCATAATTGGTGAACATCGGTCTGACGGTACATCCATCACAAGATAAATAGCAAATGATAATGGCGCCTTGCTAGGTCGTAGCAAATGACGTAGCTGAAGGCTATGCTAACTATCGTCTCGGCAAATGTGAGCGTAATTTGTCAGTGAACCATCGCTAGCAAAGTCGGCTGTACAACTGGGGCGAGTGCTAGGACGTCTCTCTAGACCTGCCATGTGGCGGCGCTCGGTCTGCAATCACTGATAGTGGCGACACGTGGGTCCGACGTATACTGCCGGACCGCGGCCGATTTAAAGGCTACCATCTAGCAAGTGTGGTGTCTGGCGGTGACACCACAAGCAAAATAACTGGTGATGGTCGAAGTAGAGAGGATATAAAATGTAGACTGGCAATGGCAGGGAAAGCGTTTCTGAAGAAGAGAAATTTGTTAACATCGAGCATAGATTTAAATGTCAGGAAGTCGTTCCAGAAAGTATTTGTATGGAGTGTAGCCATGTATGGAAGTGAAACGTGGACGATAAATAATTTAGACAAGAAGTGAATAGAAGCTTTCGAAATGTGGTGCTACAGAAGAATGCTGAAGATTAGATGGGTAGATCACATAACTAATGAGGAGGTATTGAATAGAATTGGGGAGAAGAGGAGCTTGTGGCGCAACTTGACTAGAAGAAGGGATCGGTTGGTAGGACATGTTCTGAGGCATCGAGGGATCACCAATTTAGTATTGGCGGGCAGCGTGGAGGGTAAAAATCGTAGAGGGAGACCAAGAGATGAATACACTAAGCAGATTCAGAAGGATGTAGGCTGCAGTAGGTACTGGGAGATGAAGAATCTTGCACAGGAGAGAGTAGCATGGAGAGCTGCATCAAACCAGTCTCAGGACTGAAGACCACAACAACACAACAACATATCAAAGGAATAGGGCAAAAGATAGATCAGTAGCCTAATGTCTCTGTACTTTCTAAAACACAGTAAATATTTAACCAATTTATTCATGAGTAGCATATATCGGATATAAACAAAGACATAGACGAATAAAAATATTTATAAGCATGCTGCTACCGTTTTTTTCGCGTCACTGTGGAGTACTTATGGCCTGACGCGATCTATAGTAATTGGTCACTTTGACCTCCAATAACTCATGTACTATTCAAGTTACATTCCTGTAATTCATACCAATTTAGGTTTACACTAATAGCTTTCTAAAGACACGTCGATCGACGAAATCGGATGAAATGGTTCAAATGGCTCTAAGCACTATGGGACTTAACATCTGAGGTCATCAGTCCCCTAGCCTTACAACTACGTAAACCTAACTAACCTAAGGACATCGCACATATCCATGCCCGAGGCAGTATTCGAACTTGCGAATGTATAGCCGCGTGGTTCCGGACTGAAGTGCCTAGAACCGCTCGGCCACAGCGGCTGGCGAAATCGGATGGACCGTTTAGATTTTGGAATTTCGTTGCTGGGTGTTACTTGTATAATGTAAACTTTAAACTAATAAATATATTGAAAATCTGATTACACCATCAGAATTGTTGTGCAAGTAATGGTAATGTGCATGTTTCTCTTTGAGGTATCATGATTCAACTGGCTACCATTAATTTCTATAAGAACTGTGAAATGTCTGCCATGATGGTTTCACAAAGTCCGCCATCTTTGGCACTCTCGGCATACAAGTCTCTTTGATCGACACAGCGTCACCAAGGAATTCCCAGCCACGCTCTCCCTGGACCCCAGGGCCCCGCCTTGCCGAGTGGCCAAGTCCGAACTTGGAATATTCTCAGGGCGTCACAACTCGCCCATTACCTCACAGAGTCGAGGATCGTGAAAGGGAAGCAGTGGTTGAGAAGGGAGTCAGACGGGGCTGTAGTCTATCACTAATGTTATTCGATCTGTACATTGAACAGGCACTAAAGGAAACCAAAGAAAAATTTGGAGTCGGAATTAAAGTTCAGGGAAAATACATAAACTTTGAGATTTGCCAGTGACATTGTAATTCTGTCAGAGACAGCAAAGGACTTGGAAGAGCAGTTGAATGCAGTGACAATGTCTTCGAAGGACGATATGAGGTGAGCAAGGAGGTTGGCAGCCCTGCAGCCAAGCGACTAGCGCGAGGTTTGGTGTTCTCGTAAAGATAAGTTATTTTAGATTATAAAACACATAGATTAGTACTGATTACGTGGTAAATAAGTGTATTAGTGTGCCGTTTAAGTGTACCATTAAAGGTTTCATTTCTCATTACGTAATATAGCAGAAAACGCGAAAAGACCGTACAGTCGTATTTTCTGTTTACGTTCTGCTGCAGCAAATCTATAGAATTTCGTTTAGTTGTTCCTTGCTCTCTCCAGCAATTTAACTTAGCGTACCTCTTCATTATTTAACTAGCATTTCCGGAAAGTAGCGTAAAGTTTAACTTGTTGTTTCAGAAACTTTGCACTTTTGTTTTTGTTTACACACAGTTGCGTATAGGCCAAATTTGTGTAACCATATTTTCGTGTTTATCTGTAATTTAACTGACTTATTCTTAATAAATTATTACGTTTATCATGAGTGAAAAGTGCTTGACTTGCCGTAGAATTGTTAGGTCGGGGCTTTGGTGTGATGGGTGCTGTAGTTTTTTCCATGTGGGTGACTGTAGTGGCGTGGGAATAGGGGAAGTAAATGAGACTCATCAGTGGTTTTGTAGGATTTGTAGTAGAGATAGGAAGATACTGGAACAGGAGGGGAAAATTGCTGCCCTTCAGGCTGAGTTAGACAAGGCCAGGGGAGATCTTGACAGGTTAAGGAGGGAGAAGGGTAAAGAGAGGTGGGAAGTGGCAACAGGCAACAGGAGGAACAGGCCTAGAACTTTGTCTGACAGCTTTATGGTGAATGTGGAAAATAGATTTGACCTGTTGCTTCAGTTAGAAGCTGGTGAGCCTCAAGCAGTTACAGGTGTAGACAGGGCACAACAAACTTTCAGCAGCAAATTGAAAAGTAAGAATGTAGGGAAATCAGTAAAGAGAAAGAAAGTGTTGTTGTTAGGTAGTTCCCATGGAAGAGGTGTTGGCCAACTCTTGCAGGATGAACTAGGATCAGAATACCAGGTCACCAATTTTTTTAAACCTAGTGCTGGTCTGGAGCAGGTGACAGAGGATTTAGGATCACTTTGCAAAGATTTCACTAAGGAAGACACCGTGGTTATAGTGGGTGGGGCAGGTAACAGTATTGACAGAGATCCTGGGTACAGCATAGAGTGTGACCTGGCGAAGATTGCATCAGCATCGAGGCATACCAGTGTTGAGTTTGTATCTGTTCTTGGGCGCCATGACCGACCTCATTTGAACTCTTCTGTCAAGAGAGTTAATTTGGAGCTGGAACGGCTGCTCATGTCGGGTGCGGGGTCACACATTGGTGTGGTTCATGTTGATTCTGTCAGTAGGTGGGATTATACTAGGCATGGCCTTCACCTCAACAGGAAGGGGAAGGGTAAATTGGCTGGGGAAATAGCAGGAAAGTTAAAGGGGGGAGGCACTGTCATGAGTGGTAAAATACCAGTGGTTATAGGATTCAGAAAAGACCCTTTTTTAGGGTAGGGAGGACAGAAAGAAAACAAATTTTAAGAGAGGTTAGAACTGAGACAAACCTTCAGTTTGAGAAAGAAATCAAAAAACATAATTCCAGCTTATTACATCAACATAAACAGCCATTGGTTAAGAATTTTCAACTGTCAGCAGATATTTTAACTCCATCCAATTTTAAGTCAGTCAATGTGAAATGTCAGCTATCTTTATTGCATCAAAATATTCGAGGACTGAGAAATAAAATTAATGAATTAACTATCTGCATAGATGAATTAGAGTCTTCAAACCCAGCTGACATAATCTGCCTCTCTGAACATCATGTGACCACTGGTATAGAACTTTTAAGTGTTACAGGGTTTAGGTTAGCATCTCACTATTGTAGATCAGAAATGGAGAAAGGAGGAGTTGCCACATTCATCAGGAACTGTCATAAATTTAAGAACATAGACATTCATAAATTTTGCCTAGAACAGCATATGGAAGCATGTGCAACAGAATTAGATTTTCACAAAAAATCTTTCATAATATTAAGTGTATATCGAGCACCTGCAGGTAACTTTAATCTGTTTGTAAACCACCTTGAAGCTGTACTGGCCCATTTAACAACCAAAAACAAAGAAATAGTGGTTGCTGGTGATTTCAATGTAGATTTCCTTAAAGACTCTCCCAATAAGAACCTATTTGAGTTAGTAACACTATCATTCAACTTAATTCCCACAGTAAAGTTCCCCACTAGGATAACCACTTGCTCACAAACAGCCATTGATAATATCTTTATAGAAAAGTCAAATGAACAAAATTATATTACAAAACCAATAGTCAATGGCCTCTCAGACCATGACATGCAGTTCCTTCTGTTAAATGTTAATACTGAACAGGATATAAAATCTGTTAAATCTGAGCTCAAGAGGGTAATCAGTAAGCCAAAAATTGATTATTTTAGGACACTCCTCAGAGACATTCACTGGACTGATGTTTACAGTGCTCATGGCATGAATGAAAAATATAACATTTTTGCTAATAAAGTGCTTACCTTATTTGAACACTGCTTTCCCCCAAAACTTACCAAGGTTAGAGCAAAGTCTACAAAGAAGCCATGGATTACTCGAGGAATAGGGGTATCTTGTAAAACAAAAAGAAAACTGTATCTGTCAATCCGAAACATTTCCAATGTTGATGCTATAGCACATTATAAGAAATACTGCAAAATATTAAAGACTGTAATACGGATGTCAAAGCAAATATATTACAAGGAAAAGATAGTCATATCAGATAACAAAATAAAGACAATATGGGATATAGTGAAGGAGGAGACCGGTAGAACCAGACATGAAGAGGAACAAATAGCATTAAGAGTAAATGATGCATTGGTGACAGATGTGTATAGTGTTGCAGAACTTTTTAACAAACATTTTATAACTGTTACTGAAAAGATGGGGTTGTCAGGTTCGGTAGATGCTGCTATGGATTACCTTAGACCAGACATTTCAAGTAACTTCCATAATATGAATTTGACCCTCACTACCCCAACAGAAATAATGTCCATCATAAAATCTTTAAAATCAAAAACATCTAGTGGGTATGATGAAATATCAACAAAGTTAATTAAAGAATGTGATTCTGAGCTAAGTAACATATTAAGCTATCTGTGTAACCAGTCGTTTATCAGTGGAATATTTCCCGAATGGCTGAAATATGCTGAAGTTAAGCCACTGTTTAAGAAGGGAGATAAAGAAATAGCATCAAATTTCCGTCCAATTTCACTGTTGCCAGCATTCTCAAAAATTTTCGAAAAAGTAATGTACAGTCGTCTTTATAACCATCTTATCTCAAATAACATACTGTCAAAGTCACAGTTTGGATTTCTAAAAGGTTCTGATATTGAGAAGGCTATCTACACTTACAGTGAAAATGTACTTAATTCATTAGACAAAAAATTGCAGGCAACTGGTATATTTTGTGATCTGTCAAAGGCATTTGACTGTGTAAATCACAATATCCTTTTAAGTAAACTAGAATATTATAGTGTAACAGGAAATGCTGCAAAATGGTTCAAATCTTATATCTCTGGCAGGAAACAAAGGGTGTTATTAGGAAAGAGACATGTATCAAGCTATCAGGCATCATCCAACTGGGAACTAATTACATGTGGGGTCCCACAAGGTTCCATTTTGGGGCCCTTACTTTTTCTTGTGTATATCAATGACCTTTCATCAGTAACATTACCAGATGCCAAGTTTGTTTTGTTTGCTGATGATACAAACATTGCAATAAATAGCAAATCAAGTGTAGTCTTAGAAAGATCAGCCAATAAAATATTTGTAGACATTAATCACTGGTTCCTAGCCAATTCTTTGTCACTAAACTTTGAAAAAACACACTACATGCAGTTCAGAACTTGTAAGGGGTGTCCCAAGAGTATATGTCTAACATATGATGACAAGAAGATAGAAGAAGTGGACGGTGTTAAATTCTTGGGATTACAGCTTGATAATAAATTCAACTGGGAGGAGCACACCACAGAACTGCTGAAGCGTCTTAACAAATCTCTGTTTGCAATGCGAATTTTGTCAGACATAGGGGATATAAAAATGAAAAAGCTGGCATACTATGCTTACTTTCATTCCATAATGTCATATGGGATTATTTTCTGGGGTAATTCATCAAGCCAAGCTAAAGTTTTCCGGGCACAAAAACGTGCAGTAAGAATTATATGTGGTGTGAACTCAAGAACATCCTGCAGAAGCCTGTTTAGGGAACTAGGGATACTAACTACAGCTTCCCAATATATTTATTCCTTAATGAAATTTGTCATTAAAAATATATCACTTTTTCAAACCAACAGCTCAATTCATGGAATCAATACTAGAAATAAGAATAATCTTCACAAGGATTTAAAGTCACTTAGTCTTGTACAAAAAGGTGTGCATTATTCAGGAACACACATTTTCAATAACTTGCCAGCAGCCATAAAAAGCTTAACAACCAATGAAATTCAGTTTAAGAGAAGCCTAAAGGATTTATTGGTGGCCAACTCCTTCTACTCCATTGATGAATTTCTGAGGAAAACCAACTGATTTGTATATAAGTACAACATAACTTCTGCACAATTTCAGTGCAGTAATGTGTTCACTGAAAATTTGTGTGTGTGTGTGTGTGTGTGTGTGTGTGTGTGTGTGTGTGTGTGTGTGTGTAAGTATAATCTAACTTCTGCACCATTTCAGTGCAGTAATGTGTTCATTGTAAATAAGTATTACAGTAGTTGTATTACATGTTTCTTACCTTATAAATAAATGTAAAACTTTTTTATTTTAAATTCAGTGCAATAGTATTTGTAAAATGACTCTTAGTGTTCATTAAAAAATGACGATCATTCCACTTGGGACCTGTGGAATGGTACATTAGCTTATTTGTTTTAGTTTAAATACTTGTCATGTATTGTTGTTTTTCTGACATGTTCCACATCCTGGAGGACCTCCTCACTACGGATCAATTGGAATGAAAGTAAATCTAATCTAATCTAATCTAATCGAATTGAATCAGGTGATGCTAAGGGAATTGGATTAGGAAATGAGACACTTAAAGTAGTAGATGTGTTTTGCTATTTTAGCAGCAGAATAACTAATGACGGCCGAATTAGAGAGGATATAAAATGTAGACTGTCAGTGGTAAGAAAAGCGTTTCTGAAGAAGAGAAATTTGTTAGCATCGCATATAGATATAAGTGTTAGGAAGTCGTTTCTGAAGGTATTTGCCTGGAGTGGCTCTGAGCACTATGGGACTTAACATCTGAGGTCATCAGCCCCCTAGAACTTAGAACTACTTAAACCTAACTAAGATAAGGACATCACACGCATCCATCCCCGAGGCAGGATGCGACCCTGCGATCATATCAGTCGCGCGGTTCCAGACTGAAGCGCCTAGAACCGCTCAGCCACATGGGCTGGCGGTGGGGGGGGGGGAGGGGGGGGGGGGGGGGAGGGCACAGTAGCCATTCAAACGACGGCAGGAAAAAAATTACTGGATTCATCCCATATTAAGCGACAGATCAACTAAAGGAAAGTTCGTGCTTCTACACAACAAACTGAAGGCAAATCCAGACAAGTTCTTTGAATACTACAGGATGTCGGTTAACTCATTTGAAATGCTTCTGAATATGATTGGAGAGAAAATTTCTGAAAGGAACACGAACATGAGGGAATGTATCAGTGCAGAAGAAAAACTCGCAGTAACCTTAAGGTACGTTTTATTTTTTAATTCTTTCTCTGTTTAGACATTAATATTAATTAAAAATGTTTATGCCAAGGAAAAAATCTAGATCTGAGAGACCTGACATAGTTTTTAATTACAAGTCAAAAAGTGTCACAAAAGCATCCACTCTTTCTTCTGTGGACTCTCTTTCTTCTGTGGACTCTCTTTCTTCTGTGGACTCTCTTTCTTCTGTGGACTCTCGCCGGCCAGTGTGGCCGTGCGGTTCTAGGCGCTTCAGTCTGGAACCGCGTGACCGCTCCGGTCGCAGGTTCGAATCCTGCCTCTGGCATGGATGTGTGTGATCTCCTTAGGTTAGTTAGGTTTAAGTAGTTCTAAGTTCTAGGGGACTGATGACCACAGATGTTAAGTCCCATAGTGCTCAGAGCCATTTGAACCATTTGTGGACTCTCTTTCTTCTGTGGACTCTCTTTCTTCTGTGGACTGTGACGAATAGCTTTCGTAGTGATGTACAAAAGACTGATTAATTGCGCTGCCACTTGGTGAAGATGGTGAAGGTGAAGACGTCGGAATTGTGTAAGACCTTAAAATTTGAAGGAATTTCATTTGAAAATCTAATTTGTCCTCCGTTTCAAGCTTCCTAATAACAGAAAGTTGCGACATGAGGAACATCTCATCCGCATCAGGCACGTGACGTGCAGGTTGTTCCAAATGCCGTTTTAAGACCTTCACAATTTCGTCCTCGAACGTATCTTGTTTCCGCTTTTTTGGTTTTGGCCTCGAAATATTTTCTGCACTTCGAGGTTCTGGTGCTAGTACGCTCTCTGTTCTGTCGTCATTCTCAATGACGTTCATATTCCCAGCAGTTCTGAAAAAATAACCTTCTTTATAATTTAAAACAATATCCTTTCATATTAAACCTACTGAAACAGCTACTATGTTCAACAAGTGACCTTATAATCCACAGACAGTAAGGGGTAATTGTCACTTACGTCCTTTATTGCAGCACTCCTTCAAGGAACGTCATTTGCTTATAAAATACACATGGTTTGCTGGACGTAGCAGCATCACCACTTCTTCCTTTGCTTTTCATATATTTTGTATAGGAATCTCTCATACTTTTCCACCGTTTCTGAACTTCTATCCCTAAAAGATAACGAATAAAAGTATTGTAGATTTATGTAATTACCTGGAGCTCATTTAATTTCTCCTACTTAAAATTAAATCATTTAAGAGGTTTGTGTATGAAACAATTTTTCTACTACCAAGAACGATTTTTTCCATTTATATTTTCCACAGCGTGTTTTAGCAAATGGTTCCCATTTTCAAGTGAATTTCTGCGTGCTGTCCAGTACTGCAGTCTTGTGTTGACGTTAGTATAATGTATAAATCCATGTGCAGTTTTTAACTAATGATCGACGTTTTTGCAGACTTTCACCATTAACCATATATAAAGGCAGACAATTATTTCAATATTCCTCTTGGTTTTATATATTACAATGAAAACAGGACAACGGAGCACCTTAAACATGGAAAAAATCACGATAAAGTAGCATAGCACACAAAAATACGTTTGGCAGTGAGAACCATTTCCTGAAACATAAATAAAGAGAAAATCCATTGGCTTTCCCCAACCATTTCTAACTGATAAAATCAAATTTTACAGGCATCTGGGGACTGGAAATTCGATGCGTTCTCTGCATTTTGAGTTTCTTCTCGGCCGATCCACAATTGCTGATATTGTTAGAGATACTTGCACTTCCATATGGGAGATGCTGAAAGTGGAGTATATGAAACCCCCGACTATAGAAGAGTGGAAGAATATCAGCGACCAGTATGAGAAGACAGCAGACTTTCCTCATTGTGTGGGATCCATAGATGGAAAACACGTTAGAATCGTTAAACCATGGACATCAGGCAGCGAATTTTATAACTACAAAAGTATTTTTCTATTGTATTGATGGCCATAGTAGACAGCAAATATTGTTTCAGATTCATAGATGTAGAGGCATTTGATCATCAAGGAGACTCCAATATATTCAAAGCAACTGAATTGGGTAAAAAACTTTACCAACAAGCCTTGAATTTGCCAGAAGCTGCGCCACTTCCGAATGATCCTTGTGGACTGAAAATTTCTTATGTGTTGGTGGCTGATGAGGCTTTTGCGATGGGTGACCATTTAATGAGACCATATCCCGCAAAAAACCTTACGAATAAACAAAAAGTGTTTAACTACAGACTGTCAGGAGCACGACGTTATGTGGAATGAGCATTTGGCATTTTGTCCAATAAATGGAGAATTTTCCATCGTCCAATCGATGTTAACGTGGGTGTGGCGGATACTATTGTTCAAGCATGTCGTGTACTTCACAATTTTGTGAGATAACATGAGGGTTACAATTTTGAAGACACACTGACTTGCCCAATGGCAAGTATTCCGGCACATGGGACAAAAGGAACGGTCAGTGGCAAAAGTATCAGAGATCATTTTGCTGATTACTTCTGTTCCCCTCAAGGATCTGTACCATGGCAAGATCATTATGCAAACTTCTTTGGATGAACACTAATTTTTGTATTGGCTTGTTAACATTTTATTCGTGTATAAATTTCATTGTACACTGTTTATAGCAATTAATAAAATATTTACTGTCTGTAATTACCTAGATCTGATTTTTGCTTGTTATCCATTCCATCCCATTTTTCTCCCAGAACGGCCGCTGTAACTGCTCGCCACGATTCTCTTTTTCTTTCTCTAATTTTGTATTCCGGATCCCTTGTATTGTACAGCCATGGATGTTTCTGCACTTCCATAATAATGATTTCACTGTCCAGACGCTCCATTCTGGCACTTTATAAAATATAAGAAGACTGCTACAATGACAACGAAGCGAGAACGGCAAAGTCTGTCCGTAAACTGAACAGCGAGCTGCCGAACAGGGTTGCCAACCATAGAACTTTTTTCCTCGTACATAAACAACTAAAATCTCGTACTTTGGCTTTCAAACCACGTACATTTATCATGCATTTGACATGTTATAAAACCAAAAATAAGACATGTGTGGCTACTTCATTATGAAATACCTACTTTTTATAATATCGCACCATGCATTGTTAGACTGCATATGTTCTTTATTATGAAATACCTATTGAAATAATATCGCTCCGCGCATTGTTGCATATGTTGGCATCGCTACGATTTCAGTTTGGTAATTGTCTGTAAGCGTCGGAGGAAAGGGCTGAGGTTCCGGACTCTGCCGCAGCGTGTCTCCCGCCCGTGTGACCAGCGCCCAGCGTGAAAAACACGCAGAACGAATGCACCCAAGAGCGTTCGCTCAGCGTGAACGCCGAAGTTTGGGGGCCCGCGGCGTGCGAAAACGCCTCGTGTGGCCACCCCCATTCAGCACGCAGTGGTCTATAATGTCGGCGTGAACGCCGGCAGAAACGCGCGGGAAAAAAACGCTCGTGTGGCCGTAGCCCAGACCACTGCGTGTTGAATGGGGCTGGCCACACGAGGCATTTTCGCACGCCGCGAGGCCTCAAACTTCGGCGTTCACGCTGAGCGAACGCTCTCGGGTGCATTCGTTCTGCGTGTTTTTCACGCTGGGCGCTGGTCACACGGGCGGGAGACGCGCTGCGTCAGAGTCCGGAACCTCAGCCCTTTCCTCCGACGCTTACCGACAATTACCGAACTGCAAAAGTAGCGATGCCAACATGTGCAACACAGCGTGGAGCGTTATTATTTCAATAGGTATTTCATAATAAAGAACATATGGCAATCTAACAATGCGTGGTGCGATATCATAAAAAGTAGGTATTTCATAATGAAGTAGCCACAAGTTTTATTTTTGGTTTCATAACATGTCGTGTTCCTTTTAGAAATTTTCTCTCCAATCATATTCAGAAGCATTTCAAATGAGTTAACCGACATCCTGTAGTATTCAAAGAACTTGTCTGGATTTGCCTTCAGTTTGTTGTGTAGAAGCACGAACTTTCCTTTAGTTGACCTGTCGCTTAATATGGGATGAATCCAGTAATTTTTTTTTTCCTGTCGTCGTTTGCGACGCCTATGTACAACTAACGCAGCACATACTGCAAGAACCGCTTTCTTGTTTAATGTATTTCTGCTCATAGTTGATACTAAACTGCGCACCGTCGATGTTGTCACAGCTTGCACCAAAGCACTACTGGCGTTTCGCTGGGCTTCACGCCGCTGAGAGAACCGGCCATGTGGCCGCGCGTGTTGCGTGAATTCTGGCAGAAACGCGCGTGGAAAAAACGCTCGTGTGGCCATAGCCTAAAGTCGGCGTGAACGCCAGCAGAAACGCGTGTGAAAAAAACGCTCGTGTGGCCGTAGCCTTAGTTTCGTCATAGATCTTACAGAGCTCTGTCAAATTCTTCTCACGGTATCAGATCTCTCATCTCCTTTGTATAGACTCTCTATACACTCCTTCCACCTCTCAGCTATCCCTTCTTTCGTTAGGACTGGTTTTCATCTGATTTCTTGATATTCATACTCTTCTTTTATCCCCAAAGGCCTCTTTAAATTTCCTGTAGGCAGTATCTGTCTTTCCCCTAGAGAAATATACTTCTAAATCCTTCCATTTGCTTTCTAGTCATTCCTGCTAGGCAATTTTGCGCTTCCTGTCAATCTCATTTTTTAAATGTTTGTGTGCCCTTTCGCCTAGTTCATTAGCCACATTTTTGAATTATCACTTTCATCAGTTATATTCAAGATCTCCTTTGTTATTCAAAGATTTCTTCTAGGCCTTGTTTGTATACCTATTTTATCCTCTGCTGCCTTCACTATTTCGTCTGTTAAAGCTACCCATTCATTGTCTACTGTACTCCTTTCCCCTGTCCTGGTCAACTGTTGCCTAATACTTCCTCTGAAACTCTCAACAACCTCTGGTTCTTTCAACGTATCCAAGTCCCAGCTCTTTAATTTCCTACCTTTTCCCAATTACTTTTTAATCTACAGTTCATAACCAATAGATTGTGGTCAGAGTCCACATCTACCGATGGAAATGCCTTACAATTTAAAATCTGGTTCCTAAATCTCTATCTTACCATAATATAATCAAACTGAAACCTTCCAGTGTCTCCAGGCCTCTTCCACGTATACAGTCTTCTTTCATGATTCTTAAACAAAGTGTCAGCAATGATTAAATTATGCGCTGTGCAAAATCCTACCCGGCGGCTTCCTCTTTCATTTCTTCCCTCTCCCCCCCCCCCCTTCGGTCTGCATTCGCCTATTTCCATCTCTTTTAACGATATGAGTAATTTCTTTTATCCCATCATACATTTCTTCAATCTCTTCATCATCTGCGGAACTAGTTGGCATATAAACTTGT